>NC_044905.1:88498384-89698384 GCF_001633185.2 Quercus lobata
TGGGGGAAATTATTACTAATATAAGTTTTAAACAGAACCTAGTCCTGCATGGCTCCACGGACCACAGACTAAGGGGAAATTAATACTTAAGGCAACTATCCATAGTTTTAAACAGAACACAAGTCCTGCATGGCTCCTCGGACCACAGACTGGGGGGAAATTATTACTAATATAAGTTTTAAACAGAACCTAGTCCTGCATGGCTCCACGGACCACAGACTAAGGGGAAATTAATACTTAAGGCAACTATCCATAGTTTTAAACAGAACCCAAGTCCTGCATGGCTCCTCGGACCACAGACTTGGGGGAAATTATTACTAATATAAGTTTTAAACAGAACCTAGTCCTGCATGGCTCCACGGACCACAGACTAAGGGGAAATTAATACTTAAGGCAACTATCCATAGTTTTAAACAGAACCCAAGTCCTGCATGGCTCCTCGGACCACAGACTTGGGGGAAATTATTACTAATATAAGTTTTAAACAGAACTTAGTCCTGCATGGCTCCACGGACCACAGACTAAGGGGAAATTATTACTTAAGGCAACTATCCATAGTTTTAAACAGAACCCAAGTCCTGCATGGCTCCTCGGACCACAGACTTGGGGGAAATTATTACTAATATAAGTTTTAAACAGAACCTAGTCCTGCATGGCTCCACGAACCACAGATTAAGGGGAAATTAATACTTAAGGCAACTATCCATAGTTTTAAACAGAACCCAAGTCCTGCATGGCTCCTCGGACCACAGACTTGGGGGAAATTATTACTAATATAAGTTTTAAACAGAACCTAGTCCTGCATGGCTCCACGAACCACAGACTAAGGGGAAATTAATACTTAAGGCAACTATCCATAGTTTTAAACAGAACCCAAGTCCTGCATGGCTCCTCGAACCACAGACTTGGGGGAAATTATTACTAATATAAGTTTTAAACAGAACCTAGTCCTGCATGGCTTCACGGACCACAGACTAAGGGGAAATTAATACTTAAGGCAACTATCCATAGTTTTAAACAGAACCCAAGTCCTGCATGGCTCCTCGGACCACAGACTTGGGGGAAATTATTACTAATATAAGTTTTAAACAGAACCTAGTCCTGCATGGCTCCACGGACCACAGACTAAGGGGAAATTAATACTTAAGACAACTATTCATAGCTCTAAACAGAACCTAAGTCCTGCATGGCTCCTCGGGCCACAGACTTGGGGGAAATTATTGCTTATGGTAGATTGGGAGATCATTACTTAAAGGGAACCATTTTAATACGTGCGTGCAGTCTGGCACCATCGCAACCCTCAGATGCGCAGCCCAAAAACCCATTTTTATCTTGACCGTTTATCTGTATCTACATAGTTGCAAATGTTTAAAGAAGAGCGCTACTGACGTGCATCCATAGTAAGCAAAACGAACATTTTGTATTAATATTCCGAGTACATTAGAAGGAGAGGTCCTTACAAAAGAGCGGGAAAATTGGACGACTCTCGGTCAAAAAAGGAAAGAGTACAAAGATCAAAAGCCTAGAAAGCTAAGCCTCAGCAGGAGGATCTCCTTTCTGCTCGGGCTGAGGAGGCGGAACCTCGATGGTAGAGTCTGCGACGGGATCATCCGCCATATTGGGCACAAGGACAACATCAGGCGTCGCCAGATCCTGCTCAGAGGCAGCTTGAACACCATCAGGATGCGCTCGGATCTCTTTAGGATAATAGATGCTCTCGGGTAGTCTCAGCGCCGAGTCAGCAGGAACTCCTGCAGCGTCGAGGGCACGAGACCATGAGATATCGCAATACTCCCGGCATACCTCGGGGATTTCCTCGGATAGCCTGGCCTCCGTCTCTTCGGCCCCGAGCTGGCGTGCGGCACTCTTCTCAGCCTCTGTGGCTTCTCGGATCAGTTGGGCCTCGTCTTTGGCCCGTCACAGCTCATCCTCGACCCTTTGCAAAGCGGTCTTGAGATCCTGCACTGCCTGTTTCTCGGTGGCAAGGTTAATCTGGGTCGAGAACAGCTCCTTGCGCTGGTCCTCCGCTTGGGCCTCAGCACTCTTCAAACCAGCCTCTGCAGACTTGCGCCGGTTCTCCGACTCCTTGAACTTGTCCATAAGTTCAGTGTAATCGTGCTGGAGGGACCCCAAGGTTTTCTCCACCTCCGCTCGCGCCTGGTTCTCGACCTCAGCCCGACTACTATTACCACGGCAAAATTCCTCAGCCACGAACACCTACTGGGTAATCTACAAACGAAACAAGATTGCTATAATCTAAGGTCAAAGAAATTAATGAAACAGTAAAAGGATTACTTACCATCGCGAGATCCCTTTTAAGGGATAGGAAGATCTCGGGCTGAGAGAACCGCCTATAAGCCTCCATATCCCGAGGAAGGAGTAGGGGCTGCTCTAAGGCCTCGGCCACGTAGCCCGCCCGGCCTCGATTGTACTCTCGGATCGAAGTATTGTAGGGAATGGCCACCCCATCCAGCTCCAATCTGGGGCCCCATACACGCGGGGTAGCACGTACATCCGCAAGAGTCTCCTCGTCTCGACTCTCCGAGGAGTTTCCCCTTCTGCTCCTTGGCGCGCGAGTGGTTTCTTGCTGCTTGGTCGGTTGGGCAACCACCTCGCCCTCCTCAGGAGTGTCGGCCGGCCTTTTCTTCTTTAAGTCCGGATTAACCTTAAGGCCAAGGTCTGAGGTGTCCGTAGGAACCACAGGAGGGAGGGTCTTGCCCTGTGGTGGAGTTGGTGCCTTCGAGGACTGTCCTTTCGGCAACCGGCCTTTCCCTCGGGAGGCCATCAGCTCCTTTAGTGTTTTTCCTTTTTCTGCCATGGGCTCTACCTCCTCGTCCGAAGTATCGTCCGAGCAGAGAACGATGGAAGGAACACCAACTGCAGAATGTCGGTCCCGCTCTCCTTCGGGATCAGAAAATTCCACCAGGGGGGTCTGTTGAACTTCCTCCTCAAAATAAAACTCGTCTATTTCTGCCTCAAGGGAAAGACGAGATGATTCAGCTTCCTCTTCGACCTGAGCGGCAGCACCAGGCTCGTTTGGCGGAGGTAGCTGCTCTGCCAAGTAGGGATCTCTAACACCGGGCAACACAACTGGTGGCAGATCGTGTTCAGCTAGGAGCCCGTCCCTGGACACGTCAATCCGAGCCAACCTCGGACTACCAGCCCTTATGGCGTGACCGATAGCCTGGAAAGAGCTGCTCAGGGGTTGATAGCCCAGAACCAGATGGGCAGCACGCAACTGCCCGTCCTCGGAAACGTAGATCTCCGACCTAAGAAGGTAGTTCAGCGCTGGCACGTTCACAAAGTTTAGCCGAGGGGCGACGTGAATTTTATCTGCAAACAATCAAGGAAAAGGGGATTAGTCCACGAAATCTTCCAGTTATAAAAAAAGCAAAAAGTGTAACCCCTCAATGCTAAATCCTATCCCAAAAGGGACCGATCCTAGAAACGCCGCACCTGGGTTTCCTACCCGAGTTGGACAATGAATACCGTCGAACCACTCCCCAGAAGCAATAAGGAAATCATTCTTCACTGTCTTATTGGATATTGGGAGACAAGAGATCAACCTAACGTCCTCGCTCCGGGATTTAAGATAATACCCCTCATCCCCGAGGCGGTGACATTCGTACAGATAAGCCACATCGTGCCAAGTAAGGCCTAGATTCATCCGCTCGTTTAAGACATCTACACAGCCTAGTATCTTGAACATATTCGGGGCACATTGGTACGGCGTCAACCTATGGTTGAACAAGTACTCCCTTGTAATCCTACGCATGGGAAGTGTCATCCCTCCCTCTATGAAGGCAATCATGGGGATAACGACTTCTCCCGCACGCCTATCTGTCAATATTCCTTCAAGAGGACAGTACCGCAGCCCAACCCCCGGGGGAATGTGATATTTAGCCCTAAAGGCTTCCATAGCGGCGGGGGTGTTAACTAATTTCTCAAATCTACCCATCTGGACTGAACCGAGGAACAAAAGTAAAGACTCAGAAAAAAAAAGTAGAGTCCGAGGAGGAAATTGAAACAGCAAGATGAACGAAATGTACTGGTACCTTCACAAAACGTTCAATGAGGCGCCTGGGAATCTCTCGTGGACGAAACGCTTCACAAAAACGGCTACGATGGCGTAACGGTCGCAAGTGTTCGTGTATCTCTGGGGTTCGATGGAGTTCTCTGGAAGCCTCTAAGGTTTGTGAAATGCAGATAAAAGAAGAAACTGAACCCCTATGACGTCTTATATAGCCAGGAGGAGAGAGAAAAGATCGCTCCTGCCTAAAAATACGGGAAAAAACGATAGCCGTTCGATCTACGCCACACCGTTGGATGAGGGAACATAACGCCTCCAGAAGTTAATGGCCGCGCCTCGTAAATTGCAGCACGTCAGAAGTAACGGTCCGCACGCGCGCCACACGCTCTCCTTATTTCCACCCTCTCCCAAAATATCAAAACCCCGTCTTTTCCTCCTCGGAGGGAGATAGAAACCGGAGTTTTAAGGGGCTAATGTGGGGCCCGGCCCAGAAATAATGGGCTATTCCAAATTCAGGCCCGTCCGAGGAGCGTCCTGTCCGAAGAGAAACCACGTATGAAGCATTACTCAATCCCATAAACGCCAAGGAAACCTGTCCGAGGAGTAACTCCTCCTCGGACATCACGAAGCCCAGACGAGGAACTCTCCCCAGCCACTTCGGTTCGTCCTCCCAACATATAAAATGAATAAAATCCAAAATATCCCATGGAGAGCTACCACCACATTAATTGCGCCCCAACCACCCTCTTGGCCACATTAATGAGGAAATGACCCCTGAACAGTACCGCCTTGGCCTCTGCAACTCACATGGGGAGAGATGAAGGCGTCTGATGGGACAGCCACTCAAGTATGTGCTTAGATAGTCAACAAGTGTAGGGTTGAGATGAGAGAAGGGAACTATATAATGTAGTGGAGTCCCTTAAAGAGGGGGACGAAAATTTCTGTATGAGGAACTAAAGAAATAAACTTATACGGGAGAGATCCATTTTCATGTCTTTATTTTCTGCAACCATATTGCCCATGCATCAGACTGAATAGACACGCTGAGGCCAAGTTCTTTAACCCATCCTCTACAAATATTTATTGTGGGTTGCGCTTTGGGCCAGGACCTGATCAATCGAATTTGGGCCAGGAAAATTGTGCAACTACAACTCTTTTCTTCAAAAATCATGGGATTTTTCAAAAGTTAAATTTTCTTTTCCAAAAAAATAAATCCATGAATCTTTGTCTTTTTGAAGTTGACATTTTCTTTTCAAAATGAATTTATTTGAAATTTTCGAGTTCCCCTAAAAATGGAAATTTTCCTTAGGATACTGTTGTTAAGGATTTGTGCCTATGGTTCAATTCTTTGAATCCATAGACACCAATCAAGCTTACATTGTCCCTCCCATTCCTTTGGTACTGACATATTTTATTTGTCTTCTTTTTTTACAAGATAAAAATGAGAAAATTGTGGATGACAACAAGGTGTTATTCTTCCAATTCTCTCCCTCTATTTATGTGTTGTAATTTGTTTGTGTATAGTAGTTAGTTCTCCCATGATATCTATCTAGTAAATATTCTACTAACATGCTAGTGTATGTTATTCTTGTATCCTCCCTCACATGCTACCTATGTATATACCTCACATGCTTTGATTGTAAATATTCTTTGGAGTTAATATTCACATGGTATATTATAAGTAAATAATTACTCACATGCATATATATACACACACACACACACATTGTTTGCAAAACTTAAAAAAAAAAAAAAAATCAAAATGCCAAGTAGTCAATTTATTATTTTTATTTTAGGAGTTGCCACCAACAACTTTATACTAATATATATAAATATATATATATATATATATATATATATATATATGTAAGGACACGATTCCTTCGCGGCCCGTTAACATTTCTGGGCTCACGCGAGAAAGATCCCTCACAATATGATTTGTAGAGAGTGGGCTTGAAAGGCTTGGGCTTGATCACGGGGCGATGGTCCAGTCCTGATTTTAGAGGAAAAGGAGTTAGGTTTGCATGTTTAAGCCCTATGGCTCGGCGCTCAATGAAATTAGGCTCCTCAGACTTGGTTCGAGGACCATTGAGGCCCTGCCTGGTTCCCCGACGGCGGGTTTCTTTTATGATCTGCATGTGCTATTAGGATGTTTCCCTCCCTGGAGCCTCTTTTCTTTTTTCTCCCCCCCCTTCTAGATTCACTTACTTCTTCTTTTATACTAGCGTGCATTCGCTGTCCTTCGTCCACGTGTAGGGTCAGTCTTTACCAATACTGACACTTGTCCCATCAGTCTAGTCCCGGAATTGTTGGGCATGATTTGATAAAGCTGCAGAGTACGGATCCGCCAGGCGCTGGGTCCCATCTGGAAGGGTAGTAAGGGTAATCTCCCCTAGGTATTTTGGATTTTCTTACGAATTCATCCCTTTATTCTGGTGGGATTATGGGCCTGCCGAGGACTAAACTGTCCTCGGTTGCCTCTCACAATTGGTTGGTGCTCTGCGTCATAGAGCTTGGGCTACAGCTCTCCTCGGATTGGGCCCTTGGACTCTCTAGGGGCAAATGGGCCTGGTCCACGAATTGTTAGGCCCCACAATAGCCCCTCAAAACCCTTCTATCCGAATTCCGGGTTGGAAAGGAGGGTTTTGGCAAACACGGGCCCTTAATATGGCCCATTTAGTTTGTCCCCGCATTTATGTGAGCGGTTTCCCAGGAAGTCAGGCGGTTTTTAAGGGATTCCGTTTGATCCGCTCGGAATATGCTCCTGCCGCTTGGATGTCCCAGACGCGCCCTTAGATGAATTCCCTTTACGAGGCATATATATGCCCGGCGGCTCATCTGATAAGGTGGGAAAATGGAACGGACGACTCTTTTTTCTTCAGATTCTTTTGGAAACTTGAATGCATTTAATGCTCTTCGTTCTGCCCTTCCTATAAGAAGGCAAGCGGGAGGCAGTGACTTTCGTACAGACTCCTCTCCTTCCTTTTGAAATCTGAAAACCGCATCCTCCTTTAGCGTCTATTTAGCTCGTTTGTTACCATATCTGCATACGCCCTCCATAACAAATGATGAAAGAATCACATTCCTCTTCAAAACATCACATTCTGACAAAACTTGAAATGGCTCGGTCAGGGCAAGGATGGCGCAGACTTAAGATTTGTCTCGCCTCTCTTTTAGCCAAAATCCGAAGCAGAGGCTCGTTATGTCGAATTCTCGGCGTGACTGAGTCGAGAACAACCAAGACCAGCACCACCCGGCTCCTCATGAGCGTACCTAATATGGCACCAACGTGTTAGGAGTCAGGGCTGAGGCAGGGGCTAAGTGCTTTTGCTTCTCCCTCTTTTGCTCCTTGGTGCCCTTCCCCTCCCTCTTCTTATTGTCTTCCCAGCACCAGTTCCGCCCTGGTGCTTCCTCCTTTCCCTCTTTTGCTCCTTTTCTTTCTTTTCATCTCTTCTCTCTTCTTCTCCTCCTTCTTTACTCATGTCCTCCATCTTCTTCATTAATTTCTTCCTTACTATTTCCCTCTCCTTCAATTCTTCTTCCTTCTCCTTCATCCTTTTCCGAAGAAGGTTCTTATCATGATGTGAGCAATATTGAGGCAGAGACTGAAGAGACCTTGAAGACGAGTTTAAAAGAAGCTTGACTGTTTACTTCTCGGTACCGCGAGTGTTATCGTTGCTTCAGCAGTTCTCCTTTTGTATAGGCTTGTTTGAGCCCTTTTTTGTATATTGTAATAATTTTCATATTAATAAAAATTGTTATTATTTCATTTTGCATATTCTGTTCACTTTTTTTGTATATTTGTAAGTGTTGCTCGGCACAATAAGATAGCATCTAAACCGATGACAACTAAGGCCAAAATACTTAATGAAAAGATGTCGCCACAACTTTAATAGAAATGCCTGGCCCAATAAGGCCGACCAGTGAAAAGTAATAATTACCCATGCTGGCCGAGGAGAGAACTGAAGGCTTGATACCGCGTGAGAAATAACCATTTGGAGACATATCAACCACCAGATGAACAGCCCTCCTAGGCCAATGAATACTGGGGCGTTCTAGCACCTCCCTTACACCTTCGTTGGGCCTAACCCTTTAGGGTGTTTAAGCCGCGGATGGAGTGACCCGACATTTTTATCAAGTAACCCCTTGTACGAAATTCAAATCTTTTCTTATCCGAGTAGTCGGTTTCACCATTGGCTTGGGTCCGAGGACCATACAAGGCCTTGGTTCTGCCCAGAACTTCTCCTTTTTCTCCAGTATTTCACAAGCTGCCGAGCAGGAGGTTGTCCTCGGCAGAGATTATCCCTCGGGGGGGGGTTGCGGTCCCTGGGCCCCCGCGTGGTACAGGCTTGGGCCGTGAATGTACTAGGCCCACGAACTAGGAGATATTTCCCTAGTCTTTAGTCACGCGTTGCCTTTTGGGCGTCCCAGTGTTCGAGGTGCGCCTTCACGAGGCTCCTTTAATCTTGTGGTTACAGATGGCGTTGGAAATCGAGCCAGAGACGTTTTTGTCTGCAGCGTTCCTTGGGACGCTGCGTGAATTGAAAGCCATCACCTCATCTTTTCAAATAAATAGGAGTGCAGATTGCTTTTCCTATGCACAACTCCTTCTGCTTCCTTCTTCAGCTTCCTCCCTTAGTAAGTCATGTTCGAGGCGAGGGTTGGGGAAGAAGAACTCTCTCCGCCACAGAGGCGCCACGTTCTCCTGAGGCTCAAGAGGATGGTATACGGGCAAAGAAGACATAAATTCAAGGGAATACTCCCTTTTGACAGAAGGGAGAAGATGCTCCGCCCTCTTTTAGTCAAAATCCGAAGCAGGTTCTGGTCATGCCAGATTTTTGGCATGTCTGAAGAAGGAATTTTCGCCATCAGCGCCGTCTGCCTCGTGGCAGGCAAATTTCTGAGGGGGCCTCCCAACCTCCGGCTCCCTGCACCTTTTCTGCAGATGGTGTTAGCCCGAGGTCAGGTTCTTTGGCCGCCTGAGTTATGGGCATGTAAAAGCATAGAGGAGGAAACAGGGTCTTGAAGCAGTAGCCAACCTCTCCTCTGTGCTACCTCCTCGGCTTTGTCTTATTCTCTTGTATTTCCCTTTTGCTTACGCAGTTAACTCTACTGTGAGCTGGCTTCAGCTTCTTATTGTACACTGTACTGTTTTCTCGTCTTAATAAAAGATGTGTTCATTGCTGCATGCATACTTTTCCTTTCAACAACTACTTTGCGAAAGGGTGTGCTCCATGTGTGCGTTTCTTCAATGGTACTTAGAATAGGAAATCTTAAAACATAATCCAATTAACTCTAATGCATCAACATTATCGAGCATTACGACGATAATTCATAGTAAGGTAAACATAAGAAATTAACAGAGGTAACAATTGGATATTCTATGATAAGTACGAGAATACCGTCCGAGGAGTCGACCAAGCAGTAGAGAGTACAGGTTGTTTCCCAGGTGACATGTTGCCCTATATCGCATTGGTTCTTTCAGTGCTGCAGGTCCGAAAGCGGACTTGAGAATCCCCGCGATTTGGAAACTGACCCAATCGGTTAGTGGAGAGTTTTCCTCAGATAAATTCCAAATCCCATGTAATGTAGTTTTTCCTTATAAGTAGTTGGTTTTCCGCAGGCTTGAGTCCGTGGACCATGCAAGACCTTGGTTCTATCCAAAACTTTTGAGATTCATTTTTTGTGTTTGGTTTCCCCATAGGCTTAAGTCCGTGGACCATGCAAGACCTTGGTTCTGTCCAAAACTTTTGATTTTTCTTTTGTACTTGGTTTCCCCACAGGCTTGAGTCCGAGGACCATGCAAGACCTTGGTTCTGTCCAAGACTTTTGAGATTTCTCTTGTACTTGGTTTCCCCATAGGCTTGAGTCCGAGGACCATGCAAGACCTTGGTTCTGTCCAAGACTTTGGAGATTTGTTTTTTTGTACTTGGTTTCCCCACAGGCTTGAGTCCGAGGACCATGCAAGACCTTGGTTCTGTCCAAGACTCTTGATTTTTCTCTTGTACTTGGTTTCCCCATAAGCTTGAGTCCGAGGACCATGCAAGACCTTGGTTCTGTCCAAGACTTTGGAGATTTGTTTTTTGTACTTGGTTTCCCCACAGGCTTGAGTCTGTGGACCATGCAAGACCTTGGTTCTGTCCAAGACTCTTGATTTTTCTTTTGTACTTGGTTTCCCCACAGGCTTGAGTCCGAGGACCATGCAAGACCTTGGTTCTGTCCAAAACTTTTGAGATTTCTCTTGTACTTGGTTTCCCCATAGGCTTGAGTCCGAGGACCATGCAAGACCTTGGTTCTGTCCAAGACTTTGGAGATTTGTTTTTTGTACTTGGTTTCCCCACAGGCTTGAGTCCGTGGACCATGCAAGACCTTGGTTCTGTCCAAGACTCTTGATTTTTCTTTTGTACTTGGTTTCCCTACAGGCTTGAGTCCGAGGACCATGCAAGACCTTGGTTCTGTCCAAGACTCTTGATTTTTCTTTTGTACTTGGTTTCCCCACAGGCTTGAGTCCGAGGACCATACAAGACCTTGGTTCTGTCCAGAACTTTTGAGATTTCTCTTGTACTTGGTTTCCCCATAGGCTTGAGTCCGAGGACCATGCAAGACCTTGGTTCTGTCCAAGACTCTTGATTTTTCTCTTGTACTTGGTTTCCCCATAAGCTTGAGTCCGAGGACCATGCAAGACCTTGGTTCTGTCCAAGACTTTGGAGATTTGTTTTTTGTACTTGGTTTCCCCACAGGCTTGAGTCCGTGGACCATGCAAGACCTTGGTTCTGTCCAAGACTCTTGATTTTTCTTTTGTACTTGGTTTCCCCACAGGCTTGAGTCCGAGGACCATGCAAGACCTTGGTTCTGTCCAAAACTTTTGAGATTTCTCTTGTACTTGGTTTCCCCATAGGCTCGAGTCCGTGGACCATGCAAGACCTTGGTTCTGTCCAAGACTTTTGAGATTCATTTTTTGTGTTTGGTTTCCCCATAGGCTTGAGTCCGTGGACCATGCAAGACCTTGGTTCTGTCCAAAACTTTTGAGATTTGTTTTTTGTACTTAAGCCCCTAGATCAGGGCGGAGAGAGCTGGCTTGAGGCCAAGAGCCCCTAGGGCTATCTGCGCCATGGGCACTGCAAGGCGTAGCCCCTGGCAGAAGTTTATGTCGGGACAACAACTGCACGCCACCGGAGACGGAGGGAACTCCATGAATCTCTGCTTACTAGAGAGTTGACTCCACCGCCACCTGCGCCAACGCGCATGCCTTTCCCACAGACGGCGCCAATTGTAAGGACACGATTCCTTCGCGGCCCGTTAACATTTCTGGGCTCACGCGAGAAAGATCCCTCACAATATGATTTGTAGAGAGTGGGCTTGAAAGGCTTGGGCTTGATCACGGGGCGATGGTCCAGTCCTGATTTTAGAGGAAAAGGAGTTAGGTTTGCATGTTTAAGCCCTATGGCTCGGCGCTCAATGAAATTAGGCTCCTCGGACTTGGTTCGAGGACCATTGAGGCCCTGCCTGGTTCCCCGACGGCGGGTTTCTTTTATGATCTGCATGTGCTATTAGGATGTTTCCCTCCCTGGAGCCTCCTTTCTTTTTTCTCCCCCCCTTCTAGATTCACGTACTTCTTCTTTTATACTAGCGTGCATTCGCTGTCCTTCGTCCACGTGTAGGGTCAGTCTTTACCAATACTGACACTTGTCCCATCAGTCTAGTCCCGGAATTGTTGGGCATGATTTGATAAAGCTGCAGAGTACGGATCCGCCAGGCGCTGGGTCCCATCTGGAAGGGTAGTAAGGGTAATCTCCCCTAGGTATTTTGGATCTTCTTACGAATTCATCCCTTTATTCTGGTGGGATTATGGGCCTGCCGAGGACTAAACTGTCCTCGGCTGCCTCTCACAATTGGTTGGTGCTCTGCGTCATAGAGCTTGGGCTACAGCTCTCCTCGGATTGGGCCCTTGGACTCTCTAGGGGCAAATGGGCCTGGTCCACGAATTGTTGGGCCCCACAATATATATATATATTTTTTTAAAAAAAAAAAACATATACCAACAACACGGAAAGAATAAATAAAAAAGTACCTATTAAATTATATAACTTGCTACAGTAGAGTTCTATTTTTACATCTTATGATAACAAGTTGTATAATTTGTTAAAGTAATTATACTTTAACACTCTAAACTATACTTTAAATTATATTTTGCACCATAAACTTTTAGAATGCGTAGTTAACACTTTAAACTATCAACTGTGCTACACTTTACACATTGCCATCAATTTTGCCATTATCTTAGATGAAAAACTAAGTTTAAGATACAAAATATAATATGAAGTATAGTTTAGGCTAGTAAAGTATAATTCTAAGTTTAATTTAAAGTGGTAAAATGTAATATCCGTTAATTTGCTACAACAATGCATTCCCCCGCGTGTAGGAACATTTTTTGTGAGCTTTTACCTATTTGGATATGCATTTTCCATTTAGTTGGATTTTGAATTCCCACATGGGAATGCTCAATCTCGTCTATATGGTCAATCAAGGAAATAGGTTTTCTATGGATCAAGTTCCCAATAAGAGTTCTTTAATCATTAAAAAATAATAATAATAAAGTAGTACGTGTCAGTGAAAAATAATAACTGGCCGCAAGTTGAATGAATATGATCAAACAAAACTGCCTGGTTACAATTGGCATATTATAGCTAGGATAAAGAGTGTAATCGTCAATCAATTAAAAGTTGCTATTTATAGAATATGCTCTTTGAATATGCTTATCAACTTACTACAATATCATCACCGCATATCCTTGGTGCTATAGTCAATTTACAAGTATAAATGCTTGTAGAATATAGAGTATAAATGCTTGTAGAATATAGGGGCAAGGGTCGGGATTTAAGTTTTTAAAAGGAAACTTTACATACATATACACTTGTATCCAAAAAAAAAAAAAAACTTACTACAACATCTTTTCAGGTTTAGGTCCACAAGATATATTTTGACAACAAAAAAATCTTTAACTAAAGAATTTTCTAATAGGGAAAAGTCAGTATGAAAATTATTTATGTAAATCTATTCTTCGGCCTGAAGAAAATTAGTTTTGTACCCTTCATTTGCTCAACCAACTAGTGGTGGCTTTAAGATTTTTTTTTTAGGAGGGTCAATAAAAAGATAAATTTTAGATAAATAATGAATCTTGTGGTCTATGGTGTTTTTTTATTACAAATTTGTCTATAGTATTAGCAAGAAAATAAAATATAAACTATTAGTTCATTTGGCATATAGTTTCATAATACAATGACCATATTAATTATTATTGCTAAGTTGAAATCTTGAAATCATCCATTATTTTCAAATAAAATAAACATATTAATTATTATTGCTAAGTAAACTTTAATTATTATTGCTTAGAATTCGTTTATCTATTAGTTTGTTTTAACTCTTTACAATTCTTGTATTTAACAATTCAACTCAACTTTGACAACTATTATTCTTTGTATTTGTATAAAGTGTATTTGGGTCTTGATTATAAGCCAACTTATTACTTCATCTTTTTTCCTACTATTTACGGGTCTCATGTGAATACCTACTTATTTTATACCTTCAGTAAAAAGCTAGATAAATTGTTCCCAAATAGATATTAAGAAAATTTTTGTTGTATTAACATTTTCTTTTGTCTTTACTCAATCACTCTTGGCCTGTCCCACGTGCCTAATTCAACAACTAATTTTTATTTTCAAGGTTTTAGATTAAATTGGCTTGTTGTTGGGCTTCTTTTTTTTTTTTTTTTTTTTTTTTTTTTTTAAATACCAATATATTGGTAAAATGATTATATTTAAGGTTATTTTAGTTGTGCTTAAAAAAAATTAAGATTAGAGTATTCAAATTTTTTATTTTAAAGTGTCAAAACAAATAAATATTATATGTATATATATGTGTGTGTGTGTGTATTTGGCCAAGCAGTTCATTTGAACCCCCTAGGCTATGGCTAACACAGCCCATGCAACCAACTAGTAAGAGACTTGAAGTCTAAGTCTACAACTTCATCTATAAAAATTAATATTGCTATTGTAGGAACCAAGTATGAGACTTCTGGGCCTTAAATCACTTGGGCTCACAATTTATTTGTAGTGGGCTTGAGAATTTCCTACTCTGGGTCGTTCTCGGCAGAGAGACTCAAAGCAACACTCAGTTTATACTTTCTCACTTGACTGTTTTCTCTCCGTTTTTCTGGACCCCTTCTTCTCCCAAACTTTTGCTATTTATAGCTAAGGTTAGTGGGGAGAAATGATTACAGCCACCGCTAGTGCAATAGAAGATCCAATATTATTTGATTTAAGTAGGTGTTTAGGTGAGAGTGGGGAGCAACATTTATAGCCTTGGAACTTGGTTCCAGCCTAATCGATTATGCTCGACAATGCAGTTTACCGAGCATATCCTATTCTCCCGGACACGGTTCATATGCCTGTTCGGGGAAGCTTGAGCCGAACACCTCTTAGAATTCAAGGCCCAAAATTTGTTTTTGTGCTAAGGCAGTTTCAATAAGGGCCCAGGGCAACAGGGGTATTCCGTTGGGCCTGGCCCAGGACCTACATTGGTCTTGGGATCTGGGTGCCGTACATTAGCCCCCCCTTGATTCGTACCCGGTTGTCGGGAGGAATCAAGGAGCTGGTTGAACCTTTTGACCTCGGAGATCTAATTGCTTTGGCCCGGGGTTATGGTTTCTCATTAATGTTCATCTCAAAAGACGCGCAGTCCCGCGGCGTCAGGTACAGTTGCCATTATTGCCTGGTGGTTCGTGAACCGAAGCAGCGCGCAGATTGGTTACGTTTGGCATTCGTAGGGTCGTTCGTAAGTCGTGCTCATTTATTGCTTGATTAAACGTTTCTTCGCCTTCCCCCCCCCCCCTTTTTCAGCTCTATAAATAGTCTCCTTCACAACACTCTTTCATTTTTTACTTCACCTCTGATATTTCACGCTCACTCTCTGCCGACCAAATTTCTGTGCGCCTACCTACTTGCCCAGTGTTCCTTTCCTCCTTAGAACCCAAAGTAAGTTTTTCTTCCCCTTTCTGTTCCTTCAGCTTTATTTCTTCAAGTTCCCTTTTATATCTTTAGACGTCATAGATGGGTTACTCTCACCTTCTAGAGTCCTCGACCGCCTTGGCCACTTTTAGGAACAAATTTAATATTCCCGATGACGTGGACGTGGACGTGGCTTACTGCCACGAGAGTGATATTGATCTCCACCGAGGGCTAGACTCGGCCTTCTTCCCTTTGATGTCAATTTTAGAAGGCGGGGTCAGGTTCCCCGTGGACCCTCTTTTGACAGATACACTTAGGTACTACGGCCTGTGTCCCGACCAGCTTGCCCCCAACTTTTACCGGGTAGTTAGCTGTGTCAGTAAGTTGAACCATACCTTTGATTTGCAGTTAAATTACCATGACATTAACCATATGTATAGCCTATGTGGGAACAAAGCCTCTAACTACTACCTTAAGACGAGAGATAATCGGGTACGGCTGATATCATGCCTACCTGATTCGAACAGGAACTCTGCCGGGGAGTTTGTTTGGGTGCGCGGCAATTGGTTTGCCGGAGACGTCCCTTGCCCCCTTTCACGGCGTGAAGTGGGTTTGTACCAATCCCTTGATCTAGTTTCTTTCCTCCACTTTTCCTTTTCATTTTATGGAAGTAAATCTTTATTGTCAGATATTAATATGATACTTACTCTTTTGCAGACGGCAAAGTATTCGTTCCGGACATCAGAACCGTCCATGTCAAGGATTTGAACTTCATCCTTCGTTCTGAGATATACGTGCACTGGGACGGACAACTCTGGGCTTCACATTTGATCCTCGAGGTTGAGCCAGTTTATTCCACCTGGCAAAGTTTTAAGCAGGCACTTCTTGTTGATAGCCCGTTGCTTTCATATATAGACGTCCGGTACGCAAACTTCTTACCACCAAAACTTACAACCGGGGAGGCAAGGGAGTTTGGTCGGCGGTTCACTTGCTCGGACGAGCTAGCTCCTTTGCGAGACGAGTCCACGGAACGGGTATCTCGACACCTCAGAGAGATAGCCCACAAAGCCATACAGCAAGAAGACCAAGTCCAAGAGCAGCCTAATCCCGAGAATCCGCCCGCCGAGCCTCAACAACAAGTGATTGAAGCGGCCGCCTTGTTAGCTGAAGCTATCCAACCTGGTGGAAGGATGGTGTCAAGAAAGGTCATGACCACTGACCGGTTCGTGCCCGGTGCCCGGCAGCCCAATCAACCCCCACCATCTCAGGGTCGGGGTCAAGTGCCTCAGCCTCCACCCTCTTCGCAGGCTGGACGGGCCCGTAAGAAACAGAAGGTAACCGATCAACCTTCCACGAGCCCGGGGGATGCCGCCGTCCAGACTCCTCCCCAACTAACAGGGGGAATCGTTATCCGTGAGCCATTGACCTAGGCTGGTACGGGGGTTGCGTCCTCCTCTCAGGTGGCTCCAGCGTGGAAGCCCAAGTTCCTATTAGACGGCAAACCGCTGCCTTCAACCGCCTGTGTTTGGATGTGGGAGAAGGGCGAGGGCCAGGTTTCTGTCCTTAGCGATTTTAGTTATAAGGTTTCCACCTGCTCAGCGATTTTAATCAAGCCGATGACCAGGTTTCTGTCCTTAGAAATATTAGTTGCAAGGTTTCCACCTGCTCGGCGATTTTAATCGAGCCGAGAGCCAGGTTTCTGTCCTTAGAGATTTTAGTCGTAAGGTTTCCACCTGCTCGGCGATTTTAATCGAGCCAAGGGCCAGGTTTCTATCCTTAGAAATATTAGTTGCAAGGTTTCCACCTGCTCGGCGATTTTAAACGAGCCGAAGGCCAGGTTTCTGTCCTTAGAGATTTTAGTCATAAGGTTTCCACCTGCTCGGCGATTTTTATCGAGCCGAGGACCAGGTTTCTGTCCTTAGAAATATTAGTTATAAGGTTTCCACCTGCTCGGCGATTTTAATCGAGCCGAGGACCAGGTTTCTGTCCTTAGAAATATTATTTGCAATTCTCTTGGTGTGCAATCACGGAACCAAAAACAGCATATACAAATAAGTTCATCATAATCTTGATTTTAGCGAAATACAAATTCTGGCTTACACAGATGATCATGCATAAAATTTCTTTAAATTGTTGGCGTTCCACGGCTGGGGAAGCGGCCTCTCGTTGAGGTCTTCCAAGTAGTAGGCCCCTGCACCCGCGATGGCTGTAACTCTGTATGGTCCTTCCCAGGTTTGAGCAAGCTTCCCTGCAGCTATGTCTCGCATGTTTCCCACAACCTTTCTTAGCACTAGTTCTCCGGCACTGAATTCCCTCCCCTTTACATTTCCGTTGTATCTTTGGGATAGTTTTTGCTGATATTCGGCGAGCCGTATGGTCGCGGCCTCCCTGCATTCCTCTAGCCAATCCAAACGCTCCATCATCAGGTCGGCGTTCAGGACGGGGTCAAACCCGGCGACCCGTGCGCTGCATAAGCTCACCTCGGTTGGTATCACTGCCTCCGCTCCGTACGTCAAAGAAAACGGGGTCTCCCCCATGGATCTTCTGGGGGTCGTGCGGTAAGCCCATAATACACTGGGTAGCTCTTCTGCCCATCTTCCTTTCGCCCCGTCCAACCTTCTCTTGAGCCTATTCAAAATAGTCTTGTTCACTGCCTCGGCTTGGCCGTTGCTTTGTGGGTAAGCCGAGGTTGAATACTTGTTCCTGATGCCGAGTTCGCTGCAGAAGGTCCGAAAAGCTTTGTTGTCGAACTGTAGCCCATTGTCTGTTACTAGCGAATTTGGCACCCCAAACCTTGTGACTATGTTTTTCCATACAAACTTTTTCACGTCAGTATCCCAGATATTGGCCAAGGCCTCAGCTTCTGCCCACTTTGTGAAGTAATCTACAGCCACCAATACAAAACGGCGGTTCCCTGTTGCTCAGGGGAATGGTCTGAGGATGTCCAGTCCCCATTGCACGAACGGCCACGGGCTGCTGACAGGATTTAGACGTCCTGCAGGCTGATGGATCAAAGGGGCGTGCTTTTGACACCGTTCGTAGCTCCAAACATATTTAGCGGCATCCTTCTGCGTCTGTGGCCACCAAAACCCCTGGGTCATCGCTCTGTGTGCTAAAGACCGTCCCCCAACATGTCCGCCACACACTCCCTCATGTAGCTCGGTCAGAAGCTCTCTAACTTTCTCCAGATGCAAGCACAAAAGGTAAGGGCCTGCGAAAGACCTTCGGTACAATTTGCGGTCCGAAGACAGCCAGTACCGGGGAGCCACCCAACGAATCTTGTTGGCCTCGTCTTCATCCTCCGGAACTATGTCCTCGACAAGGAAATCTATGATCGGCTTCATCCAACACAGATTAGCCACTGCTACCTGCGCGACCTCTACTCTGGCTTGGTCGGGAATACTCTTCACACTGATACTTGGCTCCCTTATAAGTTCTATTGTGACTAGTCGTGGCGTGTCCTTGGTAGCCGATGAGGCTAACGTGGCAAGGGAATCGGCGTGCTTGTTTTGTGACCGAGCTACCTGGGATACCTTTACCGTTCCGAATTGGCTGATGATCTGCTTGGCCGTGCTCAGATAAGCTTTCATTCGAGAGTCCCGAGCCTCGAAGTCTCCTGTGATCTGATAAACAACCAGCCGAGAGTCCGAGTAAATCTCTACATCTTTTGCGCCCAAATGCAATACGGCCCTCAAACTGGCCAGTAGGGCCTCATACTCGTCTTCATTGTTTGAGACTTTGAATCCCAATCTAAAGGAGTGTTCCAATCGTATGCCCTCAGGGGTGATTATGACAATACCAGCCTCGACCCCCATAGCATTTGATGCGCCGTCCACAAATACCCTCCACGATCGAATTTCTGCACTACAGATTACCCTCCCGTCGTTCTTAGGTGTGAATTCTACGATGAAATCTGCGAGAACCTGTCCCTTCACCGAGCTTCTAGGTCGGTATCTTATGTCAAACGATGCCAACCGAGTCCCCCATTTGACAATTCGGCCTGTGAAGTCTGATCTCTTTAACAGTGACTGTAATGGATACTCGGTGAGGACGAACACCGTATGAGCCTGGAAGTAATGTGGCAACTTCCTCGTGGCATGTACCAGGGCTAAAACTAACTTCTCCAGGGGCAGGTACCTTGTCTCGGCATCCACCAAGGTTTTGCTTACGTAATACACTGGCATTTGTACTCCTTGGTCCCTTAGTAACACAGCACTTACAGCATACTCGGTGACTGAGAGGTACATAAACAAATCCTCCTCGGGCTCTGGGGCCGTCAACCTCGGCGCCTTTATCAAGTATTCCTTCAGCTCTCGAAAAGCCTCATCACATCCCTCGTCCCATTGAAACCCCTTCCACTTCTTCAGAAGTTGATAAAACGGCCGGCAGCGATCGGCAAACTTGGAGATGAATCGGTTCAGGGTGGCTAACATTCCAGTGAGCACTTGCACCTCCTTAGGATTGCTTAGTGGTTTGAGGCGGTTCACGGCTTCTATTTGGTTGGGGTTAGCCTCTATTCCCCGAGTAGAGATCAGATAACCCAGGAACTTGCCAGCCCCCACCCCGAAAGTGCACTTCTCGGCATTCAGGCGCAATTTGTGCCGCCGTAGTATCTCGAATACCCCCCGGAGGTCTTCCGTATGTCGTGACTCTTTTCTGCTTTTCACCACCATGTCGTCAATATAAACTTCAACCGTGCATCCAATTTTTTCTCGGAACATTCTCGTCATCATTCGCTGGTACGTGGCTCCGGCGTTCTTCAATCCAAACAGCATGACCTCGTAGTGATAGTTTGCATTCGAGGATATAAATGCTGTCTTTTCTCGGTCCTCAAGCGCCAAGGCAATCTGGTGGTAGCCTTGGAAGGCATCCAGGAAGCTCATCCTCGGGTGCCCATACGTGGCGTCTACTAGTTGATCAATTTTGGGCATTGGGAATGGATCCTTGGGACACGCCCTGTTCAAGTCTGTGAAGTCCACACAAACTCTCTATTTTCCGTTCTTCTTCTTCACTACGACAGTATTTGCTAGCCATCTCGGGAAGAATATTTCTTTTATGACTCCGGCCTCCTTCAGCCGCTGGACCTCCAGGTTTACTGCATCGACGTGTTCTTTTGATACTCTTCTCGATTTCTGCTTCTTCGGGGGAAATGATGGGTCCACGTTGAGTTTGTGGACAATGAACTCGGGATCTACGCCGGGCACTTCATATGGGTTCCATGCGAAAACATCTACGTTCTGCAAAAGGAACAATAACATCTCTACCCTTTCCCGGTCATTCATGCTTGTGCCTATCTGAAAATACCTGTCAGTATCTGGAAGAATTCCAACCTTCAATACCTCATCGGCCACGTCCGCCCCTGTTTCCCCTCGGGGTCTCTGTAATTGCTATGAAGTTTCCTTCATGGCCTGCTCAACTTGTCCGAGTTGTTCATTTTTCCATCTGACCGCGGCGACAAGGCACTGCCTCGCCACTTGTTGGTTCCCCCTCACCTCGGCAACTCCATACTCAGTGGGAAATTTTACTTTTACGTGGAGGGTGGACGGAACAGCTTTCATGGCGTGAATCCACGGCCTCCCCAGGATTGCGGTGTACGGTGAGAATGATCGGACTACTATGAAGGTAACTATAACTCCCTTGCCTTCCATGTCCATCGGGAGAGAGATTTGTCCCTCAGGAATTACGACTCTCCCGTCAAATGAGACCAGCGACGTGTCATACTTCGCCAAATCCTGGGTCTTTAATCCGAGCCCTTCGAAGAGGTCCGGGTACATGACGTCAGCCCCGCTCCCTTGATCAATCATTACCCTCTTCACCAGGAATCCGCCTATCCGGGCTGTCACCACCAAAGCATCGTCGTGAGGTTGGACCGTTCCTTCCAAATTGTCTTCTCCGAAAGAGATGGTCAGCCTTCCAACTTTCTTCTTCTTCTCGGCTGATTCTCCCTCCGTGCAAGCTACTGTCAATACCCTTTTTGCTGCTGCTGTTCCTCTTGGTGCGGCATGGATGACTTCGATTACCCCCAGTGGAGGCGGGAGGGGGTTCCTTTTCTGTTGGATGCCCTGTCCGACTTCTCGGTCAGTTGAGTCTACTACAAACTCTTTCAGGTACCCTGCCTTTACTAGCTGTCCGAGATGATCTTTTAATACCCGACACTGCTCGGTGGTATGTCCTTTGTCTCTGTGATAGGTGCAGTATAGGCTTTGGTTCCTCCGAGATGGGTCGCCCCCCATTTTGTTTGGCCACCTGAAGAATGACTCGTTCTTGATCCGCTCCAAGATTTTGTGCACGGGCTCTTTAAACGCCACATTAACCCCTTCGATTTGCACCTCTGGTTCCTGCATTCTGAAGTCCTTTTTTTGTTTTGTCGGCAAAACGCCTTGCCAAGATCTCCCAATTAATGGAGCTTTCCCCCTGCTCTGTAGTCGGTCGTCCTCCAGGCGTTTGTATTCCTCTATGCGTCTCATCAGTTGCCTCATATCCTCGGGGGGTCTTCTCGTCAACGACTCCCGTAATTCAGAGTCTTCGGGGAGCCCCATCCTGAAGGTGCTTACCGCAATTTTCTCGTTCCCTCCACCAATCTCGTTGTAGAGTTCCCAATATCGGCTGGCATAACTCCGAAGGGTTTCCCTGACCCTCATCTTCATGGAAAGTAGTGCATCAACTGGCTGTTGCACTCGGCTGCAAGTCACGAATCTACTGCCGAACTCTTGAATCAGCTCGGCGAAGCTATGTATGGAGCCTTTCCGTAACCCATTGAACCACCTCAGGGCGGTTAAGCCGAGACTAGAGGGAAATACTTTACACATCAACGCATCATTGTGTGCATACAAAGACATCATGTGGAGGTAATAACTGACATGCTCCACGGGGTCTGTCCTCCCCTCAAAAGAATTGAATGGCGGTCACGTGAATCTGCTCGGCATAGGGGCCCGTTCAATCTCATCGGAGAATGGAGACCGGGCTGCCATCCGCAAGGCTCGGTTCATGGCGTCCATGGCGGCATTGTGGTGCTGCCGTTCCTCCGGCGATTCTGATCCTCGGTCATCGTATCCATGCGACCGTGAACGGTCCCGTTGATGACGTGGCTCTCGGGGGTGCCGGTGTGAATCTTGAGAGCGTGATAGGTGTCGGGATCGTTGCGTACCGGATCGGTTGGAGCCCTCCTCGCCCAATTTCTCCTTTGCTGGGGGTTGCGATTCCTTTCTTGGCGCCGACCCCTTGCTTCCAGCTCTAAATCCATTACCAGCCTACGTAACCGCTCCAGCTCTCGATCTCTATCATCATACTGCCGATGCGCCGAGATGCCTGAAACCGTTCGGTGTGTCTAGGCCGACCCTTCTCCCAATCCGGACCTTTCCTCTCCTCTTGGGTGCTCCCTAGCCTCCCTCCGTTTCTGCCTTCTCTCCCTCCACGTCGATCCTCGAGAAGATCCTATGGAATTGCTCGGTGCGCGCCCTCCTGAACGCTCCTCAGACATTCCCCTTATTTAAGTCTCAGTCGAACCACAGTTTCGTAGGAGAGCCCCACGGTGGGCGCCAATTGTAAGAACCAAGTATGAGACTTCTGGGTCTTAAATCACTTGGGCTCACAATTTATTTGTAGTGGGCTTGAGGATTTCCTACTCTGGGTCATTCTCGGTAGAGAGACTCAAAGCAACACTCAGTTTATACTTTCTCACTTGACTGTTTTCTCTCCGTTTTTCTGAACCCCTTTTTCTCCCAAACTTCTGCTATTTATAGCTAAGGTTAGTGGAGAGAAATGATTACAGCTACCGCTAGTGCAATAGAAGGTCCAATATTATCTGATTTAAGTGGGTGTTTAGGTGAGAGTGGGGAGCAGCATTTATAGCCTTGGAACTTGGTTCCAGCCTAATCGATTATGCTCGGCAATGCAGTTTACCGAGCATATCCTATTCTCTCGGACACGGTTCATATGCCTGTTCGGGGAAGCTTGAGCCGAACACCTCTTAGAATTCAAGGCCCAAAATTTGTTTTTGCGCTAAGGCAGTTTCAAGAAGGGCCCAGGGCAACAGGGGTATTCCGTTGGGCCTGGCCCAGGACCTACATTGGTCTTGGGATCTGGGTGCCGAACAGCTATATATTTTAAAAATTTAATCGTTAGATTACATGTTGTTTGACTACAAACTTAGTTATAGTCTAAGTCTACAACTTCATCTATAGAAATTAACATTGCTACATATTTTAAAATTTTAACTGTTAGATTACATGTTATTTACGTTCTTAACACATATATCAATTTTTTTTTAAGGGAGTTCTAACCTATGGTATCCGCTCTTAATGATAGCTCTTTATCGTCAAACTAAGACACCAATCAATTTTTTTGTGTAAGCAATGATTGAACCTTAGATCTCTTGTACAACTATTAGAAATTTTATTAGTTAAGCTAACTGAAACCCACAAATTTTGTGGTAATTGGAATGTTATTTATTATATGATCCATAAACTTAATTATTTTTTATGTATAATTTTAGACTACAAAAACTTGTAATTTAAAAAATTATTAATAACATAGCTATGGATCTTTGATATTATGGATCTTTTGCAAGCATGGAGTATATAAGAAGAAAATATAATTTAATGGTAAATTTGTCAAAAATTATATCTAATAAAAAAAATTAGGTGAAGTTGTAGCCTCATTTCAAACTGCACATTTCTATTTAGCTATGCACATCTAGGAACATTCTTACAAATTAAGGCAGCCGTGTACCATCAATGTTTGGTGGTCAAGACAGAGAGCCTTAATCAATGTTTAAATTCCTCTCTCTACTTGTTACAACATGTAATAATTAAATTATTGAAAGAAAGAAAAAAAAATGACATTAATAACGGAGGAAATTTGATTCTTTTCATTCGTTTGGTTTTATTTTTTGCCAAACTTTTGGAAACATTTTTATTATTTAATTTTTTGTACAAAATAAATTTTTATTTTTTGGAATTAATTTAATAACTACAAATAGTAGAGAGGGATTTGCATTTTGCATATATCCATTGGTGATATCAAAAGATGTTATTTAACTTAATTAAACTATAAGATTATATCAATTTTTGAAAATATTTCAAGGATACGAAGGCAGGGGATTTCCTCTCTTTTTTTTTTTTGGGGGGGAGAAGGGTTGGTGGGGATCAAAATTTCTCTCTAAACCAAAAAATAAATAAATAAATAATAAGAAAAAGAAATCCCGTTGTACAAGTTTGAAGAAAAACTTTACAAACTCCTCATATATCTTTATATTGAGTGTGAATTTTGAAAATTTAACCATTGAATTGCATGTTCTTAATATATCCTTCATGCTTATAAAATTTCAAGAAGATCAAAGATCAATTGTTATGCCACCTAACAAATGTTAAAATTTCAAATTTTTGTGATCTAAATTGTGTATAAGAAATAAGTTTATTGATCAAATAGTAAATAACATCTAATTTGAGCAAAATTTGATATGCATGTGTAGGGACTGGGTTCGAGCACTTCTCATGTTGGATGAATGGTCTCAAGCCCAACTAGCCCAATACAATAAATTTGTAGATAATGGGTTTAAGAACTAAGTCCTAGTTTGGATTATAAAAACTAGACACAGTTACATATGAGCTAAATAACAAGAATATGGATTAAAGCATGAGATTTTGTCCTTGGGCGTTTCGTCCGAGGAACTTAGTATCCTTCTTCTTCCTTCAGTACTAGGTTACAGAGGTTTCCAAGACCATGCAGACTACTACCGTCTTCTCCTTTTTCTCTCCTCATCTCTTTTTTCATGATCCCTCATTCTTGGAGGGTCTCTCACATTATATACTTCTTTTCAGTCGATCTTGACCTTCCACCTGTTGATCATGCAAGTCATTACTCAAATGTTCGTCCTATCAGCCACCTTCCCAAACCCTCTGTGAGTTGCGACAACCAAGACCGCATTGTTCAGGGGTCATTTCCTCATTAATGCGGTCAGAACGTTAGTTGGGTACATTCAATGCAGAGGTGACAATTTCTCCTTGGATTGCTCCTGCACCATATGCCCATGGGTATCCTAGTGTACTTGTCCTTCTCCTGGGAGCGCTCTGGGAGGCTGCCTTTGCCGGCGTGCTGTTTTTTCCTCCTGAGATTTGGGATGCCGAGAGCAGGATCGTCCTCAGCAACGTTTCTAGGCTATTTGGGCTTTCTTTGTTCGTCCTCGGTCATTTCTCCCTCCTGAGCGTAAGTCTTGGACTCAATATAAAGTGAGCCAGGGTTGTCAAATTCTTTGGCCTCACAGCATGTTAAGAACATAAAGAACATAAAATTAAATGGTTAGATTTTTAAAATTTACATATACCAATATATATATATATATATATATATGAGAAATTTGAAGAGTTTCTCGCTAAACTAGTTTAGAGAAAAATTTTACTTGTGGGTGGGTTGGTTGGGAATGAGGGTTGCTTTGTCTAAACTCTAAAAGAACTCATGATTAAAGTTTTAAACACGGCAGACAGTTGGAGGTGCTACAACCGTATTATAGGCTCGGCCTACTCTGTATCTGGTCATTAAGCTTTAACTAATCCAACCACTCTTCTTTTTGGGTAGTGGTTCTCTTTTGTAAGGAAACACTTTATTTTGCAGTTCTGGCCATGAATGTGAACCCAAGAATTTTAGAACCTTGTGAATGAATGTCTGAATTTAGAGTATGCTACATATGCCTACTACGGTAAGAACAAACTTCTGGCCACTGCGAAGAAATGGAAGAAGAGGGCTTCTCTTAGGATTTGATCCTCGAACATGCCAGAATAGGACATCTCTTAGGATCTGATCCTTGAACATGTCATTTTCTATTTTTGGCTTACAACATTCAAGTGAAGAAAATTCGAACCCAGATTCTCTTCTAAGGGAGAAGAGAACAGTACTGCGCGCCATTAAAAACTACAAGACCCTAGCAACATGCCAATTTTATATCCTTGCAAGTAGAAATACTTCCTGCACCAAATGGTCCAACTTCAAAAACAGCTAAAGATGGTGCTTTAGGTTAGAATAAAATGTAAACCAATATTCTCGTTCCCAATTTGAAGACGCTACTTTCTTCTATAAAAGGCGAGTATTATACAGAACTTATGATCCGATTGAATTCATTTCAGGTCGAGTTTAGCATTTTACATCTGTGTTAGTATCTAAGGCATCATAATAGATGCATTAAAAAAAAAAAAAAAAAAAAAAAAAAGGACAATATAAGAACCAATGGGAGGCACTCATCCCAATTCCTTCCTCAAAATACAACTACTTGGCAACTTGTTCCAGAACTGAAACTTTATTACATGTTTCCTCAATTGCACTATATTGCAGTGGTGGCAATGACAAAGGGCCAACAGTTGAGCTTCCGCTCCGAATTTCCTTCAAAACCCGTAGTGCTGATATAGTGCTCTTCATATATAAGCTCTCCTTATACTCAATCTCTGCAAGTTCCTTTGGCACTCTGAGCAGACCGCTGTTATTGGTAGTGTCAGAAGTTGAAGGATCATCATCCCCATCAGCTACCACTGTTGAAGCTGGTGGTTCACACTTAGGGAAAAGCCCGTCCAGCATTGCCTCACACTCCTTCACAAGCTTGTAGAGCATGTCAGTGGTGAAGAAGGGCTGTTGCAAGACCTTTTGAATGAAGGGCAAGCGAATGAGGGCACCAGTACTTTTTTCATACTCCTTGAGTATTTTGACCAAACCTGTTAAGACCAAATTAAGGTGTCATTAAGTCAATCTAGCCTTTAAGACATTATTATATTCTAAGAAACCAGTTACTAAGGGATCAACCCCCTATCGATTGTATAATATTGTTTTATTCTGGGGACATCGTACATGCTGGTGTGCTTAAACGTTCCATTTTTAAACCCATCTTTCATGTATGTAACAATTAATTAACGGTAACAGTACTATCATACACGTCTGCCCATTTGTGAATGTCAGGACCGGCCCAAAATAATAGGCTGGGCCCTAGGTCCGTCTAAGGACGCAGCCCGTCCGAGGAGCTAGCGTGGCCCAAGCAATCCTTATTCAGGCCCACTAGGATAAAGAAAACATGTTCAAGGAGTAATTTCTCCTCGAATACTGCAAAATCCGAAGCAAAGGTACATCCAAGCCATTATAGTCCATCTTTCAAAAACGTAAAAAGGAAGGAAACCCGAAATATCTCAGTAAAGGCTGCCACCACTACATTAAATGCATTACAACTACTCTCCTGGCCGCATTAATGAGGAGAAGATCCCTGAACAGTGCTACCTTGACTACCGCAACTCACAAAGAACTGAGAGAAGTGTCTGATGGGACAAATGCTCAAGTGGGGTTTTGGATGATCAATAAGTGTAAAGCCCAGATGATTAGAAAGGGCCTATATAATATGTAAAAGTCCCCCAAGAGAGGGGGACGAGAAAAAAGGGGAGAACACTATAGAGAAGTCTTACTGCACTGATCTGTTAATCAAGTTTTTAGCTCTATCATTACCGGGTGACCTTTCAACACAATAGCATTGGTTCTTGTTCGTGTGTTCCCTTAGCCCATGCAACAACCCGTTTAAACTTACTTAAACCGAGTTTTTTAACCCATACTCTACAAGAATTCATTGTGTTGGGCTTTTTGGATCAAGGCTTGTGACAGCAAGAACTTGGTTACTAAATTGTGCCCCTACAATGAAGAAACATGAAATTATTATTCTAGTTGATTTGGATGATACTCTTTGCATAAATGATATAAAATCATTTAAGTACACGATTAAAGAATTATAAAAAATTATGAAACATAAGAGATAGAACATAGAATCTAATGCCAATCCAATTTGTTGATTAATCAAATCAAACTAAATATATCAAAACTACCAAAACTAAGAATTTAATAAAAAAAATTATTCCTTAATGGCGTAATTGTAAAGGAGGTTAAAATATCAAAAGAACCTTTGAATCTTCAAAAATTCATTCGAATTTAAAATATTATAAGAACATAGCCATTGTCAAAATATGAATTCAAGCAGAATTCAAAATATTATAATCCAAAGAATAATTCGGGCATAGTTACCCTTTGTATAAAAAATCAAACAAGTGTACATATTTTTATTCGTCAGAAGATAACAAGCATAAGTAGCAAACCGTTTATGTTATGGTATATGCTCAAGTGTAAATCATTAACAAAGGCTTTCCTCCTAATAAAAGCTAAAATTGAGGTTACAAATTGTCTCACAGAATATTCGTGAAAGCAGAGTCAAAAGTAAGCATGGGGTTTCCCCGCGAGAGTTCGAATCTCTCAGGCGACGTTTTGGACATATTTTTGCAATTAAATTTTGATAGTCTCCTCTCCTTTCTACGATTTTACGATTATTTTTTACAAGAACATATTGACATCTTCAAAAAAAAAAAAAAAAAAAAAAAAACTTTATAAATATTTAATAATCGTTTACATATCTTGTTACATGCTCAAAGCTAGCTAGCTAGAAACGTACTAAATATATATGCACTATTTTTTTTTTCTTTTAAATAAGTGAGTTTGATTCCAAGAAAACTATAAAATGTGATCTAGGGAATTGTTTAATTAAGTTTAACACATTGGGGTTTATCAATTAAACTTTGAACAAACTTTTCTAATCTCTCCTTGTGTACCGGTCTTCACCTCAACGCTACTCATTTTGATCATAGCTTTTGGAAACTCAATGTCAAATCTTAAACCAAGTAATCCCCTAATGCTCCCAGCATAGTTTTGCACGATGGTTCGCGTTGTAGCGTCTCCCCATAGCCTCTGATCCGACTCTAGAACTGCATTACCATCACGTACATTCTTGAAGAAACTCATGTCAAACTTAGTCTGGCTATCTTTATCTAACGCAACTCGTTTCGAGCCATCACCGTCTTTTGGACAAAGAGCTTGGAGCTGTGACAAAAATGATGGGTTTATAGTGGGATCAGAGTTGCCTGTGGCTGTGAAGTTGTATAAACGGTATCTGAAGAACAAACAGTCTGTTTGGCCTATGGTATGTCCCCCTACACACACAAATGGCCCATAATTAAAATATGCAGGTCACACAATTTATATGTAACAATTAATATTGTAGCATAAAAGTCAGGATCTCCTTTCCTTTTTACAGAGGAGATGATACTCAGTGGCGGAGCTGGGGGGGGGGGGGGGGGGGGGGGCGAGAGGGGGCAATTGCCCCCCTGACTCCTTTAAAAAATGCCTTGATACCTACTATGTGATGTTCATTTTACTAGTTTGCCCCCTGTAAGTGGAATAAATAGAAAAAGCACTCCCACTATTATGAAACAGCCCTGACACCGGAAAGAAATAATGGAAAAAAAAGCTTCTCAATTCCCTCACACAATCACACTTGCACCTATTTTACTTCTTAAATAGTATTTATTTCAAGTAGTTTTGATCTTGTCTCATCCATTATATTGCTTACAGTACTTTTCTTTCCTATTCTAATTTTTCTTTTCTTTTCTTATTATAATTATAATACTATAAACATAACATTTTTCACAATAAATTTCACAATTGTGAAAATGGTTAACTGTGAAGGGTGAACAACTTATATTGATGGAGCCACCATTTTATTTCCTTCACAATTCACAGTCCACTATTTTAATAGTTGTAAAATTTATTGTAAAAAAATTGTGTTTGTATAACAATTCAATTAGTAGGTTCTATAGTTAACTTTTGTAGATTGATTTATTTATTTTAAGCAATCAAATTATGCCTAAATTTTATGTATTTAAATTAATTTCTCACTTTGGTTGTTAGTAACTATGATTGATTATTTTTGTTCCTTTGTTTTAATAATATGAGATATACTTGTAGTTACAATTGTCTATTTATTTTGTTATTATTATCGATCAATTAATATTTTTAGATTAATTTTGTTTTTAGTATTGTTTTTCAATCTTGCCCCCCAAACTGAAATCCTGACTCTGCCACTGATAATACTTGTATATTCAACATATGTATAATTTCTTTTACAATACGTTCTATGACAATTGTGTAGAACCTATATATGTTCTATAAGAGAAATAATATATATTTATACAAGATGTCTGATATAATTATCGTCTAGAGAGTATACCAACTAATGTGACAAGATCATTATCGTCAAGGCCTTTAGCAGCAAATTTTTTCCTGTGGGTAGCGACGGATTCAAGAGGAGAAGGTAAATTATTTGAGACTTCGGAAGCCGAAGAGACCCTGCCATCTCTTCTTCCAGAAGGCACTGGCCAACTTGGACCATCACTCTGATTTATAGCAATATATTAATTATAAGCACACAAGTTAGACTTATACGTACCATATATGTGTCATGTGTGTGTGTGTGCATGTGTTATTAGAGAAAGAGAGAGATTTAATTTATGTACCAAGGCCACAGCATCACGAGCAGCCAGTGCTAGTATATCGGCACATGAAACCACCCCAGGGCACAAGGGCTCTAGTTGTGATTTTGCATCATCGATTACATCAAACCCTCTTAAGCCAAGGTTTGGGGGTGCACTCATCTCAGTAGAAGACCCCGTAATCAACACCGAACCATCACAGCCCTGTGCAATATTAATGTCAATTAATTATTAGTACTTTCGAAACATGTCAAATAGCAAATCAACTACTACAAACAGCCATGCATAGAAGAAAAGAATGAAAGAAACCTGAACAAAGCAGTCATGGAAGTGAAGCCTTAGCAAGCCAGCCAAAATCGTGGGGTCTTTGTTGGAGTGTGCTTCAACAGTGGACCTCACTATGGCCTAGCTCTTGGGCATAAAGAAGAATAAGACCCAGTTTTCAATTGGCCTTGTACACATGAACTCATCACTAAAATCACAACGAAAACAAACCGCATGCTGGCTTCCATTTGCACCAGTAAGATACCAACAAATTGATTCTAATTATATTATCCGAATTCTCAATTCTCACTACCAACTGCAAACCACTACTTAAAATCCAAGACTATATATAGACACATGGCTTGGTAAAGCTACTTTGTTGCTTGCCTAGTTGCCTGTCCATTTCATAAAAGTTTGGGCTTCAAGCTTTTGCTAGTGGAGACGCGTGGGACCAAAACAAGAAGGTGGTCTCCATTTCATACTGTACTGTCTAGTTTGTGTTCTTTTGGGGACCCAGAGATAGATTGAAGATCATATTGTAAAGAAGAAGAGGTAATATTGCTATCCTTGATTCTTTAGCTTTATTCCTTGACGCGTTCTCTTCTTTATGTGTCTAACAAACCCGCGTTTTCTCCTTTTAAATGTTTTCATTGTCATTGTGTTCACATTAGCAATTTTACATACCGTGTTTGCTGCACTTTTGCATGGATTTTCTTAATCACTTACATGCAATCATTATGCTTAGCCTTAATTTAAGAGAACTCTTGGAGTACATAACTTGATGAACATCTCACAGTGTCTAGCCACGTAGGCGTTGCATTATTCATGCATATAGAGAATTATATGCCTTAATTTGCTCCTTTGATTGTTTTCATCGTGTTCACATCAGCTTTTATAAACTGTGTTTGCATGGAACTACTTGATCAGTACTTAACGCAATTATTATGTTGCAATTGATAGAATTATTAATTTGAGTTTGATGAGCAACACAATGTGTCTAGCTAATTGGATATTCAATCTATATTTCATTTAAAATATGGTCAAGAGTTTGTTTGGATATCATTTATTTGCTAAAAACTGAAAACTTATTACTAAAAATACTGTAGTAGAATAATTTTTAAATATGAATGGTGCCATGTGGGACCCAGCAAAATATATAATCTGTATTTATCTTGAAATTTGCTGAAACGTGCATAGTTGCCGTGGGACCCACCTTTCAAACACCAAACATAGAACGTCAGCTGAAACGTGCAATTTAAACTCATTCCAAGTAGCCACCTAGACATTCATTCGCATAAAGTATTAAAAAATGCTAAATTTATACCGTAAAATTTTATCCCATAAAGTTTACAAACTAACATGACAAATTAATGTGATTAGTGGATTTTAACAAAATATATAATAAATAAATATCTGAATTATTTTTATGCGATTAGTGATATGTTAGTTTGTAAAATTTATGTAAGAAAATTAATAGTATCTCTAATATCAATCAAAGACAATTATAAATATCTACAAGAATAGCAAGTGACATTTATTCTTTAACATTTTATTTTAGTTTAAGGTGACGTTTTATATATCAGTCTATGATCAACCCTCACCTTAGTGTGGAGGGATGCTCTTTATTTCAAATTAATTCATTTCATAGTTTAAAATAAATAAAATTATTGTTTCATAGATTCTCTAATGTACACATAGTACGCATAATATACACACTTTCACAATAAGAGCAACTACATCAGATCTGTTATAGTCTTTTAAAATAGAAGAAAGTATAAATTTTACACATTTTGAACAAAAAAACACCCACATCAGCTCGTGTAAAAATGTGTAAAGTCTTCTAAAAATTTCCATGAGCTACAGTAACCGTGTAAATTTACACGATTACTATAGCTCGTTTATAATTATTTTAATATTATATGTGCACAGTATAAAACACCTTTTTCGCTCTCTTTTTTCTTTCTCCTCTCACTGAGCAACACCAATGCCTCTCATCAGGTCTCGGCTTCTCTCTGAAACCCTCTCAACCCGAGCTCCATGGCTGAACATTCAAACTTACCTTTGAGCATCACGCCACCATAGACGGTGGTCCGACCCTAAATCTAAACCTCTCTATATTCTTGGCCTAACTCTTCTACCTTCAAGGAGCTACAGTGCAGCCCATCACTGCTCTTCTATAGTCTCAAGCCGGATGGAGCGCATGGCGGTGGCCGTCTCAAGGCATCAATCTTGCTCAAGTCGGAGGTGTCGATCTAGCTCCGATTTGTTGGTTGTTGGTTTTTTTTTTTTTTTCTTTTTGGTTTTTTGGTTGATTGTGGGTGTGGGTCGGTGGGTTTTGATCTTGATTGGCTTGGTTTTTTCTAGTTCATTGGTGGGTTTTGATGATCTTGCCGCTGATTGGGTGGGTGATGATTTGGCTTGATTGGGTTTCGGGTTGGGTGGGTGATGAATGGGTTTGGGATTGAGTGGATTGGTTTTCCTTGATGATGCTAGTTGGGTGGTGATGATGGTGGCTGGGTGTGGAGTGATCGTTGGTAGTGATGGATTGTGGGTCTGTGAGAGAGAGGGGCAGTGAGGGAAGGAATAATAAAAAAATTATAAAAGAATAAATATTTTATTAAATAAATGTGTAGAATAACTAAACTAATATGAGTGTTTTGTAAAAGTGAATGTGTAAAATAGAAAAAAGTAGGTTTTTTCTTATAAAATAGACAAAAAATTTGAATGAACTGATGTGGTTGCTCTAACTTTCACATTTTACACGACTTTTTTTGTATCATGCAGTGTTCGCACTTTATACATGTATAATATATTCCAATAAATAGGCTCGAACAGTACCAACAACTATGTGAAATTGTGAACAGAATTAAAAAATTCGGCGCTTGATGCATGAAATTGCATCGATGGGACAAAAAGAAAAGTGGAAAATGTTACGTGACAAGCAATTTAACACTAAAAAGTGTGGTTTATTTGTGGTATCTTATCCATATCCCTTTAGCTTTTCTAATAGTATTGGAGATGTTTTTTGTAAAATAAATATAAATACAAATACATATGTATAGACTATAGTGGCAAGTGGCAACCATCCATTACCCCTAACAAAGTTGGGATACTGTCTTTATAGTTTGGTACAGTCAGAGAACCATTTTCTTTTTTCCTCCAGCTTCATGTATTTCAATTTCCTTTCGGTGCTTTGGATATAATTTCATATTTATTTTCCACACTTTTAGCAACTTTCTCATGCTTTGAATTGAAAAATATTTCAGTGCATGCAAGGTGTTTCAAGAACCTTCATATCGAAAATAATGGAATTCCACCTATTTTTCCTAATGATATGTGGCTTAAGCTTACTACTTTTAATTTAGGCGGTAGTAGAGAAAGGTCCTGTCCTGCCTAAGTTTACTACTTTTAATCTTGTAAAAAGGTAACAAATACGGTATTGATTTACGAACTATTTTTAAAAAAATTTGTGAAGAAAAAAAAATTAATTTTTAAACAACTTTTTATATTTTTCATAATAATAATGGTATTAAAATCGGACTCTTTAATCTTTTATTATCCATTTGTATCCAACTGTTTCATTTAGCTTTTAGCTTTTTCTTATTCTTTTTTACTTGTGGAGCCAAAGAGCTTATGACCCCGGTCCACTTTGCTTTAAGGCCCAAGGTCCGACCCGAGGAGGGATATTGCCGAGGACGTAAAGTGAAGGTCCAAATGACCTAAAGATATAGCCGAGGATGATTCTATCCTCGGCATCCCAACGCGCTCCTGAAAGAAAGTGCAAGTGCAGTATAGGAACAGTTTAAGGAAAAGCTGAACACCTCCACATTGATGAAGAAATGACCCCTGGACAATATGGCGACAAAGGACAAAGGAAAGGCTGCCATTACTGCAATTAAATATTCTGCGCCAGACAGAGCAATGCTTTTCAGTTTTTACAACCACCCCCAACCACTTTGGGTATGGGCTGATGGGACAAGTATCAGCCCTGGAAAGCTGAACCTATACGTGAATGCTGGAGGAAGGGTAAAGGCTAATATAAAAGGAGAAGTAAGTGATCCAAAAAAAGGGACTGGGAAAAAAGACCAAGAACTAGAGCCTCTCAGGCCATGCCGAGGAGAAAGACTTCTCGAGCAAACATGGTTCACCTTTGTATGAGTACCATGAGTAACCACCGTTCGGTGACCAAGACCTAACTTTTCAAGCCTACGCTCTACAAATTATATTGTTTGGACCCTTAACGTACGAATCCAATACCATTTTTGGGATCGTTACAAATTGAGTCCTTACATTACTTATATACAACTTTGAATTTTTTTTTTTTTTTTTAATTACAAGTATACTTTATCATATTTTTAGCAAAATATAATAATAAGAGAAAAATCAAATAAGCTAATTGGGTTAAGTTTTAACAAATACTCCAAGGCCGGGCAGGCTGGCCCATCACAAGCCTAAGATCTCAAACCCACAAACCTTACAGGTATGGCTTAGTTTAGGTTGTTGGGCTCGAGCAACATATATTGAAACTCTTTGGAGCAATGGCTATATCATATATTTGTAATTGTTGGGCCCCATTTCAGCGCACATGCCTCATCCTTAATACTTAGTAATTCAGAATAGTTGTCACTTGTCAGGCGTAGCATAGGCTAAGAATTGCTTCAGGCCCAACTTTAGATAAGCCCAATATTTTTCCCCCCTCTTAACTAGAAAGATTTTAATATCGTACCTAGGCAACCAACAACAAAACAGATACAATTACTATCCTCACAAATCCTTCCTAGACTACTAAACTGCTAGAGGATTACAAAGCAAAATCGTTCCATTAATAAAAACATGCTTTTCTTACCAAGGGTAGACTCGGACTTTACTTGTTTGTCATTCTTGGTGCTTCTAACTTCTAAGAGTATTTTGAAGATTTCAGGAGTATTTTGATTATTTTGAAGGTTTCGAGATATTTTAAATAATTTGGTGATTCTGGGGTGTTTTAGTCATTTTTTACATTTTGACGAGGGTATTTTGGTCATTTAGTGATTTTAAGAGTATTTTCATCATTTTAGAAATATCAAAGGTATTACGGTCATTTTAGAGGTTTCTTGGGTTTAGTCATTTTGAAGATTTCATGGCATTTCGGTGATTCTAGGGGTATTTTCGTCATTTTAGATGTTTTCGTCAGGGAATTGTTGGTCATTTTAGAGGGCTTCAAGATATTTCATTCATTTTAGAGACTTTAAAGGTATTTTGGTTAATTTAGAAGCTTCTTGGATATTTTGATCATTTTGTAGGTTTAACGGGTACTTTGATCATTTTAGGTGTTTCTAGGGTATTCTTCTTCTTCTTTTTTTTTTTTTTTCTTTTTTTTTTTTTATATACTTTTTTTTAGTGTTTCTAGGGTCTTTTGGTCATTTTGGAAGTTTTGTATTTTGGATCTTTCAAGGGTACTTTGGAAGTTCTAAGTGTATTTTGGTCATTTTAGATATTTTGGTCATTTTGGACACTTGAAAGATATTTTGGAGAGTTCAAGGTAATTTCAACCCTTTTGACCGTTTACGTTTTGTTTTGTTTTTTTTCTTTTTTTCTTTTTTCTTTTTTGATAGGATTTAGGATTATTTTTGTTGATCTCTTAGGTTATTGTAATTTTTGAGGTTTTTGGAAGATTTTTCAATCAATATATATAATTTGAATTATTCATAAGAATGTTATGAACCAAACAAGTATAAGAATGTAATAATTTTCAAACCCGATAGGAATGTGATTAATGAACCAAACGTTGTAATCTTATATTCCTAGAATGTGATTCCAAGGACATAAATCTAACATTAGAAAGTAATTTAGTATTCCACAAACCAAATGCCCCCTAAGTGAATAGATTAGTAATATTCTAAATGCTTTTACAGCCCTCAATATTCCATTTGAAAATAATGCAATTATTGTTCTGTTCACTGGAGTTCGTTGAGCTGGGCTGTGGATGCTAAGAAATAGACTGTTTGAAAGCACCATATCAATTAAACCTAAACAAAGTCTCCATAGAAATGAACAAAGTTAATGAACTATGAAAAAAAAAAACTGGAAAGAGGAGGGTGAAGTCAAAAGTTGCGGCTGGTGGTTCTCTCATTGTTTGTGTATTTACAAGATTGTTATCATAACTCTGTTTCCATAACTTGAAAACACCTAAAATGTGTTTTCAGTTTCCATAACTCATTACTCAAAAATCAGAGAATTAAGTGATAGAAACAAAAACTAAAAACAATGCCAAACACATTTCTCAGTCGTAGGACCCACATATTTTGAATTATGGGTGATAGAAACAGAGTTATGGGTGATGGAAACTAAAAATCCAAACAGCCCCTTAGAATCCCCTCTTTATATTAGGGTAAATGTTGATGTGGTTGTTCGAGATAGTGATGTTGTTTAGTGGTATTTTGTATGGACTACAAGGAAGTGATCTCTCTTATTTGGACTGAATTTGTTAGATGACATTAGATTGCCTATTTGGGTTGAAGTTAGAAAGTCCTCCTTTCAGTTATAAAGTAAAGGCAAACAAAATGGGGTTCAAAAACATTATTTTCGAAGGTTACACACTCAATGTAATCAATAGTATATCAAAGCTACTCCTATGATAACAATTAACAACCAAGTCTTGTGGGTTCCAGTTAGCTTAACTGGTAAAGTCTCTGATAGTTGAATAAGAGATCTGGGATTCAATCTCCGTCTACACCAAAAACTGATTGGAGTCTTGGTCTGATGAAAAAGAGCTATCATCAGGAGCGGACGCCATAGGTTGAAACTCTCTCCAAAAAAAAAAACAACCAAGTCTTATTCCCAAATTTTTAGAGTTGACTATGAATCCTTAATAGATTAATTAGGGTAAGCTATATATATATATATATTCTCTTTTGTCATTTTATTTTATTCGAAGTCAAACTATTAGTTACCTTTTTATTTGATATATCCTATCTTTTTACCACTTTTATTAATGTTATTTTTGAATTTCCTTTAACTTTTTCATATCCTCAACTTGAGTCAATCATGTTCTCACTATTGCATTAAACGCTTTCCTATGAATATGACCAAATAATTTCAAGTGATATTCTCTTATCTTTTCATCAATAGGGTTCATCCTATCTTTAAGTGAATTTTTTCATTTCAAATCATATCTTTCATTATATTTCCAATTATTTATCATAATATCTGTGGGGGCCAGTTAGTCAGGAGGTACTATTAAGGCTGTACAAATTGGGCCTATAGCCCAATCCAAGGACATTAGCTAATCCGAGGATGACCAAATGAGGTTATAAGGGGAATGATATAAAGAGAAAAGTAAAGAGAGTACAAGATAAGTCCAACAAATGTCCGAGGAGAAAAGCCATCACGGGAACAAGGGTCCGAGGCCAGTAAGAGTGTCATATCACCCTATATTTTCTTCAAAGTTACATCAAAACTAGGAGTTGGACGTTGGACAAGGGGTAAGAAAAGGGGGGCAACAAATATCTTTAAAAAGCTTCTACCTCCACATTAAATGTCTCCCAACTAACTCTCTAGCCGTATTAATGTGGAGGTGATACCTGAACAATGGTTAAGCAACCTTACAGCTACTAGTTGATGGTTCTGGGAGGTGTTGGATGGGATAAGAAGGAGTTCCCAGAATCTTACTTACACGTGTATGGTAGAGATGATACCCAGATTGTAGTAGATAACATGAGAAGATGGTCTAAAGAAGGGGATCGGAGAAAATCAAGCAATTTTTGTAATAATACTGTGAACTCTTGTAACTTTATTCATCAACAAGATATTATAATATAAGCTCCTTAGGCCACGTCGAGGACAGACTTTCTTATCTCACTCGTGTTTAATGATCTTAAATCAGCAAATTTTCTTGTTTTTCTTCTTGAGTAAATCTAGTTCTTTCATTCACATTCTACAAATTCATTGTTTGGGTTTGTTGGCCTAAAACCCAATCCTATACTGAGTCCAATCCAAATTCAGCCCTTACAACATCCTTATTTTACACTCATTTTATGAATATATTGCTTTTTAACCGTCCAACATTCAGTCTCATAAAGCATAGCTACTCTTGAATCATTTTATTTTTGATAGGCTAATCATGATACTCATGTTTTTAATAACTCCAATGTATTAGCAGTTTAGCACTACCTACAGCTAATTGGGCTTCCCTTTGTAAAATGTTCCCATTTGGGAATGTGAAAAATATGTATTTTATCTCCCAAAACACCATTTTATCTATTTTACATTCTTATTTAATGATATACCATACATTCTAGTCTTTATTTTACAATTTATCACATTAAAATAATTTATAACACATGCACCAACAACTTTATATATATATATATATATATAAATATTTATATATAAATAAAAATAAAAAAATAAAAAAACCTACACCAACAACACAATGAGAGAGATGGAATAAAAAAATACCTATTAAACTATATAACTTGCTACAGTAAAGTTTTATTTTTACATCTTATTGTAACAAGTTCCATAATTTGTTGGAGTAATTACACTTTATCACCCTAAACTACATCTCAAATTATACTTTACACCATAAACTTTTAGAATGCACAATTAGCACTCTAAACTATAATCTATATTACACTTTGTACATTGTTGTCGATTTTGCCGTTATCTTGGACAAAAAACTAAAGTTTAGGTTGTAAAGTATAATTGAGAGTATAATTTAAGATGATAAAATGTAATTTTTTCTTTATTTTTAAGGAATTGATAGACAAATATATATTTTCACGTAGTGTCATCCAAGTGACAGCGGAGTGCAAAATATAATATGGGTTTAGGGCTCAAATCATACATTTTAAAATTTAGGTTATAAAGTATAATTGTAAGGATAATTTAAAGTATAAAGTGCAGCATCCCTAATTTGCTGCAACAATGCATTCCCAGTGGGAACATTTTTTGGTGAGTTTTTACGTATTTGGAAATGTTTTTTTCATTTTAGGCTGTGTTTGGTTGCCGTAAAACGTTTTCCGGAAAATACATATTTTCCGGAAATGCTAATTTTCGGAAAATGAAAATATTTTTGTGTGGTTGGTTGTATTTCAAAAAATTTTCCGGAAAATATTTTCTAGTGTTTGGAAAAGAAGGAGGAAAACACAAAACCCAGAAAACACAAAAGCCACAACCCAGAAAATCGCGGTCTCGCCGTCGCGAGATCGCGATCAACGGCGCGGTCTCGCCGTCGCGAGATCGCGATCAACGGCGCGATCTCGCGAAGCGTCGATCACCATCGTCGGACTGGTCCGCGCGCGTTCGATCGCCGTTTTGTTCTGGGGCTCAAGCTCGCGTGTTGTGTTCTGTTTTTTCTCTCCCTCTCTCTGCGTTTTGCAAGCCACGGAATTCATTTGAAGTGAAAATGAAGGCAGATTTGCATTTCCGTGGTCAAGGCTTCAAACAACGGTCAACAGGAAATTCATTTCCGGAAAAAAATATTTTCCGTCACAGCCAAACGCTCCATTTTCCGAAAATTGATTTCCGGAATTCATTTGAAGTCGAAACAAACGCACCCTTAGTTGGATTTTGAATTCCCACATGGAAATGCTCAATCTCGTCCGTATGGTACTCAATGAAGGAAATAGTTCCTCACTTCCTCTTTTGGTTCAAGTTCCCGATAAGAGTTTTTTAATGATTAAAAAATAAAAACAAAATAAAAATAAGTAGTACGTGTGTCGGTGTGTGTGTGTGTGTGTGTGTGTGATAGCTGGCCGCAACTCGCAAGTTGAAGCAAAATAGTCAAACAAAACTGCCTGGTTACAATTGGCATATTATAGGGTACACAGTGTAATCGTCAATCAATTTAAAGTTGCTATTTATGGAATATGCTCTTTGAATATGCTTATCAACTTACTAAAACATCTTTTCAGGTTTAGGTCCACAAGATATAATTTGACAACGACAAAAATCTTTAACTGAACAATTTTCTAATTGGGAAAAGTCAGTATGAAAATTATTTTTGTAAATCTATTTCTTCGGCTCGACCAACTAGTAAGAGACTTGAAGTCTAAGTCTATAATGACATTAAGATACAAACTTAGTTATAGTATAAGTCCACAGTTTTATTTATAAAAATTAATATTGTTATATATTTTAAAATTTTAATCATTGAATTATATATATATATATATATATATTTTTTTTATGCTTTTAACATATATCGAATTTATGTCAATTGGATGTTATTTATGATATGATTCATAAACTTATTTTTTATACATAGTTTTAGACTATATGATTCATAAAAATTTGCAATTTAAACAATTAATTGATGACAAAACTATGATTTTTTAAAATTCTAGAAATTTTGCAAGCATGGAATATATAAGAAGAAAATGTAATCTAAATGTGGATTTGTCAAAATTCATATCCAATAAAAAAATATTAGGTGAAGTTGTAGTCGAATCAAACTTGTAGCCAAACTTTGTTCAACGTTATTTCTAATTTATCTATGATCCTAAATCACTCAATAAATTCAAACGGTTCATTTTTTAGCTATGCACCTATAGGAACATTCTTACAGATTAAGGCAACCGTGTACAATGAATGTTTGGTTGTCGAGACTCAAGAGCCTTAATCAATGTATGAATTCCTCTTCTTACTTATTATGAATACAAATTCTATATACTACATTTTGTGTTCCACTTTATATTCCATTAATCACAACTTGTCACGTATTTATTTTTCTATTTTAAACTTTAGCTATTTTATAAGGAAAGTTAAATAAATAAATTACAAGTTGTAATTAGTGAAATATAAAGTAAAATAAAAAAATGGTACAAAGAATTTGTATTCACTTATCATAATCTGTAACAATTAAATTATTGAAAGAAAGAAAAAAGGCTTTTTTTTTTTTTTTTGAGAACTAAAAATGACTTTAATTACGGAGGAAATTTGATTCTTTTCATTAGTTGGTTTTATTTTTTTCCAAACTTTTGGAAACATTTTTTTTTATTTAATTTTTTGTATAAAATAAAATTTTATTTTTGGAATCAATTCAATAGTTACAAATAGTGGGATTTGCATTTTACATATATCTGTTGGTAATATCAAGAAATGTTAGTTAAGCTACCATTTTTGAAAACATTTCAAGGATACAGAGGCAGGGGATCTCTTTTTCTTTTCTTTTTTGTTGAGGGGAGGGGGGTCGGTACTTGGTGGGTTGGTTGGGAATGAGGATTGCTTTGTCTAAACGCTAAAGAACTCATGATTTAAAGTTTTAAACACGGCAGACAATTGGAGGTGCTACAATCGTATTATAATAGGCTCGGCCTACTCTGTATCTTGTCATTAAGCTTTAACTAATCCAACCACTCTTTTTAGGTAGTGGTTCTCTTTTGTAAGGAAACACTTTATTTTGCAGTTCTGGCCATGAATGTGAACCCAAGAATTTTAGAACCTTGTGAATAAATGTCAGAATTTGGAGTATGCTACGTATGTCTAATACGGTAAGAACAAACTTCTGGCCACTGCGAAGAAATGGAAGAAGAGGGCTTCTCTTAGGATTTGATCCTCGAACATGCCAGAATAGGACATCTCTTAGGATCTGATACTTGAACATGTCATTTTCTATTTTTGGCTTACAACATTCGAGTGAAGAAAATTCGAACCCAGATTCTCTTCTAGGGGAGAAGCGACCACTGCCATTAAAAACTACAAGACACTGGCAACACGCCAAGTAGAAATACTTCCTGGCACCAAATGGTCCAACTTCAAAAACAGCTAAAGATTTTGCTTTAGGTTAAAATAAAATGTAAACCAATATTCTCGTTCCCAATTTGAAGACGCTACTTTCTTCTATAAAAGGCGAGTATTATACAGAACTTATGATTCGATTGAATTCATTTCAGGTCGAGTTTAGCATTTTACATCCGTGTTAGTATCTAAGGCATCATAATAGATGCATTAAAAAAAAAAAAGGAAGAAGAAGAAAAAGGACAATATAAGAACCAATGGGAAACACTCATCACAATTCCTTCCTCAAAATACAACTACTTGGCAACTTGTTCCAGAACTGGAACTTTATTCCATGTTTCCTCAATTGCACTAAATTGCAGTGGTGGCAATGACAAAGGGCCAACAGTTGAGCTTCCGCTCCGAATTTCCTTCAAAACCCGTAGTGCTGATATAGTGCTCTTCATATATAAGCTCTCCATATACTCAATCTCTGCAAGTTCCTTTGGCACTCTGAGCAGACTGTTGTTATTGGTAGCGTCAGAAGTTGAAGGATCATCATCCCCATCAGCTACCACTGTTGAAGCTGGTGGTTCACACTTGGGGAAAAGTCCGTCCAGCATTGCCTCACACTCCTTCACAAGCTTGTAGAGCATGTCAGTGGTGAAGAAGGGCTGTTGCAAGACCTTTTGAATGAAGGGCAAGCGAATGAGGGCACCAGTTCTTTTGTCATACTTCTTGAGTATTTTGACCAAACCTGTTAAGACCAAATTAAGGTGTCATTAAGTCAATCTAGCCTTTAAAACATTATTATATTCTAAGAAACCAGTTACTTTAAGGGATCAACCCCCTATTACCCCCTATTGATTGTATAATATTGTTTTATTCTGAGGACATTGTGCATGCTGGTGTGCTTAAACGTTCCACTTTCAAACCCATCTTTTATGTAACAGTACTATCATACACATCTGCCCATTTGTGAAGAAACATGAAATTATTATTCTACTTGATTCGGATGATACTTTTTGCATAAATGATATAAAATCATTTAAGTACACAATTAAAGAACTATAAACAATTATAAAGCATAAGAGATAGAACATAGAATCTAATGCCAATCCAATTTGTTGATTAATCAAATCAAACTAAATATATCAAAACTACCAAAACTAAGAATTTAATAAAAAATTTATTCCTTAATGGCGTAATTGTAAAGGAGGTTAAAATATCAAAAGAACCTTTGAATCTTCAAAAATTCATTTGAATTTAAAATATTAAAAGAACATAGCCATTGTCAAAATATGAATTCAAGCAGAATTCATACTATTATAATCCAAAGAATAATTTGGGCATAGTTATCCTTTGTACAAAAAATCAAACAAGTGTACATATTTTTATTCGTCAGGAGATAACAAGCATAAGTAGCAAACCGTTTATGTTAAGGTATATGCTCAAGTGTAAATCATTAACAAAGGCTTTCCTCCTAAGAAAAGCTAAAATTGAGGTGACAAATTGTCTCACAGAATATTCGTGAAAGCAGAGTCAAAAGTAAGCATGTGAACCACAGAAAGGAAATGAACAACCTTTACACTAGATATATTTTATCCTGTCCCTTAATTAATCATTTTTTTTTAGCCAAAAAAAAAAAAATTAACCACTTCTCCTTTACATTAAAGATACACGTAAAGTAAAGTAAAATTACCTGTATAGTTAAGGGCGCTATAATTCTCCAACAAAACCATCTCTCCGTGGAAGTCCACAATCTCCTTCCGAATTTTTATCATCTCTTCATTAAAATCCTTTGCTTTTGCCACCCTATCTTGTAACTCCTGCAATCAACCACAAGCACAATTGTCAACACCAATACCAACTACAATGCTCATTCATCTTTCTTTCATTATTTCCCATACCAAGTTCATACAACAGCGGATAGGTGAAAAGTACACATGTTGAATTCACTAATTTTCACATCCACACAACACATGTATAAGATGGACTGTGATGATTAGCAAGTTGAATGATAGCAATGTTTGATCCCATAAAAATAGTAGTATTGAAAGTGATTTTATTTTTAAGAGATATCCAATCAGATTTTAGAACATACATGAGTTTAAATCAGTCAATTTAAACTAGTCAACCACTCAGTTGCATTGGACTGTAGACAAACATCTGGACAACTAATGATAACATTTTCCTAATTTTTTGTTAGTACATGAAGAGTTGGTGTTGTCTCGATTCCACCAATAATTATCTCATGTGTCTGCTCCATTTCAAATGTTGTGGGGCCCAAAATCTGTGAGCAGACAAAGGCGATACCTTCTTTGATCCCTCAACCTATGCATAAGATGAACCATGCTTATTGTATTTATCGCGCGAAATTGGATAGTCTAATTTTGTTAGTAAGTAGGTAGGAAGTTTTATTTGATCGGTTGATCCCATGAAAATATTAGGAAAGAATTTTAGCAATAGTTGCACTTGAACCACTTTTGTTTCTAATAGACTCAAAAAATAAGAATCAAATCTCAGAACACAGATGAGTTTGAAACGACTCAGTGACACTTTCGTTTCTAGTAGACATGAAATTGGAATCAAATCTTAGAACACACGAGTTTGAATCAACTTGGTGACACTTGTTTCTTGTAGACTTGGAAATTCAGATGAGTTTAAAGCGATTCCATATTTCCATGACACTTTTGCTTTTAATAGACCTTGAAATTGGAATAAAATCTCAGATGAGTTTAAAGCGACTTTAGTGACATTTTTGTTTCTTCTAGACTTGGAAATCCGAATCAAATCTTAGAATACATACACAGTTTAAAGTAACTCTATGACACTTTTGTTTCCAATAGACTTGAAAACTAAAATCAAAGATCAGAACAAACAAGTTTCAAGTAACCAGGTGACACTTTTGTTTCCAATATACTTCGAAATTGGGATCAAATCTAAGAACACAAGTGAGTTTAGACTTTAGATTGTGTTGTTTGATCTCACAACCCATAGATTAAGATCAACAACTATCATGATTTTCGCTAAACTATATGACAAAATGTACTTATTTCTTGTTTAAGTTTGATCCATAATGATAATTAAAATAAATAAATAAATAATATAACTTTTCGTGACTTATAATATATTTAACTACACTAATGAGTTTGCTCCTAAACAAACTAAAGATAACATTATTTTATGTTAACAGAGAAAAACAATGAATTACTTGACTCCAAATCAGAAGACAACTTTCGTAAATATTAATACTAAAACCATAGAACACCAATGAAATAAAATCAAAGAAAAGGAAAAGATGGAAATTTGGGATTAGTGGGGACTGAGTCACAGACATTTTTCTAGCCCTAGTTCTAGTTCTGTTCTACTAAAATACTATAAAATTCCGTTACAAACGGCAAGTACCTCGGACACAAAAGCTAAAGCCTGTTAAACTAACGGAACCGTTATAATAACGGCCCGTAACAGTAAACGAGGAAAACCGTCCACGTGAGCAGTAATAACTGCGCACAGTAGCAGCATCACTCAAAAGTTGGCGGAGGCGCACGTTAGCAACAAGAAATATTCCCGGCGCAAGATAGCTTAAGATGCGCACGTTTATGGAAAACAACGACGTCGTTTTCTAAAATGTTTATCCTGGAATTCCCAACAGCTTAAACTAATTTCAGATAGATAATACTAATATTTTTAGTTTGTTACCAAAAACAAATTCAGATAATAATAATAACAATAATTAATGAAGAATTTTATTAATTAATGAAAAGAATCTAAAAAGTTTCTAAAATCTCTTTCCTGGTTAATAAGAATCAACGCTACCGTGCTTTTTTTCTCGGCAACCAAACACGTCATATAAAGAAAAAAAAGAGAGGAAAAAGCTTTAATACCTTCAATCTGATAATGTATTCCTCCTCTTTCTCGACGAAGAAGGAGTTGAATTTCTCGAGCTCGTCCTCGAGCAAGGTTTCGAAATCGATCTCCTCCTTGGACATGCCGTCTCCGGCGCCGATTTCCGCAGCGTCGCCGGAGTCGAGCCTGGCTCGCTTGCTCGGCCTCTCGCCGCCACTCTTAGGTTCAATAAGCTTCAGCTTCTTCTTGAGCTCCTTATAGGACAGGAACTTGTCTCGCCATTCAGGTAGCGTCTCCTCGATCTGATTGCTCAAACTCTTCCCGAATTTCATTTCTAGAAAAAAAAAAATAGAGAGTGTGTGTGTGTGTGTGTTTGTGTTTGGTTGGAGAGAAAAAAGAAAAGAAAAAAAAAAGGAAAGAGAATGCGAAGGAAAATGAGGGAAAATTGTAAGGAAGGAGCAGAAGATAGAGAGAGCGAGCGAGCGAAGTTGATATAACGGTAAGGAGAGAATATTCGAGGGGTATAATTGGAATATCCGTTCGTTTCTGAAGAGTATATCTCGGGTTTTATTCCTTTCACAGACAGAGAGAAAGAGCTTTTATTTATTATATAGTATTTATTTTGCGTTTTTTTTTTTTTTTGGGGGGGTGGGGGGGGGGGGGGGTTTATCTGTTTTTGCTGTATTGGACAGGCCACGTGTGCAGTATTTAAAATCATATACTTTAAAGAGCTGAGAGAGAGAGAGAGAGAGAGAGATTGTGAAGCCGGATTGGTTAGTGTAAAGTTCACAAATGAGCTGCGTTTTCTACGGCAACTTGTGAGAAAAAAAAAAAAAAAAATCTTCTTCTTTTTTTTTTTGGGTGGATGGCTTGGAATTCATGTGTGATTGTTTTTACATGGATTCTCTTCTTTTGGAAGTGTCAACTTGAATAAGAATCGAGACCAACTATTAGTGGTTCTAGTCTAGAGCATTAAGATTATATTAATCATTCTCATTTGCAATTTGAGTTGGCATTAACCTTTTTTTTTTTTTCCTTATAAATTTATTTATCTGCATTTGACAATTTAATGGATAAGGGTGCTGAGGTTTAAACTTGAACTTTTTCATTTAAAGCATTAAAAAGTAACAGTTGAGTTACGAGATTTTTTGCTATGTTTATTAGAAGCAGATAAAAATTGACCAAAATAGTATCTAGAAAAAAAAATAATTTTAAAAATTGTATATAAATATTTTTTTTCCCTAGAAAAAAAAAAAAGCTAATCTGCTTTAAGCCTTTATGCTTGGTAAGATTTATATTTGATTTTGATGGTTTGAATCAATAATCACTTCTCTATGACCTTCAACTGCCCACCAATATAAAATAAGAATCACCAAATCAACAGATAAGTTATGCTTATATTGTTTATAGTATTGCGTGATAGGGGAAATCAATTAGGTACCAAAGCTTGTTTCATTGTATAGTTGTGTTAATGCAGTATTTTATTATTATATTTTTGAAAGATACTTTAGCTAAAAATAAACTAGAAAAAGAAAGATGAATGCTATGGGGTAACAAAAACCACAAGCAAATGGGATAACCATGCCTCTATCACAACTAGAGTGAGTAATCCAATGATAAAGACTCACTTAGTTGAGACTTTGGAGTTCATATCATTATTTGGAAACGTCAAGATACAATAGTGTTGGTTCATTCTCAATTCCTTTGGCTAGTGCTACTCTTACCCTATTAGAGCTAAGGAGGTTAGAAAAATTATTATAATATATGGTATCAATTAACTTTTCAAAGTGAACATATTTTTGGAATATCTTCAAAATAGAAAAACAATACAAAATTAGGGAAAGTATTAATCACTATTAAAATTGAATTCCGTTGACTTTACCAAAATGATGAACACTATTTTGAAATATCCTAAATATAATACAATACAACAATACCAAGGAATATAGGATAATGTTTTTGTCTGAACCAATTTAGAGGAAAGTTCTTCCGATCTACTAGGTGGTAACTTGAAAAAATTATCCACATGACCTACTTAATATTAATGTAATTTGTTTAAATGATTTAATAAATTATGTGATTTTATATAAGGGTTAATTTTATAAATCGAACACATAATAGGTCTTTTTGGAGGAAATTTTTGTTTATAGAGCATGAAATTTTCTAAAAAGTTAGGGTTACAACAAAAATTCACAATAATACTCAACTTGCTTACCATGTTCTTCTCGGCCGCCGCTGCCCGCGCGGGGGGGGGGGGGGGGGGGAACCTTGCTTACTATCTCATACATGAGCCATTAAAAAAAAAAAACACAAAATTAAATTGCAGATTATGGTGAGCCCTGGTGAGCCCAGGTGCAAGTGAGAGAACTTGTTGTGATATTGGCTTTATTGTAATTTTCTTTTTAAATGAGCCCCACTTCATTTCTCATTATTAATGAAATGGAATAGGATTTCTTTTATGGAGGATAATGATATTTTATATTTTTATCTTAAATAATCATCACAAGATATCCATTGTCAAAAGACGTAAAAATCATTTATTACGATTCCTACTAATGTATTAAATATATATTACAAATATGTTAGGTTTTATTTTATTATTATTATTTTTATTTTTTTATTTTTTTTACTTCTTAAATAAGACTCATATTAGTAGGTTTAGTTAGCTTAACTAGTAAGGTATTTTTTCGTTTAGTAAAAAATATTTTATCCAAACCTTATCTACACCATAAAAATTGATTGATGTCTTAGCCTAATTATAAAAAAAAATTATTTTAGAGTGGATGTCATTGGTTCAAATTTATTGTGTATATATACACGGCATAACTCTTTATTGATTTTATACTATTTATAATTTTTTTTATATATGGTACTCATCAAATTAAAATATCTTTTAAATGATGTATCTCAAATATCTTTTTAGTTAATTTTTTTTTAATAAAAATAAAAGTTTAAATAAGATTGTTTAAGATTTGAATGAAATGAGAAGATTGAACTCATTATTATATTATAAAGTGGGGGTTCATACTTCATATTGAAATATATATATATATATATATATATATTTCCTAAGAATTCAACAATTAAAATAATAGTAAATTTTAGTTAAAAATAATAATAAAACAATAAGAGTATAGAAGAGTTTTTATAATATAAAAGGAATATATATATATATGAATCTGATATAATCGTTGTCAAGAATAAGAGAAAGTATATTCTGTATGTATCTCTCGGAATATGTGAATATCATCAATGTTTAGGACCCACATGTCATGAGAGGGCTAATTATATAAACATAGGAAACAACAAAAAAAAAAAAAAAATCCTTTTCCCCATAATAGAAAGAGATTTTATTTCTTTGTTGAGGTGGTAAAAAGTTCAAAATAGAAAGATTGAAGAGCTATTTAGAATTTAAGACTAATAAAGCTTAGCTGAAGAAAGAGAGAGGTTAGAAGCCGAGCCAAAGTGAGTAGCTTTCCTTATTTATGACGCATGGCATAATCCCAAGGAATTTGGAATATCCAAATCGCTTCCCGATAAAATTGGGTTTTATTTAAATAATCATATGTCTTCGTGCAATTGCAAAGCTTTCATCTTTGTTTGTGACGGCAAGGTCAAATGTCAATTATATTAGAGGAAAAGTTTATTCGGAGATAAGATCTCAAAAGTGGGACTCACCATTTTCACACGCAATGAACGTGTCCGAGTATGCACATTCAATTTTTGAAGCTTACACTTCTCCAAAAAATAATTAAAACAAGGTTATAGGTGGGATTTTTATTTTTGGGACTATTGTTTTCTCTAGTTTGGCCTTTCCAAGAGAAGATTCGGATTTGTCTTTAGGATATTCCATATTTGGGACTTGGATCCTAGAGAGAACGTAGTACTATGTTCTTGGAAAAATGGTCCCCTCAAATTACTCCACTTTTGTTTTTTTTTGGTTTCTTTCCCATTCTATTATTTTCTTTCATTAACAAGAAGATTTATATATTTTTTTTCTTAGAAAACCATCCTTCATTTTCAAAGTTTCTTTGAATCTTTTCTTTTACTTTCACTTGTTGCACCATAAATGGTTTTAATACTTTTTTGGAAAGTTTTTTTCGTAGACTTTTGTCTTGCCTCTTCATTGTGCACAGAACAAAATCTTCCATAATATAGGGGAAACTAGAAGAACTTTATTCTAAATGTAAAGATGGGTTTGATGTAATATGTACAATTGTACATTGCCAAGTTAAAGCACCTTTACAAATTTTGTTTTTATTAGTTTGAGTCAAAAAGATTTGGTTTCAGATACAGAGTGGTAATGTGGGATAGTGTGAAGAGCCATGCACTTGCATGATTTGAATTTTTTTTTTTTTTTTGAGAAGAAAGACATCAACTTTATTCAGGCTGATTTGAAGGTTTTTTTTTTTTTTTTTTTTTTTGGTTTTGTTTTAAAGTTATGATAGTATTTCAAATTTCAAATTTACAACATTTGCTTCATGATTATTACTTTTTATTATCAGGTCAAAATACTAATTGAATTTGATTTTTTATAATAATATGTTATTATAAAAATACATTGACACACAACTAAATTAAAAAAAAAAAAAAAAAAAGTAATTGGCATTCATGGTGCAAGTTGACTTATTGTAAAGCCAGCCAGCTTACTTCTTCTTAAATATAATGATATAAATTGTATAAGAATATTTTAATTTTGCACATGTGTGCACATTCTGTACATATGCTCGCTCACGCGTATGCGTGTGCACTCACACACACACACACATATATATATATATATATATATTTATAGACTAATTAAATCTAGACTCGTTTTTTATTAACAAGAGATTTCATTAATCAACCCCAAAAATCCGTACAAAAGTACAAAGCACTAGCTGTAAACTAGCTAGAAGATCAAGAAAACACCTCCCAATCAGAACTACAGCAGCAACTATGAAATTATGATCACCAAACACAGCAAACCACCATGGCTAGATCAAAGATAGACAAATGTATTAATTAAACCTTAGCTTCATATATACTCACCAATATCTATTATGTTTTAAACAATTATATGTAGTTTGATTAGAATTTAGAAATCTTGATTTTGGTATGGTAATGAAAACAGGTTGTATGCATGAACTGAACTTGGTTTTCATATAAGGGAGGGGAAAGAAGATAAAGTACACCATTTTTATTAATTCAAGAACTAAGGAGGCCAGGAGCAATTTCTAAGAGAAGGATTAAAAAAAAAAGAAAAAGGAAGAAGAGAAGAAAAATATGTGTAATTTTTTAAAATTGAAGAGATAAATACTGAAAGACTAATCTCCAATTTACAATTACATGATACACTTGTCTGAATCACATAGTTGAAATATAGAAGGAGTGTTATCCTGCCAATTATTCTTGCTCTCCTGGAAGAATAAAAAAATATATTATACATATATTCACGGGAAGCATATAAATTAGAATTGCATGCTTGTGTATTAAAATAACACATAGGTTTAAATTACATCATATATAAATGTGGTTAATATAATGTTGCATCACCGAGTACTTTTTATTTTTATTTTTTTGAGAATCAATGCTACTAATATCATTATCCAAAAAATAATAATAATACCTATTATTTATGATTTTAACCATTACTCTGCTAGATTATGTGTTTGCTTTGTACAGTTTATACTTATGTTAAATTTCTTAGTAACAATATATCATTTACAATCAAATCTCTAATTTTAGAAGGGTTTCTCTGGCTGGCTAGGGTTTAGGGTTTTGCCTTGAACACGCCGCCTGTAGAATATTGTACCTAGCTTAGTCTAGGTTTCTTATACCCTTCAGCCTCCGTGGAGACTGGTAGGATGGACTGTACTGTGAGTGGCATCACATAGCGAGGCAGCGGTTGAGATAGATGAATAACCATGGCTGGTTTGGATGAGATGTGGGCAAAATTTTCTCTGTCAGAGGAGGAAGAACGTGGTGCTGAAGTTTCACAATAGAAGGAGTTGCTTGTTCATAGGCTGGCGGGCAAGTTTCTCACGAAGCGTGTGCTGAATGTGGAGGCTGTTGCTCGCACTTTTAAACCCCTTTGGAAACCTATTGGAGAACTGAAGATTTGTGACATTGGGGACAACATATTACTGTTTGAGTTTGATGATGCACTTGATCTGGAACGTGTGCTGGAGTACGAACCTTGGTCTTTCGACAGGAACCTGGTAGTTTTTCAACGGACTGTTGATGCTGAATCGGCATTGTCTCTTGACTATTCATCCGCCACTTTCTGGATGCAAATTCACAACATTCCACAGAACTTTGCCACCCAGGAGACGGGAGAATCAATTGGTAATAAGTTGGGCTCAGTGGTGCAGGTGGCCGACCCCGAAGACGACGGCACAGGGGGTGAGTTTTTAAGGGTGAGAATTAAAATCGACATCTCACGGCCATTGCCAAGGTGCTGCAAGCTCTGGAATGATGGTAAACTCGTGGGTTGGGTGGGCTTGAGATTTGAGCGCCTCCCTAACTTTTGCTACTGGTGTGGGAGAGTTGGACATGGGGAGAGGGATTGTGAGTTTGGCTGCGCAGTATGGGGCGTTTGCGAAGGGAAGATCAGCAATACGGTGATTGGCTTAGGGCAGAGGCAGTCAGAGCATCAAGGAAGACGGTGACTGTGATTGCAGGAGCTACTCGCAGCCAAGTTCCATGGGCAAAGCACAAGCAACGTCAAGCTCAAGGACACGGCAGCAGGGGCGGAATAGCAGATCCAACAAGCTCTTATAGCGGAACGAACCTTAAGTCACAGGGGGAATGCAGAGGAGACAAAAACACTGCTGCATCCAAACCGGTGGCACCTATAATTGTGGAGGGTGGGTGTGGAAGCACTTCAGACAGCGAGCGCATGGCGACTAGCAAATGTAGAGTGCTTGAGGAAGAACAATCCGTGAGACTAGATCAGAATATAGTGAACCTGTCCATTGGGGAAGAAACTAACCTCCAAGATATTGGGAGAAAACTTTCGGGTAAGGACAAGCATGTGGGGTGTGGTGTGCAATCTAGTTCCCTGGATGACAAATCTGCCACCTCAAAGCCAACACCACAATCTACAAGGGGTTGGAAAAGATTAGCATGTGAGGTGGGAAATTATGAGCATGGAGCAAAAGAGGGGTGTGGGACCGATGTGGAGGGTTTAAAAAATGTTTATGGGAAATATGGTATGGACATGGAGATTGATGGAATATATGTGGGGAAGAAGCATTGCGTGGAAGGTGCCAGTCAAATGGAAGACCAAAATTCTAAGGTGGTTACTGGGTCCCAGCACCACCGTGCTCAATGAGTTGCCTTAATTGGAACTGTCGTGGGCTTGGGAACCCACAGACAGAGGATGAAGTAGTTGCTCTTGTGACTACAAAAGATCCCAAGTTGGTTTTCTTAATGGAAACCAAAGTTGATAAACCTATTTTGGAAAGGGTTGGTAGACGAATTCAATTTACTAATCTTTTCATTGTTCTTCTTATTAATTCAGGTGGTGGTCTTGCATTGTATTGGAATTCCGAGCTTGTTGTGGATGTTCAATCTTTTTCAAATCGCCACATAGATGCTTTTATCAACCATGGAGTGGATGACGCCTGGCGTTTCACAGGTTTCTATGGAGATCCTGAGACGACCAGCCGGGAAAACTCCTGGTCTTTACTTCGAGAGTTGAGCCGCCGTTCAACCTTGCCTTGGGTATGTATGGAGGATTTCAATGAAATTTTGTTTGCTGATGAGAAACTGGGTTGGTTGGATAGGCCAGAGAGACAAATGCAAAGTTTTAGGGATGCCTTAGACTACTGTAGACTGAAAGATCTTGGCTTCAATGGATACCCTTTCACTTGGTGTAATCGTAGGCCAGGTGATCAAAATACCTGGATTCGGCTGGACAGAGGGGTTGCTACCATTGATTGGATTTTACGGTTCCCCACTACCCGATTCATCATCTAGATGCTTTTCATTCTGATCATAAGCCTTTGTTGCTTTGCCCAGATTCTGAGTATAAACGATTTTATAGAAGGGGCAAACCGTTCCGTTTTGAAGCAATGTGGTTAAAAGTCCTTTCCTGTGAATCGGTGATTAAAGATGCTTGGGGTGAACATGTTGTGTCTGAGTCGGTCTGGGGATTCCAAAAAAAGATTGCGGCTTGCCAAAATAATTTGAAGGTGTGGAACAAAAATTGTTTTGGGCATGTCCGTAACTCTTTAAAAAAGAAACTTAAAGAATTGCAGGAGGCAGAAGAAGGTGGGAGTTATCGAACTAACCCAAGGAGAATCTACATGTTGAGGGAAGAAATACAAAGGCTGAAAAATAGGGAAGAATGCATGTGGAAGCAGCGGTCTCGGAATGCTTGGCTTAAGGAAGGTGATAGCAATTCTCGTTTTTTCCATTGTCGGGCTAATCAGAGGAATCGGAGAAATTTTATCACAGGTTTGGAGGATAATGATGGGGTGTGGAGAGAGGTTGAGGGCCGAATGGGAGGCATCATTGAGGATTATTTCAAGGACATCTTTACTACATCCAATCCTTCAAGATTTGAGGAAATTTTGGGTGGTGTTCACTCGGCCATATCTGAGGAGGATGCAGGGTTGCTAGGCCGTGACTTCCAAGCTAGTGAGGTTAAGCTTGCTCTTGATCAAATGGCCCCTCTTACTGCCCCTAGACCTGATGGTATGTCCCCTATCTTTTATAAATCTTTTTGGAACATTGTGGTACTTCTGTGGTGCTTAATGCTCTTAATTCTGGTGTGGTCCCTGAGTCGTTAAACTCCACTTTTATTGCTTTAATCCCAAAAGTAAAACACCTTAAGAAAGTGGCAGATTTTCGCCCTATCAGTTTGTGTAATGTGGTTTATAAACTGATTTCTAAGGTTTTGGTTAATCATTTGAAAAAATTCCTTGCCTGTGCTATTCCGGAAACTCAGAGTGCATTTTTATCAGGTAGACTTATTTCAGATAACGTTCTTGTGGCCTTTGAAACTCTTCACTATCTGAAGAGGAAAACCATTGGGAAGGTGAGTCAGATGGCTTTGAAACTTGATATGAGTAAGGCTTATGACAGGGTAGAATGGGAATTTTTGGAGCGGGCTATGCAGCATCTTGGGCTGGGGGAGAGGTTTGTGTCTCTCATTATGTCTTGCATTAGCACTGTGACCTATTCGGTTCTAGTGAATGGCCAGCCTGTTGGTAACATCAAACCTAGTCGTGGTCTACGTCAAGGAGATCCTCTGTCCCCCTATCTTTTCCTTATGTGTGCCATGGGTTTACAAAGTCTGTTGCATAATGCTGAAATGGAGGGGCATATCAGGGGTGTGGCCATTTGTAGGAATGGGCCAAAAGTCTCTCATTTGTTCTTTGCAGATGATAGTGTGCTGTTTTGTAGTGCTAAAAAAGCTGAGTGCCAAAAGATTCTTGATATTCCAGTTGTTTATGAGAGAGGGCCAGGGCAGAAAATTAACCGGGAGAAAACTAATTTATTTTTTAGCTCCAATACCCCTCATGAGGTCCAAGTCCGAATTCAGCAGATTTTGGGTGTCCCTTCTATCCGTTGAGAAATATTTGGGTTTGCCGGCTTTGGTGGGTAGGGCAAAAAAACAAAGTTTCATCTACATCAAAGAAAGGGTATGGAAAAAGCTTCAAGGGTGGAAAGAAAAATTATTGTCTCAGGCAGGTAGGGAAGTGCTGATTAAGTCAGTAATTCAGGCGATCCCGACTTACACCATGTGTTGCTTTAAACTTCCCAAGGGCCTTGTAAGGGACCTGGAAAGCATGATTCGCAAATTTTGGTGGGGATATAGTGCAGAGCATCGGAAAACCCACTGGGTAAAATGGGAACGATTATGTGAAGCCAAAGAAGTAGGTGGGCTGGGTTTTAGAGAGATTGAAAAATTTAATGATGCCTTATTGGCTAAACAAGTCTGGAGAATGATCAATAATACTGATTCTCTTTGTATCGTGTTTTTAAGGCACGGTTCTTCCCGGATTGCTCCATTTTAGAGGCAAAAGAATCAAGTTCCGGTTCCTATGCATGGAAAAGCATTATTGGTGCTAGAGATGTGATTCGAAAAGGTATGGTTTGGCGTATTGGGACAGGGGAGGCAGTGTGTATTAAGGAGGATAGGTGGCTGCCTGGACGTGTAAACGGTTCAGTCATTTCTCCCCTTCCTTCTATGGCTCCGGAAGTGAAAGTGAGTTCCTTGATTGATCCAGAAAGAGTCGCTTGGAGAACAGAGGTTGTGCAGCAACTATTTCTACCCTATGAAGCTGACATGATCTTGGGTATTCCATTGAGCTCTCGACGCCCCGATGATCGCATTATTTGGGCACACACACCATCTGGTATGTTTACATCTTGTAGTGCTTATAAGCTACTGGTTTCTTGTGATATCTCTACTAGTGCAGGTGGATCAAATCCGGACAGCCAGAAAAAATTCTGGAAAGGTATCTGGCAGCTTCGGTACCCAACAAAATAAGGCATTTTGCGTGGAGAATTTGCAACAATGCTCTGCCTACACTGGTCAATCTTCACCGACGCAGCATTGTGCCTAGTCTGATCTGTGCCCAGTGCCAAAACTATCCTGAAGACGCTCTCCATGCAATATGGTGCTGCGAAACCATCAAAGGAGCTTGGTCGGCCTTGGAGTGGATCCGTCAAACTGCACCGCCACAGCCTGCATCCTTTAGCGATCTACTAGCTGGATTCCTGTCCTGTGGAGAAGAATTCAGAGCTAAGATCTTCGTGACCAGTGCGTGGTTCCTCTGGAATAGAAGGAATGCTGTCCATTTTGGCCGCCCCTCATTGCCTGTGGATAGCATATGCAGCAGAGCAGGAAACTACTTGCAGGAATTTTTGCAAGCTCAGATAGAAGAGCCAATTCCAATTCGTCTTCCTCCCAGTCAGCAGTGGCGTCCTCCGGATCATCATTGTTTAAAAATAAATTTCGATGCAGCGATGTTTCGTCGACCAAGTAAGGCGGCCGTTGGTGTCGTTATCCGCAACAATGCAGGTGAAGTTGAAGGTGCTCTGTCCTCGTCCATTCCCATGGCCCATTTGGTGGCTGATCTTGAAGCCTTAGCATGTTTGAAGGCTGTCCAGTTTGCATTGGAACTGGGTATTACTAGAGCAGTGTTTGAAGGCGATAAAGCAGTTATCATTAACGCCCTCCTACACGGTGCGGGTGTATTTGCTTCTTTTGGCAATACTTTGGATGATATACGCATGCTTTCTTCGGTTTTTCAGTTTGTAGAATTTATTTTTGTTAATCGAGGTTGTAACTCGGTAGCTGATGCTTTGGCCAAAAAAGCTAAGCTTATAGTTGGGGATCAGGTTTGGCTTCATGATGTGCCAGTAGACATTGCCCCCTTAGTTAGTCTTGACGTTCATTGAATCTATTAGTTTTATTTCAATAAATTGCCCAGGTCCTTGATCTGGTTTCTCAAAAAAAAAAAACTCTAATTTTAGGCATTGTTTAAAATATAAAAAATTTGAAATTTTAATATTTTATATATGAAATAAGTATCAATTAATGATTATGTTTTTTTTTATAGAAAGAATTAATGATTATGCTAATATTTTGCAAGCGTGAGAAATGATGAGATAATATAATCTTACAATAATATAATAACAATAAATAATGTTATTATTGAAATACAAATATAATGAAAAACTTTTAAGTTATATAATATTGCAAGGGATTACACTTCGTATTGCTTAGAAATAATATACTATATATTTTTGCTTAAAAAAAATAAAACCCAAACTAAGGATAAGAATATACCTCACTATTCAAGTTCCCTTATGCTCCTCCATGCCGACCTACCCTACCTGCTCTTGAAAGCTGTCTGTCCATCCTTATTCTATTTATAATCTCCCTAACGGTAACATGTGTCATGATCATAAAAATGTGATTTTTTTATATTTTAATTTACACTATTTTTCATTAAATATAGATAGTTGTAAATGTCCGCTTTAATTTAAAGTGTACCTAGTAATATGCTCCCTTATTTTATCGTAATTAATAAGGACTTATTCCCTCTATTGTATTTTCTATCAAATAATAGAGAGAACTGTTTAATGTTTATTATGAAAAGATAAGGAAAATATTACCAAGTCTTTGAAGATAAGAGGCAGCACTATGCAAATTTTAGAGATGTAAGGCAACACAACTTAGAAGGAAAGCAATGAAATTCAAAAGAGAGGCAATACAATGCCAACTTTGACAATACAAGACGACATGACTTTGAAGGGTTGCAATCCAGACTTCAAAAATGCAAGGAGATACCACCAAGACTTTATACGTGAAAGGTAGAACTACTTAGACTTTAAAGACGAGAGAGAAAGCACATTTTAGAGATGCCAAGAGAGATTCTCACAATGATGTTTGCTTTCATGGTGACTTTGCATTCCTTTTGGTTGCAATGTCTTACAACGATGTTAGCCTTCATATGGTAGCATTGTCTTCTTGTAGCGACTATCTCATAGTGATGTTCGCCCAAAACTATGATTGCACTTAGTGTGACATACCAAGTTTTGCCTGTGTTGCACTAGAGAGAGATCGAGTCATCACGTGGTTCAAGAAAATTTTTTTATCAAGTCAACACGTAGTTCAGGAGGAGATTTTTTTTTTTTTTTTTTTGTTGAAGATGTGACTGAACTCAGTAAATGATACCAAGCTGCCTACATACCCGAAAGGGGATCAAGTCAATACGTAGTTCAAAAGGGGATTTTTTTTGAAGATGTGACTGAATTCAGTAAATGATACCAAGTTGCCTACGTATCCGAAAGGAGATCAAGTCAACACATAGTTCAGAAGGAGAGTTTTTTTTTTTTGAAGATATGACCGAACTCAGTAAATGATACCAAATTGCCTACGTACCCGAAAGGGGATCAAGTCAACATGTAGTTTAGAAGATGATTTTTTTTGAAGATGTGACTGAACTCAGTAAATGATACCAAGCTGCCTATGTACCCAAAAGGGAGATCAAGTCAACACGTAGTTCAGGAGGAGTTTTTTTTTTTTGGTTTTCAACCTAGCGAGCTTTTAATACCCTAACTTTTGCCTAGGTTGCCTTTAAAAGGTTTTCAACCTAACGGTTTTTTTTTTTTTTTAATGAAGACTTTCAAAAGTAATGGGAGAACATCATGTACTCTTTAAGTGTTGAAGTAGGCAATTTTAGGCTCTTACCAAGGATAATTTTAAAGTTCAATCATAGTAATGTTTCAAGAATTTGCCGTTGATGGGGCTAATTCTCAAACCATCTTCAGTTGTATTAGTGTTGATTTCCTTCAATTCCTCAACTGTAGCTTGTATGCCTTCTTCAAATATGGGTGGAGCATCCTTAACATCATCTTCAACTTCTTGGTTTATGGTCACCATTGTACGCCTTTTTATAGTCAAGGCTTCTCCAGTATTCACTTCCCAAATGGTTCTACGTTTCATACGAGATGGAATGGAGCTTCGAATCTCATTCAAATCTTGATCAACAATAAGTGTGTCGTTAGCACCTCTAGGAAGGAAATTTGTCCTCTCATTCTGCTTTCGTCTTGCCTTTAAATCTTTTGAGAGTCGAGAAGAGATTGAATGACTGAGCCTTGTGAGAACTAAACCTAGAGTGCCAACTTGAGAAGGGGTTGAGTGACTAAGTCTTGTGAAAATAGAGCCTTGAGTGTCAACAACAGAGTTATCTTCTTGAGTCTCTAACCTATCAAAGACTGAGATATGTGAAGTGGGTCGCCCAATGCGATAAAAAACATATGATTTCTTTGATAGATTTGAAGATTGTTCTTCTTCCTCATAATTTGCCGAAATTACAGAATCACTAGCTTTTCGGATGGGAATATGAACAGGAGTTGGTGGGGTGTATCCAATTCCAGCCTTAGAACTTGTTACACTGAAACTTTTAGCCTTTGACACTTTATGTTCTTTTCCAGAGGCTTCAGGGATGAGCTTACCCAAACCACTTGGCTTTTCATGGTCATAACCAGCTTTAGCCATGAGTCTATATGTATTAAGGTCAAAACCCTCTTTGGTTCGTTTGGTGGGCAAAGTCCCATGTTCAACAATCGGTCCTTGGGATGGTCTTGTGAACCCTTTCAATGGTTGGCTTAAGATTCTTGATTTTGTGATTTTAGCAACTGGGAGAGTTAATCCCTACAGATCTTCCAATACTGACTCTCCATCTCCTAAAAATGGTGATTGGCCCTCTTTTCTTTTGGTGACTAGGACATAGTGTAACATAGGAGCTACCTTAGTTGCTTTAGAAACTTGATGCTTCTTCTCTTCTGTGGAAGTCTTTGTTTGCTTGGTTTCCTTCTCCTCAATTGGCTTGGCTTCCTTCTCCTTAACTGGAGAGTCAATCCTTGAAGTTTTGTAGTGGAGGTTTACGTCTTTGCTAGATGGTGAAACAATGACTTGTGCTTCTTCTAGCGTATCATCTTCCAAGTAAAATTTTGCATCAGCAAAATGTAATTCAGCTACAATAAAGGGCTTGTGATCAGCTACTATCTTCTTAACCTGTCTATCTTGGAAATATTTAAAGCATTGGTGATACATAGATGGCACAACACCATACTCATGCAACCATGGTCTTCCAATAAGCATCTTGTAAGTGGTCTTGGCATCAATGACATGAAAGAGCACACTTGATTCCATTTGACCAATGAGCATATGAAGTCTCATCTTTCCAATAGCTCTTTGTCCCCCTTGATTAAAGCCTTGAATCATCAATTTACTGGGAAGTAGTTCATCCAAGGAGATTCCAAGTTTTTTCAATATTTTGAGTTGAAGGATATTGATTGCAGATCCACCATCAATAAGGATACGATTGACTTCTTGTTCTCGAATGTAGCCAGTCACAAATAAGGGACGATTATGAATCTTGGATCCCAACAAATGATCATCATCAGTGAAAATGATTGAAGACCAATATGCTTTATACACAATAGCTCGCTCTATTTCTTCCTCACTATCTGAAGAGTCTTTTTCACCACTTACTTGATAACATGTAAGAGATGAAAAGATATAATTCTCAGGAACTGGCACTGGGGAGAAAGCTATTTTCACCTCAATAGGCTCAAATGAGCCAAATTGAATGGTGAAATAAGTAGAAGTGGTTGTTGAGGCTACCATGGCTAGATTGGCAGTTGCAACTTCATCATCAAACGTGATCTTTCCTTGATGGGCTAGCTCCATGATTTTATCTTTCAACACAAAGTATTGTTCTATGGGGTGGCCTATGAGACGATGATACTTGCAATACTTGGGATCATTTGTTTGGTCAGCCTCTTCAGGACGTTTCATCTCCAGTAGCTCAATCAACTTCAACTCAAGTAGATGATCCAACATGTTGGAGATATCAGAATCAGAGAATGGATATTGCTTTTCTTGCATTTCTTGTAGGGTTGGTCTTCTTCTTCTTTCTTGTGTGAGAGCATATGTTTGTTCTTTTATCTTGGGTTTAACTGGAACTTTGAGAGGAGCACTAGTTACAATCAAAGACTGCTTGTTTTCCGGTTTAGGAGGGAATTTGCTCCCTTTGTGAGTATCTTGTCTTTCTCTCCCATTGTAGGGTTCTTGAACAGGCGGGCCTTGGTGTCCATTGGAAGCAATACTAAGCTCCATGTCATGAGCACGTGTTGCTAATTCTTCAAATGTTTTGGGCTTTATTCCTTGAAGAATGTAGCTTATAGCCCAATTCATTCCTTGAATGCACATCTTAATTGCAGACGCTTCAGATAATTGATCCTTGCAGTTGAGACTAAGATTTCTCCACCGTTGAATGTAATCAATGATAGGCTCTTCTTTCCACTGATTTGAATTGGTGAGTTCTATCATGCTAATAGTATGCCGAGTACTATAAAAACGGTTTAGGAATTCTCGCTCCATTTGATTCCAACTATCAATGGAGCCGGGCGCTAGATCGGTATACCAATCAAACGCATTTCCCTTCAAAGAGCGAACAAATTGCTTGACCATGAGATCCCCATAAGTTCCAGCATTGTTACAAGTTTCCACAAAGTGAGCTACATGTTGCCTTGGATTACCTTTACCCTCAAACTGTTGGAACTTCGGTGGCTGATAGTTTTGAGGCATCCTCAAGATATCTATCCTTTGAGTGTATGGTTTAGCATAGGCAATGGATGCTTGACTTCCACCTCCAACTTGGTCTTTGATAGCCTCCTTGATTAACTCCTTGAGCAAGTCAGGAGAGATAGACCCCTCTGCAGAGAAATTGAGATCCTTTGTTGAATTTTCAGATCTGTCATTATGGGTTTGTTTCGGCCTAGAGCTTTCATCTTCACGATTCAGTCCAGATGTATTCCCCATCTTATCCATTAGGAGAGTTATTTGTGCGTCTCTCATTACTTCCCTTTCTTTCATAGACTTCATTAATTCTTCTAAAGTCTGGGCTATAGTCGAGACTTGTTCCTCTAAAGATGTTGTGTTAGTCATCATGACTGGCATGGCAAATGAGCTAACAAAGCGAGGAGAATCCCTAAGCTTGGAAGCAGGAATATCATCTAAAAAAGAGAATTCAGAGACATCAAGTGATTTGTTTTCTTCTTCAACTATTGGAACTTCTTGGATTGATTCCGAAGTTTGAGACAAAGTTGGCTGAGATAACATTTCTTTGACAAGATCAGCTACGTCTTTGCTTGCCCCCTGTGTAGATGAAGTTGTTTGCGACTTCTGAACTTTAGAAGTGTTGAGAACAAGTGAGGGCTGGGGAATGGATGTTGTTTGAGCATATACCTTTGCAAGAGCTTTTGTTCTTCTCCTTGTCATAGGTCCAACATAGGAAGCGTCAGAACTTGATGAAGAGTTTGAATCCATTGTAGGATCGACTTCACTTGTTCCAAAAAGAGGGTTGTTGATTTGAGTCTTCTTTGAAGCCATAGGGTTTCAAAAGATGTGACAATTTGATGAAGAAGAGATGAGAGGTAGAGATTGTCCCACTGGGCGTGCCAAAAATTTGTAAACACAAATTTTTCTCAATTGTAGAAAATCAAACAATTGAAAAGAAATAGGGTTTGCAAATATAAATTTGTATTGATGTATAATGAGTACAATCTCTATTTCGATTCTTTTACAAAAGAATACCCTCTGATTCTATCTTCATTGAATTTGACTCGAACAAGAATCTTCTTGACTTTGGTTGGAAGATGGATTGAATAGTCTTCACAACAAATCTCTAGCTTTGAGCTTATTAGAGATTTGTTGTTCTTCAAGTCTTCAAACGTGAAGGCTCTTAGGTTGAAGTTCTTCGGGGCTTTAGAGGCTTGATCCGTTGAGCTTCATAGATTTGGGTTTGTTGAGGTTTATGGAGGTTTTTTAGCTTAATTCCAATAGAACTTCAAAGAACTCGAACCAGAGATCTTCTTGATTTTGATTGGAAGATGGATTGAACGATCTTCTCAACGAATCTCTAGCCTTGAGCTTGTTAGAGATTTGTTGTTCTTCAAGTTCTTCAAAGTTTCTTGAGACAGAATTTCTCCAGAGCTTAGGCCTCTTGAAAACTTTGTGTCGAAAATGAGAGGGGATGTCCTCTATTTATAGTGATTTTAGAGGATAAGTTCCACTTCGAATTGATATACTTGAAAGTATGTAGTAGACTTTTGATTAGTCCAAATTCTTCTTAGAGATAATTATCTCTATTTATCTATTTTGACAAATATCATATTTTGATAAAGATAATAATCAATAAAGATAAATAATTATCTCTATTTAATTTATTTTAATAAAGATAATTATCTATCAATTTTGAATAGAAAATTTATCTTTATTTTATTTATTTATAAAGATAATTATCCATAAATTTTGAATAGAAAATTTATCTTTATCTTGCGGGCCGAATGACATTTGGTAAATTTTAATATGCCAATGTGATGTCAATTTGGATGACACATGTCATCATTTGACTTAATTAATTTAATGACATATTAATTTGGAATTTGTCACTAAATTTTTGATGTGCCTCCTACACACGTGTTTGCATATGTTAACTCCAATGCAATGAATGCATTGGAGCTAAGTCTTATCCATATTTTTATTACTTAAACTTATAAATTTCTAATCTTTACCCATTAAAGTGAGTTAGCTTTACTATATGTAAAGATGTTAAAATCTAGTGCTCCAGTGCATTGGAGCCGACACAATATAAACACGTGTCTGCATTATGTCAACTTCAATGCACTAGAGCTAAGCCTTATCCATATTTTTATTACTAAAACTTATAAATTTATAATCTTAATCCATTAAAACGAGTTAGCTTTACTACACGTAAAGATGTAAAGATGAGATGTGCAATGAGTTTGGTCAGCCAATGGAAATTTCTTATGGGTTCAAGTTCAACTCTTAAAATAATAATGATAATAATAATAATAATAATAAAAGAAAAATCCACAAGTTAATTAGCAGAGGGTGACATTTCCCAAACCTAAAGAAGGGTTGGGCCTTCATTTGACTCAAACTAGTACCAAAACTCAATCGGAGACTAAACAATGAGGGAGATACCTTATGGGCTCGTGTTACGAAGGCGAGTGCTAATCTCATAATCAATCTAGGCCTTTTTCATGTGGTAGTTGAAGGAATTGCTATCGAATTTGGGCTTATTGTAAAGCATTTATACCGTTGCCAAATGGGCATAGATGGGTTATGAATAGTGTGGCAGTTCATTTTCTTTCATATTGTGTTTGAAAGTTTGGATGGAGAGAAGAAAAGAAGATACCTTATCACATGCACTTGGCGCAAAATGAGGATCGTTTTTCTTTTCGGAGGCAAATGGTTATTCCTTCTTATTGTTTGAATGTTTTAAAAATCAAAATATGAAAAAAAGGAAATGATAATACATCATATAATTTGACAAATATATCATTTTTCTGTTTATCTTTTGTACTTAACTCTTTTATTTCTCCCTCAAAAAAAAAAAAAAAAAACTCTTTTATTCAATTTAAAGGAATAGATATTAATCAAAATCATATGGGTGGAATTGGCAATTTAATTTTAATTTAATTTTTAAATAGACGTGGAACTTTTCCCCTTCCCCTCCAAATTCCCCCGATTTTATTAGGAAATTAATAATGAGGAGTTTGGAGGGTATCTCACCCCCTCAAAATCCTCTCAAACCCAGCTTCCCCCTCTCTCTTCAATAAATAAAAAAGAAGGTTAATTAAACAAGTGATTAGGGAAAGCAATGGGTCATCGTTAAGTTTTTATGAGTGATACTAGGATACTAAAAATTTTAATTCAAAAGATTTAAAATATATTGATGTATCACTAATTACATAAAATTAATTTAAATATTCATTTATTAGGTTGTTAAAATCTATCAATCATATTCTTCTCCATATCAATTTGTAAACAATTTGAAGTAAAATTCATAATAGCTTTAGCATTTTTTTTTCCTTAAAACAAAAAAAAAAAAGAAAAGAAAGAAAAGAAAAAGATTTGTGTAAATATATTAAATATGGGCATTCAAAATTTTGTGCAATAATATTAGAAGTCAATAAAAGGTTAAACTTCTTTCATGTTATGTAATATTTATATTATAGATATTGTATATTTTAAACTAAGTACTCCATTTCATGTGTTTGGATTTTGGATTAACTTTTTCCCCTTAACTTATTAATTAATTTATTTATAAACAGATTTTTAAAGATTCACGTACAATTATACTTTTATCAAATAGAGAAAAAAAAAGTGAATAAAAATTTCAATAAAAAACTATTCAATCCGTGCTTTTCAAAAGCATATCTTGTTAAATTATCTTCATATTGTTGTATTAGCATCTTCACCGTCCTTTATTCTGGTCCCAGGAATTTATGCTGATTGCAATTTCTGTATTTTCTGTCTTTGGAGTTTTTATTTTTATTTTTTGAGTAAATAGTAATACTTATTAAAACACATATGAAAATAGTAATATTAAAAGTTTTAAACCGGGTTTATAATACATTATTTAACAAGAGTGCAACTATAAAAGGGTCTAAGTAATATGATATTATAAGTAATATCAATATCAAGAACTTCGGCATATAATAATATTCACATTTGAATTCATTAATATAAAGTTAAATATGGTAAAATTACGTAATCTCTCATGCCAATACCTCTCTCTCTCTCTATATATATATATATACATAATACAAAGAAAAAAAGAAGATATTTTTCTAAGAATATTAATACATTTTTATAATGTGGTGTCAATAATTGACAATTTGACATACATGAAAGTGATGATTTTTGGTGTAACACAAGTTGCGAAGAATTTATGTATATAATATTACAAACAAGAACATAGGACTGGACAAAGGACTAACATGTGTCCACTTTAAGGTACGCATCAATAACGTGTCCTCTTTGGTGCTCAAGTTACGCGTCAACCCTTAACTAATCTTGTCAATCCTTTTCTTTGGTGAACCATACAGCCTGTCAAGGATGTTCATTTTCATTTCACATACAATGCAGTGATGCACTGCAAATCAATAATTGCAACACAAAAAATTTTGCTCATAATCCATGGCATCTTTACCGTCCTTTATTTTGGTCCCAAGAATTTATGCTGATTTCAATTTTTGTATTTTCTCTTCTTCAGATTTATTTTTATTTTTATTTTTTGAGTAAACAGTAATACTTATTAGATCACATACGAAAATAGTAATATTAAAAGTTTTAAACCAAGTTTATAATACCTTATTTAATTAGAGTACTACTACAAAAGAGTCTAAGTAATATGACATTATAAGTAATATCAATATCAAGAACTTCGGCATATAGTAATATTTGCATTTTTATTCATTAATATAAAGTTAAATATGGCAAAATTACGTAATCTCTCATGCCAATACCTCTTTCTCTCTCTCTCTCTCTCTAAATGCACACACACACACACACACATATATATATATATATAATGCAAAAAAAGAGAGACATTTTTCTAAGAATATTAATACATTTTTATAATGTAGTGTCAATAATTGACAATTTGACATACGTGAAAGTGATGATTTTTGGTGTAACACAAGTTGCGAAGAATTTATGTATATAATATTATAAACAAGAATATATTTAGGACAAGACAAAGGACTAACATGTGTCTACTTCAAGGAACGCGTCAATAACGTGTCCTCTTTGGTGCTCAAGGTACACGTCAACCCTTAAGTAATCTTGTCAATCCTTTTCTTCGGTGAACCATACAGCCTGTCAAGGATGTTCATTTTCATTTCACATACAATGCAGTGATGCATTGCAAATCAATAATAGCAACACAAAATTTTTTGCTCATAATCCATGGCTCTGCCGCTGGAAATTTTTGACACACAAAATATAGAAAACGTGCATGGAAATGGGCACTAGTACTTGAGGCCGAGCAGTGTCAGAAGCCGAAGTTCCCCATTAAGATTGAAATCTAAGCACAGTTAATGGGTTTGGGCTATCTATAGAGAAGATTAGGCCAGGCATGCTGCTGTAGTTTTTGAGTGCTCCAAGTCCCAGCCCAGATTGGCCCAAACCTCTGGCCATTCGGTTTCTTTTGCTTCGCTTCCATAATTGAAAATTTCTTACAATAGTAGTTCGGCCAATAGGATCGTGCAGGGCCCTGTAAAATAATGTAGAAATGTACTGTATAAGCAAGCAAATCAGGCATAAATGGCCAAATACCATATTTTCCTAAATTTATTAGCAAAAAAAGACTGTTTCGGAACTAAATGTGGATCTACCATTTTTTCTAGTACTCGAGCTCACTAAACTTGAGTTCCTTATTTTCTTTTCCACCGTGGCACGATGGCATAGATATCTGGGTATTAAAAAATTCCACAAGAAAATGTTCATTAAAAAAAAATAATAAATAAAAAATTACACCTGCTAACAAACGGCTTGTATTTCTGCGGTTGGTCGAATCTCCTCACTAAGGACCAAACCTGGTTACATGAATTAAAGTAAATGTCAGAAACAAATCTGCAAACCCAAAATACAACATTTCAACCATCAAGTTTCCCAAAAAAAGAAAAATCGTTCAAGAGCTAAACTTCTCAACAAATGAAACCCATTTCTTACCCATAAAAGACATCAATATAAACATGCAGACTCATAAGCCTTCAAAATTTAATGTAATTTTTTTCAATCATTAAAGAAATCCAACAAACACAGCATAACCCAGTATTTGGTTGGAGATAGAGAAAGCCAAAAAAAAAAAAAAAAAACTTTTTAAGACTAAAAAACAGAGCTTTATCCAGAATAATGTAACAGGTTCAACATGACTGCAAAATTGGAAATTTCAACACTAGCTTTCTTTACTATTTCCTTTTTAAGTATTTCCACAGCAACAAACAACAAAACAGAAACCTTTATAGCAAAAATCTTCACAAAAAATCCCACAAATACCCACAAATACCCAACCTCCCTCTCACTCTCTCAATCTCGCTATCAACTCACTCTCACTTTCTCAATCTCGCTACCATCTCACTCTAACTCTCTTACAAATACCCACAAACACCCAAGGCTCAAACTGAAGATGCAAACTGAGCGAGACATACCTTGTGATTCCAAACTAAAGATGCAAACTGAGCGAGACCGAGGCTGAGAGGGAGACCGAGACCGAGAGGGAGACTGAGAATGAGAGCGAGAGTGAGACTGAGAGGGAGATTCAGAGTGTGTGGGAGAGTTAGAGTGAGATGTAGCGAGATTGAGAGAGTGAGAGGGAGATTCAGAAAGTGAGTGATGAGAGAGTAACCTGAGTGGGATCTAAGTGTGGGTAACAGGGGTTCAAAGAGTTTAAGTGTGGGTAATAGGGGCAATACTCGAGTTTAATGGGAATAGACTAGAACAGTACTTGAGCCCATGAAGCTCGAGTACCAACTAAAATTTTTTAATACCCAGATATCCATGTCATCGTGCCACGGTGGAAAAGAAAATAAGGAACTCGAGTTTAGTGAGCTTGAGTACTATAAAAATGGTAGATCCCCATTTAGTTCCGAAACAGTGTTTTTCTGCTAATAAATTTAGGAAAATGTGGTATTTGGCCATTTTGGCCAAGCAAATCATCTCTAATTTTTTGTAATTTAAGCCCACAAAAACATATGTTCCATTCATCGTCGTGGCCCCAAGTGAATTCTATGGTTATGTTAAGTGGAGTATTTTTTTTCCAAACTCTATGACTAATGAGTATCGTTTTTAACCCAGCCCTTGGAATCCATTAGGGGCTCAAGTCTTTGTAGGCTATACAAAGGGAGGTTGTCCTTCCCTTTCCTTAAGTCTTGTTGGCCTCATATAGGTGAGATTTGATTTTAATGGTCATTTTGGATGAAGGGAGAGAGGGGAGGGAATAGAATAGAGTCAGCTATAAATCACTAATTTGACAATAAGAGACTTTGATATTTATGTATATTAAAGATGAACAAGTGACCTTATTTCTCTCAAACCACATCTATTTGATCGACTTAAACCATGATATTTATTTATTTATTTTGTAGATAACAATATCATAAACATATTCTTAAAATTTCGTGGCCATTGGTAGTGTGACGTGAGAGATAAATCAAACCTTAGTTTTACCTGAAACTTTGTGCCTTGTATTTTGTAAAATAAATTCATGGTTACGGGGAAAACAAGTATGCTAGAATCTACATCTCCTAAGCTTTTGAAAGGAATTTAGTTTGTTTAATTTGGATGAGAATTGAAGGAGATATGAGAGATTGAAGTTTACATAGAAGTTATAGAATATTTTTCAAAAATGAGGGTTTCTTGAGGTTGAAGATGACACTTTAAAAGTTAAAACCACGCCCACTCTTGCCCAAGAGAAGATGTGATCTATAACTTCATAGGAGTACCAAATGTTTTCCATAATTTTTTGATAATTTTTTTGAAATTAATTAATTTATTTTTAAAATTCAAAGATAGGGAGAGTGATGGAATTTGGAACTTGGAAAAAAATTAATATTTTTCATGGGAAATTCATGTGTTTTATTTTATTTATTTATTTTGGTAGTGGAAGCGTAATATTTTGGCTTCAAGTTGGCCTCCAATTTAGCTTTGAAAGTCTAAATTGATGAAAATATATTGTTCATTTGTTTTTTTAGGTGAAATTACAATATTGGTCCCTTAAGTTTACGCTCAGAGTACAATTGGTTTCTCAAGTTTCAACTGAGCACAGTTGGTCCTTAAAGTTTAAAAAATGAGTTGTATTAGTCATTTTATAAATTGCCATTAATGATGTTACTTACGTGGTTAATGGAACAATGATTTAACATTTTTTTTTAATGACTTGACATTTTTTTTAATGACTTAGCATTTTTTTAATTAAAAAAAATTACAATAACTAGTTTCCACTTTAGATCAAATCTAAAGCAAACTAACCTGGTCGAAATCAAATCTAAAATCACAACCCGGTTACAAATTCTCGTCAGTTCATTCCTTACTCAACCTACTCCTAACAATTTTCCTCCTAAATGTCGTTTTCTCACATGCAACATCAATGATCAGTCTTGGGAACAACTCAACACTCCTGTCTTCGTGTGCAAGCTAATTGGTGGTGGTAATAGTGCTGCAATTGATGATGATGGTGATACTCTCTATTGGGTTTCATTTGATAATTTCGAGAGGGATGATTTGATTATACTCACTAACAATTTTTTTACAGATGAGTGGAGGGCAGTCTCTACACTTGTGATGAAATTTCTGGGAATAAAGAATGAATCATTGATCGTCGTCCTCATCGTCGTCCTCATAGTTCGTAAATCTCTCTCTCGCGCCGTCGTGCATTTGTGAAACAAAAATCAAATAATGAATGGGGTTTAATTTGTAACCGGGTTGTGATTTCAGATTTGATTTCAACCGGGTCAGTTTGCTTCAGATTTGATCTAAAGTGGAAACTAGTTATTGTAATTTTTTAAATTAAAAAAATGCCAAGTTATTAAAAAAAAATGCTAAGTCATTGTTCCATTAGCTAGGTAAGTAACATAATTAATGGTGGTTAGTAAAAGAACTAATATAACTCATTTTTTAAACTTGAAAGACCAACTGTGCTCAGTTGAAACTTGAAGAATCAATTGTATTCCGAGGGTAAACTTGAGGTCCAACATTATAGTTTCACCTTCTTCTTCTTCTTCTTCTTATTATTATTATTATTATTGACAATTCCCACTCTCAATGAGCGAGAGAGAGAAGTTCACCACTTAGGCTAAAGATGTCAGTGTCAAAAGATTTTTTTTAGGGGCTGCATATAGAGATGTGTTTATATTAACATGTTTCCAAGTTAAATATATATATTTATATATATATATATACTCATATAATTTTTACTTAAATTATATGGCGATTGAACATGTTTATTTTATATTATAATTAAGTGAAAATTTATTCTTTTCTAATAGTTTAAAATTTTGGGACAAATAATACTAAGGGTTCATAAAAAACTGAGTTCAGAAACTTTAATTATTATTTAAGGGTCACTTTTAAGGCATTCTTTCTTATAATTACCTAGTGTATATTGGATGAGAGAATACACACTTGAGAGAATAATCAAATGCTCAAAAGTGCTATGGAAATTTTTGTTAAAAATGAAAAAAAATAAAAAATTATCAAGTAAAATATTGTACAATCAGAAAATTAATAAGAAATTGACATGAAGCACCAAAAGAAAATGACAACGAGAAGATATAACCAGCGCCATAGGACTCTTGGCAGCTAGCTCCTCCTTCAAAGCCATGGAAATAGCCTTTGAATTGCATTAGGACCTACATGGAAAAAGTCTAGCACTTGAGACTTTTCTCCCCTTATTCATGATCGGCTTTTGAGGTTGGTTACTGTCACTTTCGTGCATAGTTTTTTGTTTTTCAGGGTCCAATCGCGTGGAGAGATTATGACCTAACCTTTACGGCGAATTAAACCTCATGTAAGTGCTCTATTTCATTACTTTAGCTTATATAGCAAGCCAATTAGGGTAGGTAATACCTTATACAGTCTCAGCTTTTCTGGTAATATTTGGGGAGGGGTAGCCTTTAACGTAACCACTAGGACAATGACTGTGGTCCTCCAATTAACCTATAGTACTATGCCTCTATAAAATAAATTTGACTTTAACCAAAGGTCTCCTTTTACAACATTCAGCAAAAACAAAAAAGTTCTTCTTTTACAATAATGTAGTCCAAAGAGTGATGGCATTAATGAAGCATAGTACCATAAATTATCCCAGTCAAATTTTCTATACTATCTAGTACTATAGCATTCAATACTTTTCAATATGGATTGGAAATGAGTAAGTGGTTTTACAAGGTAGATGGTAGAGGTCAATATTTTATTTGACCACATATGGTTATTTACTTCTTCTTCTTTCTTTCTTTTTTAATTTTTTTTATGAAAGTTTAGAAAAGCATATATGGTCTATATATGCAACGTGCTTTTGCATGTTTTATATACTTAATATGTTACATTAAGTTCTTATTAAAAAAAAAAAAAATATGTTACATTAAGTGCTTCAATGTAACATGTGCTTTCCTTTTCTTTGCAGAGAAAACTTAGTTGTAGGGTTTTATTCACATTAATTAGAGAGATTATCTGGCTTGCAAATATCTGAACTGAGATATGGGTTGCTGTTGCCTCCGCCAATAACTATACTCCATTTCTTGTGAGTTGTGACGGGGACGTTTGGAAATTAAGAGTGTAGCTAGCTATTAAAGCTTAAGTTTTACAATAACTTACACAATATTTATTCTTATCATTTTTTTTTTTTGGTAATGTGCCATAAGATGTAGGACTGTGAAACATGTGAATAAAACACACCAGGAATTATTTAAAAAAAAAAAAAAAAAAAAACCAAAAAAATTTCACTTAGCGTATATGCCACATGATATTCTTGAAAGATGTGGACACCAAGTATTCAAATTTTACGCACAAATCGTACAAAGCATAGACATTCTTGGTGTGATGTAACAATTTTTCTCATAATTATGTGTGTTGGAAAATCATCTCAAAATCTATATTTTAACTTGATTATATATTTGGGTTTTCTTAATGTAAAAGGAAGATCTATTTATTATCAACAAAATAATTGGTCTTCCCTTATTAGAAAAGTAATATTACATTTCTTATTTACCAAGAAATATGAGTCAGAGTCTTATGTGTGTTTGTTTGACATTGTTGTAAGAAGAAAAGCTTTAACTATATAGCTATAGCTTTAGTAGAGCTTTCGCAATATAAAATTTCAATTGAAACGCTCTTTAGCATTTTAAGGGTTTGGCAAATTAAGGTGAGTAAGATTTTAAAGTTTTGAATTTATAAAGTATGTATAGTGAATTTAAGGTGCCCGGGCCGTAAAAGTTCCAGATTACATTTCTTATTTACCAAGAAATATGAGTCAGAGCCTTATGTGTGTTTGTTTGACATTGTTGTAAGAAGAAAAGCTTTAACTATATAGCTATAGCTTTAGTCGAGCTTTCGCAATATAAAATTTCAATTGAATGTTCTTTAGCATTTTAAGGGTTTGGCAAATTAAGGTGAGTAAGATTTTAAAGTTTTGAATTTATAAAGTATGTATAGTGAATTTAAGGTGCCCGGGCCGTAAAAGTTCCAGATTTTAGCTTTAAGCTTATACTTAATTTCGGCTTTAGTCTGGACCAATGGTCCAGACCAGTGGTCCTCTCATAAGAGAAGAATATAAGACTTTTATAGTGGCTTTGGTCCAAATGGTCCCACATAGGAGAAGAAGATAAGAGACTTTAAAGGAATTTGAGTAAAATTTTTCAAGGAGTAGTTTCATAGGTTTTTTTTTAGGTTGAAAGATGCTGGTGCATGTGATTTGATAGTGTGTCTATCTATTGTTTGAATAAGAGGGTACCACTGGATGTATTGAGCATTTAGGTTTTCAATTTTGTGAATAAGTATTTAATGTTCATTTGCATGTATTGGGACTTGGGTTTAGTTTGTATTTGTAAAAGATTTTGTTCGTAGCTAGCTGTATTTGTTTTTGCATGTACATATATTTATGAGAGTTTGTGACTTTAGTTTTTGAGGTTTAGTTAAGTAGAGTTTGGTTACCATTATTTATGAATGTAGGCATAAAAAGTTTGTCAAATAGTTACACACCTACCACTTTGCCGTCATGTATGGATTTTTTTTTGATTGTTAGTGTGAATGTGATCCTCCTAGGCCCAAATTCTAGCAGACATGAAACAAGTTTCAAGGCCGTCGTTATTGACATTTGACCCTATACATATATAGACGAGCACTGAATTCTAATTTCAAAGCTAGTACAGACATTTGGTGGGAAATCTGGGACCATACTGATACTAACAGAAACTCCAATGAGATGACTAACCAACCACTTGGGCTTCCTAGTCGTCTTATTTTTTGACATTGGGTTCGTTAGGTCTATGCCGCGGCACTGTATTTCTTGGTTTTTCAACGACAACCAGACAACAAATTTACTATGAACTTTCAATTTTATATGCATATAAACCTAATGATTTATATGCATATATGGCCTACTAATTAATGGGTTACTCATTTGTTGATCCATGTTGTATTATTGGCTTAAACCGTGCATATGTCTAGCTATGGGCACGTACCCTGGTTGCCCTCTTTGTCTTGTATGGCTTATTACCTGTCATATGTGTGACCCTAGTCCCCAATATTTGTCGAGCATGCATCATGAATCAAATTGCCCAGCCAATTGTAGTCTTATGCTAGTGACTGTACGTAGAAAATCTATCAGACTTGAAAATTTCTTGCTCAATGTGAAAAAGTTGCTTAATAATTTAGGGTAAATTAGGAAATTCAAGATTAGGGTAAATTTTCTCAATGTGGGCCATAGTTTAAGTATAGGGTAAATTGGGAAATTCAAAAAAAATTTAAAGTCTTTTTCCAATCATTTATTTGAGAAGAGATCACTGTAAATAATTTGTATTTTAGGAAAGGTGAGTTGTCCAAACTAGAGGGGATGAGTTTAATAATTGAATACCACAAAGACAGTTGGTATGATTTTCCCAATATAAATCCCAATGCACATAATTTGAGTAAGCTACTTTCACTACAAATTCTAGATGATAAGATCTTCTCGTTAGTTTTAATTTGAGCCACGCACTATCAAAATTACTTCTTTTTTTCCTCTATCAATAATAATTTATCATTTAAAATTTGTTATGAAAATTTTGTGAACGTAATATTTCTTACAAAATTTCCACACTTTGCTGGATTGGGAGAGTCTTACCCAAATTTGTGTAGGAAGAGAAGACACCGTTAACATTACAAGTAGAAAGCTACACCACTTTATGTCCATATGGGATATGGCTGATGATCGATAAACACACGTAATGCATGCCACCACGTACGTTGTGAGTTGTTGGGAACGGAGTTATGGACTATAGCCAAGGCAGTTGAGGCTTGGACCTTAAAAAGGCTAAGTATAAATTAGGAACAACTCACGTGCATTTGCGAGGTACTTGGATGGGGCCAGTTTAATTCAAGATTGGATTCAAGAAGTTGAGTCGAAAAAGTTGAAATAAGTTAGCCAGGGTTGTGATAAAACAGTTGGACAGCCAACAAGGAACACATGGGTGGGTTTAAGAAGAAAATTGTTGTTGCTAAAACAACTTATTTTATATCAAAATATTTTAAAATTAATGTGAAATTGACGTTATTAATCAATGATATTTTAATTTGCTCGACAGGTAAACAAGGGTGTCACCTAATTTGAATTAATTGATTAATGGTCAAATTTAATTATATATATATGCATGCATGCATGGAAAGTTATGATATGTACACATCAGTCACAGTCCTAACATAGATACTCTACCAACTTAAATAAGTTTGTAAAAAAAAAACATATTGTTAATCCTTGTACATTAATTAGTACATTATGATGTTTTCTACAGAAAAGTACAAGGTTTAAATCTTTTATTCTTATTATAAATATTGAAAATTTCAAAATAAAAAATTGTTGTCTTTGCTTAATTGATAGCTTATTATAATCAGATTCTAGCTTACCTTTTTTTTTTTTTTTTTAATGTCTAAACAATTGTATGGAAAAATGAAAAATCAATTAACTTCAAACTTTTTAGGATCGCATCTTATGATATATACATATGTATTGAAGCATCAGAGTTTGGTATATGCTGTGGGTTTTATATTAGTTTTTTTTTTCCCTACTGTTTATTCACAGAAAAAGAAATAGAGGGGAAAAAGGAATTGAAAGCATGACTTCCCTTCATTCGTGGATGATTTCCTTGCCAATCGATTTTGGGACATTTATTTCAAGGTGATCACTATATCTTTACTTCCTAAGACAAGTCGCAAAGCATTGATATGAGCCATACAATGGCTTCATTTTTAAATTTTTGTCCTTTTTTTTTTTCCAGCCGCCAATTGAAGAACAAAGAAAATGATAAAGATGTTCATATCAAACCTTATAAAATTCATCATATTATATTTTAATTTATATATAGCTATAAATCAATCTTAACATTATATTTTCCAGCTGTGCTACGTACCTTTCTTTTTATTATTTATTTTTTTAAAATTCATTTCGTAGAGATGCATGTAATATGTCTCCAACTTGCATATGAAATGGTACCGTTTGTGAATGTGAAAATGAGGGGAAGGTGCTAAAATGGACGTGTGTTTCGCATCTGAGAATGACTCTTTTCGATTTTCATATATATATATATATATATATATATGTATGTATATATACACACACACCCGTCAGCACATTATTTTTTCAATTAAATTCAAACATATTATTATATTGAACTTAATTGCTTTAATAAAATAATAATAATATTGTTTGTACTTTATTAATTAGTAAAGTGTACATACATGTATTTGAATTTAATTATGGAATACAATATATAGCATCAAAAAAACTTCGCACCAACATTTTGTCATTTGCAATAAAATATAAGAATTTCAATCTATGGATTCCATTTTTAAATTTTTGGTATTATTATTGGCACGAACATTTGCAGTTGCCTACATTTATATGGGTTTGAGAGGAATGGATGAACACGAATAACATTATGAGATAGTTCTTAAAAAAGGTATTCATGACTTTTCACAAGAAAAACAATCAAAAGTGACAGATACCATTAAAAAAAAAAAAAAAACTTAACTTTGTTGCATAACATACAAAATATGTATATGTGATTTTTAAATGGTGATTGAGCTCTGATGAATACCACACATCAAATCTTAGCTAGAAACTAAGATTCAATGAAAAGAAAATATATGTTATTTTAAGTTTGATTAATATTTTAATTTTGAGTTATATTTACTTAAAGAATAGTATTTATCTGATATTGGAAACTGTTTGAAAGTGTTCATACTTTTAAAAGCTGTAAATTATCTAACGAAAGGGCCGTAGTTTTGTGCTTACTTTCATGCAACTTTTTGATATCAATAGTAAAATTAATGCTAAAAATATTTTTTATAAAATATTTTACAATGAAGCAAATGAAGATTTCGGTATTCTAATTTTTTTTATTATAAAAAAACTAGTATTCTTTGGCACATATATGCATTTTATGGTCAGGTCCAATACCATGTTCAAGAATTTCAGTGAATACTGTTAAAAATAAATTTATTTCGATGTAATCCAAATAAAAATATATCTTGTAATTCAAGTATAGTTTTGTACCTAAGTTTTGAGAAACAATATCTATTCTCTACAATAATGTGTCACTTGATGTGACTGTCCAGTCCAATATTGCATATCCCGTATGCAAAATAGGTTTTCAACATACTGTTAACAAATACACGGGAATGGCTAAGCATATAATCATATATGATGACAAAATTGTTGGTAGGTGACCCTATATATATATATATATATATATATATAGCATTATTTAAAAAAGGTTAATTTCCTTTCTCCAAAAAAAAAAGAAAAAAAAAAGGGTTAATTTGGTTCCCAAAATGCCGTGGCTGATGTAGAATTCTAAAGAATTATTATTATCCCAAATATTGGAAATTTTAAATTGAAACGAAACTCTTGCCTTTTGCTTCAGGGCAGAAAAACTTGAAAAAGAATAATCTTCACGTTTCTTAGCCATATTGTCGGGTCCAGGTATAAATATAATGCAAGACTATATACTTCTTTTTTCTTTTCATTTTTTGCTGAGAAATGCAAGACTATATACTATGTAGTATGTACTATAATATTAATTATATATATATATATATATATATTTAACCCACTGAAAGAAACATGTAACTGAACATAGTTCCACATGCTCCAATGTTCGAAGGTGATCCAAGAAATAATGATAGAACCCTTCTTTTTTTTTTTTTTTGAAAACATGATAGAAACTAATTAAAAACGTATCATTCATTAAAAAAAAAAAAATTGTATCATTCACTCAACAATATGAGAAGTAAATTGTAATAGAACACAATTCCATTTATTCACTGTCACACTGACATCTGACATATAACCAAATCTTGAGACATTGATTTGGTTTTGGTTTTATCATATGGGTTTTGCTCTTCACAAAGATATCCCAATTGCTTATCTTTCAATTTTTCTCTTTGTGCACATAGTATATATGCTTACGCTACACATATAATTAAGGAAAGTAAACTCTATACAAACCCAAGAAGTTTGTTTCACCATATAATTTAGTAACCACGAGATAAAAGACTAGAGGTAAAGACTTTCCTCTCCTTCTTGAATACCAAATGATGATGATGAAGAAGGGCTAGGACAATTCCTGTTAAGAAGCTCCTCTATCATTTGCAGTGCAATTCTCTCTTCTTCATCCATTTCTGTTCTCAGTTCAGGCCCTGACATCAATGGTGGAGACTGATCAGAAGACAAAGGCAATGAACTATTTTGAGCTTCATCAGTGGCATTGTTATTGCTGTTCTTCTTTCCAAGCTGAACAGTCATGACCCAATTGGAATCAGAACGTTGACCCGCACGTTTTTGCCACACTCCAATATGAGAATTCTCAGTGTCAAGCCTGAGACAAGTCATGGATGGGGAAGGTGCTTTGCTACATTTTCGAAGCTTAGCGTGTAGAATTTCTGATAAACCACCCTTCGGTGATGATGGAGATTCCTCAGTACTACTCTTTGTTTCCCCAGTCGGAGTCTGTGTTATTGGGAAATTGGTTTTGGCATTGCGCCCACTCATCAAAATGGCAGCTTGGTCATAAGCTCTAGCTGCCTCTTCAGCTGTCTCGAATGTGCCTAGCCACACCCTTCTCTTCCTATCAAACACATAGAATAACAAAATAAACAAAGGTGTTTGATACAAAAAGTGAAGAAACATAAAAGTTTGAACTAGATATATTAAGCTAGTTTAGAGTAATGTGGATATAGTAGGTGAAGCTCACAGTAATGGGTGGCGTATTTCGGATACCCACGAACCCCAATGACGCTGCCTGACGCCTCTGAACTTCTTTGATTGCACCATGTTGTTCGAGAGAGAGAGAGAGAGAGAGAGAGAGGCAGTGATAGTAAAGTACAGAGGGAGCAGAGAAAGAAGATATAGTTATAGAGGGTGTGAGAAGTGAGGGGTTCTCTGAAAAGGTACGTGCAGTGTCGGCGAACTAAAAGTATCCATTGCCTTTGTATTAAACATTGTCACCTAAACCCTTCCATTTAATGTAGAGTAACCTCCCCAATAAATGAATGTGCTTGACCTAGCCTGTGCTTGTTTATTGTCATTTATGACTCCGTGTATGTGCAAGCGTCTATGACTCTATGCTTGTGGGTGTGGGTGTCCCATTATATGAAATATAAATTGCTTTCGTATACATGGGCATAGCTAGGCTAGCCATGTATTATTGCTTAGTGGTTACCCTAAATAAACAAAAACAAAAACAGATAGAACTCATATAGCCCAAAAAACGACATATTGTTTTTGATATAATTGAGATAAATTAATCTATTTCTTGATCATTTTCTTGTAATCATTGTACAAATAATAATAATAATTATCACTTCTTGTTAATATGAATTTGATGATGATGATGGACTTCACGTGGCTGAACTTTGTGTAATATTGCAAAGTATATTTACATTGTAGTTTATTTTTATTTTTTTTTTGTTTTGGGGCCAAAGATGCCCTGGAAATTGAAAGGGCGGCAACGCGACAAACGATGACGGAGACTGTAGTACGGACAATGTCATTGTCAAAGGGAAATTGATGCCCTGTCCTCATTTTATTGGTGAGTTCGAATATAGGGTTTTGGTTTTATTCATCACTGTCTCTTCTTCCAGTCTTTTGATATGTACTCTCTGCTGACTTCTTACCAAATCAAAATTTTTTTTTTTGAGAGGTAATGTTAGATTAGAAAGACATGGAAAAATCTAGTGTACTAACAGGTCTAATGGCAGAAACCTAACTAACGGTATACTAACAAAACGGCCTAAGTCTTGTTAGTCTAGCGAGAGTTTATAAACCTTTGTGTTAGTTCCTAGCAAACCGATGTGGGACTAAAGTCACAAGCACTTCTTTTTGAGAGGTAATGTTAGATTAGAAAGACATGGAAAAATCTAGTGTACTAACAGGTCTAATGGCAGAAACCTAACTAACGGTATACTAACAAAACGGCCTAAGTCTTGTTAGTCTAGCGAGAGTTTATAAACCTTTGTGTTAGTTCCTAGCAAACCGATGTGGGACTAAAGTCACAAGCACTTCTTTTTGAGAGGTAATGTTAGATTAGAAAGACATGGAAAAATCAGCCAAAAAACGCGCACGTTATTGCTGAAAACTAAAAATATTGTAGCAAAATAATTTTTAAATGTGTGAAAAGTGCCATGGGACCCAGTTATAAAGTTAGATTTACATTTTTTCGTACTTACGGGTCTCGTGAACAGTGCATTGGATCCAGTCAAAAAACGCACACACTAGCACAAACGCAAATGCGTTGCTATCCAAACTAACACTCAATGAGAAAAATAGAAATGGAATGGAACACATTTGCTTCGATTTATACAAGATGGAATGAATCTAAACACTTCTAAATTTGAACAGGGTTGACAGTGTGGGGGAGAGAACACTAAATGGGTAGATCGATTCTACGTACATCTCTCTCTCTCTCTCTCTCTCTCTATATATATATATATATATATTAAAAAAATATAAAATATTAACAATAGATATAATTTCTAAGACATTCTCCAACTCTTTTTTTTTTTTTTAATTTTTAAATTCAATAGTTGAGGAGGGAGAGTTTGAACCATGAATATCTCCTAGAGAATTATTAAGAAGTGTAAGTTGAACTACAAAACTCTTAGCTATTCCAATTATACATATTATGCTTTCACGAAATGCTCTTCCTCTAAACTATGAAAATGATACTTCCCCTTAAAGTTTATAGAAATGTAATAAGTTTATAGTATACTCTATCACACTATGACTTCTCTCTAATGGTCTATTCCATATGCATATTTTTAATTCCTTCTCATTTAGAGAAGTGTAATTTCGTACAAAGTTAATTGGTATAATTTTTTTTTAAACAGTGTCATTTTGTAAAACCTCAATAAAGTTCAGTGTAATTTACCATTTTTATTTTCTTATAAATGTTTCAAAGCACCCTTATTTACATAAAGATTCTTATAAAATAGGATCACATGATGATAATTTGATAATAATTCTTTTTTTGGGGGGGATGGGGGGTTTGATCTTTTGATATTATTCCCCATTTGTAGGAATAAATTGTGATTCGAAGCCAACTATTCTATTAATCTATTTATGAAATTTTGGGGGTGTTTGGCAAATGACAAGATCAGATCAATAAAAAAAAAAAAAAAAATTAATTTATTGTTTTAGTTTGGTTAATTTTTCATTCAAAAAGCCAGTTCAAAATGAGATAAGATATATTCCCATATAAACCACTTTTTGCTTTAATACTTTCAAATCCATTTCCTCCATTTTTTAATATAAATTTTAGTGTTTTCTCATACATATTCCTACAAAAGAAATCAATGTTTTCATGAATTATTTATTTATTTATAATTTTATAATTTATAATTAGAGGGGAAAGATTAAATCTTGAACATATACTAGGAGGTGTCAATTAATATACAATACAATCTTGGCCCCATGAAGTGATATTAATTAAAATTAAAATTGGTTCTGATATGATTCAAGACAAATTAGATAAAATAAAGACAACTAAATTTTGGACTCTTTTTTTTTTTTTTCCTTACATAAAAACTGAAGGATTTTTATGGTTTACCAAACACCCTCTTAAATTTAGTCATCATGATGCAGTCAAGCAATATGCATGCGAGCTAAATGTCCAGCGCAGGGATTATAGTTTTACATAATTTAGATACATTCAATACAGAAATAGTGCTCCATGAACGTTTTTGTGCTACTTGTACGTGCTCATTCCATAGTAACTAATTTCACAAGATTGAGATCCAATACATACCTAGGGGTATTGCACTGTGTAATAATACTTTCAATAGTTGAGATTAAAAGTTGAAAATTCATTTTCAATCTTAATTCTTGGATAATTTTTTTAATCTTTTAATATTTTTTACTTTGTAAACTTTTTCCACTCACATTAAAATGGTAATAGCATAATACAATTGCACTGGATCCAAATTAATCGGATTGGCAAGCTTGACATGAAAGCTCTTGCCGGCGGGGTGGGTGACTTGATGGGTGCATTGTAATGAATCAGAATTAATAAGACTAATAAATGGACAAAAAGAACCAAAAAAAAAAAAAAAAAAGAAGAAAAAAAGACTGTGATCTATTCGTCATGGAATTATAATAATTTTTACAAGCCTTTTGACATGTGTTATGTGCATGCTTGATGGTTCTTTAGTTTTTAAAGAAAATATAAACTATTTTAAAGTTATAATCGCAAGCAGTTCTAATTTATTTGTATCCTAATTTTATGTTATTTGAATTTTAAACTCCTCTTCTTACTCATTATGTCCTTGATTTTTTTTATTGTTAAATAATTTTTAGTTAGATAACAAGGTTAGCTAGCATTGGAAGTATAAAAAAGCGAATAATATATATCTATATTATCTATAAGAAGATTCATCTATTTGGACTGAACTTTTATGTGGTTCAGAAATACTCTTAGACCTTATTTTTAATGGGAAAAAACTTGAGGACAATTCGATAAAAATATATCTCTAACTCCACTCAAAATGCCTTCAAAAGAGGACATTCTCCTACTAATCCATATCTTCAAAACAAACTTATTCAATTTTTTTTTTAAATAAAAAATTATGACATCATCAAAAAAAAAAAGAAAAAAAGAAAAAGAAAAGAAGAAGTCTCATTACAGGCGCAAAGACGCATGTGACGAGGCTAGTAGATAATATATATAAATATAGAATCATAGATATAGATAATTAAAATAAGAAATTGTCAAATCATATTCCCTTCATAGTAATAAATATAGACATGAACATAAAAGATGAGGGGGCCGCACGAATATTATACCAAAGTCAAATGTGTTACTCATGAACTTAGTTCAATCATGGATAAAATCTAAGTATGGTCGATAGATCATGCAGACCATAATGCAAAGCTGGAATGCTTTTGTTTCGAGCTTGAAGTGTTGTTCATATTTATTTGTACATTGGGTTTTTGATTTTTCCATTTTTAACTCGGCTTTTCGTTCTTGTTTTTCATAAGGGTGAAAGACAGGTGAAGATGAAAGGCTAGAATCTAGATCCAGTGCTTAATTTCCATTATAATTAACACAAGTACAATCAAAACCATCACCCTCCCTATTAGACTAGACTTCCAATGCCTACACCGGCCTATAGCTAACATTCCAAAAAGAGCTCTACTAATTGGAAGTGGATGTAAAACTATGACTTATAGGGTTCTTTACATTCAAGTGTTGCCGATGAATGCAATTAAGATATAATAGTTTGAATTTATCTAAAAATATATAATAGGTTGAATTTATAGCCCAATAAAATTTTTATTCAATATAAAAATTTTCATTTAAATAAAACAGTTTTAAAGAATGGTGATTATTGGTGAAGTGTGGAGCTTTTAATTAGATGAATTTAGTTTGAAATCATGTCTCTTGACAAGTGCCATGAACTTTGTAAGTTGTCATGCAATTTATTAGTTACTTGAGGCTAAATTAATATCAGCTTATTATGATATAATTTATATTCACATTGGGATTTAATTGCAAATAAGTGTGTGTATGTAATAATAATAATAATACTAATTATTATTATTATTTTTTTTATGGCCCAATAACCATAATGTATTAGGTAAACACCCATTCAAAGTGTTGGAAGATGGACAAAGTTTGGTTACAGCTCTCACTAAAAAAATTAATATGACTGTATATTTTGAAAATCTAACCGTCAGATTACATATTTTTTATGTCTTTAACAAGTATGCTAAATTTCACATTCATATTAGAATGCTTACATCAATACCTTCCACTTTTTCTTTTTTCTTTTTTTTCATTTAAACGAGAGATAACTCTAAATCTATGATTTACATATACTATCTACAAGAGGATTCACCTCTTTGGATTGTATTTTTATTTGGTTAAGAAATACCTCTAGACCTTACATTTAACAGAGAAAAAACTTGAGGACAACGCGGTAAAAATATATCTCCAACTCCACTTAAAATGCCTACAAAATAGGACACTCTCCTACTAATCCATGTCTTCAAAACAAACTTATCCTTTTTTTTTTTAAAGAAAATTATGATGCTAGACCAAAAAAATAAAAATAAAAGTATGATGAGGCTAGTGTGTGTGTGTATATATATGTGGTAGCTTAAAATATCTTAAGGAATTTTCAAAACGGGGGCATATGTTTCCCTAAAACGACCTTATATTTCAATAGTTATAATGGGGGGAAAATGATTTAAATCCTGGATGCCTTTTTTAAAAACACTAAAACGTATCAACTAGTTGAGTTATAAAACTTTTGATAAAACAAAATGTTTATAATAATTGGGAACGAAATTTTTCCAACATTTCAATTAGATGAGGACATATATGAACCAAATTCATTATATATAGGATGTATTTTTCTCTGTGATACTGTATAGGATTCATTCATGAAATGTGATTAAATTCTACACTAACTATCAAGTATCAAGGCATTTTACATTATTCTAAGGGCATTCTTCTAACCAAATAATAATTTTCCATGCAAGCCACCTTAGCCTTAACAATAATTATCTATACATAAAATAAGACTCCAATTAGCTTATCACTCTTTACTTTTTAATGTAGGATTATAGCTATACTTTCTTACCTCTCTACATTTTAATATTGAATTGACTATCATTTAAGCCAATTTTTAGAAAATATTTCTCTTGTCTCAAACAATTGGAAATCAAACTACATGAATTTGTATGTAAACATAATTCACACACTATTAGAGTATATATAATTGAAATGACACTTGGATGAGTTTGAAGTTTATTTAAAATCTATAGACACTACTTAACATCAAATTATTGGATAATTAGAATGACATTTGGCAAAAAGTTAGAGTGCAATTAGAATTTAATTTAGATTCTTAATTAAACTTCTTCTCTACTTCTACTTTTATATATTATATAAGATTCACGGACAACATGGATAACATGGATTAACAAAAGCAAACCTAAAAATTACAGCCAATTGACAAACCCAAATATATTTCGCCCCAACTTGAAACTCATTTCACATCCCTCAAAGGTTGAGTTTGACATCCCTTAATTTCCAATAACTTATTTTACGGAAATGTGAGACAAAAGGGAAAAAAAGAAAGAAAAAAGAAGTTAATTTTTTTTTTTTGTAAAATATGAAGACAGAGAGTGAGTTTAAGCAAAAAACAAACTAAACAGTTGGGCAGTCAAACGGATCCCAAATTAAATGTTCTAACTAGTAATCACATAACTCTCCACATAGGAAAATCAATTTGGCCTAAATCTTCTATTTGGTTGAACCCGATCAAATTATTAACGCTAATACCAATAGCTTTGTAACTCATTGTATTGTCTGCTTTTCTAAATAAGTAAAATCATAGTTTTGAGTCCCCCTTCTACCATTGTTATAACTATCAATTTTTTTTTTAAAAAAAAATTAATTAATTTCTAAGTGTCTCATGACTATAATTCAAATCCTATCTTCCCTTTTCTCCAAAATCTATCTATTTCAGTTCATCCAAAAAAAAAAAAAAAAATGAAGTACACAGGTATTTGGAACAAAATATACACACACATAATTTTGTTTTCCACCAATTAATGTAGTGCCCCCAAGGGGTCCATTAATTAGCTGACGAGTTAATGATGTGGTACGGGCCAGGGTTACGATTATGCTCAAAGATGTGGTGATTCCAATTCTAGACGTCGTTTTTATGCCATTAAATGGCCAATTAAGAGTCTTCAACCATTAGGTTGGGTTTTCTATTTAAAATATTTACAAGCAAGGTGACAGATGAAACACACAAAAACAAAACTAGCGAATCACAAAACACAATTTGTTAGTGTACCGACTACCGATTGCGATTAGACTTTGTTCCCTTTCAAGTCTGGCAATTCTAGGCGGGCTTATTTATAGATAAATTATTAGGTATTCTAGAAAAACAGTGTCGTGATATTCATTCCTCTTATATAAATGATGAATTGAATTATTATTTGTGAGGAGAGAGTAAGACATGTACGCCTAATCATAATGCTAGGGATTGACTAGTAAGAGCAAAATTATTGCCAATATAGAGTTTAGCAAACAAAAATACATTATAAGAGCATCCCCAGCCAGCCTTGGAAATGTCAAATGTAAGCAGCATTTGGCATTTAGGCCCAAAATATGCTCAGCAGCTGGAAGGCTAAAAGTCGGAAAATGCAAATTTTTTTGTAAGATGGCACTGTAACACTATGCCAAAAATAATATTAATATTTTATTCATACTTTTCTCTCTCATCTCTCTCTATCTTTCTCTGTCTCTCACTCCCTTTCCTCTCTTTCTCCCTCTTCTCTATCACACTTTCTCAGATACTATATGGCGTTAAGCATCATGCACCAGATCGGAGCTCACGCCAGATCGGAGCTCACACTTTCTCTATCACACTTTCTCAGATACGAACTCAATCGAGACAATTGGGACGGTGAGCACAGTGTCTGTGTGGAAATCTCTAGTGTCGAGTCTCCGATGTAAGGTCCAAAAACCAAACGTGGATTTCGGTCCATCGTCACCGTTGAGTCCGTGCAGATCGCCGATGCTTGGAGCGACACGAGCCAATCTCTCAGTGGCGTGTAGAGCCTTCGCGACGAAGACAATCTCTCCATGGCGTGCTGTGGGTGCTAATTGGGTTTGTTTAGATCAGTAGGTGGCTGATGTGGTGGTTTTGCCGTGGGGGTTATGGTGTGGTTTTGCCATGGGGGTTACAATGGTGGTGATGTTTTAGACCTAGAGAGACCTTGCTGGTTTTTTTTTTTTTTTCCCTCTTTTCGTTCTTGTGCCAGAGGTTGAGGGAGAGAGACGAAAAGGAAAAGAGAGAGAGAGAGAGAGAGAGAGAAATAGTAAAAAAAGAATAAAAAAGAATATTTAAATAAAATGGGAAAAAAAAATAGAATTTTGGGATATTGGGTGTGTTGTAAAATAGTATGGTATAATTGATAAAGTAGTTTTTTGGAATGGTAAAATGGAATGAGATAGCATTTCTAGATGTTGATGCTCTAAGGCCTACGAGCATTCTAAACATTTCAGCTTTGTTTTTATATCCGCTAGTTTAGAAAAGGCAATGTATTTCTTTAAGGATTTTGTTAACATTCATTAAGAAAATGTTTTTAGAAACTTTTTAGGAAAAATATTTTATATTTTTCATAAAAATAGTATAAAAATTTTCCTAAAATAATTCACTAACTAATACCCTAAGAACGCTCGTTAAATGATACTATTGCTACCGGACACAATAGGTAATATAATAAACCTTAACTAAAAATATAATGGACTTTTTTTTTTTATTCAGTTATATATTTGGACTTGAGTCTTGATATTTCTAACATTTTTTCTCAACCACGTTATATGAATTGAATGCTCTCATCTCTCTAGTACATATAGTTTAGAAGTGAATTCACCAAAAAAGAAAAATAAGGAAAAAAGCAAAATTGAAACAAGTGTACAAACACAATTCCACGTTGCATACATAATAATGCTAGATTGGTTGAGAATCACTCACAAGCACGATTACCATAATATAAACCTTCAAAGAGATTTACAAAACTTGTACGTTCGAATTATTGAAGGCTGTAAGCAAATTATTGTAGACTTATCATATAGTGCTATTTATAACTGAGCTAACCGTGAATTGTTGACTTGCCTAGCTACAAAGTCCAAGCTATATGTATATAAGGTGACCCTAGTATTTAAGTCTGTGTTACCTAAATATAATGATGGGGTTATAATGTATGGGCCTCAAGAAAATGAAGATAAAGAGATAGGAATGCGTGGAGCTACGGGTTCCAAAGGTTGTGGAACTTAATGACATGTACAACATATAATACGGCATATCCCATGTGCAATGTGGTCACAAACCATTTTGTCACCAATATACCTGCTCCTTCTAGTACTTGATACGTTTAAACCCTTCTTCTTTTTTTTTTTTTTAATATTCCCTACTAATTGGGAAGATACATATATCTATCTTTGCTTTCAAAATATGGCCCCTACTTACTTATGCCTTGACAGTTCAAGATCTTAATTCTATATGTTTTTTCTTCGTTGGGAAAAATATCCAAAGATTATACACCTATATAGTCCAAAAGACTTTTGCGTACTCTTTTTTTTTTTTTTTTTTTTTTTTTAACCAAAAATTTTATTACGCAAAAGACTTTTGCGTACTAAGATATCTGTTTTTGTACCAAAGAGATTATACACCAATATAGCCCAAAAGACTTTTGCGTAATTTTTTTTTTTTTTTTTTTTTTTTGTTTTGGATAAACCAGAAATTTTATTACACAAAAGACTTTTGTGTACTAAGATATCTGTTTTCGTACCAAAGAAATTAAGGGCACTATTTCATCAAAAAAAGGAAAAAAGAAAAAAAAAAGAAGGCTCTAACTCAAAGGACATTTCTTTCCCCTACAAGAATAGATAGTGTAACATTTGATGTATAAGTAATTTTTGTAAAACCTAACTAGGTGTAAATAAAGAGAATCCAAAAGCATCACCATGATATCCTTTTTCTCGTTCAATTTGATTTGATGTCCAACGTGTGTTAGTGTTAGATCGTGATGATGATTTTCCCAGGGGGAAAAAAATGGTGACAATGATAAAAGGAGCAACAGTACTGAGTTCCTTACACATTGAATAAATGCAAGATGCAGACCTTTTTTTTTCAATACAATATATAAATTCTATTTTAGTTTAATCTAAATGTATATGTGTGTGGGACTCCCTCTTAGAGACTTAAACTCTGATTTTTGCTCTTCACACCCCACAAGTACTTATACTTATGGAGTGACCATCGCACCAATAATACGTACACGGTGATGCTCGTCTATTTTTTGGGTAAATTTTATAATTTGTAAGCTGCATTCTAAACCAACTGGAGCTGCTAATTGTGATTGCATTTGTGTGTAGCCTTCTCTGTTTCACATGCTCTATGCCCATTTTTAAAGGCTTTTTAGTTTCTATTTTTATTTATTTATTTATCTTTTCTTTTAAGGATTCCTAATGGTTTCTACAGGTATATAACTTCAAATTAAAAGAAAGGATACTAAAAAAAATCTGACATACGTGAATAACGTGAAACTAATAGAAAATATTTAAAGATTCAATAACTTGGGTGCCTTGCATGCAAATGAAGAATTTAAACAGAAGCTTTGTGTTAATCTTGTGAGAAACTTTGAAACAACATCGTTCTAGCTTAAAGAGAGAGAGAGAGAGAGAGAGAGAGAGAGAGAGAGAGAGAGAGAGAGAGAGAGAGAGAGAGAGAGAGAGAGAGAGAGAGAGAGAGAGAGAGAGAGAGAGAGAGAGAGAGAGAGAGAGCCATTAACAGATCCCATTTGTCATATTTTTCTCAAAAAATTACATCATTAACAGATCCCATTTGTCATATTTTTCTCAAAAAATTACATGCGAAATTATTAAATTATTAAAAAGAAAAAAAGAAAAAAAAGAACATAGTTTGACGTCAAAGAAGAAAAATAAGTACCAAACAAATAGAAATTGTCATGTAGCAAGACAACCAAATACATATTGGTTGTTGGTGAGGATATTGATGAAGCAGGAGGAGCCAGTGATTTGAAATATCATCACGGCTATGGTGCGCCCTTCTTGATCTGGTGGAAGCATGATGTGAAGAGCATGGTTGTGAAAGTAACATGACATTATCACAAATACATGTTTGAGAGATATTTAATGTTATACTCTTGAGAATCTACCATTGAAAAATTCTCTTTAAGTTATCATGAAACTCCCAAATGCGACTTTGCCTTATCTATAGCCATTATTTTTTTAAAAAAGAAGAAGAATATGATGAAGGAGAAGGAGGAGGAGAAGTATAGCGTGAAACTAAAAAAAAAAAAAAAAATCCGGATAATTAGATCTTAAGAAGAAGTCAAAGAGCAGTTTAAATTATTAAATTTGAGAGTAAAGGAATTTGTTAGGAGTAAAACATGGGGGAGTGAAATTCAAGCAGTTTGTTAGGAGTAAAATGTGGGAGTGGAATTCAAACGTGTTAGTTTTTTATTTTATTTAATTAAATGTCTCTTAAATATATGTAGACTTAATTATTTTTTGTTTAGAGTAGTGCTTAATAAATTTAGGGGTAAAGTAAATAAGTGGGGAGTATAGGTGGAGAGTTTTTAAGCTATTGAGAAGTAGGAATTTATATCAAGTAGGAAGACATTTCAACCTAGAAGTAGGAATTTAGTATTATTTTTGTCAATTTACTATTTTAACCTTATTTTTAAGTTTTAGATTAATTAAATTAAGAGTATTTTTGACAGTAAAAAAAAATATCTAACCTTTCGAATTTTCTTAATATATACAGATGACCAAAGCCGTATAACAAAGACACCTAGATAATAAAATGACTTATTCGAATTGGCCAAAAATCACACATTACAGCACACCTTTGGGTCAAGGTCTCAAATTTAATACACCGCAACTGTGAGGAGCATGGTCACATGCATAGTATAGTCACTTATGAAGATCACCAAGGTAGTTATAGTTCGTATAAATATGAAAGACTAGTACTTGACCCGCAAAATAAAAGCTTTAAATTTTTTATTTTTTTATTTTGATAAGTGAGTATTGTTTGTGGCCCCAAAAGGAAAGGATAGGGATCGAGTAGGAAAGGAAAGGCATTAAATTTGGTTTGGAACTTTTTTTAATGAAAAGTTTCCCTTAACGTTTTTGTTTGCCCCTTTCTCATAGCAGAGAGAGAACACTTGGTGATGATTAAGAATGAATCAACAATGATATCCATGGGTGTATTATTGTATATATATAGTACTATTGCTAACCCTGACTGAGATTCTCGTTCCACTTACAAGGAGATGGATAATAAAGAATTATTACAAGCTAGGGGTGGATGGTTATCAAGTTTCTGATTAGGTGGGCTAATTTTAACTCTCATCTACTGGCTAGGGTTTGAATTTTTGTTCTAATAATTGAATACAAGATTAAAAAATAAAAAATAAAATATTTAAATATCAAAATGATCTAGAGATATCAGTATTCTAGAGGAAAATAATATATATCTGTTGCACATTTCATTGCTTTAATAAGCTGTCTATGGCTTACTGGAATTGGTATTCTTGTTAATTGGTTTAATAGGACACAGGAAATTCCAATACCAAAGCTGAGATGGAAGGGTAGAAACAAAACAGTGGTCATTGGCAAAAGAGTGATACAAGGGTTATTACTAATTTTCTTATATAAGTTTTATAAACTGACTAGTCAAATTTTAAATATAAGGTATAAAATATAAAATTATTTTATTGACATAGTATTAATCATGTCATTGCGAAATTTGTATATTTTATGTAATAAATTGGTAATGCCTTTTGAAGATTTCTTTATTCTCAACAAAATCGGAAGTTGACGATAAAAGCAAATATTTCAGAGTTTAGCTTGCGAGTGCAAAAGAATAATCATGTGAATTAAAAACTTTAAAATTACTATGATAGGCATTTGAAAACTCCATTTAAAGGAACATCCATGATTGAAGAGAACAACACGATGACTCTTGATAAAATGAGGGGATTTTTCCTGATTAATCTGAGAAAGAAGGTAAAATGTTGCTTTTTTTTGCTTGAAAAAGGCATTCAATTTTGTCCCAGAAAAGGCATAGGCAATAGGTGGAAAAACAAATGATGCGTCCACATCTTTTCATAACTCCCATTGAAGTGCAGTAGGCAGTAGTATGATCTTTCCAACTATAGGGTCAAGGATTCATAAAATCATTAATGAACTATTCAATTTTATTATTTAAATAATTATTGAAGGTCCCAAATCCAAATTGACAAACTACCTACGGCATCATTAGCATCTACCACACTTTCTTTAATTTCTTTCTTTCTTTCTTTTTCTAAATTATAAATTATATCTTATAATTTTGACATAATTTTGTGATGAAGTAGATTCTCGTTTACACCTCCAATACTAATATATCACACCAATATTTCATAAATCAAGGAATACATCCTTCTACGTATAATATATTCTTATTAATATTTATTTCAAAAAATCAAATCCAATTAAATAAATATAAAACCCTTATTTACTATTAATATTAATAAAGAACCACCGAACCTCCAACTCGTCAAAGACGCCATACACTAGAGGATGTGCTAGAGTGACCTAGAGCCGGTCCTCATGATCCAAAAAAGAAACTCTACCAAGTCTATGCGATTTCATGGCTAGCTAGGATATATTGTACCATCTTTTCTCACAACCTGAAGATATATTAAAGAAAAAAAATGCAACGATTAATCAAGCTAATGTTAAACTTAAGGAATTTAATCGAAGTACTTCAAGATACCAAAAAAAACAGCAAAATACATTCCAAATCATGTGAACAGCATGAAAAAAAAATAAAAAATCTAAATCTATCAATATATATTAATCCAAATTTGGAAAAGAATCAAGAAAAAACAAATCTCGAGCTCGCGACCACCATTCAAATGATGGCTCTGCCCTGGTATCCTTTTCTAGACTTAGGCACCTCATTCAGTGTACTCTCTATTTGGTGACATTTCTAGCTAGCGGGTTGGACTTGGAGGCTCGATGGTGCTTTAGTCATAGACAATGGTTTTTATTTTTAATTTTTATGGGTTTTGATTTTTTTGGAATAGAGTGTTAACTGGTATGTATTTGTGTGTGACAAGATGTGTTCATTAATTTATGAAATCCCGATGTGGCATTATGGTATTGGAGAGGGTAAACAAAGAGTTTTACACCATATCCTTATTGAATGTAAACTCTTTTCAGATCGGTCATTTAGGTTTCATATATATATATATATATATATATATTTTCATTTCAATCCGTTAAATTTACTTCTTCCGTCTAGTTCTTTTCAATCTTGCCATTAATTAGTTTTAGTAGTTTTTACTTTCCAAAATAACACCAATTAGGTGGACTTAAATAAAGACCTATCAAATAGCTCAAGTCATGTTAATTGGGTTACAGGTCAAATTCAAATCGAGTTAGAAACGGTCATTCGAAATAGCTTGTGATCGAATTGAGTCAATCGAGTTGCGAATTGAGTTAATTAGTTTATAGGTTGACTCGTATTTTTTACATGTATGAGAAAATAGTAATAATATGATCGAATTCTCTTTGTCTTCCTTTCAAAGACAAATAAGAAATCAAATAATAAAATACTAAAAAATTAAATTTAAAACATAAATTCATAATTTTACACAATCTATAGTTTACTAATGATATCATCACCATAAATAAATAAATAAAAAAAGACAAAAAATATACATTAAATGTCATCAACCAATGCTAAAAGTTGATTCATAAGCAATGGTGATAGGAATGCTTAAGAGATTGTGTTTCATTAAAGAGAGTTCAAAACACAATTGTAATCTCTTTCCACCAAAAAAAAAAAAAAAAAAAATCCAAATTTGCATATTTCTTTCAAATGAAAAAGATAATCAAAAAGTTTTCGTTTTTAAAAATTCATTTCTTTAACAAATGGGTCGGGTATGGGTTGACCCAATTTAACCCAATATTTCAATGGGTTGAGTGTAGGTTGACCCATTTTTTCTATGGGCTAGGTTAATGGGTTCAAGTCCAATTTTTCTAGGTCAAGACTTAATAATGCTAATTGAATGAAGTGATTACATTAGAAGCAACTGGAAGCTAAAAGATTGGAAAAAAAATTAAAAACAGGTCAAAGTTAGAGGGTTTAAATTTTAAAAGTAAAATTTACACACAATTCCTTCCCTAATTTTATTTTAATACGCGGTTGCATTGACAAATAAAATACAGACAATGTTATTTTTTACAAGACAACTAAATTCATTGCAGCTATTTGTTATCTAAAAGAAAATTTTCAATATAGCTATATGTTTGAATTGAATTTAACATATTGCATCTAAAGAATTTCACCTAAGTTTTATCCTATTTTAATTTTTTTTAATTTTGGGTTTGGTTGCAAATGACATGGAATGCTAGAATTGGGCCCAAAAAAATTCAAAATCATTGGCCCAAATAAGCCTTTAAAGGAAAATAGTGGGCTAGAATTGGGCCGAAAAAGAATTCCAAAAGTTGGCCCAAATTGAAAAAAAACCAATTGAAGGGAAATAGTGGGCCAACCTACCATTCAACAACCATTTTATTTCAACTACCATTCTTCCCGCGCTCTCGAACGTGAGGTGAGGAAGAGAGTCACGGAATGAGTAACTCAGTTCATTTCCCGAGTCATCATGAAACCCAAAACCAACACACCCTTCTCTTCTTTTCTTCCCAACTTCAATGGAATATTATCACACACCCACCAACTCAACTCGCCCGATTCACCTCCCTTGACTCACTCCCAACTCACCTACTACCACCACCATGCTCAAAGGCAAGCTCAAGCTTCCGCTTCCTGTCCCCGACAAAGCCCGCCGAGCCTTCCCGGACCGCCTTGGCAGCCTGGTCGCTGGATTCGACGGAAAAGAAGAAGAGTACGGTGGGGGCTCCGATTTGGTAGTATTTGAACCCGGTGAAGAGCTCGAGACCTTTCAGCCTAATGGGTTCGTGTCCGATAAAGAGAGCGATGGCGTTGAAAATTTTGTTGAGGACCGACCCAGACCCGAAAAAGACGGGGCGGGTCCGGTTTCGACAGTGCAAGTCATTGCGGTGGACGAGAAAAGATCCGATCTTGAATACGAGGTCTGGAATTTGAGCCTTGCTGGGTTTTTTTTTTTTTTCGAATTTTTGAAATTTTTTTACAGTAATCCTAAACTTTCTATATTCTATTTGTAGTTTGAGTTTTTGTGTGTGAGTGTGTGTTTTTTAATGTAATTGCAAATGGTTAAGGATTGCTGGGTTTTTTGTGAAGTTTCTTAATTTGGGTAGTCAGTTAATTTTGTACATTTGGTCTTACAGTCAGTTTGGTTACTAGAGGATAATGTTGGATAAGGAATGAAAATGAAATGGAGTGTGTAATTATGTTTTCATGAAGTCATGTTACTAAGGCGGAAAAGTTAAAAGATTGAAAGACCAATCATGTGTACAAGGTTTTCAATTTGATAACCTTGTTAAAATTTTCCAATTTGTTTTCATCTAAAAGCAGTCAAATAGAGTATTAGGGTTTATTGTTTCTTCCTTTTTGCTTTCTGTAAAATGCAACTGTGATATATATTTTTTCTCTGTTTTATATTTTATATTTTTTCATTAGCTTTCTCGGCCGGAGATAAATTTGGAGAAGTTACAAAGAATTGCTAGTGCTGGACTTCCAGATGGAGGAGGTTTGCGCGCAACGGCTTGGAAGGTGAGGGTTCTATTCTTTGGTTAGCCATGTTTACATTTTCAATCAGATTTTGATCTTTTAGTGTGAATTGACAAATACAATGAGGTAGAGTGGAGACAATACTTGAATCCAGGACCACTGTTTTGATACCATGATAAAATACCACTTCGTTCACAAAAGTTGTAGTTATTAGGAAAGGCTTAATTTCATCATTTAGCCATTATTCTAACATTCACAGATATCAAATGGACTTATGGACATGGTAATTTTGGTTTCCGAAGTTCTGGTTATCATAAGTTTAGTGTAGAAAGAAATTAACTCTACCTAGCAATTTAGACAATTATAGAGAGCATTTGAAGTGAACCCAGATATTATTTAGCCCTAGATTTTGAATTCGATGAACACAATTATAATATGGCGTAATTACATTATTATTTCTATTAACAAACAAAGCAAATTTACTTATAGCAAATAGAAGCACCAAAAATTAGAAATGTTATTTCTGATTTCTCTTTTTTATATATATTTTTTTATTGGTAAGTTATAAATGCACTCAGTGAGTTTTGAATCCACAACTTCACCCTCCACTCAGACTTGTAAGAGGAGGAAGTGCCATTTGAGCCAAGGCTCATCGGTACTGCTATTTCTGATTTCTCATCATCACGATCACGTAACTGTCATGATTCATTAATGTCATTATGGTCTGATAGATTTTGAGGAGATCATCTTGAGATAATTCAATTACTGACTGAAGATTGTACTATAACTGCAATGATAGACTGATAGGATAATTAGGGTAGTTTTGCTCTTGAAACTTCATATCTCATTCAGTTCATTTTCATCCTGAAAATTCATTTACCTTTAGGATCAGTGGACACCTTTGAAATTGATGGGTGGGATGGAGGTTTTCATCTCATAAAAAATGGACTAAGGACCTCCCATGTGAATTTAAGGTCTGCGTGTGTGTGTTCATCAAAGTGTATGTCTATGGGTAGTATATTCAGAAAGGGCTACTGCATAATGCTTTGATACAACACTCAGATAATCAACAGAGTTATCCCTTGGCTTAACTGGATCTTTAACTAGAAGCAAGCATTAACACAGCTGAAGGTATTCATAAAAAAATAGAAAAAACACAGTTGAATGTAACAAATTATAAATGAATGTTTCCTAATCTGAGGATTGGAAGTTTAAATTCTTGTCTACATGTTAAGACGACACTTGATCACTAAGATGTTTAATGGACCAAATTAATAAAGTTTTATTGTTTGATGCTTGTGATTATTTGAGTATTTATTGCCCTTGTATGTTTTCAACCAGCTGCTTTTAGGTTATTTACCTACTTCTCGTGACCTATGGGAAAAGGAGCTGACTGAGAATCGACAAAAGTATGCAAAGCTAAAAGAGGAGCTTCTTCTGAGTCCTGTAAGATGCTTCTTACCAAGCACTTGTTTACCTTGCTAACAAACTTGTTTAGATTCAGATGAATATCTTACACAGATTTATATCAAGTTCATTATTTCTTGTTAGCAGTTACCATGGACTAATGGAAATCTTGAATCTAGACAGTCAGAACTCACAAGGAGAAAAGATGAAGCTTTTAGTTATAAGGAGCAGGATGTTGACGTTGATGTGGATGGGCCACTGAGGCGACATGAAATTTCTCAAGAAGATCATCCTTTGAGCCTCGGTAAAGCAAGTGCATGGCATCAATACTTTCAGGTGAATGTCTTCTCCAATTAAAGCTGTCTCTTGAATCCTTATGTTATAATCAAGTTGATTTATTTTTCTTCTCTCTTTTTGGGAGTATATAATTTAGTTGATGTTTTTCAGTAAAACTCCATTTGTTTCTAGTATACAGAGATGGTAGAACAGATTGATCGTGATCTGCAACGCACACACCCAGATAAGAAATTCTTCTCAGGGGAAACATCATTCAGTAGGAAAAACAGAGTACTTCATTGCCTTAACCCAATTTTTTATTTTCTTTTTACTTGTTTGTGAGATTTTCTCAAGCTGACTGGATGATATGCTGAATTTTCATCTGCAGCAAGCAATGAAAAATATTCTTCTCCTGTTTGCAAAATTGAATCCTGCAATCCGTTATGTGCAAGGCATGAATGAGGTCCTGGCACCAATATACTATGTGTTCAGTACTGACACCGATGAGAAAAATGCTGTAAGACTTCCGTTAGATTTCTTATCTGATAGATCTATCTGCTAATTTGTTTGAATCTAATTGTCTTTGGTTCGAGAGTGTTTGGGGACCAAAGGTCACATTTCTGTGAATTGCCAGTCTTGCAGATTCTGAAAAACCAAATTGACTGGCATAATGATTTTTGACACTCACAGTTCACTCTATATGCATGTATGGGATGTTATTACCAGCTGATATGTGTATATTTTTCCTGTAACCTTCAATAAATCTTATTATTCTTCTTATCTTATTAAAAAAAATTTATTTAAAAAAAAAAAAAAAACCCGATGTTTCAGAGATGGCTTTCCCTTGTTTTAGATTGAACCTGAACAACAATTTCTATGATAAGTTGGTTTCTTTTTTTTTTCTTTTTTCTTTTTTTCTGGTTTTGTTTGAGGCTTTGTTTTTGTCTACATTTTCTTGTTCCTTTTCATGTTTTCGAATTTAAGATATAAGGCGAATCATGAATAGAGACATTATCCCTGTTCTTCTATGTAGGCAAATGCAGAAGCAGATAGTTTTTCTTGTTTTGTTAGACTCTTGAGTGACTCAGTGGATCACTTTTGCCAACAATTGGATAATAGTGCAGTGGGCATCCTTTCCACCCTTACCCGCTTATCAGATTTATTAAAAGCCAATAATGAGGAATTGTGGCGGCATCTTGAGCTCACAAACAAGGTAAATTACTTCAAAATCTGCTTAGGATTTAAATTCTAATATGTCTTAAGCTTATATTAATTTAATGCGTCTTATGTTGTTTTGACTTCTTCTGCGAACCACCTCAGTCAATTAGAATCCATTTCTTAAAGGTGATCACTTATGTTACACTAAAATGTGCAAGCTTATATTATGTATTCTTTTGAGCAGGTGAGGCCACAATTCTATGCATTCAGGTGGATTACATTGCTACTTACACAAGAATTCGATTTTCAACCAATCTTGAGAATTTGGGATTGTCTTCTGGGTAATCCTTTTGGTGTTCAGGTCCCTCTCTCTCTCTCTCTGTTCTTATTTACTTAGCTAATTGTAACCGACATTAATTCCTCTACCCCAATCTTCTCCCAGATTAATCTAGTTTTGTTTGGCCATTTACTCTTCATTTTTAATATGATGCTTCACCAATCTGTCTGAATACTCATTTAATGGAAGCAAAATTTATGGACCACAGGATATGCTTCTACGAGTTTGTTGTGCAATGCTGCTATGTGTTAAGAGCAGGCTACTGAGTGGTGATTTTGTGGCTAACTTAAAGCTTCTACAGCACTACCCTGATATCAACATAGAACATCTTCTCCGGGTAGCTCAGGATCTCAGTCCGGACACATCTTCCTATCGCTTGTCCCCTTAATTACATGCCTCTCTGTACAAATGTCTCTGTTTACATGTTTTGTAATGATGTATCAGACTTGCACTATTGCTTGAGTTACTCTAACCCAAAATATTTTTTCATGATACATTTAAAGTACAGCTTTACTTTTCAGATCAATTCAAAGTCACATCAACATGTGACTCCTAAGATCTTTGTATATATATTTTTTCCTAAATGATGGGGCACAAGCTCGAGTGCATTAGCTTGCTGTTATCAAGCAGTGGTAGCTTTGAGTAAATGAGTGGATTAGGTTTGGGAGTGACATCAATTGGAGTTTCTCTTCTTTCTTTCAAGTGATCTTTTTTAAGAATTGATGTGTGACATCATGCTCAGTTTCCTTTTTCCACCCCTTACCTTGATTTTCTGATTATGAGAAGTTCATTTGAGGTGAACTGGAAAAGAAAATAATATTATACTAACTTATGCATAAAATTTACTTTAGACCCTTGATTTTACCTGTTGTTCCCAAGGAAAAGTAGAAAAAAAATTTCCCCCTTGGGTTGAAGTATCTGTTGAAGGGAGAAACTCCACAAAACCACACATGTCCAAAGGAGGTTATTTGGGCATGCCATGACCTTGGCAGCTTGCATGATGGGCTGCCAAGAGCATGCCATATTGCACTCATTCAATTCAAACATTCCCGGGTATCACAAGAATCAAGTGCAATATTCCCTTGACCAAGACAATATTGATTGTTCTTCCTTCAAAACTAGGAGACATTTTTTTTTCGACAATAAATTGAACAAGTTAATGGTACAGCCAGGTTTGCTGGATTACTATTAATTTATTATTTCTCTCCTTGTGCTGCACCTGCACCTAAAGTTTTTTTAAAGCAAAAGACCATCTTTCCCGCCACCAACTGGTCCTTATGTGGATTGGAAGGCTTGGAGGACTCGTTTTCTAATCTTTCTAGGAAGCAACTTCTTCTACTACCTTATATTGCGCCATGACATCAGAACTAAAACAAAACCAAGTTGAAGTTGCTTTAAACCAATTAATTTAGCCTCCTTTCCAGCAAGTTTACCTGATCCACCACTGCTTCTAAATAATTTTTATTTTACTCAAAAGTCCTTTTAAGGGAATTCTCCGATTCACATTGCTTCTTCTTCAAGAACCTTCTAACGCAAGCCAACTAATTTCTTCTCTTCAAGTCAATGCTATATATGTTCGGGTCATATGTTTCATCTCCTTCTTTGTATTTTGATTTTGTGGTCCTTTTGAGTTGTTTTCAAAACTTTAAAGCCAAGGAGGTCTGTGCAGTGTGGAAATAAGCAGAGAGATGAGAAAAATAATGTTGCATGGGACGCTTCACGCGACAATTTATGAGGTTGATAAGCTTTCTGGCAAAGGTTGCTGCATGTTCTTCTGCAGGGTATGTTTGCATGTTCCGAAAATTTTATCCACCATCTTATTTCCTAATTGTATAGAATTCCTTTTCCCTTGTTTTTCCATCTGATATATGTTTAGATAAGAACGAAAAAAAATTTGATCTGAAAAGAAAGAAAAAGTAGACGTATATAACTAATTCTTCCGAGGAAAAAAAAAAAAAAACTATGCTTTCTGGCTGCTCATATCAATGATTTTTAAAATCCATTAGTGGCTATATACCTGTATTATGCTTTCTCAATGGCACACATGTACCTGGTCCATAATCTTGTCTTATTTTACTATGCTATTTTTCTCATTCCTACTTTACATGCAATAGTGTGCTGAAGTCAGTAAGCCATATGATGTTCCCATGTTACATAATTTATTCATTTCTCTATGGTCCAGGAAACCATCAATATACATGAACTTTCAAACACTAAACCAATTGGTTAGTCTATTTCATATTTGACTTCTCTCTCTAACATGTTAAGCATAAAGTTGGAAATATTTTTAATTAGTACTTTTTGCTGACACTAGTCATAATATCTCTTTGGAATTGAACCAAACTTTATGATAGCGGAGAATGCTATTCTAATTGTTCTCAATATCGTTTTCTTTGGTTTCGTTCTTTCACTCTGATCTGTTTGACAATCAAGAATTGTAGGAAAAGAAAAGCATATATGGAATTTAGAACTGCAAAACCCTCAACCATAAGAAATTTCAAACTTACATTCCCTCTTCCATGGCAAAATAAGAAGTTTGAAATTTTTATGTCTAGAATCAATTCCAGATACATTTTGCTAAATTCAAATGTCAATGATTTTCCCTGCAGCCAATGGAAAGCATAGAAACTGTTGGGCCTGGAAATGGTTCCAAACTCTATGCAACACTTGATATAGAGAATGCTAGAGTTGCCCGCACTAGACTGGTAGAAAATAGACGCTCTAATCCCCAATGGTCCGAGTCTTTCCGCATTTACTGTGCTCATAAGGCTTCTAATATTGTTTTTTCTATCAAAGAAGGTAATCATGTTGGGGCAAGAGTAATTGGAAGAGCTTATATGCCCGTTGAGGAAATAGTAAATGGAGCAGAAGTAGACAGATGGCTTAAGATCTTGAAAAAGAACCATAAACCTCTCCGCGGAACTCCTAAAATCCATGTGAAATTGCAATTTTTCAATGTCACTCAAGAATGTAATTGGTCTCGAGGAATTAGAAGTCCTAAATTTCCAGGAGTCCCTTACACATTCTTTGCACAGAGACATGGTTGCTCAGTTACTCTTTACCAAGATGCTCATATCCCAGACAATTTTATCCCAAAAATCCCTCTTGCTGGGGGCAAATATTATCAGCCCCAGCGATGCTGGGAAGATGTTTTTGATGCCATTTCTAAAGCAAAGCATTTGATATATATTACTGGATGGTCTGTATATTCTAAGATCACCTTGGTAAGGGACTTGAGGAGACAAAAGCCTGGAGGAGAGCTGACCCTCGGAGAGCTTCTTATAAAGAAGGCTAGTGAAGGGGTCAAAGTCCTGATGCTTGTTTGGAATGACAGAACTTCTGTAAAATTACTAAAGAGGGATGGAGTAATGGCTACTCATGATGAAGATACAGGAAGTTATTTCCATAACACTGGAGTCCATTGTGTTTTATGCCCACGTAATCCTGACAATGGCGAAAGCATTGTTCAAGACTTTGAGGTTTCCACCATGTTCACTCATCACCAGAAGATTGTGGTGGTGGACAGTGAGATGCCCAATAGAAAATCTGAAAAGAGGAGGATTGTGAGCTTCATTGGTGGTATTGATCTTTGTGATGGGAGATATGATACTCCCTTTCATTCCATTTTCAGGACTCTTAAAACAGCTCATCATGATGATTTTCATCAGCCTAACTTTGCTGGTGCCTCAATTGAGAAAGGTGGACCTAGGGAGCCTTGGCATGACATTCACTGCCGGTTAGAAGGACCTATTGCCTGGGATGTTTTATTCAATTTTGAGCAGAGATGGAGGAAGCAAGGCAAGAAGGAATTGCTACTTCAATTAAGCGAACTAGATGGCATTTTCATAACCCCATCTCCGGTTATGTACCCCGAAGACCATGAAACATGGAATGTACAATTGTTCCGATCAATTGATGGAGGAGCCACCTTTGGCTTCCCCAATGCTCCTGAGGATGCAGCCAGGGCAGGTCTTCTCACTTGGAAGGATAATGTAATTGACAGAAGCATTCAGGATGCTTACATCAATGCCATTAGACGTGCAAAGAATTTCATATATATTGAAAATCAGTATTTTCTTGGAAGCTCTTTCTGCTGGAATTCACATGGCCTTAAAGTTGAGGAGGTTGGTGCTGTAAATCTTATTCCAAAAGAACTGTCACTGAAGATTGTTAGTAAGATTGAGGCAGGAGAAAGATTTACCGTTTATGTTGTCATTCCACTGTGGCCAGAGGGTGTCCCCGAAAGTATATCTGTGCAAGCAATATTGAATTGGCAAAATAGGACAATGGAGATGATGTACAAAGACATAGTGCAGGCCCTCCAAACTAAGGGGCTTGAGGCAAACCCAAGGGACTATTTGACATTCTTTTGCCTCGGCAATCGAGAGACAAGGAAAAGTGGAGAATATGAACCTCCAGAGAAACCCGAACATGATACAGATTATAGCAGAGCTCAGGAAGCCAGGCGGTTCATGATCTATATTCATGCTAAGATGATGATAGGTAAATTGGTTTATCAAATTTTCTTGATAAGTTTAAGTACCTACTTTTGTGTTCTGTTGGAAATTCTTGAATTCTCTAACCTAAGGCATTTGATTTCATATTGAAGTATGTCAGTGAAAATTTCAATGCATATTAATATGCATTCTTGTTGTTAGTGTTGTGCTATTAAATGACACATTTTACAGCAATCATCATTGTACTGATTCAAGATTCCCCCATCTCCCCTCCCCCCCCCCAAAAAGAAAAAAAATGTCATTCTTATTTGATGGATAGAATTTTGAATAACATTATTCCTTAATAAAATATGATTTGCGGCATTATAGTAGCTTTATCCAGAATAAAGAGAATGAGAGTACATCCCAAGACCATATAAATGTCAACTGAAAAAGAGAGTGAGAGGGCATCCCAAAACCGTATAAATTTCAACTGAAAACTTTATCAAGACATCCACATACTGACTGTACATCATAAACTGGAATTTGATCTTATGAAAATTGAACGTGCTTCTGTTTTGTGTGAGCTCACGCAGTCTTTAAGGCATTAAGTTGATTAAATATGAGAATATGACAGACAATAACTAAGATTGGACAATGACTGCATTTTGCAGTTGACGATGAATACATTATCATTGGATCTGCCAACATCAATCAGAGGTCAATGGATGGTGCCCGGGATACAGAGATTGCCATGGGAGCCTATCAACCATTCCACCTATCCACTAGGCAGCCAGCCAGCGGACAAATCCACGGCTTCCGGATGGCATTGTGGTACGAGCACTTAGGCATGCTAGATAACTCCTTTCTCCATCCAGAAAGCGTGGAATGTGTCCAAAGAGTGAACCAAATTGCCAGAAAGTATTGGGACCTCTACTCTAGTGAGACACTGGACCATGACTTGCCAGGCCATTTGCTCAGTTATCCCATTCATATTACTGAAAATGGAGAGGTCAAAGAGCTACCTGGAATAGAATTCTTCCCAGACACAAAGGCTAAAGTTCTTGGATCCAAGTCTGAATTACTGCCTCCAATTCTCACCACTTAATTGCCTTGCACTGATTTTAAAACTGAGCTTCTTTCTTTTTTTTCTTTTTTTTTTTCCATCTTATTTCCCAGTATTATGAGTGATAGGAAATCACTAATTGCTATATGTGTTGTGGATATGTAAATAACATTTTTACTATAGTCTAGTTCATGCAACTTTCCAAAGAAGTGATCATGTAGTTCTTGTAGTGGTTAATTACACAGATAGAAAATGATGGATAAATTAGAATTATGAAGTTCAAAGTCAAGTTGAGTCCGAAGGTTTCAAAGAATTTGAGCAAACCAACTATAAGTTGGTGGCCCAATTGAAAACCAGAGATGAATAACAAGATATTATGAATTTTAATAGGCATAATTTTGAATACAAATTTTCTATCACACTTTGTGTTTCACCAATCATCATATGTCATGTGTTTGATTTTTTTTTTTTTTTTTTCTGTTTTAAATTTTGATTATTTTATAAGGAAAGTCAAAAGCATACATAGAAAGTTGTGATTAGTAGAGCTAAAAAATGAAACACAAAAAGTGCGACAGAGGATTTCTATTGGCCATAATTGTAGTTAAAATGTAAATTTCAATTAGTTCAATTAATAAAGTCTCTGATAGGTGAATAAAAGATTTTGGGTTTAATTCTCGCTTGAACTAAAAACCAATTAGTGTCTTAGTCTAATAACAAAAACCATAATTATCAAATATGGACATCATAAGTTGAAATTCTCTATAAAAAAAAAAATTGTAGATAAGGTGGTCCTCATCGGCTGCTTGTGAACGTGGAACCCAAATTATGGTTCTAGAGCATTTATGAGTGGAGGACGCCAACGTCTTTGTCTTAATTTATTGTAAAGATTATAAGTCCTTGGTAGTTGGCAGTAGCTTGCATTTTGCGAAAATCATATTGTAACTCGCATTCCTAATCCTTGACCGCCAAACTTGGTTCTGGAAATTTGACTTCAAGAATAATCATCGGCCTTATCCATAGAGGATGAGATTAATTACTTGGATTCTTAGTCAATTAGAGCCTTCTTTCTAACTCTCTCTCCCTCTCTCATTTTATTCTGTTTGGCCAGTTAGGATGACTTGTTTTTATTGGTTTATTATGTTAAAAGATATACTTGTAATTTGAAAAAAAAAAAATTTTAGAATTTTAGAAAATGACAAAGTTTGCCTACGAACTTAGTTGTAGTCGAGGACTACAACCAATAATAAGAAGATGACATAAACACGTGTCATCTTTCTATTGTTGATTATAAGTTTAGGCTACAACTAAGTTTATAGTTAACGCTTGTCCTTTAAAAAGTTGTATAATAGTTTGTATTAAAAATTAACAAACCTAGTATTATGCATGTACTACATAATTAAGAATCATAGGTAAACTCAAAAGTAAAATATTTTCATGAGATAATTAAAATTAATTAATAAAATATATTATTAAAAAAATTAATGCACATTGTGAAAAAAAAGTTTACTAAAAATAAAAAATTTAATAGATTATTAAAAATTTTACATTAAAAATCAAAATTGGTATTAAATTTCTTTGAATTTTTTATAATTAAGTTTTAATTGAAATAGTTTTTGTTTTTTGTTTTTTTTAACTTTGATAATAGAGTTTCACTTAAAGTAAAATATATCATTGTATTTATAATGAGTTACGTGAAAAACTTATGTCTAATGAGTTACGTGAAAAACTTATGTCATACAACTTGTAATACTAACATTGTCTCTCATGGGGTGCAAGCAGGACATAAACAACTTAGTTTTTAACAATAATAAATTATTGAAATAATATAAAATATGTAATGAACTTTTTTTTTTTCAATTTCTAGAAACTCTTGGTAATATAACTCTAATCGAAGTAATATTTTTAAAAATTTTCAAAATTTTGGCAATAGATGTTTATTTTAATGTGTTTATAATGTGCCACATCACATTAGGAGGAAATATTGAAAAATATAATAAAAAGCTAGAGGACATCCAATTGGCACAATCACAAGGTGGGTAACAACTTTTATTATATGGTATATGATATAGTATGACTTAAACAAGATTTTATATAATATTAATTTTATTGTGAATGTTTGGCGACAATAATTAAATAATTGATTACCATATAAATTCACAATTTTTGTATAGTGTACTAAAAGTCAATAATATCATTTGTAATCTCAACAAATAATAATAATAATAACTTTTATTATATGGTAAATAATAATAATAATAATAATTGAGGGAGGGGGGAGACTAAAGAAGGAAGACCATCAAATGGACTCAACCCGAAGAGTAGCTAGGCCAAACTGTTCATCAGATTAGGCCGAGCACAATCATGATAGTCCAATCAGTGAAATCAAGGAAGGCGACCTATTCGAGGAGTCCGAGGAGCCTGAGGAGCAAACACTCCCTCAAGAGACTAGAGACAAACCACCAAGGCCATAAGGTTGAAGGCTGAGAAAGGAAGTTGAGACGTGTAAACAAGAGGAGGAGGAAGCTTCTAGATAAAACACCCATCATCTTCACATTAAATGTACTATACCAGCTCAGCTTGGCGCATTAATGGCAGAATGACCTCTGAATAATGCCCCCACAGCCTACATTCTACTCTACCACCACCAGCAAAGTAGTGAGGGGATAAGTATCCAAGGGGGAATCAATGACCATCCAAGTGAAAGGCTTGGATGCATTTCCAACAACTATATATAGGAAGGAAGATCCTCCTGAAAGAGGGGTGGGGATCAAGAAATCTAAAGAGGAAGAGATAGAAAAAAGAAAGAAAGAAATTGAGAACTATGTAACCGAGAAGTGTATAACCAAAGAACTATTGCTCCTCAGCCAGCTCGATGAAGAACTTGAATAAGAATTTTTATCTCTCTTCCTACTATTCTCTACTTAAATTGTTGTCTTAGCCAATTTTCTTTCTTTAAATTACCAAACAAAGCTACTAAGGTTTGAAGAGTTCGCCTTGATAATCCACCTTTACAAATTAATTGTATTGGACCTCCATCCTAGCCCACTTTTGTCTAGATTGGGCCAGATCATTTGTTATGCCCCCTACAATAATAATAAGGGTTAATTACAATAAACCTATCTGTCGTTTGACCTAAATTCACTTTGCCTACTCATGATTTAAAAAGTGTCACTTTGCCTACCTGTGATTTGCTTCATTAGGACTCTGTAACTCACCTCCGTTAAAAATAAGGGTAAATATGTATTTTTGCTTCCATTTTATGTCTCTCTCTTCTCAAAACATTAAAAAAAAAAATCAAAAAGTTAGGGTTTTGTAAAAATTAATAACAAACATTTATCTCTCTCCTTTTCTACTGTGGAGTCCCTCTCCTCTTCTTCTGTCTCTCTACTCCCAACCGAATTCCCATTAAACCCAATTTGAGTCAAAAGAAACCATTTTGATTCCAAGCCTTTAATCTCAAAGTTTGGGAGATAGACGAAGGGATATATATATATATATATATTTTTATATATAAAATAAGTAAATTATTAGATTTTGTCTCTCAAACCTTTAATCTAAGGAAAGTTGGAAACCCATTCAAGATTTGAGAAAAAACCCATTTGAATTCAAATCTTGAATCTCAAAAACAAATCTAAGGAAAGTAGGAAACCCAATTTACAACCCTCCAAAACCAAGTGGAAACCAAAAGATTTGTGCCTGAAAATGGGTCTTTTATGAGATTCCAATAAATGGTAGTAGGAAGACATGCATGATGAGACAATGCATGTCTTCCTACTACCATCAAATTCCTACATCTAGGAGACAATGCACCAACAGCACATTTGGGCTAACTTACGTAGCTTGGTGCTTAGCTTTGGTTGCTCTTATTCACAATATGAGACAATAACATCTATTTAGTTTAGAGGCTTATCATTGAGAGTCCTTGTCACACACACTTGGGTATGATTGAGAGAGAAACAATAATTCTGGGTGGGTTTGTATATGTGTGGGTGTGTGTATTTTGATTTGAGTTTTGGCATTATATTTTGATAGATAAAGTGGGTTTGGTGCTTTCTCCTGTATCTTCCTCTATTTTCTTTAAGCTTTGTACTATTTTTGTTCTCTTGCTTTGAATGAATGAATGAAAGTTCAGTTTAAAAAAAAAACAAAGAAAAAAAAGAAAAAATGGGTTTGTATTTTGATGTGTGGATGTGTTTGTGTTGGTTTCTATGCAAAATTCCAAGACTAAATTAGGTTTTGAGCGAAGAAAGAGAGATGGATCTGAGTTTTGTGTTCTTGAAGTTCTTGAGAAAGTTTCTACCATTTTTTCAAATGACATTTTTTTTTATCTTATTATTTCTTACTTTTGTTTGTTTTTTATGTTTTGGGAGGAGAGAGACATAAAAGGGAAGCAAAAATACATATTTACCCTTATTTTTAACAGAGGTAGATTACAGAGTCCTAACGGAGCGAAACTCAAGTAGGCAAAGTGACACTTTTCAAATCACGAGTAAGTAAAGTGAATTTTGGCCAAATCACAAGCAGGTTTACTGTAATTACCCCTAATAATAATATCATCTGTAAGTTTTTTTTCTTCTTCTTTTGGTTGTTGCATTTAGATAGGCTTTATTCACAACATGTATGAATTTCTATTACTTTTAATAAATAATAACTCATTGAGGATTACATTCAAAATAAGGAAATTTACTGAAAAAATAAGGTGGTCCATATTGATGAAAAGAAGAGTAAGAGTTGTTTGAGATAGTTTGGTCATATTCAGAGGAGAGTGATAATTGAGAAAGAGCAAGTTGATATGAGGTATTATCAAAAAAAAAGAAAAAGAAAAAAAAAGCAAGTTGATATAAATTAAGTGAATGAAAAATGCCGAGAAGTTAAAAAATAACATAATAGAAGTTATAAAAAGAATATGTCAATTAAGGAAGTAATAAAGAGCATGAGTTTAGATAGAATAAAATGAATAACACAAATACATGTGATCAACCTAATTTGTTGAGAATCCATAATCAATCAAAAAAAAAAATTGAAACTAAAATTTGGTGGTTGTTGTTGTTGTTGAGGACATGAATTGGAATGATACAAAAAGTTTATGGTTTTAATTAAAACTCTTTTAAATTTTGGGTTTAATTTGAAAACACCCCAAACTCTTAAATAAAAAAATCTATATAATTTATAATAAGAAAATTCATAAAGCGTAGTCACTAGACTCAAAGAAAATGTAGCTACTTAGCACAAAATCAATTTCAAATACTTAAACTTTTATTACATAATATAAGATTTTAAACTTATCCAAAAATATACAGTAACTAGTATTAAATTTCAATGGTCCTTGTTTCTCAACAAAAACCAGTGGTCCAATGTTATCAACTGGAAGTTTCTTAGGTCCGAACATTCCGGGGAAAGAAAATTCCACAAAACCGTAGTCCAAAATTCACGGTCCAAACACTCCAAAAGAAAAAAACCAAACAAAACTGGAAACTCCTTGTTCACATTTTAATTTTTTCTTTTCTTTGTTTGGTAGGTTCCTGCACCTTTCAAAATCTAAAAGTCCAATTTGAGCATCATAATTAAACAGTTGTTTCGCTTCTACAAGCACTTTCATATTCTCGAAACTTAGAGAATTGTTTACGCTAAAAAACCAGAGCAGTTACCAGATTTTTAAGCATTCTTTAACATTGGAGGAAATCAACGTCGTCACTTTTTTTTTGTTGTAGAATCTTTCTTTTCTTTTTCTAAAGTAGAGTTGTTTTTACAGTGAGTGAATTGGAAATTTGGGAAAAGGTTGGATTCGTTTCATGACTGCCTTTGTAGATGGTCAATTTAATTAATCCCTCTTGGCCCCGCTAAAGTACATAATTATTAGCCATAAATAACTATCACATTAAGACTATTTTATTATAGTATACAAACATACACGTTATCTAGAAGAATAATTTTAGAGTCATAATCAATCGGACACATAATTTTACAACTTATTGATTTATGTGATCCTAAATAACCTAATATTATTTGTTTTGTGTGACTCACCATTTTATATTGCCAACTCATAATTGCATAAGTCAATAAGTTGTAAATTTGGTTTAATAATAGTTGTGTGACTTGTGTCCATACTTTGGAAACTTTTTACAATTCACATAGGCTGGGTCATTGTGGGTTGAAGCCTTCGGTTTCTTAAGATTCACAAAACATATGTGTTTGGGGGAAAATTCTAAAGTTTAGGGAAGTAACTAAGCCCTAGATGAAACATTTATTGTTTGGAATGTAGCCGTGAGAAGCATTACCTTTGATATGGTAAGTGACATCCAAAGGGTCCCGTATTCACTAGGTTTGGGAATATAGGGTCCGTTTGGATTGAGCTTATTGTTGCTGAAACTGAAAACTGAAAACTGAAAACTGAAAACTGAAAACACTGTAACAAAATAATTTTTAAATGTGTAAATAGTGTTGTGGGACCCATGAACAGTATATAAACAGTGCATAAACAGTGTGTGAATAATATTTTTTGTCTCTTGTACAGTGATTTTACTGTTCACATACAGGAAAAAAAAAAGAAAAAAAGAAAAAAAAAAAAGGCATGAAAACGCAGGGCTGAAACGCAACTTTCAGCCCTGCCCAAACGCTCACATAGTGGTCTTTGAAGTAGAATGGTGAAGGACACTTTATATATATATATATATATATATATATATATATATATAGGTCTATCAAAATACTCATTACAAAAAAATAAAAATAAAAAAATAGACAAAACTCAAACGGGTATAAAAGTGCATTTCAGCAACCTTTCTTAAGCTCCATGAGTAGCCTTGCAAATAAGCTTGGAGTGCATGCAAGCCCATGAGAGCTCATATACACGATGCACAAACTTACATGGTCTCATTAACCCACTATAACGTATTTTTCTCACTTTTCAAGTTATTTGCAAATCTTGCAAATCTCACTTAATCAACTTTTTTTTTTAATTTTTTTAATTTTTATAATTTGAGAGTTATAATGGGAGATCTCTTTTTGCAACTTGTTAAGATGGTGAGTTGATTAGATTGAGTAGTATCATTTCCATATGATCCAATCACTAACATATCTTTTACCACATATCAATCACAATTTTTTTTTTTTTTTTTGAGAATCATCAATCACAATAAGTTACATCAACCATTATTTTAAAATAAAATTGTGAAAATTTATATCCATAAACTTATTTATTTATTTATATATGTTTGGGATCCATTTGATCCTGTTTTATGTTTAGTGCTAACACAATAACGTGGATAAGTAAAATGTTTTTGATAATAGGTTAAATATATGATAAAAAATTAAAACTTTATTTTCAAAGAAAGTTCAATTTAAAAAAAAATATTAAAAAAAAAGTAAAAACCTTAAATCTAAATTTTTTTTTTTTACCAAAACACTAAACAAATTCTATTCCTACAATAGCGAAACTGCAAGCTCGTTAATTATTGCTTGCATGGTCATTTGAAGTATTAAAAGAAATAAAAACCAAAAGAGAAGAAAGAAATGATAGATATGGAATCTTTGTCTGGAATTTTAGAATAACAATTTGTCGAAAGGACCAACTTTTGTCCTCTCTTTGTCTGAATCATTTTTTTTTTCTTTATAATAAAAAAATAAAATAAAAAATCTTTTTTTCTTATCCCACACTTCTAAGAGAATATTAGGGAATCAAATAATCAAACATCAAGTAAGTTTAGGTCCAATGTTCCTTTGTATTAGACTTGATACAATGTATATATGTGATAAAATTTTGAACACATATTCGCATCGTATTAAATCCAATGTATAAGTGCACTAAGTATAAAATGTATTCCAATGATGATAATATTTAATCATTTTCCTTGAACTTGCTTGATCAACTTCTCTTCTATGATTAGACACATATTCGCATTGTATTAGGTCTAATGTATAAGTGCACTAACTCCAAGCATGTTTCAATGATTATAATGTTTAATCATTTCCTTGAATTTGCTTTATCAACTTCGTGTGTGTGTGTGTGTGTGTGTGTGTGTGTGTGAGAGAGAGAGAGAGAGAGAGAGAGAGAGATATTTTCTTTTCATTCTTTTTCTCCCTCAAACGTGATGTTTAACCAATAAAAGGAAAAAAATTGTAGTCGATTAGTTTGTTTGGGGACTCATATAACATTCAATTGAATAAGTATTTGTTTATTTTCTTTCATTAATTTTTTCACACTACAGTGATCCATTAGGGATGTGTTTACTTCAAATATAAACATTTTTTATCGTAAAATATCTTCAAGTGAAAACCTTTCTCGAAAAAGAAAATATTTTCAAGTTTTTAGTTACATTTTTTTAAAATGCTTTATAAAACATTTTTAAGCATTAGGTCCTGAAAACGCTTCAAAAAACACATTTTCTTAGCTCCCATACAGTTTAGTAATATACAAATGGACAAAACTTCAATACAATACCTTAGGTGCTGTTCCTTAGGTTATTATTTTAAGATTCAACCATGTGGCTACTTAATTAAAAAATATACTTCCATCCCATGAGAAAAAATTCACATAGCAGAATCTTAAAAGAAGAACCTAAGGAACAACATTTAAGTATTATACATAAGTCTTACTCTAAACAAATTATAGTCCAAAAAAACCCAAAATAATAACAATTGACCAATCGAAAGACAGAGAATGTGTGAGAGAGAGACGAATTGAAGAAGGCAATGGTGAGACCGGCAATCTTGCATTCTAGTGGACAGTGGTCTTGTGTTCTAGTGAAGGATGCCAAATGTCTCTAAGAGAGAGAGGTGGCGATGACAACAATGAGAGGTGGTGGTTGGGCTACTAATAGTGGGGGTGGGGATGGTGGTTGGGCTAATGAGTTTTAGGTGAGGGGTAAAATATAAGGACCTCAAATCAAGGCGTAAAATATTTTACGCCAAAACACCCCTTATTTTACAATTAACGGGAAATCATTTTCAGGTTGACCAGCAATTTTAATCACTACAAACATTTGCAAATGCAAAAAATATTTTTTTTAAATCAATTTCAAGGGAAAAAAATACGTCCTAAATTCCTCCTTAACAGATATACGCAAATGCACCCCTTAACAAAAAGCCAAGGAAAAATTATTAATGATGATTATTATATGGCCTCATCAAAACTATGACTAAAGACTTATAATAAGGATTTCAAAAGTGCTTAATCTTTACTATTGATTGGGATGGTGATTATCCAAAACTTGGATTATGTAATAGTCTAAGTTGACATTGTGTTCTCTTTGTTTAAAAAATAGAAATAATTAAGAAATAAATAAATTAAACAATAAATAAATTATTGAATTTGAATAATCTTAATTACAACTTGGCAATTAAAAAAAATTGTATTATTAGTTTTAGTCAAATCGAATAGTATGATTTAATTTGTTAAAAATTTTGTAGTTTAACTAATACTTTTTTATGTTAAAAAAAAAAAAAACATTCAAAGTTTAAAATATTCTATTATCCATCCATTATTGAATTGTATTAAAATTATAAAATATATATATATATATATAGAGAGAGAGAGAGAGAGAGAGAATTAAACCTCATCTAATCTAACCGCAATCTAGGACCAAGGCCATTGGAGGGCCAATCCAAACAGGGTCACATATTTGAGATGATGTACATTGTACAATATGAACAGTGGCATGCGCAGCATTATAAAAAAAAATTAATAAAAAAGGAAGATTTTTTTTTTTTTTTTTTAATGTCCTTATTGGGTATCAAAGCTCTAATCCCATTGGTTCAAAGTCATTTTCTAATCTTGAACTAGATCGACTGATCAAGAAACTCCCAATCTTCAGGCAAAGAATCCCCATTCCCAGTTGTGTGTGTGTGTTTACTATTGAGTCTATCTCAAAAGAAAAACAAGTGGGTAAGTCCCACATCGATTAAGAGTGAGTTTGAGTCAAGGTTTAAAGCCTTCTAACACACTTCAAGAGTTACCGACTTTTGTAGTGGGTTAGTTGTGTGATATTAGACCTTCATCCCCATTCCCAGTGTGTGTGTGTTGTCTATCAAGTAAAAAAAAAAAAAAAAAAAAAAAAAAAACAGCCTGACAAGATGAAGATGTCATCGCTGACAGAGGCTACCGTATATATTCAACGAAAAACCTTAATAATGGAAGGTGAACCACATCTACATTGCACGCGCTCTTCTCACGTCTACCCTTCCACTCTCCATTATTCACTGCACGCTGCTGCAGACCCTATAAAACTTACCTCTCCACGTTTTCCATTTACTCTTGTTTATTTATATTCACATCAGAGTTTTCCATTAACAAGTTAGGATAAATTATCATTGATCACTGATCAGATTCAATGCACTGTTCTTTTTATCATTGTCAGCATGTGTATGATGGATTTGTAGGGTCACCGTAAGTCACTTGTTATGTTTTAAAATATATGAATAAGAAATTAGCATGAATGAGTGCGTGTTAGAAGTTAGATAACTTTTAGCCTAATTATAAATGTTTATTAATTGTTTATTTTTATAGAAATAATTACTCCTAGCTTTTTCTTCTTCTTCTTTTTTATCTTAAATATATTCGTTAAAAACATCAAAATTTGTAAATTGAGTTACAAAATCTTAACTACACTTATTAAATCTCACTTACGTTACATGTGACTAAATCAAGTTTAAATTGAGGTCCAAGAAATAGCCTAGTTGGAGTGGTATCATTTGTGGTGCCCTATGTCTGTGATTCAATTTTCACCTCCTTTTATTCAATTTTCTATCTATCTTGAGGGAAAAAACCCCACAAGTTTAAATTGTTAAAAACTTGCACTTTATTCATGTGCAACTTGATTGTATTTATTTTTAGTTCATGAGCTTAAATTATTCAAAATCTCAAATGTGATTTTTAGTAGGTAAAATGTGATGATGAATCATTGATTATGTTGCTGACCTGGCAATAAAATACCTGTGGCAGGAAGAAAAAGAAAGAAAGAATCTTTATTACTCGCGCAATTAATTTTTAGAGATGGGGTGCAAGGTTAACATTAAATACCCATTTTGTAACAAAAGATGACAATCATGTAGCTTGACAATTAACTAAGTAGATTGAGAATTGACTAAGTGTTTGTCCTCGAGTTTTGTCCAAGGAAGAAGGTACAATGGCTGGTTTTGTTCTCTCTCCTCTTTTTCTTATACCAAAAATCTCAACCCCCCCCCCCCCTTTTGATCTAGGCGCTTCTTGACTTTATATAACTTAGCAAGAACGCATCTGAATCTTACATTTGGAGGGCTATGATTAAACTTTCCTAACAATTGTCTCATCAAGACCTTGCTAGAAGGTTTTGACACTAGAATATGAGCTGTGTGGGACACTGTTCAGGGTCATTTCCCATTAATGCAGCCAGCTAAGTGGTTGTGGTGCATTTAATGTGGAGGGGATGACTGCCTTGCCCTTCCTTTTTTTCCTCTTCCTTGTTTTATACCAAGTTACCTTGTCTCCCTTGGGATTGCACCATGCTCCCTGCACGCCTAATTCTTGACCATTCGAGGTCAATATGGAGTCCTTAGTCCTCGGTATTTTTCTCAATGGCAGCATCCCGAACTCCTTTATTAGAAAAATAGTTCTTCTCCAAAGACTCCTCATGAAATTCCCCTCCTCGGAAACAACCTTGCCCACTTTATTGCTGCTTTGGATCCTCGTACCCCCATAATACCTAACAATGGAGTACTTGCAAGTTATAAAATCAACCTTAGTGGCACCAACTTAGGGTCTCCCACGCATAAGTGAGTGACTTTACTAGAGAAACACTATTTTTTGAGTGTATATATTACTCATACCTCACTCTATTTGAGAAGCCATGCATTTATAGACTTGTTGGTGACCTATATCACTCCTTAATTATGGTCATCATTTTACTTATGGCACAAATGGGCATTGACTTTCCATGAATGAAAGTTATGTATTCCAATTCCTTCAATTTCCATTATGGGTGTGTTGATAGCCAAAAAATTACAAAGGAAATGTCAACTCAAGAAACCAGGTCATGGGCCCTATGGAAGCATAAAGGAGCCATGGTCCAATACTCTTGTAACATAAGAAAGAACTACAAAATAGGCAAAATGCCCAAAAGAAAGAAAATAACCTTGTATAAGGAGGAAAATGACCCCAAAAAGGGTACAACAGAAAAGGTTCCTTGAAAAGGAACCTAGAAAGCCCTGTAAGAAAGGGGTTCACCAAGGAAAATGGCCACAAAGAACTGGGTCCCTTTTGGTGGGAAAAACGTAAAAGGGACACATGATATCTAAAAAGAAGCCTTGAAATTGGCAAATGAAAGTAAACCATCCTATAGGGGATGGGCTCGAGGAACCTCGACCAGAGAAAATATAACAAAAATGGAAAAACGTTAAACACACTTTGATGTAGAACAGACAGTACAGGTCTTCTTGGAGTAGCAAGGGTGTAGAAAGTCACAGCGTAAGATCAAGGGGGGTGCTAATAGAGGCCATTGGGTCGACGATGTCGGAATTGCATGAAATTTGACAAGTTGAAGGGAAAAGACATTCTAATCTAGTCTCGAGATAACTCGAGTGTTGCCTAAATTTAGGCAAATTTCTTCGTTAAGGCCTCGAAAACAATGTTTTTGCTATTTATAGTAATATTTATTTTTCCTTAATAACTTTTAGTTTGAAAGTCAAAATAAGGTCCCATCTGTTTTGAGACGTCTCTTAGAGAAAATATTTTCAATTTCTGCAATTATCTAAATTTTGCTATTTTTGGCAAAAATAACTATTTTGCCACCTAATTACATGATTAGCGTGGATTAGGGTTTCTGGGTGTTTTCATAGCCGCCCTAGGGTTTCTTTTACTATTTAAACATATTGTAGCCTTTAGGGCAATTCAGTTTTCAGATTTATAAAAATACAGGCTTTGTCCATTTCTCTCTAGTGGATTCTAGAACCCTATCACCTTGTGGATTCGAGGGCCCCTCGTGGATTCGAGATTTTCATTTAGAAGCTAATGTTTAGTTTCTTTTCCATTTAATAAATAACGTGTTTGTTTTCTTGTAACTTTTGTGACATCACACTCTAAAAGCTCTTCCAAATCAAAGAGCATCAATTCCATTTTAGGAAAAAGGAGCCCAGATTGAAAAGTCCCATTAGAGTGGAGAACTTTTGAAAACATCACATCCTCACCGACTTTGCACAGTGCTTGAATTGATTAAAAAAAGAAAAGAAATCCATAAGAGGAAAAACAACTAGGGATGAGTTCTCAGTAAAGAGAAATATGAACCAAAAAGGGAAAAACGTGTGTATAGTCCTAATCCCAGAGAAATCGGCAAGATCCTAGAGAAAAGGAGAAGGAGGTAATTTTATGCCCTTCACAGACCAATATAAAAGGGGAAGGCAGCCATGGGAGACAACAACAAGCAAGTTAGAAGAAAGAGAGAGAGAAAATGTAAGATAGTAGGCAAAGAAAGATTAGCAAATGTAGAACTTTGAGAAAATTTCATCTAAGAGAAGAGAAAAGCTTAGGTCAAGTTCCTAGGAGAAGAGCATTGTAAAAAGAAAAGCTATTTATAATAGAATTTGGTTAGGGCTTCACACTGATCCAAGGGTTTGAGTTTCACAAGTCTTGTAGACCCAAAGAGGCTACTTAAGTTTGTTGAGCTTGAGCCTTATGGGCTTTGTGGATTTGGCCATCCTAAGTATTTGTACGCTTGGACACTTTGACCAACTAATGAAAATTCCTTGAAATATTTGTGCTTGATTATTATTCTATTTTAGTTCTTGCAAAGAATAAGTTGTTATATACTTGTGTTGTATTCGCCTTGTGTTTGCTTAGAGTTCCTTGGTTTATGCACAGATCGGTTCAGTGTAACAGTCTAAACAGATCGTAATGAATTGAGTCTAGTTCACCCATTCAGTATCTCATTCCATCCTTGGCCCTTCAACAGACCCACAACATCATATTGGGTTTAGGCTTAAGGGACAGTCCAAAAAGGGCCCCACAGGGTGCATCTTATCGACGGTGTCCACACTCGTTTATGGACTATGGAGATCTATGCTCATGCCCGAGTTCCATGTACAAGTTCACTTAATCTTTAGATTATCAATCCGTTCAATGGGCCTCAAATTATTGGAATAGTGAGGATGGTCAAACCATGTTCCTATGCCCAAAGTGAGAAGGTCGTCCGTGTTAAATAGACTTGTTTAGGCCATTAATATTGTCGTAAAGAACGATATAGTTAAATCACGTCTTCCATATCAAAATGTAACCTGTAAGGCCACAATTCAGGGCCCAGGCCCAATAGGTATGGGGTTCTAGCCCAAGGAGACCCGAAACAATGAATTTATAGAGAGTGGGCTATAGAACTAGGCCTTAACGAAGTGTATTCTAGCTAAAATTGGGCCATGCAACAATTGAAAGTAAGAAAAATCCCCTTCATGTCCATTAGATATTCAGTCCGAGGAGACGTGGTGGATGTATACGGGTCCCTGCTCATAGGCTATGGTTCTAGCACTGTTCTTTTGTTCTAACTTCATTTTTTTTTTCTCTCCGTTTTTCATCTTCATGGGGACTCACCTTTCTTATATAGTTTTCCTGAAGTCATCAGGATCTTACACTTGTTGATCATCTGGACCTTCACTTGAGTGCCTGTCCCATCAGACATCCCCCCCATCTTTCTGTGAGTTGTGGTAGCTAAGACAACACTGTTCACAAGTCCTCCTCACCCTTGGCACCCTACGCTTTCTTCCTTCTTACGGGCTTTTGGGACTCATCCTTGTTACTAATGCTCGTTGGGGTGTGTCCTTCTAGCAGGCAGAGTGCATGTTTGAACCATATTTGGTACGTCCGAGGAGACATTTCTCCTCGGACATCCTTTTAAACATCTTCAGACCCACAAGAATTGGGCCGGGAGTCCTTTTGGCACCCACGTCTTCTCCTCGGATGCGATCGAATTTTCCATACAAGACCCAAGACCCATTGTATGATCTTGGGCCTTTGCCCCTACATATATAACCCTTTAAGTGAATAAATTGTAAATAACTTCTTCTTTTTTTCCAATTTAAGGAATACAAGCAAGTATACATTCTTTTGCTGAGATTTTTTTTTGGCTGAGAAGCAAGTATAAATTCTATCCAACTAGAAGGAGAGACGTTGTATGAAATTCTTTTTTCAATGTTAGTTGGGCTCTAAAAAATTTTATGCCCATGTTCTTGTTTCTTCCTTGTATGTTTTCTTTAATCTCAATCACATTTTAGCTAGTTGCCCCTGAATTTAAGTGTGAGATGAGCTGGGGTTCTTCTATCACTTAGAAAAAAGAGGGAAGGAGGGTGACACAGTCTAAAAACATCCAAAACACAATATTTTGTTACTTTCTTTAATCTTTTGCAGTGATTTTATTTTTGACTCATTACTTTTTTTCCCAAAATAATAATTATTATTTTTGCTTGTGGGTAGTTGGACCCTATTTTCTATGGAAAGATGTCACTGCATGAGCCAATGACCTCCCCCATATAAATCTATGCTCATGAGTCATGTCTCTGTCTGACAAAAACTAGAAACACTTTTTTAACCACATTATTCATGCTACCACAGCTAAAACTTTTGAGATAAAATACTTTGGTGCAGATTGCAGGAGTAAAAGACTAATCCAACCTCAATTTCTCTACCTCTCTCTTTTTGATTTAGGCTGTGTTTGGATGGGTGGAATATAGGAAGGATGGAAAATATAAGAGGGAAAATGGGGTGGAAAACTCAGTTTTCCACTGTTTGGGAATGGGAAGAAAATAGAGGGAGTGGAAAACTAGGGAGAAAATTTTCTCCTTGGGCCCACAAATTTTTTCCTCCCAAATTGGGAGGAAAAGCAAGGGGGGAAAACTGCACTAAGGCAGTTTTACGGTAATGCCCTCCCTTCCCTTCTTCCTTTTTTTTTTTTTTCTTTTCACGTGACCTGGAAATGTTCTTCTTCTTCCTTTTTTTTTTTTTTTTTTTTTTTTGACCTGAAACGTTCTCCTTTCTTTTTTCTTTTTTTCACATGACCTGAACATTTTTTTTTTCAATGTGACCTGAACATTTTTTTTTTTTTCAAATATGACCTGATCTAATTTTTACATTATAATAAGAAAAATAATAATATAAATTTATATATGTGATGTGATAAATTTAATATTATGTAATAAGTATAAATAAATTTATTTCTTACATATTATACAACAAGGGTATAATAGTCAATTTATATAAATTACATTTTTCATCCTTCCCTTTTTCTCTCCAACCAAACAAAAGAGTTTTCCATCCTCCCACTTTTCTACCCCTCCAACCAAACATACAAGAGGGAAAACTAAATATTTTCCATCCTCTCACTTTTCTATCCTCCCACAATTTTCCATCCTCCCACTTTTCCACTCCTCCATCCAAACGGACCCTTAGTCCAAAGCCTCAATTGCAGGGATAAATGCTTCCCTTTTCCCGGAAACTACCCTGCACGCGCAACCATCACACTGATGGGTAAAGAACTTGGAAAAAACATTATCATATTCCTTTAGTAGACCTCCCTGAACAAGAAACTGTGACATCACTTTATCTTTGGCACTGCCGTGCGGTGCACCAGCAAAAGCAAAAGCAAAATCAATCAGACAGTCCCCTTCAACTCCAAAAGCCATAATAGTCTATGCCTGCTTAGTGCTTACATACACATTCACATTCACATTCACATTCGCTTTCATTTACTATACCAATAAAAAAGCCAAATCTAAATATTCTAATATAAATATAAAAATAAAAAACATAACTAACCTTTTTTTTGGGTAAGTAAATAAAAGTATAGAACAAAATAATTAAACCCAACTAACCTTCCCTTGAAATAACATAACTATATTAATAAAATATTCCCATTTGATTCAAATTTATAATATATAGTCACATTTGGTCCTTCACAGCACCAAGTAAACGAATTATAGCAACCGGCCCTTCTCTCACCTTTTACATCACCTCATTCATATATTATATATACTTTGCTCTGTCTAGTCAAGCTTGCTTCTTTCTTGTAACCATGTCTTCAATAATGAGTCCTCAAGGTGTAGTCTTTGCCACAGCCATGGCTGTGTCCGGCACTGTTGTCCTCCTTGTTCTTAAACTTCAAAAGTCTCTCCCAAATACCCAATTCTCTGTTGATCAAATTCCTCAGTCATCACAGCCAATTTTACGTTCTTGTCTCTCTTCTGGTACGCAAAAAAAATGGTCCTATATACATGCAGTACTATATACATGCTATTTATCTCTTTGTTTTTTTTTTTGCTAATGGGTGTTTTTTGTTTCTTTGTTTGGTGGCGTGTAGAGGAAAAGAAAAAGGAAAAGAAGAAGAAAAAAGTTCACTTTGCAAAGGATGTGGTGGATCCAAGTGGGGATGGAGAAGCGTATAGGAAGCAGCATGGTATAATTAGCAGCAATTCTTCTTCTTCTTCTTCATCATCATTAGCTTCATCACCAACACCAAAGTTAGAAAAGTATAGAGGTCAAACAAGAGGAATGCCTGCCAATAGGGTGGCTTTGTACAATGGAATTCTCAGGGATCGTGTGGTTCAACGAATGGGTTACTCTTATTGATCCAATTTCTGTGCAAAAATCTGTGTTTATGGTCTCCAATGTAGGCTTTTTTTTACCATTCTTCTTTTTAACTTTTAATTTTAGAATCTGTAATTAGGAATTGGAAAGGAGACCAAAGGCTTTTTCTTTTTTTTTGATGAGGAGACCAAAGGCTTTGATGGTTCCTGAAGTTCATGTTCTCATGGTCTGATTGGGAACAGGGTGAAACCTCTTGGAAGAGTAAAATTTCTTGGGGTTATGTAACTTATGTTCATAGTTGTTATTTTTTTCTGGAAAATTCTCTACCTTCTGTAAAATTTCTTGTTCTCTAGTTCACAAATGTGCTCAAAGAGTATCATGTAATCACAGTCTTTTCTCCCCTTTTTTTTTTAATAATCTTTTTTGGGTGCTTTTCTTTTTGGTTGGTCTGACATGTATGTAAATACAGGGACTGCTTAAAAGGCAAACATTGATGGTACTTTTCCTAATTTTCTTTGGTCCTACATGCTGTAATTTCAATTTACAGCATCTGTTTCATTACGTGGGGATTGTATTATTGAATCTTGTTGATAGGTGATGACATTTGTGTTTTCAAGTTATGTTGATTATTCATCCAAGAAAAAGCTGTGTTAAGTGGTTGGGCCATTGGATTCGTCCATTTATCATTGAGAATCAATTTTCTGACTAAGGCCATTGTTGATAGCCTTTTTTTTCCCACCTTCTTCAAGGAATATCAACGATTGTCATTGAAAACGGTTCAAGATCAAAATTGGATGTGCTTTTGGTTGTTTGTTTAACATAGAAATAGAAGTTTTAGTTCAATGTTGGAAAATTTGATTTGATAGAGTGTGTGTATATATATAAAGATTGTTTTATGGAAATAGCTAAAGTGAATAAAGAATGAAAAGAAGAAAATTATCATTTCTTTCTTCTAACGCTAATAATAACAAATTTAGTGTCAATGAGGTTATGTTCAAAAATTTTATATACGCCACAACTAAATAATTGACTAAAAAAGCATAAAGATATAATCCACTAGCAAAAGAAATGTTTATTAAAGAGAGAGAGGTATTCTTTTGACCATTAAAATCTGTGGTGCTTTCACAACCCTTTACGTTTCCAAATTTTCGTTTTGACATTTTATATTTGAATCCATTTTTATAGTGTCCTTTTTCATTTATGTTGATAATATGATAACACTTAATATTATATAGGTAACTTGGCTTAATGAATACTATTTATTTGACACTTAACAATCAAATTACAAATAAAAATGGATGATATAGTCAATATGAAAACAAAATCAAACATGAAGAGCTAAAATAAAATTTTTAAAACATAAAGAATTAAAATAAAAATAACCTTAGATTTTAAGTGTCAAAAATGTACTTTATCTTTTTTGGGGGGGGGGGGGAGGAATTTATCTAAATTCGTGATATTTAATGTAGTTTGATAAATATCCAATAAATTTTTAATTTTTATGGTCACATCCTAGGAATTGGTTCTCTAATGCACCCGTACATCTTTTTCTCTAATCACACTTCATGTACATCTTTTTCTCTAATCACACTTCATGTAACATTCAATTATTCTCCTTGGGCTAATTTTTTGCTGTGAGTGGATGAAAATAGTTAAAATATTAGACGGATTGGGTGTTAAATACTGCGCAATTTGGGGGGGGGGGGGGGGGGGAAACCAAAATAATTTTTTTTTTTAAGCTAAATAAAAATAAAATAAAATAAGTTGTATTTGGGCAAAGAATTCTTGGGTGGAAATGGATAGTATTATATTGTGTTCTACATGACGGCACATGGATTTTTACATTTTTCTAATTTTTCTTTTCTCATCGTTCTTCTGTTAAAATATTATCTCCTCTCATTCTCTTATGTGTATGCACATAAAAGGACTCATGTGCCATATGTGTATACATGTGTCACATGTGGATGTTTATGACATCTCCTTTTGACCACTTTTGGCATTGCTTAGTGACAAATGGAAAATTTTTTTCATGTCATGTCATGTGGACCTATTTATGTTGTGTTCTCCTTCCGACATGCATAACTCATCACATGCTCATGTCAATGCACATCGTGCATGGTGCATGAAATACAGCCATTTGGTCTCAACCCAAAGCTATGCTTCAAACAACCTTTGATTCTCAAAAAAAAAAAAATAATAATAAATAAAAAAGAAAAGAAGAAGAAGAAGAAGTTTCAACAAACTAACTATAATAAATGAAAAGACCTCTGCATTGACCCAACAAAACTTTATAATTTATTTATTTTGAGTAAAAGGATAGAACACGACCTTAATAATTGAAGCGAGAAAAATTGTTTTACCAAAAAAAAAAAGTGAGAAAAATTGAGTAATAGACTGATTTGCTGCTAGTTTCTAATATATCTTCTATTCTTACCCCCCCCCCCCCCCCCACCAAAAAAAAGAAGAAGTGCAAATTAAATTGCTATACATGAGAACTATTAAAAATTGAAATTACTTACTTCTATTGGGTAATTATTGACCATGCCCACTTAGCACCCGTTTCAACTTTCAAGTAGCTTATTTTTATTGGTTTAATAAGTAAAAAAAAAAAGGAATATTTCTAATCTTTTATATAAAAAAGAATAAAAATATAGTTATACTTAAACAAAATTAAAAAGTTGTATATAAGTCAAATAAGCTGAATAAATTAGGGGGAAAAACCTACAACAAACAAGTCCTTAGAAAACCTTAAAAAGAGAGGCCAAAAAAATTGACCAAGCCGATGGCTCCAATTTTTCTTCTTTGTAAATATCAGGGAAATGCAAGCCAACATTGAAGAAGGTCAAGTGCCAACCAATAAATCAATTTTAAATTTCATAGTTTTATTAAGGGTCCGGTTAATATGTACCCTTTAAACTATCCATTTTTAGAAATATTTTTTCAAGAATTGAAAAAATTGTCAATACTTTTTCAATTCTCGAAAAAAATTTTTTCAAAAATGAAAATTATTGTGTGCCCTTAAGGTACACATTAACAAAATCCTTTTCTTAAAGTAATGTTGAACCTCAAGTTCAAGACTTATTTAGGGCATGTGCTCCTTTCACATAAGAGACCTCATCACAGGCTTATATTTAAATGCACATCACATTCAACAACAACCAAAAAAAAAAAAAAAAAAAAAAGGTAAATGAACATCATGCCTGATGTGAGGTGTGAGGTGTGAGGTGTGAACACAGCCATTTGTCTCTGCTTCCTTTGATACGTTACTTTCTCAGCACAAAGCTATATTTTCAACCATCCAATTAATCAAATAAAAAGACCACTGCATTGACCCGTTCAAAACTTTATAATTATTGAAGTAACAAAATTGGTAAACGTGAGGGCCATTTTTTGAAAATGAAAAATTATTGAATTTTACTATTTCTCTCTTTGCTTGGTAATTATTGAAAAAGCTTACTTGGGAAGCCATTTGCCACCTAAATTATTTTATAATTCAAAATTTATGTATTTATGCTGCAGTATGCTATGCTGCACGAAAATCCTGCACAGCAGGTTCTACTCTTTGTAATTTCTTTCTCTGTTGCAATGCAATTTATATTCCCTTTCAAAAAAAAAAAAAAAAGGCAGTATGCTATATAATTATCAATTTATTTAAATGAAATAAAGAAGGACCAAGGGGTAAAAAAAACAAAAACAAAAAACAAAAAACCTATAAAGTTTGGTTTCAAACTCAAAAACTTCTGAAGGGGACACATCACACATGGCAAGCAGGTGTTGGAGACAGTTTAAGCAAGCAAAACGTCTAGACAAAAATTTGGCGTTTCATTGATTTTTGGAACTGAAATCTTTACATGACCTTCTTTATCCATTTTTTCGTCCATTTTCTGAGAGTATGGGCATCACTATGTTGTCTGTGGGGCTCATTTTTTTTGTTTCTTATTATGTTATATGTATATGTGATATTTTACTTTAATGTGTCCCTAGTGTGCCTGACAGCTCCATGTTCTAAAATTCTCTCGGTTGCACAACAAACGCGTATTGAATAATTGACCAATCATCCCCAATCAATGGAAAATAGAAAGCTGACAATAAAAAAAATTAAAAATTTGGGCCTTGGATAAAATTCTTTATCTTATCATTCAGCCCCTCAGCCCAATATGTTTGGATAATGAGCAATGCCAATCATGGTTGCAGGATAGAGACTGAGAGAGACGCAAAGAGCAAAGATGAATTGAGAAAAGAAAATATGGCCGGGTGACTAAAATTACCAAGATTGGAATTATTAATATGACATTTTTGTAAGACTTATTATGCAGCATGACAAAGTACATGATTCATTCGTGGAATTTTATTGAAAATTTCCTTCAACTTCAACTTGAAATTCAGCGGATTTGATTGTGGCTTTTACCCACACGCATTGGTTATGGTGAAAGACAGGCAACAAGTAACAACGACAATACATATATAAAATTATATATATTCAACCAACTAGTTGAAAATTCTCGACCTAAAACACTAATAAATTGCAGTACCATGTACATCTTGGTTTTAGGCATGCAAATGATACAATGGTCCCAGACCTCTAGTCTCCAGTCAAAGACAATGAAATTTGGGATCAATTTATTCGAGCAAAAGAGAACTTAAACAAGCAAGTTTCGTGTAAAATGAGTTAAATAACATAATATATGGGGCATGGTGAGCATAGGAACACTTTTGTAATGATATGAGTTTGAATAGAAAGTAATAGACTAAGGTCATGTGATGTGAATAATTAATGACCTTTGGATTAACTGACATGCCCACCCATAACGTTAGGACACGTTTTGTAAGTTCAATCTCATCATTTTAGGATACATCCAAAGTTAAATTCCTTTAAAGTCTTTATCCAACAACAAAAAAAAGACTCATGACTCATGTGAATAATGATTTGAAGTTTACTTTAAATCGCCTAGCTAGAATCATGTAGTTCAACAACTAACATCTTCTAATCCTGAATTAAAGTCATAAAAGTGCCAACAATTTTGGTATCTTTCTTATGCAAGTTGAAGAAGAAAAATTGGTAAACTTTAAATCTAACAACCAAATGCTTGTGCGTGTGCAATGATGCAAATTATCACTTCTTAAACCTGATCTTTCCACAAAATTTGACAGGAAAAATATCAATGTTCTTTCGTTTTGATCTAATCTTGAATGAAAGTCATAAAAGTGCCAACAATTTGGTAGCTTTCTTTTTTTTCCAATTTCCGATCATCAGATTTTTATTGAATTTCCAAGAAACCAAAAAAATTATTTGCACCCAATTATTATTATTATATTTTAAATCACTTATCAAAAATTATTATATTTTAGATTTTTTTTTTTTTTTTTTTTTTTTGCTGGTCATGGGTTTAAGTCCGAGAATCAATTTCTAAAAAAACATATATATGGATGTAAGGTTATCTACAACGACCTCTCTCATACCCCACAAAAAAGTGGGAGCTTTAAGCACCGAGTACAAGATTTTTATGTTGAATACTTTTTTTTTTTTTTTGACAATTTGTTTTGTTCTATTTTTTTGGTAAATTTATAGGTTAATAATAATTTTTTCCAAATTATGTATAGGAGAGGGTTATGGTTTTTTTTGTTTTTTTCCGCTTGAGTAATACTACGTCCAAATAAATTTCACAATAAATATGAGATGACAAGTTATCACTAATTCTAATTTGGGCTTGCCACTAAAATTATTTTTTTGTCTACCAATAACAGCTAATGACTTCTTGCCACCTAAAATTTATTGTAAAAATATTGTAAAAAATATTATGAACGTAGCATTTCTCAACTTCTTTTGGCCAAAACTCCCAAGGCTCATTGAATATAAGAAGTTTCCTTGATTTTACTTGTTTCATTGTGGAAAGTAGAAAATAAAAGTAACAAAATAAGTATGAAAATAGCTCTTGTGAACTCTACACCTCAAGATAGAAAAAGCTAAAGATGCTTTTGTATTATTGCCTTCAACGGGTAAAAAATTTGCATTATTATAGGTACCTGGTAGCCCTAGGAATAATAGTACATGTAAGTCTATGACATTCGTGTGAATACATATGAGCCGTCCAAAGTGGAATCCAGAAGCTTCTTCTCTTGGCAAAAGTTTTGAAGGTTCTCGAAATCTTCCTAGTGAATTTGTTCGCATAAAACAATGGTTTTTTTTTTTTTTTTAAAGGAACATTGAGGATAAATTCAGAAAAGAAAATTTGACTAATTACAAGATATAAACCTCCATATATTACAAAAATTAGGATAGAGGATTTTTATTTGTTCTTGATCTTACTTGGGACGTTCTACTAGGTACGATATCAAGTATTATAAATTTATAGTATCTTCTTATAGTTACTCCCAAAAATTAAGATTATTTTTAAGATTTTCCAATTTAATCATTTATTAATATTTTAACACTCAATTGGAATTCTCTCTTAATGATTAAGGTATAGGTAAAATGTTGGGTAAAGGACAAAATACCTCCATTTATTAGTCTTTATCATTTTACCTCACGACTTTTTAAATATTACACACACATGATGTGAATGTCTTGGTCTATGCAACGTACACACACAATACCACCTCCTTTCAAAGGTCTACGGGGCGGAGCCACATAGTGGCTTGTTGTGGCCCCTGCAAAAAAAAAAAAAAAATTTCCCATTAGACTATGAAGAAAAAATAAATAGGCCCCCCCAACATTAGACAGCCGGCCCCCCCTACCCATTTCTCACCCATTCTCCTAGCCCTCAATCAAAAATTAGGAACACCCTCAAATTAAAAAAAAAAAAAATTATCTGTTCTACTTTCAAGCAAGCAAAAAAAAAAAAAAAAAAAAAAAAAATTGTAACAGAGCCAAGCCCACGGCGAGCCCAATAGATTACAGAGGTAGCTCGCTCACGGCAAGCCCACGGATTCTCAACCAAAAAAAAAAAAAATCAATACAGAGAATCATAAATGAAACTCATCACGTCGCTGGCAAAGAAATCAAACCCATCACGTTGCTGGTAGAGAAATCAAATCCCAATACTGTTTATACAGAGCAAAAGCAAAACAAACTCCAGCAAACCAAACACAGAGGTGTTTATCTAAAAAAAAAATCCCCAATACACAAACCAAAACCAAACCCCAGCAAACCAAACCTAGTAACCCACGGTCACGTCGCCGCAGCTCGCTCGTCGTCATCGTCGTCGCTCGCCCCTCATCGCAGATCGCAGATCTTAGATCGGAGATCGCAGATCGCAGATCTTAGATCGGAGATCGCAAATCATAGATCAAAGATTGCAGATCGCTCTGCCTCTGCTTTGGTGCTCGGTGCTTCTTTCGGCCCTCCCTCAAGGTATTTCTCTCTTTTTCTCTCTAACTCTCTCTCAGTCTCTCTTTCTTTATCTCACTGAAATGAAAAAATAAAATGAAATTTTTGCAAATCGTATATCGATCATCGGAGATCGCAGATCGTTTTGCCTCTGCTCTGGTGCAGCGGTGCTCGTTGCTCCCTCCAGCAGTCCGGCCCTCCCTCAAGGTTTTTCTCTTTGACTCTCTCTCAGTCTCTCTCTCTCTTTATCTCACTGAATGAAAAAATGAAATGAAATTTATGAACGAGTCTCTCTCTTTATTCTTTAATAACCTATCTGATCTCAGTAAGTCGCTCTCTCTTTTGAACTGTGAGTCTCTTATTGGCTGGCTTTTGCTTTTTTCCTGTTTTTGTCTTTTTAAATTTGGCTTTATCTTATCCCTTTTTGTTGGTCAATGTGTTGGTGTTGGTGAAATATTGATTGTCATTTAGTGTAACGTGTATTGTGATTTATGATTGGCATTGTGAAATTTTCTGATTGCAGCTGGCTATTGTGATTGGGGCGCATGTTTTGCTTGTCTGTTGTCTATTGAGTAGGGTTGGGAGGGGGTAGATGGGCTCATGGGGCCGGGTAAACAATAATTAAAGCAATGTAATGTGCAGCACATTACACTGTTTTAATTATTGTGCTGCACATGGAATGTATAATGTTCGGCTCTTTTAATGTAATATGTACAAAGGGCTAAACAATATAACAAATTAAAGCAGTATAATTAATGACAAATAAATTAAAGCAATATAGTTTATTGTTACGCTAAATAACAATAATTAAAGCTATATAATTAAATTAACCAATACATTATAAAAGACAAATTAATTAAATTGTTTTTGTTTAAGGGGTTATTATTAATTAAAGTTGTATTAAAAATGGGTTGAATGTTTAAATTATAGTGGAAATTTTGTTTTTTTCTTGAGTATGAATAACATTCATATAACTAAGTAAAAATTTCTAATTAAAATTTTATTTTTTTAAAATTCTTTTCAGGTTAATTTTTGAGTCATATTCTTAAAGCTAAAAGAATTATGAGTAAACGAAAAATAATTAATGCATTCTTTAAGAAAAAAGATGTTAGCAATTCAGAAATTAGGACACCTGTGGCTGTAGAAATAAATGTTAATACTTCAATGCCTGATGAACACCCTTCCAAATGTCCAAAACTTCAATTTGAAGAGATAGATAGTGATCCAGGATCACGTAAACAAATATGTGAATTTCCTATCAACAAACAAGATGAAATCCTATGAGTTTATCTCATAGAAGGTCCATATCAACCTAAAAATATAGACTATCCATACAATGATGATACTCATCGTCGTCGATTTCAACCTTCATGGTTTGATTCACATAAGGATTGGTTGGAATACTCACCTTCAATGGATGCGATATATTGTCTACCTTGCTACCTTTTTAGTAAGAAACCAATAGGTTGTCCCGGATTAGATGCATTCATTTCAACACGAACCACGTAAATACTGTCTTGTGCGTGTGATTGTTTTTCTTTTGGCGTTTTGTTTTCTCTATTTTTTTGTTTCTCACAGGTTTGGAATTTCGGTTGAATTCCCAACATGTTCAAGTATATAATTATATATGAAAGTTGATAATTTTGTATCCAATAGACTTAAGAATTATATTTAGTATATCTCTGTTACAACCCGGCCCCCCTAAGTATTTATTCTTGGCTACACCCCTGAAGGTCTATAAGTTATAACACCAAAAAATGAGTATTTTTGTTAGATTTTATCAATTCATATGTAAAACATGAATTTACATGATATTGAAACTCGGTAACATTTGAAAAGTTATGTTGGTAACTTAATAATAGCCTTCATATGATAGGATGAATTTTGTCATTAACCTAAAATATTTTTACTTTAAATGAGGAGTATAGATTAGAAACACGTTTCAACTCAACAACATATATCTCTGTACCACTTATCCTCAAAAAATTCTATAAATTGAAAGAGATGAGATACAATATGAAAGTATATATGATTAATCCTTTTGTCAGACGGCTAAGTTTTTTGTCCAATACTTGTAATGGAGCAGATATGAAACTAACAAGTACTAATATTTTTAGAACATGTGTTGCCTCTAGTACTGTATAAGAGTATGGGAGGCAAACCAAATCCTTATTAGATGTGCACCGCGCAATTAACTTTTAATGATTAAGACTGAAAGTGTAAATTGTTTACTTTTAAATTTTTAATCTCAGCGTTTAAATCAGAAAAGTATTCAACCTTTTAATTTACAGTATTTTTTTAACCCCTTTTAACTTCTCTCTCCCAAATTAAACGTGGGAATGGACGGCGGCGACAAAATCTCCCATATTCTCAAAAGAAAACTTGATTGGTGAGCATGACATGTTCGTTCACAATGAACCAGTCAAAAATTACCACGACTATAAAAGAAGCATGACGTTTCGAAATCTCATAGATGCTTCCAGGATCCACTTTCTCTGTTACCTCAGCAACTTTTTTTTATAAACATATCTTAAAGGTAATAAAAATTCAAGAGTGGGTTTTGAAAAACTAGGGGCTTCCATAAACGTAGCTTTTGAATTTGGTATCTATATAGCCTATAGCCTCTTTCCACGAAAGAGCCAATACTTTTGCTTCACTATACCATTACAAGTTATGATAATGGAAGTCACCCAATAATGTTTCCCCTTCTTGCCTCATTCTTGTTAGGCATCATGCCTATATGCCTATATAAATTTAATAATAATACAACAAACCCAATTGATCAAATTGCAACAATTTTTTTTGATAGTTTTTTCTTGCTAATCATGTTTGGCTCAATTTAAGAAATGGGTAATTATTAAAGAGAAAGGTTTTGCAGTGTACTTGTATGCAGCAAATGCTGCGTATAGGAATATGTGACAGCAAAAAGAAAAGAATAAAAGTCTAAATTCTACCTGATCATGTGTATTGTACATAATCTTTGAATACATATCTTTTATTTTTTATTTTTGCTATTATATACCTCTGTATGCAACAATTACTGTATACAGGTATGTGACAAAACTTTTCTCATCATTAAATTACAGTGAAAGTTACTTCACATTGAAGCTTAGGTGGGAGAGTTTAGTGTTGGGTGTCTTTGTCTCGCTCTCTAAACATGGTAAGCATGCACCTGTATCCAATCGTTACCATAAAAAAGAAAAATGGGCGGTTTGAAGATAAGGTCAAAGCTTTGATTAAGATATTCCTTGTAGTTAAATTAATTAGTGGTAATGACGTTGGTTGATGTGCCTCTTGGCTCAATTAAGTAGCATTAAAAACATAACTATTTGCAGAAAAAATTAACCATATATTGCAAAAGTGATACGCATTTGTTTCTAATTCGCCAACAAATTTATCAACTTTGTACATCACATTCGTCCTAAATCGTTCCTACGTCACTAGCCTGTTACCAAAAGTCAAGCGGTCCTTTCAAAACATATGTAAACAAATTTCCTCTGCTTTTTTAAAAAAAAAAAAAAAAAACTAATTAATAAAAGTGTTGTTAATTTTAAGTAAATGTTAAAGTGATGCTATTTTAATTACAATTTATAACGTTAACCATGGTAAAATATATCGATAAAATTGTTGTGTTTCAAGTATTAAGTTTTGAAAAAAAAATACTAGGATAGCTACAAAGTTCACAATTTTTGTTACAATCCACTACATAGCAAGTTGTAACAAAATTATGTAAATAGTTGTGATCCTAGCATTGTTTTTAAATTTTTTTTTTTATCGTGTATTATTAGTAGAGACATTATTTATGGAGGAAAGCAAATCGAGTGATGGAAAGATAATGTTTTCTCTAATTTAATTAGATGGAAAAGAAAGAAGGGAAACGAGTAATGGGAAGAGGTTTCAATGGGGCTCACTTTTCATTTTTCTTTTTTTTTCACTTTTGTGCTTTCGGTCGAATTTGGGTGGCTGAAAGGAAAGCAAGGGCCATTTTTTTCATATGTGAAATGACTTTTATGGCCTTGTAGTTAATAAATGTCATCAAATAGTTTAATAACTACGTATAAGGATAAAATAGTAAAATTCTTAATAGATAACTTTCTAGCTATGCTTGGTAGAAAAGAAAACAAAAACAATGGAAAAGTATAATTGGTATTTCTAGACTTTGGTGGAATAGAAATGTTGAGGAAAGGGCTAGAACCTTGTAGTATAATTGGTATTTCTAGACTTTTTTAATTTAAATGTTTATAATTCAAATTCTTCTTATCTAACTATCAAATTATTAAAATAAAAAAAAGTTCTTAAGGAGAGAAAAATGGGTTGTATAGAAAATTTTCCAACGCCTACAAAAATTCTTCCACCCAAGGATGGACGGAAAACTAGAGGCAAAATAGGATGGGTAAATGAATGAACAAATTGAGATTTTTAACAAGAAAACTTAAAAAATAAATAAGTCAATCAATTGAGAGCATGATTGGGAGAGCCTCGATATAATTTTTGTAACGGACATATAAATTGAAATGTTTTAACATGAAAAACCTTTTTTTTTTATTATAAAAGAAATCATAATATAGATTTAATTAAGATATAATATTTAAAATATGAGTTTCCATATATATATATATATATATATATGTGGGTATCTAAGGCATGCTTGGCAATGTCCTAGGCATTCAAGCAACGTTCTTGGCCGTCCTCGGCATGCTTTGCAACGTTCTCGGCATGCTTGCAACGTCATTGGTTGACCTCAGCATGTTTTGCAACCTAGGCGTCCCACATCGAAAGAAAACCCCCCCATTTTCTGCCTTATAAGCTGTGAAGTAAAGGGAGTAGTGTACCACTAACCTCTTTGTGATCACAGAGATGCTTGGTGGTACACTACTCCCTTTACTTCACAGCTTATAAGGCAGAAAGTGGAGGGGTTTTCTTTCGATGTGGGACGCCTAAGTTGCAAAGCATGCCGAGGTCAACCAAGGACGTTGCTTGAATGCCTAGGACGTTGCCAAGCATGCCTTAGGTACCCACAATTTATATATATATATATATATATATATATATATAATTAAAATAAATCAATGAATATGTGGAATAGATATACACATCACTTACTTTCTTTCTTTTTTCGGTTGAGAAATTGATTTTCTTCCTTCCATCAATTTTCTTTACTAAACAAAAGAAATTGATAATTATTATCTACTTTTTCACTTTTTCATTTTTTTTTTCTATTGCTTACTAGTAGAAAAATCTTTCTTCTTGATTTTGTATCTGCCATGTGTGTGTGTTTTTTTTTAAAACCATATACTTTCCAAAATTCTATATGTAAGTTCATTGGCTTTGTAATAAATATGTAAATTGTAATTGATAATTCAATAGTTATAGTGAACAGTGGAGATTTGAACTCTAGACTTACAAATTGGCATTTTTCTCAGTAAATCCATGTTGGAAAGAAAACAAATGTTTGGAAAATATTTAAAAATATATCAAACACTATTTTCCTTAGAAAACCAACTAGTCTTATAATTACTAAGAGCATTCGGATATCTCTTTTTTAGGCGAAAGTACATAATTAGTCCCTGAAATTTATCCTATGTGCGCAATTGGTTTCTCAAGTTTCAAGTAAGCACAATTGGTTCCTCAAGTTTTCAAAATGAGCAATATAAGTCATTCGGTTAACTTCTGTTAGTGATGTTACTTATGTAGCTAACGGAATAATGATCTAACTTTTTTTAAATGATGTGGCATTCTTTTTTATTAAAAAATTACAAAATTAAATTAACACATAAGAAAGAGATTAGACCATTCTAATTCAAATCTTTGTCCTAGCCCAGTACAAAAGTGATCGACGGTGCCATGGCAATGTCAACATAATGGAAAGAAAAACTTTATCCAGCACCGTCGATTATGTGCCTTGGCTTTAATCGGATTAAGACAATTGCAATTGTCTTAAAGAAAAACGTTATTGTTTGATGGTGCAACCTTTAAGCAATTGTTTTAGAATGATTGACAGTGCCACATTGGACGAAGACAAGGTGACTCCGGTGTACAAGCTCGAAGAGATCTACGAGCTTTGCAAAACTACCAGAGGAAGCCAGAGAGTGGGTAGACTAAAGTTCCACCAAATAGTTAGACTAAATTTTCACCAATGTAGTTGCAGACCCATGTTTGGATGAAGTGGGTTAGTGGGTCCCACAGTTTCATTGACAAGAGACTCCCAAGAACAATGCGGTTGTAAAAGGTGGCCCCATCCATGAATAGTTGTAGATATGCACCACCATGGTCATCCATGTTTGGCGGAGGATGGTCCAATGATTTCTCGGGTCAGGTTCCGGTGATGGGCCGATGGAAATGTGGCCAGCAATTTGGAACTTAGAGAGAGTGAGAGAGTAAAGTGGGGGAGGTCTGAGTTGGAATAGAGTATTTGAGTTGAAGATTCCGAATATAACAGGTGTGTGTAAATAATATATGGAGTGTGATAACAAATGAATAGTGCAGTGGACAATTGTATTTGGGATGATCTAAATCTAATTCAATAGCTATTGATGGTATTTAATAAAAATAAATGCCACGTCATTTAAAAAATGTCAAATCATTATTCTGTTAGTCACATAAGTAATACCGTTAATCAAAAGATTTATATTACTCATTTTAAAAACTTGAGGGACTAATTGTGCTCACTTGAAACTTGAGGGACCAATTGCGCATACATGATAAATTTCAAGGACAATAGGGTAGTTTCGCCAAATTGTAATTAATAATTCAATAGTTGTGGGGCCGGGGAGCTTACGATCCGACCCACGCTCTACCTGGGAACAGGGCCCGTGCCGAGGAGGTCATGTGCCGAGGATGAATAATCGAAGGCCGAGGTGTCAAGAGGCACAGCTGGGGACCACCTTATCCTTGGCATTCCAGGATTTCAATGGGAAGAGCAACGACTCGATGAGATCTATCCCCAAAAAACCCCCTGAGGGGGATGTGAATGGAATGGAGCCCATGTGGAGATACGGCGCAAAATTGGTTCAAAGAAAACACGTCTCCTTCGCATTAAATGCACCTGCCAGCATCCTAATCACGTTAATGAGAAAAGACGCTTGGGCAGTGTAACTTCGATCATCACAACTAAATAGAAAGTAAGAGGGTACAGTTGAGGTGACAGATACAGAAGTAAGCACCTGCCTTCGCATTAATGAGAAAAGACGCTTGGGCGGTGTAACTTCGATCATCGCAACTAACAGAAAGTAAGAGGGTACAGTTAAGGTGACGAATATAGAAGTAAGCACCTGTCTGACCAACAGGTGGAGGACTAATATCAACCAAGAAGGACTATATAGTGAAAGAGGGAGGTGCGCCAAAGGGGGCTGGGAAAAATGGCCAAAAACCTGAGCCTCCCAGCCCGCCTCCAGGAGAAAGACTCCTAGGGTGAGAATGACTTAACCATGTATGAATACCACGAAAAACCCACTACCTGGTGACCAAGGCCTAGCCTTTCAAACCCACGCTCTACAAATGATATTGTTTGGGCCTTTTTACGTGCGAATCCAACACTGTTACGGTTCGTTACTAATCGTGTCCTTACAATAGTTATAATGAACAATTGAGATTTGAACTCTGGACTTACAAATTGGCATTCTTCTCAGTAAATCCATGTTGGAAAGAAAACAAATGTTTGGAAAATATTTAAAAATATATCAAACACTATTTTCCTTAGAAAACCAACTAGTCTTATAATTACTAAGAGCATTCGGATATCTCTTTTTTATTTTTATCATTAGAGTAAAAATAAATCTTTGTTTTCCTAAAGGGTCTGAAGTCGTATTGGGTTTAATAGTATTTCTTGTCGGGGGTCTTCATAAAGTTTTTTTTCCGAGTACAAGTGGAAATTGCATAAAGAAGGATTTAAAGGGTATTCCATTTTAAGTTTTTGCCATTCCAACAATTTCTTTTCTCTTTCCTCAGACATTCTCTATCAATTCATTCTTTCTTCATCCTTCGTAAGTGAGGTGGCAATTGATGCATTCACTGAATTATTAAAATTGTTTTATAAAAAGCATAGTCATGTATCTTTGACAAAAACTACTAATCTTATTGTATGCTTTTTAGGGTTTATTTATTTTGTCTTTTTAATTTTTAGAACCTTGATTGTTTTTCTTTCTCAGTCTTATTCTTTTTCCCAAAAACTAGTTGTTATAATCTTGATAGTTATAATAGTTGGGCTATGCAACACCATGATTTCTAATATTCTGACTGATCTTATTACCACTCTAATCCTTGGTTTAGCTATACCTTGCATTCTAAACATATTAGAATTGCTTAATCAAATGGAAGAGTTTGTTAAACTCTTTTTTTCTCTCTCTCTCTGTGTAACAATTCTCAGCATCCTATAAACATTTTCTGTATCAACTTTGAAGAGGATAAAATATGGCTTGATGGGCCTGATGTAATGGACCTGACGGATCCGATTCCATGGGCCAACGAGGAGCTGGCCCAACATTCGCTAAAGCCCATCGTTGGTAGGTACAGTAAAAGCCCTAGATGCAGAGTCCTTGCTGCTTATGCCTGAGTCACCCTAGAATCCCAAAATAGGAATCCTAGCGCAAAGGGGATTCTAGGAGATACGCGCGCCGAAGGAAGATCTTCTCTACAAGGAAAGATCTTGCTCACTACGTTTGGAAATATTCAAGTAGAGTCCTATAAGGAAAAGACTTCAACACCAAGGAAGAGAGACCGACCTTCTACAACTATAAAAGCCCCAATACCCTCACAAATCAAGGTACGCATAATTTACCCTCTCTAACACTCTAGAGTTGTGAGAATAGTTCTAACTTGACCTTCGGAGGGTATTTGGCCGGCACCACATCGGTGCTTTCTGTGAGGTCTTCTATTATTTTGTTGTGCAGGTCTACTTTGAGCGTGCAAGTGCTGTGTGACCTATTGGTGATTTTTTCGGCATCATCAAACTTTAAAGGAAAAAAAATAAAATAAACTGTTCTGTGTGATTTGGTAATTCTTAGGGTCATAACTTCTTGTTTCTTCACTTGTGGCATACTAACAAGATTGAAGTCGTATTCGTGGAGACAGGCATGGGCCAATGGCTTCATGATGACCAGTGACCACTCTAGGAGTAATCGAAATGTCAGTTTTTGCCATAATCAAATATGAAAAGGTAAATTTGTTGAATACTACTTCAAAACAAGTTGACCACCTTTACTAATTCTTGATTATTTCATGTAGGTAATTGAGAAAGCTGAATATTCCTTACTGATTTTGAGCCAATTATTAGTTTCTTCCAATATCCCAACAATGGTTCTCATTGAACACTTCTTTGCAAAGTCATCAATTTTATATTTGAGTGTTTTTAACAACTTTAGTCTCAATTGAAACTCTCTCAAAAACGAAAAGAAAAAAGAATTGATTTCTTTATACTAATACCATGATGATCATGCCAAAATCATGAATTATCAACCCTGTTATTGCAATGTTAAATGCATTTCATGAAATATATGACCATTCTGAGGATTTGTCATATGCATAAAGTATTTTAAATATAATATATATATATATATATATATATATATATATTTTTTTTTTAATTGTAAATTTTAAATGGTGTCGTTTCAGTCAAATACCTTAATTCAACTTGAAACATATACATTTCAAACTTCCAATTTGCCATCTGTAACAATAGGGCTTAATTTAGGACCAGCACAACACACTTTGGAGTCCAAGGCGGCAATTTTTAGTGGGAATTTATCTTATTTTAAATATTTTATTGAATAATATTTATGTTTTGGTTTTTTTTGGAGTCTACCTCTCTAGTCTCTTAGTAAGTCATGCTTAATGGACTTTTATATAGACTTTCTATTAGGGTTACAAAAATCCACATGTACAGCAAACTTAATAAATCATGTCATTTGAAAAAATTGAATTTGCGATTCTTGATCGTTTGAACTTGGAATTGAACAACAGTCGAACTTACATAAACTTAGATTTCTTTAGCAAATCTTGGGTTTTCGTCTTCAACTTATTAATTTACATTGAGAACTCAACAAGACTCAATCTTTTTGTCATTGGTTGCCAACACTTAGTCCGTTAGACCTAACAAATATCACTTTAGGGACTAATAGTCTATATATATATATATATATATATATAATATCACTTTAGGGACTAATAGTCTATATATATAAATATATATATATATATATATTTATTTATTTATTTATTTATATATACTTATTGTTTATTTATTTTTCCCATCATTTATACAATGGAGCAAGATCAAGTCTCTTTTCCATGCCATACTAAAGACATATTGTCCACTTTCTAGGCCTTTTTCTTCTTATTTCATTTCCTTTGTGTTTTCAAGTTAAATAAGGTTATGTTTGGTAATAGTTTTTGTTTTCTATTTTCAAAAACTTGTTTTTGGGAATATAAAGAAAAAACAATTTTCTTGTATTTTTGAAATAAAAAACATGTTTGCTTAGCTGAAATTAAAAAGATCGTTTTTTGAAGAAAAAAATAAAATATATTAAAATATGTTGTTACTAGGATTTGAACTCTAATACTAACTCATTAAATGAGATAAGTTCATTAAATTAAATGCTTATTTTCATTGACTTTTGAAAATTACTTTTGCATGTTTTTAGTTTTCTTCACAAATTGAGTTTTGAGAACAATTTTTGTTTTCTATCCATTTTGAGTTGCCAAACAAGTTTTTTAGTCTCAAAAATAGAAAATTATTTTTGGAAACAAAAAATAAGAAGAAAAAACAGTTACCAAACATACCCTAAGATTTTTTCTTTCCTATTTTTTGTTTTTGTTTTTTTTTGAAATAGAGGGTGACCATTTCATAACAAAGAATTGGCAATTAACAAATTTAAAAGTGATTATAATGACAATTGACACATCAATTAAAATCAGTTATCAATCCTTATTTGGTGAATTATAAAATCTAAATCTGATTCTGAAATCAATATTTTCTATTTCGAAGCAAATAGAGAAAATCCTGAGACTCCAAAAAGTGCAATGAAAGTGATTAGAAAACACAGTCTCAGTCATGGGCCTACCCAGAAACAAATGTAACTGCACTAAGTGGCCCATTTCAATCGCACTAAATGGGCCTAAGATATTCAAGGTCCATGCTCAATATACACTTTTGCTGAATCGCGAATCACAAAAATACCCACTGAGTGAGAAGGAGCGTGAAGGTCTTTTTTCTTCTTTTGTTCTCTGCCAAACGCCGCGCTCACCAAACAGGTACTCACTACTCACTACTCATTTCTAAAACTAGTAGTTAGAATCAAATTCACGGAATTCATTTTCTGGGTTTAACTTTGAAAGAGGTGCGATTACTTGAAAACTAAATTCCCTGGAAATGTTTTTTCCATTACGAAGAATTTCATTTTTTATGACACTAGGGTTTTTGAAGGTCTTGGTCTGATCTGTTGTATGTAATTTGTTGTTATTGTCACCAGGGGCGGCCCTAGACATTTTGGGGCCTAAGGCGAGAATTAGAAATATATGTGTATGTGTATGTGTATGTGTATTTATGTATGTGTATGTGTATGAGTGTGTATGTGTATGTGTATGTGTATGTTTATGTGTGTGTATGTGTATGTTTATGTTTATGTGTATGTGTGTTTATGTTTATATTCATTTATATTTATGTATGTTTATATATGTGTGTATGTTTATGTATGTGTATGTGTATGAGTGTGTATGTACGTGTGTATGTTTATGTATGTGTGTATGTTTATATATATTTATATTTATAAACATAAATATAAACATAAATACATATTTACATAAACATACATGAACACAAACAAACATACACAAAAACAAACAAATATAAACACACATACACATAAACACGCATAAACAAACATAAACAAAAACAAACAAATATAAACACACATACACATAAACACACACACATAAACATAAACATACATAGACATAAACACACATACAGACTGAAAAAAATTAAACCTTCATATAGATTAGAAAAAATTGCAAACTAACACCAATCCTCAAACAATTTCATTAGTTACTTTAGTGTGCTAAATCGAGCCTTTATGTGTGTTTATGTTTATATTTAAGTTTATGTGTGTGTATGTTTACGTTTATTTGAGTTTATACGTGTTTTTGTGTATGTGTGTTTAAGTTTATGTATATGTATATTTATGTGTATGTGTGTATATGTTTATGTGTATTTGAATGTGTATGTATATGTGTATGTGTATGTTTATGTATGTGTGTGTATGTGTGCTTATGTATGTGTATGTGTATGTGTTTATGCGTGCTTATATTTATGTATGTTTATGTGTATGTGTATGTGTATGTGTATGTATATGTGTTTATGCGTGCTTATGTATGTGTATGTGTATGTGTATGTGTATTTGTATGTGTATGTGTATTTGTAGATCTCTTTGTCTTTTTCAGATTCAGGTACAATACCCTGATGCAGTTATAATTAATGGCTGAGATTAAAAGTTGAAAAAACAACTTTCAATCTCAACCATTAAATAAAATATATTAAAGGAGAGTTAAAAAGTTTTTAAAAAAAAAAGAGTAAAAAATGTATAAAAAAATACCTGCTGTACAGCACCGAGATCCCAGGCCCATACAGACCCCGGGCCCAACCTCATGCCGTCCTTGAGCACAGTTTCATACAGGCCCTAGGCCCAGTCCCGTGCCGGCCTTAGGCACAGGCTCATAAAAAAGGTCCAGTTCTCCTGCTCCCTTCTTGAAGCTTCTTTGATGAACAAACAAGTGTAAGATATTGGGATCCATGTGGTGGTCGGTCAAAAGTTCCCGGTCATGTATATAAACCTTTCCCGGGAAGGTGCGATTTGCACAGGAAACTGAATTGCCGAACATAATCGGGCAAGATGGAACCAAGTTCCAAGATCATAAATGCCGCACCGCCCTCCCACCTGAACATCCACTTTAATCAGAAAACATTGGACCTTCAGTAGCACTAACGGTGGCTGTAATCATAACCACCCCACTAACCTTGGTTATAAATAGAAGAAAGTTGGGAGAAGATGGGGGTTCAGAAAATTTGGGGGAAAAGAGTGAAAGAGTGAACATCAACTGGGCGTTGCTTTGAGTCTCTCTGCCGAGAACGACCCATAGTAGGAAATCTTCAAGCCCACTACAAATAGATTGTGAGCCCATAGTAATCCAAGGCCCATAGGTCTTATACATGGTTCTTACAATTGGCACCCACCGTGGGGCCCTCCTACAAAGCTGTGGTTCGACTGAGACTCAAACGACGAGGATGTCTGAGGAGCGTTCAGGAGAGCGTGAACCAAGCGGCTCCATGGGATCTTCTCGGGGGTCAACATGGAGGGAGAGAAGGCAAAAAAGGCGGGAAGATAGGGAGCACTCAAGAAGGGAGGAAGGGTCCGGACAAGGAGAAGGGTCGGCTCAGACACACTGGACGGTTTCGGACGTCTCGGCGCATCGGCAGCATGACGAAAGGGACCGAGAGCTGGAACGGTTACGCAGACTGGTAATGGACTTAGAGCTGGAAGCAAGGGGTCGGCGAGATGAAAGGAATCGCAACTCCCAGCAAAGGAGAAACTAGGGTAAGGCCTCCAGCCAGTCTAATACGCATCGATCCCGAGACCGGTCGCGCTCCCAAGAGTCGCACCGGCAATCACGGGAACCACGCCATCGGCGGAACCGCTCACGGTCGCACGGTTATGATCACCAAGGATCAGAATCACCGGAAGAACGACTGCACCACAATGCCTCCATGGACGCAATGAGCCGGGCTCTGCGGATGGCAGCCCGGTCACCGTTCTTCGATGACATTGAACGGGCCCCTATGCCGAGCAGATTCACACGACCACCATTCAATTCGTATGAGGGAAGGACAGATCCCGTGGAGCATGTTAGCCATTACATCCACATGATGTCCTTGCATGCGCACAACGATGCATTAATGTGTAAGGTTTTCCCCTCTAGTCTCGGTTCCACGGCACTGAGATGGTTCAATGGTTTGCGGAAGGGTTCCATACACAGTTTTGCCGAGCTGATTCAAGAATTCGGCAGCAGGTTCGTGACATGTAGCCGGGTGCAACAGCCGGTCGACGCACTACTTTCCATGAAGATGAGGGTCGGGGAAACCCTTCGGAGTTATGCCAGCCGATACTGGGAACTCTACAACGAGATTGGTGGAGGAAACGAGAAAATTGCGGCAAGTACCTTCAGAATGGGGCTCCCTGAGGATTCTGAATTACGGGAGTCATTGACGAGAAGACCCCCCGAGGACATGAGGCAACTGATGGGACGCATAGAGGAGTACAAACGCCTGGAAGATGACCGGCTGCAAAGCAGGGGGAAAGCTCCTTTAGTGGGGAGATCTCGGCAAAGCGTTTTGCCGGCAAAACCGAAACGAGACTTCAGAATGTAGGGACCAGAGGTGCAGATCGACGGGGTCAATGTGGTATTTAAAGAGCCAGTGCACAAGATCCTGGAACGGATAAAAAACGAGCCATTCTTCAGGTGGCCGAACAAAATGGGGGGCGACCCATCTCGGAGGAACCAAAACCTATACTGCACCTATCACAGAGACAAGGGGCATACGACCGAACAGTGCCGGGTATTAAAAGATCATCTCGGACAGCTAGCAAGGGCCGGGTACTTGAAAGAGTTTGTAACAGATTCCGTTGACCGAGAAACCGGGCAGGGAGCCCAACAGAAAAGGAATCCCCTTCCACCACCCCTGGGGGTAATCAAAGTCATCCATGCCGCACTAAGAAGGGCAGCAGCGGCAAAAAGGATACTGACAGTGGCCTGCACGGAAGGAGAATCATCCAAGAAGAAGAAGAAAGGTGGACGGCCGACCATCTCGTTCGGAGAAGACGATTTCGAGGGGACGGTCCAACCCCACGACGATGCTTTGGTGGTGACAGCCCGGATAGGCGGATTCCTGGTGAAGAGGGTAATGATTGATCAAGGAAGCGGAGCCGACGTTATGTACCTGGATCTCTTTGAAGGGCTAGGGTTAAAGACCCAGGATTTGGCGAAGTATGACACGCCGTTGGTCTCGTTTGATGGGAGGGTTGTAATTCCCGAGGGGCAGATCTCTCTCCCAGTGGACATGGAAGGCAAGACAGTTATAGTTACATTTATAGTAGTCCGATCATTCGCACCGTACACCGCAATCCTAGGAAGGCCGTGGATTCACGCCATGGGGGCTGTCCCGTCCACCCTTCACGTGAAAGTGAAATTTCCTACCGAGAATGGAGTTGCCGTGGTAAGGGGGAATCAACAGGTGGCGAGGCAGTGCCTTGTCGCCGCGGTCCGGTGGGAGAAGGAACAGCTCGGTCGAACTGAGGAGAACGAGAAAGAAAATTCATAGCAATTACAGAAACCCCAGGGGGAAGCTGGGGCGGACGTTGCCGAGGAGGTGCTGAAGGTAATAATTCTCCCAGATGCTGACAAGTATTTCCAGATAGGTACAAGCATGAACGACCGGGAAAAGGTAGATATGTTGCTATTCCTATTGCAGAACGTGGATGTTTTTGCATGGAGCCCGTATGAAGTGCCCGGCGTAGATCCCGAGTTCATTGTCCACAGACTCAACGTGGATCCGTTATTCCCCCCAAAAAAGCAGAAACCGAGAAGAGCGTCGAGGGAACACGTTGATGCAGTAAACCTGGAGGTACAGCGGCTGAAGGATGCCGGAGCCATAAAGGAGATATTCTTCCCGAAGTGGTTGGCAAACACTGTCGTGGTGAAGAAGAAGAACGGGAAATGGAGAGTTTGTGTGGATTTCACAGACTTGAACAAGGCATGTCCCAAGGACCCATTCCCGATGCCCAAGATTGACCAGCTAGTAGATGCGACGTACGGGCATCCGAGGATGAGCTTCCTAGATGCCTTCCAAGGCTACCACCAGATTGCCTTGGCGCCCGAAGACCGAGAAAAGACAGCATTTATCTCCCCGAATGCAAATTATCACTACGAGGTCATGCCGTTCGGATTAAAGAACGCCGGGGCTACGTATCAGCGAATGATGACGAGAATGTTCCGAGAGAAAATTGGATGCACGGTTGAAGTTTATATCGATGATATGGTGGTGAAAAGCAGAATTGAGTCGCAGCACACCGAAGACCTCCGGGGAGTGTTTGAGATACTACGTCGGCACAAATTGCGCTTGAATGCCGAGAAGTGCACTTTCGGAGTGGGGGCTGGTAAGTTCCTGGGATATCTGATCTCTACTCGGGGAATAGAAGCTAACCCCGACCAGATAGAAGCCGTGAACCGCCTCAAACCACCAAGCAATCCAAAAGAGGTGCAAGTGCTCACTGGAATGCTAGCGGCCCTGAACAGATTCATCTCCAAGTCTGCCGACCGTTGCCGGCCTTTTTATCAGCTTCTGAAAAAGTGGAAGGGGTTTCGATGGGACGAGAGCTGCGATGAAGCCTTTCGAGAGCTAAAGGAGTATTTGGCAAAGGCGCCGAGGTTGACGGCCCCGGAGCCCGGGGAGGATCTGTTTATGTATCTCGCTGTCACCGACCATGCCGTAAGTGCTGTGTTGCTAAGAGACCGGGGAGTGCAGATGCCGGTGTATTACGTGAGCAAAACCTTGGTCGATGCCGAGACAAGGTACCTACCTCTCGAGAAGTTAGTTTTGGCCCTGGTGCACGCCACGAGAAAGTTGCCACATTACTTCCAGGCACACACAGTGTTCGTCCTCACCGAGTATCCGTTGCAGTCACTATTGAAGAGATCAGACTTCACAGGGCGGATTGCCAAATGGGGGACTCGGTTGGGATCGTTTGACATAAGATACCGGCCTAGAAGCTCAGTGAAGGGACAGGTTCTGGCTGACTTCATCGCAGAGTTTACACCCAAGGATGAAGGCAAAATAATCTGTAGTACGGAGATTCGCCCGTGGAGGTTATTTGTGGACGGCGCATCGAATGCTATGGGGGCCGGGGCTGGTATAGTCATAGTCACCCCTGAGGGTATACGACTGGAACACTCCCTTAGATTGGGGTTCAAAGCCTCGAACAACGAAGCCGAGTACGAAGCCATGCTGGCCGGGTTAAGGGCAGTATTACATCTGGGCGCAAAGGACGTAGAGATCTACTCTGATTCTCGACTGGTGGTTTATCAGATCACTGGGGACTTCGAAGCTCGGGACCCCAGAATGAAAGCTTATCTCAGTACGGCAAAGCAGATTATCGGTCAGTTTAAAACGGCAAAGATATCCCAGGTAGCCCGGTCACAAAACAAGCACGCTGACTCTCTTGCCACGTTAGCCTCATCGGCTACCGAGGATACGCCGAGGCTCATCACGGTAGAACTTTTAAGGGAGCCAAGCATCCATGTGAAGAATGTTCCCGACCAAGCCGGAGTAGAGATTGCGTAGGTGGCAGTGGCTGGTCCAAATTGGATGAGCCCGATCATAGACTTCCTTGCCGAAGATAAAGTTCCGGAGAATGAGGCCGAGGCCAACAAGATTCGACGAATGGCTCCCAGATTCTGGCTGTCTTCAGACCGAAAACTGTACCGAAGATCCTTCGCAGGCCCTTACCTCTTGTGCCTACATCCGGAAAGAGTCAAAGAGCTTCTAACCGAGCTGCATGAGGGAGTGTGCGGCGGGCATGCCGGGGGACGATCTTTAGCACACAAAGCAATGACACAGGGGTTTTGGTGGCCACAGATGCAGAAGGATGCCGCCGAATACGTTCGAAGTTGCGAACAGTGTCAAAAGCACGCCCCAATGATCCATCAGCCTGCAGGGCAGCTAAATCCTGTCAGCAGCCCGTGGCCATTTGCACAATGGGGGCTTGACATCCTTGGGCCATTCCCCCGGGCAACGGGGAACCGCCGTTTTGTATTGGTGGCTGTAGATTACTTCACAAAGTGGGCTGAAGCTGAAGCCTTGGCTAATATCCGGGATGCTGACGTGAAAAAGTTTGTATGGAAAAACATAGTTACACGGTTTGGGGTGCCGAATTCGCTAGTGACGGACAATGGGCTGCAGTTCGACAGCAATGCTTTCCGGAGCTTTTGTAGTAAGCTTGGCATCAAGAACAAGTATTCAACCCCGGCGTACCCACAAAGCAACGGCCAAGCTGAAGCGGTAAACAAGACTATTTTGAACGGGCTCAAGAGAAGGTTGGACGGAGCGAAGGGAAGATGGGCGGAAGAGCTACCCAGTGTATTGTGGGCCTATCGTACGACCCCCAGGAGATCCACGGGTGAAACCCCGTTTTCCCTGACATACGGCTCAGAAGCAGTAATACCAACCGAGGTGAGCTTATGCAGTGCGCGTGTTGCCGGGTTTGACCCCATACAGAACGCCGACCTGATGATGGAACACTTGGATTGGCTAGAAGAATGCAGGGAGGCCGCGACCATACGTCTTGCCGAGTATCAGCAGAAGCTAGCCCAAAGGTACAACCGAAACGTGAAAAGCAGGGAATTCAGTGCCGGGGAACTAGTTTTAAGACGGGTAGTAGGGAACATGCGGGACTTGGCTGCAAGGAAGCTCGCTCAGAGTTGGGAAGGACCATACAGAGTCACAGCCATTGTGGGTGCAGGGGCCTACTACTTGGAAGACCTTGACGAGAGGCCGCTCCCCCGACCATGGAACGCCAACAACTTGAAGAAATTCTACGCATAATCATCGGTGTAAGCCAGAACTTGTATTCCATTAAAATTAAGAGCATGATGAACTTTTTTGTAGATGCTGCTTTTGATACCTTAACTGCGCACTAAGAGAATTACAGTTAAATCTCTAAGGACAAAAACCTGACCCTCGGCTCGATCAATATCGTCGAGCAGGTGGAAACCTTACACATAAATCTCTAAGGACAGAAACCTGACCCTCGGCTCGATCAATATCGCCGAGCAGGTGGAAACCTTACACATAAATCTCTAAGGACAGAAACCTGACCCTCGGGTCTCGGTAAACACAGAATCTCTACCTGACCCTCGGCTCGATCAATATCGCCGAGCAGGTGGAAACCTTAACATAAATCTCTAAGGACAGAAACCTGACCCTCGGCTCGATCAATATCGCCGAGCAGGTGGAAACCTTACACATAAATCTCTAAGGAGAAACCTGACCCTCGGCTCGATCAATATCGCCGAGCAGGTGGAAACCTACAAATGAATCTCTAAGGGCAGAAACCTGACCCTCGGCTCGATCAATATCGCCGAGCAGGTGGAAACCTTACACATAAATCTCTAAGGACAGAAACCTGACCCTCGGCTCGATCAATATCGCCGAGCAGGTGGAAACCTTACACATAAATCTCTTTGACCGAGCACATAGAAACCTACAATAAATCTCTAAGGGCAGAAACCTGACCCTCGGCTCGATCAATATCGCCGAGAAGGTGGAAACCTTACACATGAATCTCTAAAGACAGAAACCTGGCTCTCGGTTAAACTCAACTTAACAAGCAAATAATCTTAAGACGAAAGCACGATTCCCGGTTCATCGAAGCCTGATGAAAACCTAACCCTTTTTACAAATACTAAGTCAAATAGCGCTCTTAAATTGCACAAAGCGCCGCACAGTAGGTTCTCGGGGGTATCATTCTATTAAGCAGCCATAGCATTGACGTGATTCAAGCAAAACACATAAATAGATGTAAACTCACTCAACAAATTGAGACGGAAAAAGAAAACGGACTGCTAATTAAATAAAGCAGTTGTGCAATCACCACATCCCAGTGACATGGACAAATAAAACCAACAAAATAAAGCAATTGTTCGGTCACCACATCCCGGTGACATAAGCAAATAAAACTAATAAAATAAAAATAAGCAAAAAATAAAAGTAAAATTAGCTGGGAGGTTGAGTCGGCGGAGTCACGTCCTGCTGGACGGTCAGAGGAAAGGGCGGGGCCTTACCGAGAAGCTCTTGCACAGTCGGGATACTGGTGACTTCCATCTCTTCGGGCTCGGCGTGAGCATCGATTTGTTCAACCAACTCCCTCATGCTAGCCGTCTCCTCCTCGTCAATAGCAACCGGGGCTTCCTTGGCGGCAGATGCAGGGCTCGGGAATGGAATCTGGCCGGGGTCTCTCAGATGGGAATTTTCGGGAACTCCCAGTGCTTGGAGAGCGGCAAACCACCCGGCCTCAAAACCCATATTCCGAGCACGAGCCACCACCGGCTCTGCGGAATTCTCGGCATCGGCAAAACCGACATCATACCATTTTTGCTCCGCTGCAGCCAAGCCTGCCCTGAGGTCGGCAATCTCCTCGGCGTTGGAAGTGTTAAGGCTGATGGCTTCCGCTAGCTTGAGCTCCGTGTCATTCTGCTTAGTCAAGAGCTCTGCGTACCTCTTCTCGGCTAACGCCTGGTTCTTCTCTGCAGCAGCCTTCAGTTTTTCCTTAGCCGATTTCACAGCTGACTCCCGCGCCCCCCTTTCGAGCTCATTTTCCTCGGCAAGCTCCCGTGCGCGGGCAGCCACAATGTGAGCCATTTGAGCGGCCTAGGAGGCAAAAAGGTTAGAAAGGAAGCAAAAGGAAATCTAATTGGAGTAAATAAGACAAAAAAGTTACCGCAATGGCGTGCCACTCTAACCGACGCCCCACAGACTCCTCGGATCCATCCTCGAAAGCATGCAAGTCCTCGGGGAGCAGGAGAGCTTCGGCCAAAGTTTGGGCAATACGGCCACCCTCGCCCTTGTCCCACATCCGAACAGAGGCAGTTGAGGGCAAAGGCTTGCCGTCCAAGATGAACTTTGGCTTCCACGCTGGAGCCACTTAGGAAGAGGACGCTCCCCCCGTGATAGCTTCGGTTTGCGGCTCACGGATAACGACTGAACCTGCCGGACGGGGAGGAGTCTGGACAGCGGCATCCCCCGGGACCATGTGAGGTTGGTCGGTAACTTTCTGCTTCTTCTTGGCACGACCAGCCTGCGAGGGGGATGGGGGCTGGGGCAATTGACCCCGTCCCTGAGAAGGCGGGGGCTGATTGGGTTGCCGAGCACCGGGCACGAATCGTTCTATTTCCGTTGACCGAGAAACCGGGCAGGGAGCCCAACAGAAAAGGAATCCCCTTCCACCACCCCTGGGGGTAATCAAAGTCATCCATGCCGCACTAAGAAGGGCAGCAGCGGCAAAAAGGATACTGACAGTGGCCTGCACGGAAGGAGAATCATCCAAGAAGAAGAAGAAAGGTGGACGGCCGACCATCTCGTTCGGAGAAGACGATTTCGAGGGGACGGTCCAACCCCACGACGATGCTTTGGTGGTGACAGCCCGGATAGGCGGATTCCTGGTGAAGAGGGTAATGATTGATCAAGGAAGCGGAGCCGACGTTATGTACCTGGATCTCTTTGAAGGGCTAGGGTTAAAGACCCAGGATTTGGCGAAGTATGACACGCCGTTGGTCTCGTTTGATGGGAGGGTTGTAATTCCCGAGGGGCAGATCTCTCTCCCAGTGGACATGGAAGGCAAGACAGTTATAGTTACATTTATAGTAGTCCGATCATTCGCACCGTACACCGCAATCCTAGGAAGGCCGTGGATTCACGCCATGGGGGCTGTCCCGTCCACCCTTCACGTGAAAGTGAAATTTCCTACCGAGAATGGAGTTGCCGTGGTAAGGGGGAATCAACAGGTGGCGAGGCAGTGCCTTGTCGCCGCGGTCCGGTGGGAGAAGGAACAGCTCGGTCGAACTGAGGAGAACGAGAAAGAAAATTCATAGCAATTACAGAAACCCCAGGGGGAAGCTGGGGCGGACGTTGCCGAGGAGGTGCTGAAGGTAATAATTCTCCCAGATGCTGACAAGTATTTCCAGATAGGTACAAGCATGAACGACCGGGAAAAGGTAGATATGTTGCTATTCCTATTGCAGAACGTGGATGTTTTTGCATGGAGCCCGTATGAAGTGCCCGGCGTAGATCCCGAGTTCATTGTCCACAGACTCAACGTGGATCCGTTATTCCCCCCAAAAAAGCAGAAACCGAGAAGAGCGTCGAGGGAACACGTTGATGCAGTAAACCTGGAGGTACAGCGGCTGAAGGATGCCGGAGCCATAAAGGAGATATTCTTCCCGAAGTGGTTGGCAAACACTGTCGTGGTGAAGAAGAAGAACGGGAAATGGAGAGTTTGTGTGGATTTCACAGACTTGAACAAGGCATGTCCCAAGGACCCATTCCCGATGCCCAAGATTGACCAGCTAGTAGATGCGACGTACGGGCATCCGAGGATGAGCTTCCTAGATGCCTTCCAAGGCTACCACCAGATTGCCTTGGCGCCCGAAGACCGAGAAAAGACTGCATTTATCTCCCCGAATGCAAATTATCACTACGAGGTCATGCCGTTCGGATTAAAGAACGCCGGGGCTACGTATCAGCGAATGATGACGAGAATGTTCCGAGAGAAAATTGGCTGCACGGTTGAAGTTTATATCGATGATATGGTGGTGAAAAGCAGAATTGAGTCGCAGCACACCGAAGACCTCCGGGGAGTGTTTGAGATACTACGTCGGCACAAATTGCGCTTGAATGCCGAGAAGTGCACTTTCGGAGTGGGGGCTGGTAAGTTCCTGGGATATCTGATCTCTACTCGGGGAATAGAAGCTAACCCCGACCAGATAGAAGCCGTGAACCGCCTCAAACCACCAAGCAATCCCAAAGAGGTGCAAGTGCTCACTGGAATGTTAGCGGCCCCGAACAGATTCATCTCCAAGTCTGCCGACCGTTGCCGGCCTTTTTATCAGCTTCTGAAAAAGTGGAAGGGGTTTCGATGGGACGAGAGCTGCGATGAAGCCTTTCGAGAGCTAAAGGAGTATTTGGCAAAGGCGCCGAGGTTGACGGCCCCGGAGCCCGGGGAGGATCTGTTTATGTATCTCGCTGTCACCGACCATGCAGTAAGTGCTGTGTTGCTAAGAGACCGGGGAGTGCAGATGCCGGTGTATTACGTGAGCAAAACCTTGGTCGATGCCGAGACAAGGTACCTGCCTCTCGAGAAGTTAGTTTTGGCTCTGGTGCACGCCACGAGAAAGTTGCCACATTACTTCCAGGCACACACAGTGTTCGTCCTCACCGAGTATCCATTGCAGTCACTATTGAAGAGATCAGACTTCACAGGGCGGATTGCCAAGTGGGGGACTCGGTTGGGATCGTTTGACATAAGCTACCGGCCTAGAAGCTCAGTGAAGGGACAGGTTCTGGCTGACTTCATCGCAGAGTTTACACCCAAGGATGAAGGTAAGATAATCTGTAGTACGGAGATTCGCCCGTGGAGGTTATTTGTGGACGGCGCATCGAATGCTATGGGGGCCGGGGTTGGTATAGTCATAGTCACCCCTGAGGGTATACGACTGGAACACTCCCTCAGATTGGGGTTCAAAGCCTCGAACAACGAAGCCGAGTACGAAGCCATGCTGGCCGGGTTAAGGGCAGTATTACATCTGGGCGCAAAGGACGTAGAGATCTACTCTGATTCTCGACTGGTGGTTTATCAGATCACTGGGGACTTCGAAGCTCGGGACCCCAGAATGAAAGCTTATCTCAGTACGGCAAAGCAGATTATCGGTCAGTTTAAAACGGCAAAGATATCCCAGGTAGCCCGGTCACAAAACAAGCACGCTGATTCTCTTGCCACGTTAGCCTCATCGGCTACTGAGGATACGCCGAGGCTCATCACGGTAGAACTTGTAAGGGAGCCAAGCATCCATGTGAAGAATGTTCCCGACCAAGCCGGAGTAGAGATTGCGCAGGTGACAGTGGCTGGTCCAAATTGGATGAGCCCGATCATGGACTTCCTTGCCGAAGATAAAGTTCCGGAGAATGAGGCCGAGGCCAACAAGATTCGACGAATGGCTCCCAGATTCTGGCTGTCTTCAGACCGAAAACTGTACCGAAGATCCTTCGCAGGCCCTTACCTCTTGTGCCTACATCCGGAAAGAGTCAAAGAGCTTCTAACCGAGCTGCATGAGGGAGTGTGCGGCGGGCATGCCGGGGGACGATCTTTAGCACACCGAGCAATGACACAGGGGTTTTGGTGGCCACAGATGCAGAAGGATGCCGCCGAATACGTTCGAAGTTGCGAACAGTGTCAAAAGCACGCCCCAATGATCCATCAGCCTGCAGGGCAGCTAAATCCTGTCAGCAGCCCATGGCCATTTGCACAATGGGGGCTTGACATCCTTGGGCCATTCCCCCGGGCAACGGGGAACTGCCGTTTTGTATTGGTGGCTGTAGATTACTTCACAAAGTGGGCTGAAGCTGAAGCCTTGGCTAATATCCGAGATGCTGACGTGAAAAAGTTTGTATGGAAAAACATAGTTACACGGTTTGGGGTGCCGAATTCGCTAGTGACGGACAATGGGCTGCAGTTCGACAGCAATGCTTTCCGGAGCTTTTGTAGTAAGCTTGGCATCAAGAACAAATATTCAACCCCGACGTACCCACAAGGCAACGGCCAAGCTGAAGCGGTAAACAAGACTATTTTGAACGAGCTCAAGAGAAGGTTGGACGGAGCGAAGGGAAGATGGGTGGAAGAGCTACCCAGTGTATTGTGGGCCTATCGTACGACCCCCAGGAGATCCACGGGTGAAACCCCATTTTCCCTGACATACGGTCAGAAGCAGTAATACCAACCGAGGTGAGCTTATGCAGTGCACGAGTTGCCGGGTTTGACCCCATACAGAACGCCGACCTGATGATGGAACAATTGGATTGGCTAGAAGAACGCAGGGAGGCCGCGACCATACGTCTTGCCGAGTATCAGCAGAAGCTAGCCCAAAGGTACAACCGAAACGTGAAAAGTAGGGAATTCAGTGCCGGGGAACTAGTTTTAAGACAAGTAGTAGGGAACATGCAGGACTTGGCTGCAGGGAAGCTCGCTCAGAGTTGGGAAGGACCATACAGAGTCACAGCCATTGCGGGTGCAGGGGCCTACTACTTGGAAGACCTTGACGAGAGGCCGCTCCCCCGACCATGGAACGCCAACAACTTGAAGAAATTCTACGCATAATCATCGGTGTAAGCCAGAACTTGTATTCCATTAAAATTAAGAGCATGATGAACTTTTTTGTAGATGCTGTTTTTGATACCTTAACCGCGCACTAAGAGAATTACAGTTAAATCTCTAAGGACAGAAACCTGACCCTCGGCTCGATCAATATCGCCGAGCAGGTGGAAACCTTACACATAAATCTCTAAGGACAGAAACCTGACCCTCGGCTCGATCAATATCGCCGAGCAGGTGAAAACCTACAAATGAATCTCTAAGGGCAGAAACCTGACCCTCGGCTCAATCAATATCGCCGAGCAGGTGGAAACCTTACACATAAATCTCTAAGGACAGAAACCTGACCCTCGGCTCGATCAATATCGCCGAGTAGGTGGAAACCTTACACATAAATCTCTAAGGACAGAAACTTGACCCTCGGCTCGATCAATATCGCCGAGCAGGTGGAAACCTACAAATGAATCTCTAAGGGCAGAAACCTGACCCTCGGCTCGATCAATATCGCCGAGCAGGTGGAAACCTTACACATGAATCTCTAAAGACAGAAACCTGGCTCTCGGTTAAACTCAACTTAACAAGCAAATAATCTTAAGACGAAAGCACGATTCCCGGTTCATCGAAGCCTGATGAAAACCTAACCCTTTTTACAAATACTAAGTCAAATAGCGCTCTTAAATTGCACAAAGCGCCGCACAGTAGGTTCTCGGGGGTATCATTCTATTAAGCAGCCATAGCATTGACGTGATTCAAGCAAAACACATAAATAGATGTAAACTCACTCAACAAATTGAGACGGAAAAAGAAAACGGACTGCTAATTAAATAAAGCAGTTGTGCAATCACCACATCCCAGTGACATGGACAAATAAAACCAACAAAATAAAGCAATTGTTCGGTCACCACATCCCGGTGACATAAGCAAATAAAACTAATAAAATAAAAATAAGCAAAAAATAAAAGTAAAATTAGCTGGGAGGTTGAGTCGGCGGAGTCACGTCCTGCTGGACGGTCAGAGGAAAGGGCGGGGCCTTACCGAGAAGCTCTTGCACAGTCGGGATACTGGTGACTTCCATCTCTTCGGGCTCGGCGTGAGCATCGATTTGTTCAACCAACTCCCTCATGCTAGCCGTCTCCTCCTCGTCAATAGCAACCGGGGCTTCCTTGGCGGCAGATGCAGGGCTCGGGAATGGAATCTGGCCGGGGTCTCTCAGATGGGAATTTTCGGGAACTCCCAGTGCTTGGAGAGCGGCAAACCACCCGGCCTCAAAACCCATATTCCGAGCACGAGCCACCACCGGCTCTGCGGAATTCTCGGCATCGGCAAAACCGACATCATACCATTTTTGCTCCGCTGCAGCCAAGCCTGCCCTGAGGTCGGCAATCTCCTCGGCGTTGGAAGTGTTAAGGCTGATGGCTTCCGCTAGCTTGAGCTCCGTGTCATTCTGCTTAGTCAAGAGCTCTGCGTACCTCTTCTCGGCTAACGCCTGGTTCTTCTCTGCAGCAGCCTTCAGTTTTTCCTTAGCCGATTTCACAGCTGACTCCCGCGCCCCCCTTTCGAGCTCATTTTCCTCGGCAAGCTCCCGTGCGCGGGCAGCCACAATGTGAGCCATTTGAGCGGCCTAGGAGGCAAAAAGGTTAGAAAGGAAGCAAAAGGAAATCTAATTGGAGTAAATAAGACAAAAAAGTTACCGCAATGGCGTGCCACTCTAACCGACGCCCCACAGACTCCTCGGATCCATCCTCGAAAGCATGCAAGTCCTCGGGGAGCAGGAGAGCTTCGGCCAAAGTTTGGGCAATACGGCCACCCTCGCCCTTGTCCCACATCCGAACAGAGGCAGTTGAGGGCAAAGGCTTGCCGTCCAAGATGAACTTTGGCTTCCACGCTGGAGCCACTTAGGAAGAGGACGCTCCCCCCGTGATAGCTTCGGTTTGCGGCTCACGGATAACGACTGAACCTGCCGGACGGGGAGGAGTCTGGACAGCGGCATCCCCCGGGACCATGTGAGGTTGGTCGGTAACTTTCTGCTTCTTCTTGGCACGACCAGCCTGCGAGGGGGATGGGGGCTGGGGCAATTGACCCCGTCCCTGAGAAGGCGGGGGCTGATTGGGTTGCCGAGCACCGGGCACGAATCGTTCTATTGACATCACCTTCCTCGATACCATCTCTCCGCTAGACTGGACAGCTTCAGCTAGCAGGGCAGCCGCTTCTATCGCTTGTTGTTGAGGCACAGCGGCTGGGTTCTCGGGAATGAGCTGCTCTTGTGCTTGTTCTTCCTGCTGTATGGGTTCGTGGGCTAACTCCCTGAGGCGCCGGGATGCTTGCTCTGCGGATTCGTCTCGCAAAGGGGCTAGCTCGTCCGCGCAAGTATACCGCGGTCCAAATTCTCTCGCTTCCCCGGTTGTAAGCTTCGGCGGCAAAAAGTTGACGTACCGGACGTCTATATACGATAGCAGGGGGCTGTCAACTATCAGTGCCTGCTTGAAAGGTTGCCAGGTAGAATAAACAGGCTCCACTCCGAGGATCAAGTGAGAAGCCCGTAGTTGCCCGTCCCAATGCACGTATATCTCGGAACGGAGGACGAAGTTTAAATCCTTGGCGTGAACGGGCCTGAGATCCTGCACAAACACTTTGCCGTCTGCAAAAGAACAGGTGACATATTAGTCTCTTATAATGAAGATTGTACGGGGGAAAGAAAATAATTGTATGAAGGGGATGGTACGAACCCATTTCACGCTTTGTAAGGGGGCAAGGGATATCCCCGGCAAACCAATTGCCGCGCACCCTAACGAAATCCCCGGCGGAGTTCCTGTTCGAATCAGGTAGGCATGATATCAGCCGTACCCGAGCATCTCTTGTCTTTAGGTAATAATTGGTGGCCTTGCTCCCACAGAGCCTATACATTTGGTTAATATCGTGGTGGTCTAACTGTAAGTTAAAGGTGTGGTTTAGCTTACTGACACAACTAACTACCCGGTAAAAATTGGGGGGAAGCTGGTCGGGGCACAGCCCATAGTAAGTAAGTGCGTTTACCAGGAGGGGATCTACGGGGAATCTGACCCCACCTTCTAAAATGGACATCAAAGGAAAGAAGGCTGTACCCCGTCCTCGGTGGAGTTCAATATCACTCTCATGGCAGTAGGCTACATCCACGTCACTAGGAATGTTAAATTTACTCCTAAAGGTGGCCAAGGCAGCAGGGGATTCTAAGAGGTAAGAGTAACCCATATCTAACGCCTAAAAACTACGAAAGTGAACTCAAAGAAATAAAGCCGAAGGAACAGGAAAGGGAAGAAAAACTTACTTTGGGTTCTAAGGAGGAAAAGAACACTGAGCAGGCAAGCGCACAGAAATGTGGTCGGCAGAGAGTAAGCACTAAAGATCGGAGGCAAAGGAAAAATAGAATAGTGTTCAGAGGGGGACTATTTATAGAACCAGAAGGAGGTGGGGAAGAAGAAACGCCTAATCGAACAATAAATGGGCACAGTGTACGAGCGACCCAACGAATGCCAAGCGTAACTGATTCGCACGCCGCTTCGGTTCGCGAACCGTCAGGCAATGATGACGACTGCGCCTGGCACAGCGAAACAGCGCGTCTTTTGAGATGAATATTAATGAGAAAAGACAGTCCGAAGTCCCAGGCTAGAAGATCCCCGAGGTCAAAAGGCCCAGGTAGCTCCTTGATTCTTCTCGGCGACCGAGTATGAATCAAGGGGGGGCTATTGTACGGCACCGAGATCCCAGGCCCATACAGACCCCGAGCCCAACCTCATGCCGTCCTTGAGCACAGTTTCATACAGGCCCTAGGCCCAGTCCTGTGCCGGCCTTAGGCACAGGCCCATAAAAAAGGTCCAGTTCTCCTGCTCCCTTCTTGAAACTTCTTTGATGAACAAACAAGTGTAAGATATTGGGATCCATGTGGTGGTCGGTCAAAAGTTCCCGGTCATGTATATAAACCTTTCCCGGGAAGGTGCGATTTGCACAGGAAACTGAATTGCCGAACATAATCGGGCAAGATGGAACCAAGTTCCAAGATCATAAATGCCGCACCGCCCTCCCACCTGAACATCCACTTTAATCAGAAAACATTGGACCTTCAGTAGCACTAACGGTGGCTGTAATCATAACCACCCCACTAACCTTGGCTATAAATAGAAGAAAGTTGGGAGAAGATGGGGGTTCAGAAAATTTGGGGGAAAAGAGTGAAAGAGTGAACATCAACTGGGCGTTGCTTTGAGTCTCTCTGCCGAGAACGACGCATAGTAGGAAATCTTCAAGCCCACTACAAATAGATTGTGAGCCCATAGTAATCCAAGGCCCATAGGTCTTATACTTGGTTCTTACACCTGCGATGCACCTGATCTCAGTTCGTCTTTCTTCTCTCACTATTTTTCTTTTCTTCTTTTTTATGTGGTGCTTTATTCTTCTTCCTTTTATTTCTCTTTATACGTCGCCTAGGCTGACAGGAGAGGAGCGAGCGAAAGCCATGTCAAGAAAGGAAATCGAAAATTGTGCTGCCGAGCCAAAAACTATGAAAATCTCTTCCTCTCAACTCAGACGATCCATTTAGGTGAAATTGTGGCTCACGAGACTTCACCAGATTATGGTGTGTGATTTTTGTTTATTTATTTATTTGTTTGATTAATTTGGATTTAAAATTAGTTCAACAAGATGATTCTTCTTCTAAAATATAATAACAAAACCAATATATGTTTTTTTAATAGTGGGTTCACTTTCAGTGTTTTCATTTTGTGGGTTTTGTGTTTTGATTTCGGTGGGTGTGATTTGATTTGTGATTTGGTGGGCTTCTGGGTTTTTGTTGCGATTTGATTTTGGCTGGGTTTTGGCCGTGGTGGTGGTCGTGATTTGATTTTGGCTAGGTTTCAGTAGTGATGCATGATTAGAGGTGATGAGCTTAAAAAGCTCTGGCCATGGAGGTTTAGAATGAGAGCTTGGTGATCAGCCATGGAGCACGGTGTGACGTGGGTTGAGGCAGAGAGAGGATGAGAGGGAAATAGGGGTGGCTCTAGACATTTTGGGTCCTAAGGTGAGAACTAAAAATTGGGCATTTTTTTTATACTTATATGTTAATTAAATTAATGTTTATTTAATATTTTTATATTATATTTTTCATAATTATTTTCATTTTCTTCTAAATTATTTTGAAGTTCATTATCAAGATTTGTTGTATTGCAAAATTGAACATCATCTTCTTCTAAATTATTTTGGTGAATTTTTTGCCCATTTGTGATATTTTCATCTAAATTTTGTGTTATATTTTGTTTATTATTAATAACAAATTTATCCATTGATCCTTTTTGAGACTCAATTAATTTTTCTTCTTTTTTTAAGTTTTTCATATCCAAATATATATTTTCTAGTAGACATTTCTAATCAAACAATATATTTATAAAGACTAAAATAAAAAAATAACTTTCAAGTGTAGAGCAAATGAGAAATAGAACTTGATTTATATAAAAAGTATTGTTGTAGTTTCACTGAACAATAACAAGTTTTTAGCAATTTCAAGCTACATAAATTGAAAAAAAAAAAAAAGCACAAGCATAACAAAAATTTAAGCACAGCCATAACACTGACACAAGACTTATTAATAAGGCCACCCACCAAAAAATAAAAAATAAAAAATAAAAAATAAACAACAAACAAAAAAACAATCCTATCTATAACAAAAAAAAAAAAAAATGCAGACTTAAAAAAAAAAAAAAAAAAAAAAAAAAAAAAAAACCTTGAAGGCCCAAACTTAACGCCCAGTCCAGGGAGGGTCCAGGCAGCCATAATGATAAACTGATAAGTGATAAACAAAGTTACAAAACCAGCCAGGGAGGGCCCAAACAAACAAAGTTATCTTAAGTTCTTAACAAATAAAATGGCCCAAATATTTATAATTTTATACCTGATTCCTGAACCTCAGAACCTGATACGGTGAGGTGAGCAGTTGAGACTTGAGAGAGGCGGAGAGCAGAGAATCAGAGAGAGGCTGAGGCGGTTCAGCTGGAGACTGAACAGTGGAGACTGGAGACTAGAGAGAGGCGGAGAGCAGAGACTAGAGAGAAAGGTAAAATTTTTAGTGTTTTGATTTGTGATTGTTTTGTGGTTAATCTCTTAGATCGGATTTGTAGTTTATCTGGTTGATTTTTGGTCAATGATTTTGTTTAGAACCAATGTTTAATAGGATTTACCAAAATTTTTGTTTTTTTTGGTTAAAAGGATGTGCCAGATTATTTTTGTAATTCATTTGAAACTAAATATATATATATATATATTTTTTTTTCCTCTACTACCCGGTTGGTTCTTTTCTAAAATTTTGGGGCCCCCTTCCACTTGGGGGCCTTAGGCAATTGCCTAACTCGCCTAAGGGAAGGGCCGGCCCTGATTGTCACTGTATCTTATTATGTAAGTTATTTATGTAAGTTCAATCTTGAATGAGAGTTTTAGTTATGGTTTAATTAATCACTCTGGTGCAAGAATTATAACATATATAATAGTATAATGCAATTTTTTGTGTGTGCTGGAAATGAATGTTTATAATTTTAAGAGAATGTGTGCTTGTTTATTTGCAAGAAAGAAATTTTGGCATTGGGTCAAAGTTAGGTTCAAACAATTCTATAGGTGCACTACATTAGGTTCCCCAATTAAATTCATTTGCATAATTGTATTGTATTGAATTTAATTGCCCTTGGAAAAGTTGACACTATTTATGCTTCATTCGTCAATGTAACCATGTATTTGAATTTAATTGGGGAATCTAATGTACTACACCTAAGGAATTGTTCCTAAGCTTTACCCGTATGTATTATTATCCTTTTATTTTTTTTTGGAAAAGTAAGGTCTTAAACTCTCTTTTTTCCCATAACATAACAGCCCACATCACATTCTGAGAAGCATAGTCAGCACTCAGCACCCTTGCCAGACTCTTGTTTGGTTATTGCTAGGCATGTACATGGTGCATGTTTCCCCTTGGATGTTGATGATTTTAGGATTGTTAAATGTATTTGTTATAGGTGTTTAAAGACTGTTTTAAACTTTCCTCTCTTCGCCGTAAGTAAAGGGACTCGAGTTTTAAGAAAAGAATGACAGTGTTAGACATCCTGTTGGACTAGGCTTTTTTCAATGTAGGTGATTGATATGAATGTACTCCGCCTGCCAGGGCCAAAGCTACCATGTTCAGGCTAGGATCCCCAAAAAGTTTCAAAATCCCATTATTTGGTCTCTGTATACATAAGAGCACTCACATCTGTTTGTGCATAATAGAAAAAAGATGCAAGATTTACACAATTTAGCCAAAAACTAACCTACATCAGAGAGTGCAAAAGTGTGTAAATATACACATTAGCTACAGTAACCGTGTATATTTACACGGTTACTGTAGCTGTGTATTTATATTTTATTAATATTCTGTTTTTGGTTTTACTTTTCTCTCTCCTCTAAGCAAACCGAGTCTCTCTCTATCCTTGTCTCTGTTCTCTCTTGCTTCTCTTCTCCCTCATTGGTGATCAAGGTCTGGGAGAGCTTGGGCTCATTTGGATTTTCTGGTGGTGGTAAGGAGGTTGTCGAGTAAGGATGGGTGCAGATTTGTTTTGGGTAAGGCCAGATATGGGTTTCTTTTGGTGGTTTTGGAAGTTTCGTTGAGATTCATTGACGGCTGTGTTTGCAATGGTGGAGGAACAATGGTGGCTGATTGATTTTCTGTTTGGGATTGATTGGTGGTAGGATGGCTGATTTTGGGTTTCTCTTAGCTTTGTGGGTTGCATGTTTATAGCTATGAATTTTCTAGGTTGCAGGTTTATGGGTATGAATTTTCTGGGTTTATGGGTATGAAATTTTCTACGTTTATGGGTTGCAACGATTTTCTAGGTTTATGGGATTGCTATAATTTTTTTTTTTTTTTTTTTTTTTTTGGGGGAATTTTCTGGGTTGTTTATATGATGTTGAGTCTCTGTTCCTATAAGATAGAGATTCTAGAGATAGGAAGAGAGAGAGCGGAAAAGGATTGAAGGAAAAGAGATAGGAAGAGAGAGAGAGATAGCAGGTTGAAGGAAATAATAAAAAAATATAGAAGAATGAATATTTTTTTGAATAAATTTGTAGAATAGATAATCTGATGTGGGTGTTTTGTAAAAGTGATTGTTTAAAATAGAAAAAGTAGGTTCTTTTTGTAAAATAGACAGTAATTTTTACACCTGCTAGTGCAATTGCTAAGGCCACTTTTTTGAATTTGTTTCCATGCTCCCTTTCTTACTCCTGTGTACTAGTAAGGGCTTCTATGCTTTGATGGTCTTTGGTAGCATAGTTGTTGAAATATAGTTTGAATGCGTGCTAGTATATAATAGAAATTGAATTTATCTTGTAACTCTAAATTAATAATTTTGAGTGTCGTATTCATGCATTAAAACTGGACAGTGTGTTCCTGATCTGCAGAAGCCATGAAGGTGCGATCATCTGTGAAGAAGATGTGCGAGTTCTGTAAGACGATTAAACGTCGTGGTCGAGTTTACGTCATATGTTCGGCCAATCCCAAACATAAGCAACGACAGGGCATGTCAACATTTGCATATGAAGGCCCAACTCCTCCTATGTATGTGCTTTTTCATGTATTCTTTTCCCATTATTTTCTTAAATATTCTGTGTTATGCGTACACGTGTTATGACTTATGGGTCAACCAATGGGTTCATACTTTGATTTAGCTTGAATTATGTGCATCACCAAATATAAGTTAGATTCCAGACTGTCCATTCCCTTTATAAAAATTGCATCCCAAAGGCTTTGATGACATTGAATCCCCATCAGTTTTGCTGGTAGCCATCTTACCTGATCCGGAATGATGGTTAAGGCTAGCTTTTTAATGTTTTATTGATGACAATTTGGTTACTCATTTTCAAGCCCATACTTGAAAAAGAGGAGAGGGGAAAAAATGAAAAAGACCCTCCTAAAAGTCATTTTCAAGTCCATATCTCTACAGGGTTGGGAACAGTTCTTTACGCTCTTTTGTGGTAGCCATCTCTTGTTGAGACCCTTTTATTTTTTTGGAGACTTGAGAGAGCTTGACCAATTTTGATTGATTAGTGCCTACTTAAAATGTAGAGGACATGACAGTTTTAAATACTTACATATATCGTTGATGTTATCAAATCTAAGCTGATAGCTGATGACCTGTTTTGAGGGGGGGAAGAATTCTTCATGAGTTCTTGCTAAAAGTGTAAGGTGATCTGGATGCATGAATCAATAATTTTCTGCTTATTCTTGATTTTTTTCGTGAGGCATGCATGTTTGTGTTTTCCATAGTCCAGAAGAATTCTATCTACATTTGGTTATTTTTGCAGACAGTATCTACTTCTTTTTGTCATTTTGTTTACCAAATTATTCTCAACGGTTTTTGGTTTTTGAGAAAGTCCAAATCTAAAGTTCTCTACCCCTCCCTCTTCAACACTTACATATAGACACAAGCACATGATAATATAAAAGCCTTTCCCACTTTGCTTGTTGGAATGAAGCTGCCCACCCAGTTGGATAGGTTTGTCAAATGAACTCCTGTACTTACTCATATAATGCAGATCCCAGTTAAAGAATCTTTTCTTGGAGCAGCAATGGAATATCCAGTAATATATTTGTTGGTTTTATTCTCAGATATTCAGAAACAAGTGCTAAACTAGAGATTATACCTGTTCACCAACGACCTGGTTTGGCTTCTCTCATTCCCAAAAAGCTGGAACCTTCAATAATGTTTGGCTGGAGTGCGGGCCTTGCATCCATTCTATTCAAAAAGGTGAATTAGCATCCCTCCTGTTTAGAAGGGTGAGAATGAAATGGGACAGAGGTGAAGTTTGATAATTTACTTGGAACTGTTTAAGCCTTGATGAATTTTGTTGCCGTGCTACATTGTCCATTATGTCATCTTGCAATGCTATGTTTTTATTTCATTTACTCTCTCTCTCTCTCTCTCAATAGCGGGAACTGGGAAGGATTGTTGAAAAAAAAGAGTAAAAATAAGATACAAGATTGCCTTGAGTACAGATAACAAATGTTTTTCAATTCGTGGGACTTTGAAATTTTGAAAGATTTGGGATGTTGGAAAGGCTTCCTTTTTTTCCCCCATCTTGCTATACTTTGAAGCGCAATTTAGTGCTGAAATCTATGTAACTTGAAAAGATATTAAGGATAGGGTTTACAAGTTAGATTTGGAAGTCTAAGAGCCTTGTAGCTCTCCTGACACTTCCTAGTGTTACGGAGATGTATATGGTTCAAATCTCTCATTTTCCATTGTAATTGTTGAATTATCAAAAAAAGAAGAATTTAGATTTGGAATGCATGATCATGGATAAGAAATATAAGTAGGCTTTAGTAGCTTTCCCAGCTAGGAAATGTGTCTACCCCTAGAATAAAAAGGACCCTGGAATACCAAATTCTTTAAAATTTTTATAACTCATTCTTTCCTTGCCATTCTGTTAAGAATGCTTTAGAGTTCTAAGTTAATTTTCCATGAAGTTCTTAGAACACTATACATTTTTTTGTAAATGACAAAATTTGGCTACAAACTTAGTTGTAGCTATAACTTCTACTAAAAAAATTAATATAGTTATATATTTTGAAAATCTAATTGTTGGATTACATGGTTTTATGTTGTTAACATACATATAAAATTTAATGTAAATTGGATGTTATTTATTATTTGATTTATAAACTTATTTTTTATGCATAATTTTAGATTACAAACACTTGAAATTTAAATATTTGATTAATGACATAGTTATTAATCTTTGATCCTCTGGAAATTTTGCAAATATGTAGGATATAAGAAAAAAAAATGTAATCCAATGGTGGATTTGTTAAAATTCACATACAATAAAAAGATACCAAGTTTGTAACCAGCCAAATTTTGTAATTTTGCAAAATGAGTTCCAAAAAATGGGTTGGGATTTGTCTTTTATCAACATTTAGAATAAATATTGGCCAACATTATTTTGATATCTATGTAAATGTTGATAATGTAGCAAAAACTTAATCCACTTGTTTACAATTTGTTAAGAAAGAAGAAACTAAGGTACAATTGAAAACGGTGGTGTTTTCATACTTGCCAAAGATAAGTGAGTAATGTTACAACTATAAACAATTTTACAATATTTTTTCAAACTGTTGATGTGGTTAATTTTTTATTGGTTTTCATCTAGACTAGTCATTAACATCACTTTTTCATTTATCAATAATCACTCACTGTATTTACAGTTTGTACAATTTTTTATAAAAAAATTTGTATCTATAACATTACTCAAGATAAGTAGCAACATGACCAACTTTTTTTTTTTTTTTTTTTGAGAAAGCAGCCCACAAGTGAGGGCCGAATTTATTCATGAATAAGATCAAGATCATGGTTGTTAACATCCACAATGTCAGGAGGAATTTCCTCCATCCATACTAACAGAGGATTAAAAAATTATCTTCGAGCTAAGCGGTGAGCCACACTATTACCCATATGCTTAATATGATGAAAGGAAATGCTACTATTACCCATACGCTTAAATGAGTCCGCTTATAATACAAACAATACGGCATCCTTTTTTGTTTCACTAGAAGTAGTTGCAGTAAAGAAACCGTTTTTTCATTCTTCATCAAAAAAAGTAAAGAAACCGTTTTCTTGCTATACTAAAAGTAGTTGCAGTAAAGAAACGGCGTCGCCTATTATAAGTGGGGTGTGCTGTTCATTAACAGACTAGACGCATGTTGTATATATAAAGCAGAGTATGTTGTAAATTTGTAATTAATTTGTATTTTACTTTTCATTTTTATACACTTGGATATAATAAAGATCAGAGCTTTATTAGATGGTTCTTCTTGTATTTTACACAATTGATTGATATGATTTCAAAATATCTTCACGTTGGTTTTAGAAAAATGTTGGATGAGCCCAAAAAAAAAAGTGTGATGGAACCTCCTATTGGTTTCATGTACCAAAATTTTTGATTTTGAAGTATAGATTCCGGTGGTTTATTATTAACGTTCATTCTTTCTACACGTTCAGTTGTGTTGCTGCTTTGTTGAGAAATTGAGATATATAATTGGTTCCAACTTCCAAGCTCTATAAGAAGCTCGAACACACTTTTAGATTGAAATTTCCATTATGTTCAATTATGTATCAAATACAACGAAAAATAAGATTAATAAATACCTGCCAACGTTGTTTTGTTAAATTATGTATTCAACATTTGTTTAGATGCTATAAAATGACACGACACATTGGGCCAGCACTAAACATTTTCAGATTTGTCATTGTACAACCATGTTTAGTTGCCTTGCCATCACTGTTTTGCTTTATCCTAGAATTCTATCTTTGACAATTTTTGCCACAATTATCTTACATGGTAGATTGTCGTTTTTACATAGACCTACTATTTTTTCTCTATTACTTACAGTTTGTCAGATAGTTGTGGAAAAAGTTGTGATTCTAAAATTTTGAGAAAATTTACCATTCTTTTAATTCCCTCACCCCACCTCCAAATTCGCATTAAGCATGTCTTTGCTAAGGCTATTGGATAATTTGGATTTGCAATTCATACTGATTTTCAATTTTGTTAGGTTGTCACCAAAACACATGCTTAAGTTTAATAAATTATTGTTGCCCAAGAAAAAAAGGAAAAAAAAGACTGCAGGCATGTAGCATTCACATCCGAGTTCGTAAAAAAATATCTATTTTACACTTTAAAAGATTATTTTATCTATTTTACCAACTCATTTAACAATATATTCAACATCTCAATTCTTATTTTTATATATAACCCAATTAAAATAATATAAAAGCCAAAATGCAAAACTCACCCTCTAAGTTTTATCATTTTTCATTTCAGTCTTATAAATTTGGATTTTGTTATTTCAGTCCTCTAAGTTTCATTTCTTCCTAATTAAGTCCTCTGTTAATGTGCCATTAGTTTCTACCATTAACTTAATTTTTTTATATTTAATTTTAATTTTAATTTTTATATTTATTTCTTAATTTTAGAAAAATGGTTAATTAAAAAAAATAGAGAAAGCCAATTAGAGGAACATTCCTCCCACACTTGAACAACAAAAATGAAACCCCACCCTGATTTGAGAAATTGAGAATGAGAAAGAGAAAGAAGGGAAAAGAGGGAGAAAGAAATGAAAAAACAGTGAAACAGTGAGAAAGTGAGAACGTGAATATAGAGAGAGAATAAGAAAGTGAGAGAAAGTGAGGGAAAATTTTACTGTGAGAGAGTGAGAGAGATGTGACTACTTCTTCAAAGTAGATCTTGATTCTTTGGGGCCGGTCCTCATATGAGTTTTGTGAGCTCTCCCATTTTGGCTTCTGGGTTTTGAAAAATTCAAATTTTGAATTAAAATTATATTTCTTTTTGGTTAGGTTGGAACCGTGTACTTGAGTTTCTCAATATTGAATCTGGGTTTTGTAGAATTGTAAAAAATGTTAAGGTTTTAAGGGACTGGTTCTTGTATAGTGGACTTTGTGTGCTTTGTTTTAATGGAGTTGTTTGTGTACTCGTGGTTGAATTCTGTACGCTTGAGAGGTAAACATGGCTCCATTAATGGATTTTTGTAGTTAGCCAAAAAAAGAGTTAAAAAGAAGGGCAATCCTAGTAACAGTAAGATTCTACCTTTCGGTAAAAAAAAAAAAAAAAAGGTGTAGTAAATAGTAACCATGTAGAACCACAATTTACTCTATATTAGAGGGTGAGTTTTACATTTTAGCCTAATATAAACTACTCTTCTCTCTCTCTCTCTCCAATATGGGAATAAAAAATATTGTTTAATTTTTAGCAACTTATTACAGAGAGCATTTAGCATTGGGGGTTGTAAACCCCCCCCCCCCCCCCAAATTGCAATTTTTACATCCCAAAAACATTTATTAAAAAAAAAAAAACCCACTTTATTCTCTCTCCTCTCTCCTTTATTTATTCTCTCTCTCTCTCATATTTATTTTATTAGTTAGTTTATATCATTTTATTAGGTTGTATATAAAAATAAGAACTGAGATGTTAAGTGTATTGTTAAATGCGATAGTAAAATAAATAAAGTAGTGTTTTAGAGTGTAAAATGTGTATATTTTTACAAAACCAGATGTGAATGCTTTAAAGTTGGTATTGATACCAACTTACTATAGCAAATTGGTATAATTTTTTACATATAGCAACTCGGATGTTGCATGTTTTTAAGGGTTTGGGTTGTAAAATAGCAATTTGGAAGGGGGGATTTACACCCCAATACTCTAAGAGCACTAGCATCTTAGGATGCAAAAAGAAAAAAAAAAAAGAAAATATCCTCAAACACCACTTTATGTATTTTACTAACTCATTTTACAACTTACCAAACATCTCAGTTCTTATTTTTACATACAACCAAATAAAATAATATAAACTACCTAATAAATTAATATAAAATAGGAGAGAGATGCGATTTTTTTTAAATTTATTTGGGAAGACAGAATAAAATATTATATAATAAGTATACAAACTCACAACCTATTTACCAATTTACTGTTCATTGTTGCTAAAAAAATTTAGCAATAGCAACCCGGATAAAATTAGTGTTTGGGGCATTCGGATGTAAAATAGCAATTGAAAGATTTTTACACTCTCAATGCTAAATATTAGCTTTAAAACATGTGAGAGTAACGACTCAAAGAAGGCCGCTTATTTATTTATTTATTATTCAAGTATTCACTATTTATATACATTCAACTCTTAACAACTTTTGATTCCAAAAAAAAAAAAAAAAAAAAAAAACTCTTAACAACTTTTGATCTCAAAAAAATTAAAAAAAAAAAAAAAATCCCTAGAATAGACTCACACTAAAAACAGTGTCAAGTATTACCTTTAGATCACACGGCATACCTTTCTCAAAAAAAAAAAAAAAAAAAATCACACGGCATACTTTCTTTTGGCTGAATTTCCTGATGAAGTATGCCGTGTGATCTAAAAGGTAATAACTTGACACTGTTTTTAGTGTGAGTCTATTCTAGGGATTTTTTTTTTTTTTTTTTTTTTTTTTTTTTTTTTTTTTACGTGTAAAAACATCAAAACATGATGATTTTCCACTGAGAAAACTTTTCCATGGAAAATTTTTTCCACAAATTAATTTACTACTCAAATATGTCCGACAAGTCTCCTCTGTACTGTTGAAGTCGTTAGATAGAGAAATCCGAATTTGTGGTTCATACTCAAAGAGTAACAACATCTAGCTAAGGTTGCCATGGCTTCCCACAAGAAGATTGTTGAAGAGGTATCAGGCTGGTTACGTGTTTTTGATGATGGCACAGTGGATCGCACCTGGACGGGTCCACCAGAGGCGGAGTTCTTGATGAAACCAGTTCCACCTCATGAAGAATTCATTGAAGGGGTTGCGACTCGTGACGTGACCATCAATCCAAACACTGGGCTGGCTGTTCGGATTTACATTCCAGAGAAGAACACAGATGGCCAGATCAATAATAAGAATAAGTTTCCTCTCGTACTTCATTTTCATGGTGGTGGCTTTTCCATTAGCCAAGCTAATTGGTACATGTACTATCACTTTTATGCACGGCTTGTGCGCACAACTTGTGCTGTTTGTGTTTCTGTCTACCTTCCTCTAGCTCCTGAACATAAGCTCCCAGCTGCATGTGATGAAGCTTATGCTGCGTTCCTTTGGCTTTCTGCTGTGGCTCGTGGTGACTCATCGGAATCGTGGCTCGAGACTTGTTCTGATTTCGGGCAAGTTTTTCTTATTGGGGATAGCACGGGTGGGAACCTCGTTCATCACATAGCGGCTCGAGCTGGATCTATTGATATCCAACCAATGCAGTTATTAGGTGGTATAGCATTACATCCGGGCTTTCAACGAGCTGAGCCAAGTAAGTCATTTTTAGAAATGCCAGAAACACCCTTGCTAACTCGTGACATGGTAAATAAATTCATGTCCTTAGCATTGCCTATTGGTAGTACTAAGGACCACCCAATAACGTGCCCAATGGGCCCACTAGCACCGCCGCTCGCAACCCTCAAGCTACCGCCAATGTTGGTGGTGGTGGCAGAGAACGACTTGCTTCGTGACTCGGAACTTGAGTACTGTGAGGCCATGAAAGAGGCCAAAAAGGATGTGGAGGTTTTGATTAATCATGGTATGGGACATAGCTTCTATTTTGATAAGTTAGCCATTGACATGGACCGGAAGACGGCAACTCAAGTCGATAAGCTATTTGAGGAAATTACAAATTTTATTAACAAGCATTAAGGCTCAAGGTCGTTACTTATGTGGGATTAAGATTGCGAACTTGTCATTTCTGATCTTTGCTTTTATTAGAATAAACATAGCCTTTTGAGGAACCCTCTTAGTGGAAATAGACCTCCTAAGTTTAAAGTGAGTGTTGGTAAGTGATTGATTCCTTAACTAGAGGGTACTGCATTCGCTATGATGTTGCCAGCTTTTTATTTTTGGTTTTGTATGAATAATCAGGGCATGCTATTCAGTGTAATTGTCTGCTATTTATTGTAATTGCTTGCTTCCGTTTGTTGTTGTTCTAATTTGGTGTTTGCACATAAATATATATGGAAAATTTATGCTTAGAGCCCAAACAAATATGCATTGGATTAAACTCATATGGGCGTAATAACACTAAAATTGTGAGTCTAACTCATGATTTAGTGTTATTTAACACGTGTGTATACACACTAGTGTGTAATAAGTTTTACCCTCATACTTATTATAAATACAAAATGTGGATAGGGTATTTTATTCGCTTTCAATTTTTGTGAAAATTGCTCGATTTTAACTTGAATGTCTCAAAATGGCGTTTTTCTTAATATCATAAATAAATTGGAGTCAACCAAACTTAAGAGGGTGTGCGATATTATTATACTCTTGAAGTATTATGCAATTTAAATATTGTTAATACCCATTTTTGTAACACATTTCATACAAGCCCGACTTCCTTGTGGGCTCAATTCATGTATTATATTATATTTTATTATTTTAAGTATGGCCCAAGCCCATGCAACTTATGGGGAAATTGAGAAAGTGTGGTTTTGAGGGTATGGGTTAGTTCCTTTCGGATCTTTTGCATGAGCCCAGCCCATGCATGCTACCAAGTGGGTAATGGACGTTGGTAGTACCTTAGGCTCATGGACGAGGTCTTGTATCCAAAATTTCCACCTCAAAAGAGCTTTTATGCTCTGGGTAATTAAGCCCAAAGTTTCTGCCCTAACCTAATTTTGCTACTATATTTTCTTTTCCACTCAAAACACACAGCTGACCCTAAACTAATTAGCTAGCCTATTGTAACCAAATGCAGCTGTTAAAAGCCTACAATGACAAGGAAAAAATAGTTAATGGAGTTAGCCACTTTATTTCCAAAATCATGTAAAAAGCAAGCCAACTCTCTTACCCAATTAAAGCAAATTTGACTATAACCTCTTTGATTGAGACCTTGGGGTTCAAAACTTCTTCTATGAAACAAAAACCAGTCACTTAGAGCACCCCAAATTCAATACAAAAGGCCCAAATCAGATTCAAAATGGAGTAGTCACGTTCTACTCACATACCTAAAACTTCAAAGCAAAACCCCATTCAGCCAGTCAACAATCTCACAATTCTGAAGCTTGGGGGTGGAAATATAGGTAAAGGAGAACCTTCTCTCTCTTTCTCACTACCTCTCTCAATTCCCTCTTCTGGGTAACTGTAGGTTGAAGTTTCAGACCTGTTATTTTTTTATGGTTTTCTGCACTTTTGTTATAAGCATTTTGATTCTCTCTTGTCAAAGCACCATTAGCTTTTTGTTAATTATACATTTGGAATTTTGGGCTTGATTCTCCACCAATAAACACTTCTAAAGAACCCAAGGGGAGATTTTGGCCGTTTTCGCATTTTCGGCCCTTGTCGCAAAACGTTCTCAACAAATATCAAGTGCAATAGATTGATTATGTTGGGGGAAATAAACTATTACCATAAGACTATGCTTTGAATTCCACCAATGAAAGTATAATAATAATAATATTCCTAGTTTCATCTAGTGCTTACCACAAACTTATGCAAAGTTATGGGCACCTATGATAAATTATTAGTCTTTAGCTTTTAGTTTTTTCTTATTTTTTTATAAAATTTTTATAGTACTTTTAGCAAAACATCAATTAACTTATTTTATTTAGTTTTTTTAGTTTTTATCTACATTGTTTTCAGCAAAAAAAACTAGATGAGTTATTCCTAAACAGATATTAAAAAAGTTTGTAGTTGTAAAGACTATTAGTAATTTTTTTTTTTTTTGTGTGAATAATTTCAAATGATCTCAAAAGTCAAAACATCAATTATGGACATACGCAATTTAATCACCAGAACAGTTATATTATGTTTAGCACATTCGTCCCATTAGCCTATTTGATATCATTACCACCATAATCATTCTATTCATCACTATTCACAAGTAGCTCCTTCACCACTCTACTTTAACCTTTTAATGTTTCCAATTTTTTCATTACACTCGTTAATATAATTTTACTTGTACATAAGAAAAGTTTATTTATAAATGTCTACTAATTTGTTTTATCAAAGTCATGTAGCTTAGTAATATTGCTCGATTTTCCTATTGAAAAAAAGAAACTTGTGCTCAATTCCTCCCTCCTCCACTAATTGTTAATATATACACATACATGTTTAAGTCTATGGTGCCTTTGTCACATGAGACAGGAAGGGAGACAAAAAATACTCTACATAGCCAAATGGAAACACAAAATTTGCACGTGTAGCTCATAAAATATGGAGTATTCTCAAATTAATTACTTAATTTAATGTAGACCAAACTTTTTTTTTTTTAAATACTAAATATTTTAACACACACATACAAGGAGAGATGAGAGAAAGGAGAAGGTTTTAAAGAAACTAATAGTAGTGTATATTCAAAACGACCTTAATGTAGACCAAACTGATTTAACAAATTGATGACGAAATAAAAATTTCCTATGCTTGATTTTTTTTTTTTTTTTTTTATGTTTAATTCCAATATGACCAAAAAAAAAAATATGAAAACAGTGACCCTCCATTATTAGTGTTACTGTTATGTCACTAATCAAAAGTGGGGCAAGTAGGGAAGTGGAGCCAGTGGGAATCAATAAGAAGAAGAAAAGAAGGCCCAATACATCATTTAAAGTGAAAACCAAAAAGACCCAATAAGATTCTCAGAATCAAATCCACTACACGTTTCTGCTCAGCTAAGCTAAAGCTTTTTCATTTTCAACACTGTTTTACTTGACCCGATAACAAATAATAATAAAATACTCAAACAAAATAAAAAGCTTTACCCATTTTTTAAAAATATTTTCTCTATTTCTCTTCACTACCATTTTGAAACCCTAAAATTCTCATCTGGATTTTGAATTCCCATCTATCAATTTTCTCGGAATCCATGTCCCAATCTTGAATATTTTTAATTTTTATTATTATTATTATTATTTTTGGGTTTCGATTATGGTAACACTAAACAGTTCCATCAGTTCTTGGCTTCGTCACTTCCTCGCTTACATGGGGTAAGTATTTGATTTCGAGCCCTAATTCTTCATTTTTTTTTTATTCCACTTGGACTCGATTCTGTGAAAAAAAAAAAAAATGGGTCTGGGTTTTTTTTTTGTTTTCCAAAGCAAGAAAAGTAATTTTAGTTAAAGTTGTTCTTACTTGTAATTTAATTTTTGAGACTGTCGGTTGACTTGTTTGTATGTTATGGTATTGCTGATTATAGAAATATTTCTGACCCCTCAAAGAAAATTTGATTATACAAATATTATCCTTTTTAGTCAAAACCTGTAACCAACCAGGTTCTACTTTGAAAACTAATTGCCACTAATATTATTCTGATTTGTGTGTGCGTGCGTGCATTTATCTTCTTTGGTAGATTGACTAAATGGGTAGGATTTGATTTTGATAGAAATGATGTGGGAGTTGATTAAGCAGTTTTGGTAATGGAAAAGGGTAAGAGGTTTTTTGGTTTGTTATGTTTGGTTGGGTGTGTGAGTGTGGGTTTGATTCCTATCCTATGAGACCTCGGAATCTTTGTACTGGTAATAACAGATTGAAAACAGTGGTGCCGTAAATTTACACACAGCATTAGCATGGTGGGTTGGGATTGCAGAAGCGGGATTTGTATGCATCTCTGTCCGGCACAGAGATACTAACTGTTGGGCCACAACCTTAGCATTCAAGTTATCTGTAGTAAACCTTTTTCCGACTCCGATAAGTCCCACCCGTATCACATTTTCAGTGAAAATGATGAGGACATCAAGATTGGGAACAATTGTGTGTGCACGCTATAAAACCCTCACTTTTATATTTTTGTTTATGTCTTTTGTGTGGTATTTTCTCTTTGTTAATTTTGTCTCAAACTACTCTGGAATGTTTTCTCATGTTAAGGTTTCAGAATTAGGGCCTTTTCCAGTTTCCACCCATTGCTGAAGCAATTTGATTCTAACATCTTCATCACTGTCTTACACCCTTACTAGTTATCAATCTGTTTTAATGTTTCGGTGATTTCCTTTGTACTTTATTATTGTGCCTGAGGTTTCGTTATGCAAAATGGAAACTAAATGAATCAATTGAGTGTGCATTATGTCATCGATAATGACATGGAGAGTAAATGAGTCCATTGAAAATTAACATAGGTATTGATGTAATGAATTTCTCATCTTGAACAGGCAATTGGAGCCAGAACTAAAAGAAAATGAATTTACTTGTAAAGACCCATTTGAAACTAAATCACACATTCAATTTTTGTAGAGTATCCAAACATTTCCTATTTATAGTGCCTTGACACTTTAAAGTAAAAATATCTAGTTATTCTTTTGCATTTTAACTATTGGTGTCCGTTTCTATCTAGGAAAATGATTGAGAAACTGCACCAGGATGTACTTTTCATCTAGTGTCCTTGATAATTATGAATCAAGTTGGATAGTCTTTTTATCACATTGTTGATGCAGTAACAGACTGTATCTTACTTTGCAACTATTGTACTTAACTAACATATTCTTTCTCCTAAACAGGAAAGGAAAAAGGAAAATAAAATGTTGATGACTACTGCATTTACTGGTTTAAGTGCTGACACTTACTGATTTGGCCTTAATTCTGTACTATCTTGGTTGCTGCTATTTATTATATATGTGGTTTAACTTGGTTTATAACAGAACAGTGGTTGTTTTGGATGCTGCACTAAACCCACGCCAATTATTGCTGTTGATGAGCCCTCAAAGGGACTAAAAATTCAAGGGCGAATGGTGAGAAAACCTAGCATATCAGATGATTTTTGGAGTACCAGCACATGTGATCTGGAGAACAGCACTGTTCAATCTCAAAGAAGCATATCATCTATCAGCACGTTGAACCAGGCCCTCAGTTTTGGCAGTGGCAGTGCTAGCATGAACAGCCAGTCTGACTTTGTAAATCATGGTAAGTTTTCTTCATATGTTATTCTTTATTTTCTGCTTGTGTTCTGCGAGGTAGAGGAAGGCCTAAACTAACATTGGGGTTGAAGTAGTAAAAATGACATGTTAATTAAAGAGGTAACAGAAAGTGTAATTTAGGATAGGATAGAACACAGAGAAGAATAGATGTGTTCAACCCGATATAGTCTGCCAAGGATCTATAGTCGACCGCAAAATCTTGGGACTGAGGTTTTGTTGTTGTTGTAGTACTAAGAAAGTATGGTTGTTCTTATATGCTGCTATCATTAAGGTTTTTTGGTGAGCTTTGTTCATGGTTATGGGTTTATGGCTTGTACTTCATTGATGCCAGATTTAGTGCAATGCTACGTTGTGAGACTATGTCATGAAACATGTACATTTTTCAATTGCAGGTCTTCTTCTCTGGAATCAAACCAGGCTTCAATGGATTGGAAGTAGCAGGCCTAGGAATCAAACTCAACAAAGTCAGGAACCCAGATTAAGGTGAGTTACTTCATACTGGTGCCTTTTATGAAGAATTCATTGATTGAAATCCTGCAGCAATCATCTATTAAGTTTATAGACTTAAGAGGCAAAATTTGCTTAATAGTACTTTTTAAGGAAAAAATTGGGTGAATATCATATGTTTGAAGTTTTTTAGTTAGTTAGACTGTTTTTTGTAAGTCGAGTTTGGCAAACTCGAGTTTGGGCTAGAAGTTGAGTTTGACAAACTCGACTTCCAAGCAATATTGATGCATTCTGCTTGGTCCTGCTTGGAAGTCGACTTTGTCCAGCCCAAACTCGACTTCCAAAAACAGTCTAACTTACTAAATAACTTATTTCGTATACTACTTTCCTAAAATTTTTCTAAAAACATACTATTTGGCAAATTTTGCCGACTTAAGAAGGGAGTGCTTAATGTGGTGCTCTCTTTTATGGTTTTTGATAACATAGTCAGTAACTGTCGATTTAAGCATTACTGCATGCATTATTTGCGATCGTTAGGAAGTTAATAGTGATCAGTGAGATAAGTGCCTTTGAAATCTGATTATGAAGGGAGAAATTAGGAGTGTTCACCAAACCGCAAAAATCGCACCAAAACCGCCCGCAAAATAGCATAATCGAATCGCATCGCATCGCACTGCAAATAACAATGCATTGCACTGCATCATGGAGTGTAGTTTGCAGTTTTATAATAAGAAAACCACACAAATTGCACCACATCGCACCCTCTCTATATATTAATATATTTATTTTTTTAATATTAAATATATTATTAATTAATAGTTTAATAACCCTAGTTTTCAAAAAAAAAAAAAAAAAATTTAATAATCCTTACAAGTGTTGATTAGGAAAGCCAACCCAAACTAAAGAAAAACTAACTTAATATTTTAAAACTTTGCCCAAAACAAAAGGGAAAATCCGTTTTTTGCTAGGTAGGAAAAACCTAAAATTTGAAATATATATTGGTTTTAAACTGCATCTTATTCACCGCACTGCACAAGTGACCACAAAAATGAGGTGCGGTGCGGTTATGATTTTCGTTAACTCTAAACAGCATCACACCACACCGCATTGCACATGTGACCTCAAAAATGAGGTGTAATATAGTTATAGTTTTACCTAAACCGCATCACAAAGTGCAGTGTTAAAAATGATCCAAAACCGCACCGCGAACATCCCTAGGAGAAATCATACAAAGGGATAAATTATAAACACACATAACTGTAAGGAATAAATTATTACATGAGTTATTCTTTGTTCCACACTCTATGAGCTATAATCCCCCAAAATTTATGTTTGTTTCACTTATTGTCTTTGCAGTTGGAATGCGTCTTACGAAAATTTGCTTGGGACCAAACAGCCTTTCCCCCACCCTATGCCTCTTTCTGTAAGTCTGCTATGTAATTTGGTAATCTTGCTTTATGTTGTTGGAATTTTATGCTAATTACACAGTTTGCTATTTGTGTTTTAAACTTTTAATTGATAGGAAATGGTAGAATTTCTAGTGGAGGTCTGGGAGCAGGAAGGGCTGTATGATTGAGGAAGTATATCATACCAAGATCCCACTGTGTCCTTTTTAACTCTTAAGAGTCTTTTGTGTATAGTTGGGGGCAAAGGAGGAAGAAAAAGAATGAGCAAATTTGTCTATCTCAATTGTAATACTACACACTAATGACAATCCTTTTTTTCTTTCTTTTTCTTTTTTAATCTATTTCCATTTTCTCCTGTACATGACCCTCTACTATATTCAAACCGAATACAGATGCAAATATGTAGATAACACTGAACTTGATGTTTTCTTTTCTTTTCCTTTCCATTTTGGCGGGCTGATTAACTTTTTCTTCTTGTTCTTATCCTTTTTTTTTTCCTCCTCATACTATTGTTTATGCATTATGTTATTGAGTTGTATATCTTTACCTATTTTTAGTCGGTCATTAAACAAAAAGTAAAAGGTATTAGTGCATGCACCCTAAGAAGAAACATTGCAATTGATACATTTCTCGCCCGCTATATTGACTAGACTAGTAAAGGCTCAACTGGACATCAATTGTCAACTAGGGTGACTGAATTGAACACGGCCAAGCCTTGGTGAAGAAGGATAGGCTTATTTCCAATTTGCCAATTTTTTAGAGGTACTTTGAATCATAAGCAGTGGGCTTGTGATTCATGTACAAGGACTTTGTTACATACGGTTCAAATATGTTAGGTCAGTGGTTGTGGTTGTTGAAACGGCAGGGTTGGTCTTTGTTTATACCTTTCCAAATGCTTGAGGGAATGCACGAAATTTCTACCATTTGACTACATGCAAGAATGTTGGATATACCAATCGTCTTTGGGAGTCAAAAGCTCTGAATTTTAAAGGTGCATATTTTTCTTAGACTGAATTGTATTTCACACATTTACGTTATCAAGGGTCAGATTCAAAGACGTTTGTAGGAATTTCTTGTCTCAACGCTAGGGAGCAAGTGCTATGGCCTATGGGACTTCTATTTATCACGCAGAGGGAGAGAGAGAGAGAGAGAGAGAGAGAGAGAGCCCTGCATTTTTTGACTGTTGAACATGAACCGTGGGTCACCTCTAATAATGATACCTCCTGATTCAGTGAAACATTTAGGTGGTTGGTTGGGGCCAAATGCTATTGATGATGGCAAAATTATGCTTCTTGTTTTAGCACATATTGGCAAGTGTCATCCATACCACACGTCTGCTGAGGGGTCTAGAGACTAGAAGACTTAGGATGCAACGAATCAATTATTCACCAAAATGAATCTTGATCAAATAATTGTCTAAGATCTCATGCATTACAATTTTTTTTTTTACTTCCTCTTTTTAAAGTCATATATCTGACTCAGTAATAGCCAATGCAATCCGTTTGTTTTCTTAATTCGTTTTATACTTTTATGTTTGTCCACTTTCAATTCATTCCCGCACCAAATTAGTGCCACCCATGCATATTTAAAAAACTAACCTTATTAAAAAAAAAAAAAGAAAAAAAAAAAAAAAAAAAAAAAAAAAAAAAATATTTTAAAAACTAACCATATTTTCTCAAAAAAAAAAAAACCATATTAACTTTAAAAAAAAAAAAAACCATATTTAATTTTTTTTTTTAATAAAAAAGACAACATATCTTTGATACTTTTTTTTTATGAGACATATCTTTGATACTGTGTTAAAGGACTTGCGCCTTAATATCTCTAGCACATCCAAAAAAATCTAGTGGTGGAGACTTGAAGACAACTCGAGTTTAGAAAGGAAAGTGTGAGTGTGACTGATTTAGATGTGGAGCGGACCAAAATAGAGAAAATTCAATGTAGCATAAATGACATGTCCAAACGAAAGCCAAATGCACATAATGATTTAAGGCTTGAATGTTGAGCTATTGCATATCATACTTCTAGAGGCTACAAATTAGATGTGTGGAAAAGAAAAAAAAGAAAAAAAATATTACTAATATTTTTTTCTTTTCCAAACCTAATTGAAACTTCGTGTGACTTATAAAAAAAAAAAAAAGCAGAAGCTTTTTGTGTGCTAAATCATTGTTGAAGACCAATTCCCCTTGACATTTTGAAGCTTGATTTTTTGCAAACTATTCTCCCACACCAACACAATAGATTGTCAACATTAGTTATCAAATTTTCCACATGGATACACCTCTCTCTCTCTCTCTCACTAAAATAGAAATTGGAAATTAGATTTTAGCTTTTAAATATTTTTATTAAATTTTACACTTAAATCATAATAATTGATTCTCTGTATGAAAGTAACCTTGGTTTGATTAGAATTAATTTATTGAACTTTGAGTCAAATTTATCTTTATTTGGGTTAGTTGAGGCTATTGAGTAATTATATTGTTAAGTGAAGTTGTAAGAGTGCATTTTTTATAAATAGATTATATTGTTCAACGCTTTAAAATGTATTTTATTCTTGTCCTATTATAATTTTATATTATAGATTTGTATATTTTATTCGTAAGTATTTTTTTTAATTTTAAATTTGTAATAAAAACTATAAGAACAAGAAAATTCTTTGTAAGAAGTTAGATTAGAAGACACTGAAATAATACCAAATATATATATATATATATATATATATATATATAACAATGAAAATATCATAATGATGTTCAATTATGTAATATAAATATATAATAACTCTTGATCATATATATATATATATATTAGATTCTTTTAGTAAATTTGAATCTCAAAATTCTTGCAAAAATGTTGGATTTTAAATTTATTATTATTCATTTATTGATATTTAAATAAAAAAAAATGTTTCACTTAAAGTTTTCATCTTTGGTATTGTGGTGGGCCTTTTGTGATTTTGGGCTGGACTGCCTCCTACTATACTGAGGCCCAAGTGTTCTGGATAAGAGAGTTGGGATCGATCTAATTGCAACTTACCTTGGTTCAGCTTGTGCATAAATTATGCCCCGTTTGTTGAAACTTTGGTCACATGCCCATGGTAGGCGAAGTTGTTATAGAAGAGTTATGGCAGAAACATACAGTATGACAATAAAGGCAATACGCTTCCCGTTAGACAAAATAAATAAGGAATCCTTAAGTAAAGTAGGAAAAGAGCAATATAAGAAACACGTTATAAGTGAAATTACAAAGGCAAGAAATGAAATAATTTTGATAAATAGTGAAATCAAAGGGAAAATGTTAGTCTGCCGTGTTTAATTGTGCTACAGGACTAATACCAAGGAGGGAACCGCTTCCTCAACGTGGATAACCTCACAGGATAATCCTGCTGTAGAAATTATCCACTTTAAGGGAATGGACCTGAATGGCTTATGCCCAAGCAAATTCTTTATCCTCAACAGAGAGTAGGCTTTTAAAGGGAGAGAAGGGATTAGCCTATTGGTGTACACTTGCCATTCTACACTCTCTATTTCTCTTCTTTCTCTTTTCTCTCCGTTTTGTTATTTTGATTCTTTCCCCACTCCTATTCTTTCTTTCTTAGCGCTTACTCGTGTAGTATTATGGTGAAGGTGGTGCTATGATTCTCTCCTAGTGATTGCTACTGTTGCGATGATCCTATTGTGCACGGCGAGGACCATTTATGTACTGCATGCCGTGACTTTTTTTTACCATTTTAGTCTTTAACTACTTTTGTCTGAATTTGGATGTCCTTCCCAACCACCCATTGGTTTGTCAGCTGCCCGGTTATCACCACTTACCTGTACTGGCTGTGCCATTCCCCATTACTAGATAAAGAAGGTTGTTTTGTTTACTTGTTCACCGTGGCATTCTTATCCACCACGGTGTGGGTATTCTTTCTTGCTATCCCTCATGGTATACACTTAGTAGTTCCAGCTCATCCTTCCTTCTTTTGGGTGGTATGTCATCCTAGTAGGATATCTCCCCCAAAAGAATCTGAGTGGGAACCTCAGAATAGATTTTCCCTTCTCCCCACCACCAGATCATACCCTCTCTTACCTCTGACCTATGACCCACCACTCTTGTTTTGGCTGGGTATAGGTTGGTGGTGGCTGGGCCTTGCACGTGCTCCACTTTTGTGTACGCCCAAAGCTTGTCCGCTGCTCATGCGTTTGCCATGGCCTGGAGGTTCATCTGTGCATTCTTTCGCTCATCCTTGACCTCTTATGGCGTGAATTGTTTTATGATTTTTCATTCTTTATTGGCTTGCTCCTTTCAAGGGATGGGCCTTTGCTTGATTGTGGGTTTTCCTCTCTTTAACCCACTCTTTGCTCCTTCCGTAATCCTGTTACCATTCATGTCATGCCACTTTGCTATTTCTACTGTGGTGTTATTTGACCCATGCTTGCTGGGCCTCTTTTGGGCCTGCTACATGTTCTTCTTTCAATAGGTTACAATGACCCAGTATAGTCATTGGATTTATACTCATGCTACTTTGAGCTTTCTTGACCCATTACATTGCTTGTGGGCTCCTTTGGCCCATTTCTTTCTCCTTGGGCATCCTCGGCCCATTTGCTTTCCTTGGGTATCCTCTGCCCATTTGCTAATTCTGCATTCCTATGGGTTTTTACTAACTCTTTTGAGCTTCCCTAGCCCAATTACCGTATCCTTCATCCTTGAGGCTCATGGACTTTCCATCAACCCCTTACTTTCTTACTTCATTACTTCGGGCCTGTTGTGACCCATTCTTACTTTTCTACATCACATAATACCCATGAGTTTACTACTTCTTTCTCTGGGCTCCTTTAGACCTATTTGCTCTCCTCAAGGCCTATTTATTTACTTTATGGGCCTATGATCCATTTTCCTGTCATTCGGGCTTAATGGTTTTTTTTTCCCTCAATCCACTAACTCTTTTTTGCTTCTATTGTTGGGCTTCTCCTTGCAATTGGGCTTCTCCAAAATGAGCTTCAATAGGTATCAAATAGTATCCGGTTGTCATTATAAATAATTAAAAAAAAAAAAAGTTGCAATCCTAAGTCCTAACAATACTAGGGGAGAGGAGGAACGATAGTCATATTCTACATATTTTGTCATTGTTTTAATGGCTATTTTTTATTCCTTTTTATTTGATTTTGGTTATAATGTAGTATTTGGATGGATGAGGAGCATAGGGAAGGGCAATATGGGTGTTTAATTTTTTTTAAAAATTCGTTTAGACCATTATGGTGGATTAACTACCATTTTTAAGCATTTTAATCAATTGTTTACAAGATAGTTAATTGATCAATATTCAAGCATAAGATTAAGCATGGTTAAAAACAATCACACATAGACGATGATATTTGTTCTTTAAGTGAAAAGCCAATAAGTAAAAACCCTCTATAGGGCCAGTGGCGAAGCCATGATTTTTTTCCTAAGGGGCCAAGTTAAACATAATTAAATTATTGAAAAAAAAAAACCTTTTATGAGCAAAAAGTTGTATCCAACATTCTTATATGGTACTAAAATCATTTATAATTGATTTTAAATGGACCTTTTTAGCCAAATTTTTTTCTATGTTCATAATTAAACAATCACTCAAAATCTCATGTTTCATATTGTCAAAATTCAAGATCACATTTGAAGGAAAAAAAAAATATCTATTAGCTTAAGTTCACATCTTGGAGCCTTTCTAAGGTATTCAAATAGATATTTTGTCCTTAAAATGTGATCCTGGATTTTGACAATATGAAATATGAGATTTTGAATGAATCTTTAATTATGAATGTAGAAAAAAATTTGCTAAAAAGTTTTGTGGGGCCTAAACAATTTACGGGCCGGGCCCATTTACCTGGGGAAAATCCAAAGGCCCAAGCCGAGGAGGGCTATGGCCCAAACTCGACCAAATAGCCTATGGACATCGCCGAGGACGGCTCAGTCCTCGGCAGACCCAAAGTTCCCCCTCTGAAAGGAGGGCAGAAACGGTATAGGACCGAAACCAGGACAAAAGATCTAAAATATCCAGGGAAAGCTGCTGTTATTACCATTTAATGCTCTGAACCTGACAGAGCCGCATTCTTTGGCTTTTACAACCATCCCCAACGACTTTGGGGGATAGGCTGATGGGATAAGTATCAATTTTGGAAAGATTGACCCTATACGTGGACGAAGGACAATGAACGCAGGCGAATATAAAAGGAAAAAGAAGTAACCTAAAAGGGGGTTGGGAAAAATGGCCAGAAACCAGGGCCTCCCAGCCCACCTCCAGGAGAAAGACTCCAGGGGTGTAGGAAGGCTTAAGTTCATACGAACACCGCGAAAAACCCACCGCCTATCGAACAAGGCCTAGCCTTCCAAACCCACGCTCTACAAATGATATTGTTAGGGGCCTTTTCACGTGCGAACCCGACACTGTTACGGTCCGTCACGAATCGCGTCCTTACAAGTTTCATTCAGAATCAATTATAAATGATTTTAGTACCATAAAAAAACGTTGGATATACAACTTTTTGATCATAAAATTAAGGTTTTTTTTCTTAAGAATTTTATTATGTTTAGCCTCCCCCCAAGGAAAAAATCCTAGCTAAAAGCTTCTTGAACATTTGATGTCATCTTTGTTGTTTCAAACAGATGACTCCAATATACATATGATGATATTTTTGTTTGGATGTATAAGCCTCTCAAAGGAGTATTAATGGGAAAGGTAGGAAGAACTAGAAGGCTTTCTTTCTATTTTTCTGTATTTAGTGCAGTTGTCTTCCTTCTTACGGAATTAGGGTTGAAATTTCATTTAAATACCACTAAGGTATGCTTGGCTACAAATCAGTCGAAAAAGCCTAGGTCGATGGCTTTCCTTTAATAGGTTTGCCGGAACATAAAATCTAGCAACAATCTGTCGAAACTTTATGTGCAAAATCTCCAGTTCAGTTGATTAATCTAGCCACTTCGCTCAACCAAAATCTTCATTTCAACACAGTGAATAGTATTCTTCATTCTTCAGTCTTCATCATCAATTACACCATACAATTACAATTAAAACTACAATTAAACATATTTGAACAATTACAATTTTTATTATATGGAATTAGTCAACACTATAAATAAATCCTAATGTAATTAACTTTGTTTGGATGTTTTTTTAAATAAAGAGAGAAATGTTTTGAGGGGATTTTTCAATATATCTTCCAATTGTTTTAAATTTTAATCTTTCTAGTTTTCAAAGAAAAAGTATTTTATGAGACAAATTTATTCCGTATAGGACCCACATGTTGTGAGGAGTTGCTGTATCCATAACATCAGCTTTCCCTTTCTTACTAATTTTTTTGAACTTGAGCTTGATTGCCTTTGACTTTTGGCAAAGGTAAGGGAGAAAACCCATTTCCAACGCCAATATAATGATATATCTCCCATCTTTATTTTTCCGAAAATCAAGCTCTGGAAACTTCTGCATTGGTTTGACAAGGTAAAAGAAAAAAAAAAGGTTAATTAAAGAAGATAGATACATGCAGAGAGACATCCCCATACAATGAATATTTCTTTTTTCTTTTCCTTTTTTTTTTTTGTCCCCTAAGACATTAGTGACATACAATGAATATTTCAACATAAAGAAGAATGAAACTTCGAATAGAATAAAGATGACATTGATTTGTATTCTAGGCCACCCATAGTTGGAAGGATCGACTGATATTTAACCACTATTAAAATAAGAAATAACCCCCAATAAACTATAGATGTCTACGTTGTCTCATAAAAAAAAAAAAAGATGTCTACGTTGGTTTTTCCAAGGCATTTGTATAGATGGACCGTAATTACAAATATTTTTAATAGCTTGGCCAGCATAAAACCAAGTCATCAAAGACCAAAAAGACTAACAATGAACCTGGGCTGATAAATGTCTTAAAAGTTCAACAAACCCTTTAGACTATAGCACTAGGGCAAAATTTGCTCAAACGCATCTTTTTGGAAAAATATTAACAAAAAAGTATGCGGATGAAATATTTTAGTAAGTTAGACTTTTTTTTTTTTTTTTTTTTTTAAGGGAAACTCGAGTCTATGAAACTTGAGTTCCAAGATTTTTCGCAAGGAACTTGAGTTCCACGTTTTGTTTTTTTGGTTTTTTTTTTTTTGGTTCATGTCAAACTTCACGCAAGAGGGAATTGGGTTAACAAACTCGAGTTCCAAAAATAATCCAACTTACTAAAATGTTTCATCTGTATGCTATGCACCAAATTTTTTTTCTAAAAAGCTACTATTTGGCAAATTTTGCCATAGCACTAGCATGTATTGCCGTTCTTTTTATCCATACTTTATCATTGAGCAAAACTTATGTACAATACTTAGGTACTGTTCATTAGATCACCTTTTAAGATTCTGCCATGTGTATTCTCCAAAAAAACAAAAAAAAAAAATTCTGCTATGTGGATTTTTTCTTATAGAATAAAAGTGTATTTTTTAGTTAAGTAGTCACATAGCTAAATTTTAAAAGAGGAATATAAGTAATAGCACCTAAAATACTATACCTAAGTTTTGTGGTTTATCATTGTATGTGGATATGTATATCACAAATTGACAAGGTCTTGCGGTCCTACCCTTTGAATAAAGTATACGTATAGTATAACCGTGTGCATATCTTTTTAAATACTCTGAAAAAAAAAAACAACACACAAAACCATGTGGATACAATTTGGGGCTTGGTGGGCACAAACTATATATTATAGACTATATATTAAACAAATACTTTAATCACACGGCATGAAATGTGCTCAACATCAAAATATTAATGCTTGGACATTGGAGCCCTGCGCCCTTTTATGATTTAAGAAATCTCATCCTGATTCTTTTGGTGGATGAATCATGTTCATGCTTTTAATTTAACCTACTTCGCAACAACTCCATATTGTGCTGCTTCTGTGTAAAAGAAACATAACAAGGCTCAACCATTACAACAATAATCTTTTCACACTGGTTGAGATGATCCAATAAGATGTTAATAAAAATGATGTTAATAATAATAAATTTATATGAAATAATTTCACTCTAATAATAAGTTACTATGTCAATAATTAAGAAAAAAAATAGTAAAATAATTTTATATCATTAAAATTACTCTTTTTTGCTTACGACAAACAAGTGAGAAAGTAGAGAGTTGAACCTAAATTATCGTTCACAGAAGAGAATTGAATATGGTAGCAATAATTCACTGCTCCTAACTATTATTATCATTATTATTTCCACTAGTGGGGTCTTTTTATTGCATGTGTAGCGTTAGGTGCACTAAAGTTTTAGGTGATTTGAGATATCTTTGAAGATCAAAGAGAACCCCCATATCCGTATCAAACTATTTAAGACAATATAATTTTATTTATCACGTTGCAAATTTTTGTGATTATTAATTTATGGATAATTGTTATATCTTGGTCCTCTAAACCTTCTTGAGGCCTGGCATGATTGTTTCTGACATTCAGATTAGCAATAGCAATACGTGAGATTGACACTTTGACACCCACTCGCCTAGTTGTCACAACAAGGCCATGAGGATCAACAGTGAATCTGGTAAATATTATTTTTGTAGTTCCAGTTTTTTTTTTTTTTTTTTGAGTAAATTTGTAGTTCCAGTTGATCACATAATATTTGAAATAAAAAAGACGAACTACTTGATAAGGAAAAAAAGACCCTAATATATGATAATGTTCTTGTACTATAAATTGAGTTTTTATTTTATTTTATACATATATATATAACATACAGTAAATTGAGTTTGAGAAGAAATTATTATTGAATCATGAATGAATATATACTAAGCATGCATCTTATATGAAATTTCGAAAAGAATGTATATATTAGGGTGTTTTACTATCATTTGCTTATTTTTCTAAGTCTAAGATACAGAGCCTATGACAAGTGGGAAGATAGCTAGAAGCTTTTAAAGATAGATCCAATGATTCTAGCCTTGTTAATTCCTACTCCTCCTACCACTTTCTCAGTTGCCAATTGCTTTAATTTCTACCCACACCTAGTAGTAGGACCATATATATATATATATATATATATATATATATATATTTATTTATGTAGCCATGCCAACTCATTCATATATATACAATGCACTTCTAACCTAACCGTTAAAAGAGGAGTTATAAATATTTGTTAATGAATTATTTTAAAAAAATTTTAATATCACCTTTTTATGAAATACAAAAAAATTATAAAAAATTCCGTTAGTTTTTTTTTTTTTTCATAAAAATGCCTTTAAGACATTCATTAACAAAATCTTTTTATATTTCGAATCTTCAATAACTATTTGTCTAGTTATAAAATCAAATAAAGCAAGTTATTTGTCATACACCTAACCTCACAGCATAACACTAGTTATAGATTAATAATCTTGTATAATAGTATGTGTATCAGTATGAAGAGATCTCGATTAAAAAAGAAAAAAAAGAACGAAAGCCATCTTATTCAATAGAAGGAAAATGCAAGGAAATAAAGAAGGGAGAGGTGTTCGGGAATTTGACGCGGTCACAGGGAATGAAAGTATGAACAAAAGCCAAAGTTGGTATAAAAAGTCGAAAGAGATCCATTGATTCTAACCCACTATTTATTGATAACGCAATTTTTTTCAGTTTCGTCTTTTTATTTCGTTTCATACGTTGGGCCCTTTATATATATTATACAATGTCAAATTCATTGTACATCCCAACCAAAATTGTCCAAAAGAAAAGAACCATCTATTTTATATTTACAATTATATATATATATATATATATATTTTTGGTATACCCATTGGTCCCCCTCAAAACCGAGTATAGATTTTTCCAAGTCAAACAAGGTAATACACATTTTGATTCACTGTACCATCCTGAAGCGACAAGGAAAAACCCAAAAAAGACCACTTCCAATGAGCTCAAAGGCCCTACTAGTTGACTTTTTATGCCATTTTAAGGCAAGTTAATTAAATTTATTTTGACTATTAGGTATAAGTACCAAAATATATGTTTCATAACAAAAAAAACTAAAATATATGTTTACATTGAATTTAATTGTTATTATAAAAAAATTGTATTTTTTATAATAAATATGATAAAATTTAACTTTTATTTCATGATGATTGTTTTTTATAATCAGTCCAAACATCAATCACTTTTTAGTATAGACGAGATTTGAACTTCAAATCTCTTTTTTAATGATAAGAGATTTTACTAATTGTGCTAATTTTGAAAATAATATTATTTATATTTTATTAATCAATTCAATTCATGTATTTGAATTTAATTAAAAACTTAAAAAAAAAATATGTTTCATATATAAGAAATTGTAATTAATTTTTTTCATCTATATTTCTAGTATGATGAATGCAGCTTTCCTTTTTGTTTTTTTCTTTGGATAGGAGTTTTTTAGCCTTTTTTGAATTGAAGTTCATAAAAACTTGCAACTTGATGGAGCCATGCGTCTATAAGTGCATGAATTAGGGAAGTTGAAAAACCTCAGTCGGGTAACTATGATTGGACAACTAGAATGGTGTCATGAAAAGAGACAATACCACTATTTCCTAGCCAAATTCTATGCACTATGGAGAAAGAGACAAGTGATATACACATAACAATTTTAATAATTGTTACCGAAAATGAAAGCAATAAATAATGTGAGAATAGTACAATAATAATACATATAAAACCCAAAATTCCCAAAACCACTAATGGGAAATGATATCACTTCATGAATCTAATCACTTGAAAGCTGAAAGTGATTATACAGACAACTTGTATACTTTAATTAAGCTAACGTGTCCAAAATAAATTGGTTCAAAGGAACATTACAAAAATGTTTGTCCTTGTCATTTGATTTGAACGTCCCAAATCAAAACAATGTATTCTTCTTCTATCATATAATGCTAATGCTAATGCTAATCCCCTATACCAATTTTTGGGTATCATTCTTTTTTTTCCAAAGTATACTTTATTTGGTCCTTGAGGATGTGAAAACTCATCCGATAAGCCAAAAGAGATTAGACAAAGACAACCACTTTTTATAACCCATATATTTTGCACCAAGTTGTTGTTTGTAAAGCTATATTGGGATTGAAAGACAAACAAAATTTTCCAAGTACAGGTGGGAATTTGGAATTCTTGGAATCCCAAATCCCAAGTCCATTGTTAGAGTAATCCAATTTGAGAAAGCTCATGGTTTCTCCTTTGTTAACCGCGAGCTATATGACTAGATACTATTAACCAAAACCAACAAAAGTCTAATACAATTTTACAACTTGTTCTTTTTATCTTAATTAGTGCCATTTGCACAACTTGTTCCAATAATGCACTTCAATCTCATTTTTAATAATTAAGAGTGACAATTGTGTTTTGTTTTTTTTATTGATGACAAATACGTGTTCACTCTTCACACAAATTATAAGTTTATTTTATGTTTGTTTGCAAACTTCCAACTATGTTACTTGTTCTTTCAGTCTTTCCAATCAAAAAGCATATTACTGTTAGACTCTTATCATTAATTCCGTGTCATTTCAACACAAGAATTTTGGACACAATTTGATGTAATTACAATAAACCAAATGGAAAAGATAGATTTAGCCACTCGTGTAAGTTAGAACCTCTTGTTTTTTTTGTTGAATATAAATTAAAATATTGCAAGTAAAAGTTTTTTAAAATACTATTATATATTTTATTTAAGACTTTTTCCTTTTAATATTTTTTAAAAAATTGAAAATGTAATTAAGTTAAATTTCCTTTGTAACATTATGCAAAAGTAATAATAAGCATATCCAATCAATAATTCGGAGCCGTTAACATTAAGAAAATCAGAATTAGATGCTGTAAATTTTTTTTTCTTTTTTTAATCAAAAGAGAAGATATATTCATAGCAAAAGATGCACTAATGATTGTTTGGTCCCTAAGGCTAATCAAGAAGGAAAAGAAAAGGCTATCCAAAACAGCTGCTTGCCAATATCATTATAGTTTGCCGTTGATGCACCGAACCTAGTAACCTATCGGCCATGGATGCTGTATATCTTTAAAATTAGGTCTCATATTACTTTTTAGGTTTTTAGTGAATAGAAGAACTATTATGGCCAAGTCTATGTAAAATTCAAATCCTTATGATTGATTGATCTCTCACCATTTTCTATTAAAAAAAGAATAATTTTTACATTAATTTATTTTCTTATTCCAAAAAATAACTCTATAAGCATTGTTATTAAATCAAAACCGACCTAACTGATTGGATTGGCAAACTGATGACAAGATTTTGATTGGTTGATTAGATTGTTTAAACATGTGATTTGATCGTATCCAATCAAATTCGGTAGGTTCTTTGTAACATGTTCAATCTAAACGGGTTCTTCATGTACTCCAAATCACTTATCTATGTAATTTTTTTAATAAATAGTATGGTATTTGGTCTTTTTGGGGGGGGGGGGGTGGAAACCATATTAAGAAGAAAAAAAATCAATAATTATAATGTATCTAATAATTTATTTGTGATTATTGTCATAATTTTATCTCTTAATCTTATATTTTACAAAGTTATTATGAAGAAAATTATAAAATTCAAAAAGATTTAAGTTATTTTCGATCATTAACTTTTTTTAATTTTTTTTGTAGGGGTGTTAGGTCCAGCAATATATATATCTATGTATATGTTGGGCCGGGGACCCAATCCGAGTACATGAAGTAGTCCGAGGAGTGGTGAACATTATCAGGGGAGTCCGTGTTAAAGTGAAGAGGTTAGTTTTGACCATAAGGGTCCATGAGGGAGGTTCGAGGATGAATACCTTCTCAGCTAGTCAGAGTCGAGGTCCGAAGGGGTGATCCACCATCCAAGGCAGCGTTCCAAGAGATTCTATTGATACAGATAAGCATCAAAGAAGCGCAAGATAGAGGGAAGTCCTAAAATATCTAAAGAGAAAGCTGCTACCACCGCATTAAATGCTCTGCACCTAACCAACTAGCCGCATTAATGTGGAGGTGATATTTGAAGAGTAATTTTCAGCCTTATAGCTACTTCTAGAGACTTCAAGAAGGGGCTGATGGGATAAGAATCAACACCAGCAATCTACCCTACACGTGAAGGGTGAAGAGGAAAGAAGGAAGATAGTATAAAACAGAAAGAAGACCCTGAGGAATAGGGATCGAGAAATTGAGAAGAAAACACAGTAGCAATCAAGAATTGAACTTGTAATCAAACTTGAGAAGAAATATATATATATAAGAACTGATTTACTCGGATTGTGCCAAGGACAATTCTTTTTAGATTAAACCAGTCTATCTTTATTTTCTTGTCATCGGGATCCACTTTGCTTGTTGTCTGACTCATTAAAGCCCAGTTTTCCAACTCACTCTCTACAAATTTATTGTATTGGGCTTTTTGGGGCTAAATTCATCCATTCTTTGGACTTGGGAGTCAAACTGTGTCCTTACATTTTTAATAATATTTTTCTTAAATGTATCATTCCTTCTTCTTTTTATGTTGAACTTCTTAACATTGTATCTAATTTTGCTCATAATTGTTATTTTTTAAATTATTTACTTAGTAACTTAACTAGAATATTCTTTTTTTTTTCTTCTTTAATATAGGAAATAGAATAGTCTTTTATGACTTAAAATGTAGCCATTTGTCCGAATATTGAATCTAAATATTTATACCTAGTAACTTAAGGATTTGATCATTAAAACATTTTGAAAAAAAAAAAAAAAAGTACTGGGCTCTTTATATTTAACTTACATAAAGAGTATGTCATTATATACTTATGTATTTCATTGTAAACATTTTAAATAATCTCTTCATCTTCTTTGCTTAGAATTGATCTATTAATTTTAAATATTTTAATTTTAATTGAAAATGTGGTTCTACAATTCCACTCATAATTTCACATAATTTCTTCTTCCTCTTTGTTTAAAATTGATCTATTAATTTTAAAAATTTAAATTCTAATTGAAAATGTAGTTCCACAATTCCACTCATGAACCAATTTTTCAAAGAACATTTCACATAGTTTCTTCTTCCTCTTTGTTTAAAATTGATCTATTAATTTTAAACATTTTAATTATAATTGAAAATATGGTTCCATAATTCCACTCATGATCCACTTTTTCAATGAACATTTTACATAATTTCTTCAACTTCTCTGTTTAAAATTGATATATTAATTTTAAATATTTTAATTATAATTGAAAACGTGGTTCCACAATTCCACTCATGATCCAATTTTTCAATGAACATTTCACATAATTTCTTCTTCCTCTTTGTTTAAAATTGATCTATTAATTTTAAACATTTTAATTCTAATTGAAAATATGGTTCCATAATTCCACTCATGATCCACTTTTTCAACAAACCTTTTACATAATTTATTCTTCTTTCTTTCTTTCTTTAAAATTGATCTAATGATTTTAAACATTTTAAACATTGTTATCTCAATTAAAAAAAAAATGTGGTTCCACAATTCCACTCATGATTCACCTGTTCAACAAGTAAAAACCCCCATGTAGTTGCCGTCTAGGTAGGTTTTACATTTTACAAAAACAAAAAGGTCAAACAACAACAACAACAACAACAACAAAAGGTGAAAAAGGGGAATAGGCGGTAACCGGTTGATGAAATTGATGACGTGGTGGGCTGGAGCTGTGGACTGAAAGACCGGTTTTGAAGGGAGATACATTGCATTTTGCATGATGTTAGAGATGTGCCTGAATCTGAAATGTGCCTCTGAGTGTGACACCTTTATTTTTCCTTATTCCTTTTCTTCTTCTTTTTTCTCTCTCTTTTCCCAATAAATATTTTATATATAAAACCCTTTTTGCCTTAACACCCATATCTACATTTTTTACACGTACATACCTTGCTTGCATTCTCAAAAACTCAATCTTCTTCTTCATCTTCTTTTTTGCCCTACTTGTTGGGGTTTCAGATGCTCTTGAGCTTTGTTTTCCTGATAATAACAATAACAACGACAACAGTTGTGTGTGGAGGGTTTTGTGCTTCTGAGGCATTGTTTGGATTTTGTTTCTTCTGGTTTATTAGTCTTTGCTCATGCCTACCCTTGTCAATTACAGTGGTAAGCTTTTCTGGGTCTTTGCTATTTTTTCTGTTTTCCTTTTTGATTAAGTGGTGTTTGATTGTATTTTTTTTTTTTTTTTGGAGGATTTGGGTTCATGGGGTGTTCTTTATTTTTGTTTGATTTTAATGGGTGTGTCTTGGTTGCTAATTTAATATTGTATTGATCTGCATGCTCATAGTTTGAGGTCCTGAGTATATTTTTGATATGGGAATCGTCACTGATTTGGATTATCATAATTGGAAATTGAATCACACTATATTTGTTGATTGATTCTATTAGGTGATATGCTTTAAAACCCACTTCATCCTTGGGGAAGATCTCTCTTTTTTTCTTTTTCTTTTTTTGTAATAAATTTTTCTGGTACACAAAGCCTATGCCTTTTTTTTGTTCATGGGAACATCAAGTAGGAGCCTTTTAGGTTCAGGAAGATTGTTATTTTCTAGAAGCAAACTTGGACATTTATGATCTAATTATGCTTAGAATACATGGTAGATTCTTATTGGATTTGCTTTGCAGAGTGAAGGAAACTTAGATCTTTCCTTATGGAGTAACATGTTAGAAACCGTTTTTGTGTGAAAATAATAGATTTAGCTAGTTTTAAACAATTTTCTTTGCCGATTCCAAAATAGAAAAATAAATTTGTGTGGACAATTTTATCTGATATTATTTTTTGTCATTGGGATTTCAGGTGATGATGAATTCTATTCTGGGGGTTCTTTTTACCCAAATCCTATGGATTTGGGTTGCTTGTTCTCAATTGTTTCCCAAGTGGATGTGTACTGCCCCCCAAGCAAGCGGCCTCGAATTAGTGCCCCATTCATCTTTGGAAGAAATGAACTTGAGCAGGACAAGAAACCTTCCATTGAAGTTCTTCCTGATGAATGCCTTTTTGAGATCTTCAGACGCCTTGATGGAGGCAAAGAGAAGAGCTCTTGTGCTTGTGTCTCCAAGCGTTGGCTTATGCTTTTGAGTAGCATCCGTAAGGCTGAAATTTGCCATGAGTTGCCGGTTTCTAATGATGTTGATATGGTCACTGGTGATGAAGATCAAGATCTTGAAAGTGATGGATACCTTTCAAGGTGTTTGGAAGGGAAGAAAGCTACAGACATTAGGCTTGCTGCAATTGCAGTTGGAACTAGTAGCTGTGGGGGACTAGGAAAGTTATCAATCCGAGGAAGCAACTCTCTTCGTGGGGTCACAAACCTTGGCCTCTCATCTATTGCCCATGGTTGCCCTTCTCTCAAGGCTCTTACTTTGTGGAATGTTCCTTATATTGGAGATGATGGACTATCTGAGATAGCTAAAGGATGCAATTTGTTGGAGAAGCTTGACCTTTGCCAGTGTCCCACAATTTCCAACAAGGCTTTGATTGCAATTGCAGAGAATTGCCCAAATTTAACTTCTTTGAATATTGAATCATGCTCAAAGATTGGGAATGAGGGCTTGGAAGCTATTGGAAGGCTTTGCCCCAAGTTACACAGTGTCTCTATCAAAGATTGTCCCCTTGTTAGGGATCATGGAGTATCAAATCTTTTGTCTACAGCTTCTATGTTGTCAAAGGTCAAGCTTCAGAGCGTGAACATCACAGATTTCTCCCTTGCCGTGATTGGGCACTATGGCAAAGCCATTACAAATCTAGTCCTTAGTGGTCTCCAAAATGTGAGTGAGAAAGGCTTTTGGGTCATGGGTAATGCCCAGGGTCTCCAAAAGCTGACGTCGTTGACAGTTACTTCTTGTCGTGGGATAACAGATGTGAGTCTTGAAGCCATCGGGAAGGGATGCATCAACCTGAAGCAGATGTGCCTTCGCAAGTGCTGCTTTGTATCCAACAATGGAATGGTAGCTTTTGCCAAAGCCGCAGGATCACTGGAGTGCCTCCAATTGGAAGAGTGTAACAGGGTCACCCTATCAGGGATTGTTGGTGCCCTCTCAAACTGTGGTACAAAGTTGAAGTCTCTTACCCTAGTGAAGTGTATGGGAATCAGGGATATGGCTTTGGGATTTGCCATGCCCTCTCCTTGCACGTCTCTTCGATCCTTGTCCGTAAGATACTGCCCTGGATTTGGTACTGCTAGCCTGGCTATGGTGGGTAAGTTGTGCCCTCAGATTCAGCATGTAGACTTGAGTGGACTTTGTGGAATAACTGATCCTGGGCTTCTCCCTCTTCTAGAGAGCTGCGAAGCAGGACTTGTGAAAGTGAATCTCAGTGGCTGCTTTAATATCACAGATGATGTAATTTTGGCCTTGGCTAGGCTACATGGAGGAACCCTCGAGCTGCTCAACCTTGAGGGATGCAGGAAGATTACTGATGCTAGCTTGGTGGCAATTGCAGACAATTGCTTGTTACTCAACGATCTAGATGTGTCAAAGTGTGCGATCACTGACTCTGGTGTTGCAGTGCTTTCTCGTGCAGAGCAGCTCAGTCTGCAGGTCCTTTCATTGTCAGGTTGCTCTAAAGTATCAAACAAGAGCATACCTTTCCTGGAAAAATTGGGTAAGACGCTGGTGGGATTAAATGTCCAACACTGCAATTCAATCAGCAGTAGTACAGTTGAGCTGCTCCTAGACTCTTTGTGGAAATGCGATATTCTCTCCTAATCGGGGATGGAACCTTACACTTTTGCTGGATCAAGAGGCGGAGATATTCTCTCCTAATCGGGGATGGAACCTTACACTTTTGCTGGATCAAGAGGCGGATATAGCGGTGTTGAATCAGATTAGGAAATCCAAAACTCTAGTATGACCTCAAAATATAGTAGATGCATAAAGCTCTTAAGTCAACTCACATGGTTGGTAGTTTCAGCATACCTTTTCGGCCCATCCTCAGTGGGGGTGCCTATGGCTCAGTGGCTTGGTTGTTTTCCGGGGGACTCTGGCAGATCACTTATCCAACCTTTTTTGCAGGCTTTCCCAATATAGGAAAGCTTGTTCAACTATTTTGCTCCCCATTAATGGGAGGCTTCTTACTTTATTGCCATGGTTCCCTGAGAATACAGTTACCAAGTCCTGGTTTGAGGTTCCCACTTGCTCCTGGTTTTGTTTGCTGGATGTTCATACCCCCCAGTGTTTTAGCTTGGTTACAGGTTTTCGAGAGTGTTAAGCTTTCTTTATTTCCAGTCTCACAAAGTCTGTTGTCAGATTCAGTCCAAGTTAGTTTTTAGTGTCTAATAAGGTTCCTGAAGTTGTTTGGGATCCTTGTTTTCTACATTCACAAGTGTGGTTGCTTTGTGCAGTTCTAAGCGATGGTTTCCTTGGATATATTGGTTGTAGCATGCAGTGGTGGTGGCAGATACTTCATCGTGTTTGCCATGACAACCTTGTTGGTTGTTGTTGTTATTGCTGTCTTTAGCTTTTGCAGGTTTCTCTTGTTTATGGATTGTACACTGCAACTACTTTGTTGTTTAGTAATGAAATGGGGTCTTTTTTGTTTTGTATTTCTCTTGTTGGGGATGGAATCTTGTATGTTTCGTGGTTATGTGATCTCTCTCTCTCTCCACCTGGACCTTCCTTTACCCCTTTCTTTTTCTAACAGTCTTAGAAATTGCTTCCTCATCCCTGAGAAATCCTTGGGAAAATTAGATTTTAATCCGATAAATTTGTCTTACAAGCCAAACCTTACAGTATTAAAATAACAAATTAAACCCACAAGATTCATACAAATGTAACAAATTAACCTTGTTAACACCGTTAGGATCTCTTGATCTGAGGTTTAATTCGTTATGAACCTCAAATTTAATTTAATTCTTTTGAAACTATATAATATAATTTATTATATTCTAAAACTATAGGGTTTAAAATGGTTTTTTCTTTTTTTCTTTTTTGGGCGCCGAATTAAAATGTTACATTTATCTAGTGCTAAAAGAGGTTCACACTAAAAGAGGTTTGAGCCGACTCATCCACAAAGAAAAAGAAAAAAAAAAAAAAAAAAAAAGGCAAAGCTTGAGCCTTAATGTGACGATTAATGTTTTTCACCAAAAATAATAAGTTGCACATTCGAGTTTGAGAGTTAATTTCTCTATTTTAAAAAAATTATGTAAATAATATCTTTTCAGACCTCACCAAATTGGGAGCTTTATCTTGTGTATACAATTTTTATTCATTTATTATGTTAGATCTTAGATTGGCGGATTCTATGACCTAGTAATATCTTATCGAGTATGTGATATGTGTCAAAAGTATAAATTTAAAAGACCCAAGATGTAGTTCAAAAGAAAGTAGTTACTCAATGCCTTGTTAGCCGCTTGATTGTTGATTGATTGATAGAAAAAAGAGCTTCAACTAAACTTCGATTAAAACTCAATCAATCAAAAGCTGTGAAATCAAAATCTAACGTATTTTAATTAGGAAAAATTACAACTTACCTATATGTGGTTTGAAATTTGACACTTTACCCATTTGAGATTAGCTCAGTTAGAATTTTATAACCCGCTTTTGTTAAAAATAGAGCTAAATGTGTAATTTTACTCCACTTTTATGTCTCTCTCTTTCAAAAGCACAAAAAACATAAAAATACAAGATCAAATAAAATAAAAAAATAATCCAGCGGAACACTTGCATCATAAGATTTCAAATCATAAGTAGGTAATTTAAATTTCAGTCAAACCTTAGACAAATAAAGTGTCAAATTTCAAACCAAATATATACAACTTAAATTTTACCCAAATCGCATATAAGCTGTAATTTGCCCTTTTAATTAAGTTGATGGTTTCCTAGGTTTTTGTGTCCTACACCAAACATATAAAAGCCTCATTGTAGGCATGATTACTTAGGGAAAAATACACCCTACTACAGGTGTATATTTCCTCACACTCACAGCTGGTGGGACCACCAGCTGTGAGTGTGAGGAAATATACACCCATAACAGGGTACACTTCCTCATTACTTAGAGGTTTTAGAGAGGCTGCTGTTATGTACTAAAGAGAGAGAAAACCTAAACCTAGTTTTGACGAACATGTAAGTTCAAATTCACAACAGTGTTTTTGTTCTGGTGATCAAGAGTTGAAGACACAAAATCCTAGTACGTTGCTACGAAGCACAAATCTTCAAAGTTATCCTTGGAGTTACTCATATGGTTTGATCATGGTCACAAACAAGGTTTGTGAAAGAAGAAATTCATATAGAAAGTTCAAAGGTCCGAAGCTAGTGTGAGGTCATGTAGTAAGTTCATCTATTGATTATAATCTAAGGTTATGGGTATGAACTACATAATATAACTTTTCTTCGTTAGAGTGGATTTCTTTATTGGGGTAGAAGGTCTTTCATAGTGGTTTTTCTTTGAAGTGTTTTTAGTCAGTTTTCTACTTTGTGATCAAATCTGGTGTTCTATGTTGATTGTATACTTACATGTAGTTGTGATTAATTAATTAGAACTATAATCATGAAATTCGTTTAATCATGAAATTATTAATTATTAATTATTCTGCATAATTAACAAAAGGGTCTAAATTAAAACTTTCAATTTAGTACCAGTAGTCGGGCTGCCTTCCTCATCCCCAACACGTTTTGGCAACTTGGTTGATGACATTGGCATTTTGCTCCTTTTCATGTTTGGAAATTGCAATCCTAAACCTGATTTAATAATCTTAGGAAGGTAAGCTCTTATACCACCCTTAAACTTGGTGTATTGGATGTTAGAGCGTCCAACTAATCATGCACAATGAGCACCACAATCTGTTATCAAGCATTTCAAGGATCAATACCTTCGTCTTTCTATAATTCTAAGATAAATCAAAAGTTAACAAATAATCCGCTAAGAGCCTTATAATTCAACTAGTTCGCACTTTTTATTATTTACAACAAAGACCTCCAGGCTTCAAATCGCTCTCCATGTTCTAACTATCAAGTAAATAATATATATATATATATATATATATATATATATAAAAGCAATAACAGATGACCCTAGTCCTTCTCTCCACCACCCAAACAAGTAGAAGAGAAATGAAAACGGGTCCATAAACTTTACAAACAAAAGCCCACTTGGGCTAAGAGAAATTTAAGAAATTTACATGTTTATGGCAACCAAAAAAATCGTCTAATAAAAGATAGGTTGATATCATTTATTATATCCGAATAGACCACAGGCACAGGCACAGGTACATAGAGAAAATTTCCTTTTGAAGGTATCAACATTCAACAACTTGTCTAGCATATTAATAGGTGTGCTCTAGTATGTCGGGAAGGTGATTTGGCCTGCTAGAGCTAGGCCTCATAATAATATAAATGGCCAAAGCAACCATGTGCTTCTTCTGCATTCTGGGATGTTGAGCAGATGCAGAACGAGGTCCTTTGATTTGCTTCTCTGCACCAGAAGTACCCCCTCCGTAAATATTGTTCTTCTTTCTTTATTTCTTTATTCTTGGACAGTAACTTTGTTACAGTTCACGTAGCTTAAGTTGTTCGATTAAAATCAACAATGTAATTGTAATGCCTATATTGCTATGCAATAAAAGTAACATTATCTTTCAAGATAACAAGTATGTGGTTTGGATAGAAATTGATACACTCATTTTTTTTAATTAAAATTATGAATTGAAGACACAATTTCAGTTGAATTAAAATCGTGAATGTGTAACAAAGTGTGTGTTAACAAACACTATCCATATGGTTTATATGATTGAATTCAGTTTCAGAAAATGTATCGCACATAAGCAATTGAACCTGAATTTTATCATTTTTTAAAAACTAACTTAAAAGAAAAGAGTGTATAATTGTTTTCATTAATTATAATCTCAATCCATGTCAAGTGAAGACTAATCTTGCCAAGGTCTTTTTTATATGGTTTTTATTTTCCTCGGCTTCAGCTTTTTCATCAGTCTAATTCGTTAATTGTTTGAGTGAAAATTTTCTTCACATTGATGCAATATTTAGAACCTGGATGAGGTATAAAGAATTGATGAAGCAAGAGAAATATAAGAAGCCAAACCAAAGTCAAAGTGAGAGGTTAAAATGTGAATTTTTATTTGAGAGCGGAATATTTCCACATCATCTTTTCCATTATTATACATTTATGCACTATATTATTGGCATAACATAAACCTTAAAAACATGGGAAATATTAAACTAGAAATTTCTTATTATATAGTACTAGGACTAGGAGAGTTTGGATGATAGCTTATCTAGGTGTTTAGTCTCTTTAGAGTATTCCTTTAAATTTGTCAGTCTGTTTCAATGGAAAGCCACCAATAGAAAATACTTTAAAGAAAACGATTTGTCTTTTATTGTTTACTAGGCAGAGATCTTGAGAATAATGTTCTAGATTTTTGGTACTGAAAATATTTATACGAAGAATAAAGAAGAATACAGAAGAGCAAAAAAAGAATAAAGAAGAATCCATGAATAGTTGGTGGATTATAGTGGTTATAATAGTAAGAGATTTTTTTTTTTTTTTTTAATACGATATAATTTCAATCATGATGTCCACTACATAATGATTACTGTAGGGAGTGGAACAGCTACCACTCGGCCCTTAGGCCCAAGAAGTAATTGGGCCATGAGAAAAGAATTGGGCCAAGCCTATGTATTGAAAGGAATGCTCAATAGGTATTAAACCATGAAAGGAAGAAAGCTAGGTCATCCCAAGTACTACAGAAAAGATGAGTGACATAGGAAATCAGTTCTCATGGAAAAGGTAAGGTGCCAACTTACCCGAGGTATGGTATATAGATAATCCATGTGTGATTTTTAGGAGATTTCTAGAACAACGGTAAACTTCCGGAACATGCAAGAAGGTTGAATATCTTTGCCTCTGCATTAATGATGCGGTTCTTACCTAACCTCTGTCGCATTAAATATAAGTAAAACAGCCTGAACAATACAAGCTACTCCCAAAAGTCAAAGTTCCAAGATAAGGGTAGGGAGGAATCCAATAAAGTTAAAGAAAATATCCTTGAGGCTCTGTCAGGCAACATGACAGCTGTAGTGATAAGAGCAAGGATTAAAGCTATAAAAGGGAGAGGAGAGGCAAAAGATGGGGGGTCTAAAAAGGAGGATAAAGGGAACATTTTGAAGAAAAAACAAGTAGAGAAAGAAAGTAACAGTAACACTGCGGGAACGTGAGAGTTATCTATTGTAATATCTAGGTTGAAACTATAATATATGAGATGAAAGAAATCAATTGCTTAAGTTTCCCATTGTGGAGTGTTTATCCCTTGTTGTTTATTTATACGTTGGTTGTTGGAATAATTAAACTATGAATCCGTGGAGAACTCCACGGGGAGCCAATTTTTGCGGCCCCACAATTACATTTTATCGTCAGCCTAAAATACGAATTGGTTTTAGTGTAGGTGAGATTCAAACCCTAGATCTCTTCTTTGACTGAAGACTCCTACAAAAATGTGGGCATCTTATTCCAATGATTGAACATTGTGACACCCAGTGTGTCTATGCAGTGTGTGCATGTTGTTTTTGACTTTTTGTGAACATAAAACCATGTTTGTTAATTATTTCAAATTTTAATTCAAATGATTGTATTGTTTAGTTGTTTTGTTTGGTTATTTGTTGATTAGGACCCAAAGTTAAAATTTGGCTTAAAAAAAAAAAAAAAAATACTTGGCAACATTATCAGTTTTTTAGTTCAGAAAAAAAAACTGAAATAAATATTAATTTTATCTGACTTGTAAATTACATGAAAGGTAGTTTATAATATTTGATTTTTACCAAAAAAAAAAAAATACAAATAGTTCAATAATGATTATTTTGTTTATTTTCTTGTATGGACTAGTCTAAGGCAATTATTTAGAGTGTTGTTATAGCTACTATAAATTTCACTACATATGCATTACAAACTGATTTATCAATTTTTAAAGCACAGATCAAAAAGCAATTAAAAATTTTATTTATTACATTATAAATATGGTATCACTCACACTTATTGTCACATAAGTTTTTTTTTTTTTTTTTTTTGAGAAATATATATTTTTTTGGCAGATTTTTTGAGAAATATTGTCACATAAGTTTGTAAACATATTGCAGTAGAATTGGTAGTAGTTTTAGTATTTTCAATTTATTTATTATTAGTAGTGCATCAATTTATAAGATTTTAGTACAATTAGTAAAAGCTTTGGTAGTTTCTTTATTGATAATTTTATATTAAATTGATGCTAGTTTACATTTTTTTTTTTTTTTTTTTTTTTAAGTTTGTTTATACACCCTTCCAAAATTTTGGTTTCATTTTGCATGGAGGAATGAGATAAAGGAGGGGAGGGAGGTGGTGGCAACATGAGGGAGGAGTGGGAGGTGATGGTTTCAACATGGAATGAGGAGGAAAGTGGTGCCGATAGAGTGATAGTGACCACATAGGAGGGAGGGGAGAAGGACAAAGGGTGGGAGGTGGTAGTGGATTTTTGAATAGATAAATGAGGGGAGAGATGATATTGGTAGCATGAGGGAAATACTATAAGGGTGGTAGTTTTAACAATGTAGAGGTGGAGGAAAAGGATGTTGCAGACATCCCATTTTACAACTTGCATTTAAACAATATTAAGTGCAAAACAGTAATGTTGTACCAAGGGCATGATCATAATTTTAATAGTTAGATCTTCAGGTTTGTGAAAAAAAAAAAATCTTGATGTTCTAACGATCATAATGATATGAGGGGAGAGAGAGAGAGAGGGAGAGATGATATTGGTAGCATGAGGGAAATACCATAAGGGTGGTAGTTTTAACAATGTAGAGGTGGAGGAAAAGGATGTTCTAGATGGAAAATTATTGTGTACTCCCGGAGTACCATAAATATATACTCTCTCCTCTCACATGAATAGTTGGTCTCATTAATTAAATTCATAGTAGGACCCACCATTTATGTGAGAGGGGGGAGTACGCATTTATGATACTTTGAGAGTACCTAATAATTTTCCATTGTAAACACCTCATTTTACAACTTGCATTTAACCAATATTAAGGGCAAAACAATAATGTTGCACCAAGGACATGATCGTAATTTCAACAATTAGATCTTCAGATTTGTGATACAAAACAAATCTTGATACTCTAACAATCACAATGGTTTGTCATGGGTTTTGATCGGACCACTTGATCAAAAATTATCGTACAAAAAATTTTCAATGATCGTGACTCACCTACACAATTGGCACAATCACATTCTATTTTAAACACTTAATTTTGATTGGTTTCAACAAGAATTAATTTAAAATTAATTAAGCGTGAATTTTAATTGGATTTCATTTTTTTTAATAAAAAATGTTTTCCTTTATGGCATCTTATCTGCTCTTTTGAAAAACAATTTGGAGAGAAAAACATATATGATCCATAAAAAATTTTAAAAATAACAGAAAATGCTCAAAAACGTTATTATTTTCAGCAGCAACTTGAATCACATTTTTGGCTTGGAAAAAGTTGAAATTTGGTTTTCTCTATTTCTAGAAAAGTTGTAGAGAATTGAATTTCCTTTTAAAAACACCAATCCCGAATCAATTGGAATTTTGAGCAGAAAGTTATAGCTAAAATACGAAACAGGTGCAGAAGATAACACAAATTCAGCATCATCTTCAACTTTCTTTCAAAATTTCAAATGGGGATCAACATCAAATCTGTTCAAGCTTATCTAATAGGCTTATCCCCTCCCTTAACTTCAAAATAAAGCTTTTGAAAAAAGTTGGATAGAGAAACTGATACATTCTATGAAAAAAATTCAAAAAACAGAAAAATGCTGAAAAAACGTTATTATTTTCAGCAGCAACTGGAATCGCATTTTTAGCTTGGAAAAAGTTAAAATTTGGTTTTCTCTATTTCTGGAAAAGTTGTAGAGAATTGAATTTCCTTTTAAAAAGTGCTAATCCTGTATAAATTGGAATTTTGAACAGAAAGTTAGAGCCAAAATACAAAACATGTGCAAAAAATAACACAAGTTCAGCATCATCTTCAACTTCCTTTCAAAATTTGAATGGGGATCAACACCAAATCCATTCCAGCTTATCTAAACAGGTTTATCTCCTCCCTTAACTTCAAAAGAAAGCTAATACCTTAACTTTAAAGCTAGGCCATCCGTTCCCTTATAAATAGAGATGACCTCTTCCATTTTTTGGACCTCATTCTCTCTGGAAAGCCAGTGAGAAAGCAGAAAGAAAAGCTATTGTGCAACCATTGTTCTTACTTTGGTTGTAGTTTAGTACATCCTTACTTTCTCCTAGCCCTTTAAGTGATCACTTCCCCCTTTTAATTTATGCTCTAAGCTGGTAAGTAGTTAATTATGTTCTTTAAGTTTTTGCACAAACTTGAATAAATGCTTCCAAGTCATTATTTGTTTCTTTCATGATATGCTTGGATGAACATGCCTATATGTCTCATTGATATTCCTTTTACATGCTTAGATGAACACTTCTAGACTAATGCGCAATTTTCTCTTGAATGCTTAGATGAACATGTCAAGGTAGTTGTTTTACTTTTTTTTAAAGCTTAAACGAACATGTCTAAGTATTTTGATTTTTTTTGGATGAACATGTCTAAGGGATTTTTCTTTAATTTTTTTCATAATTGCTTGGATGATCAAATATGCTTAAATGTTTTGTTTTTCTCTTTGCAATTGTGTGGATGACAAATAGCATGACAATTATATGTTTTCCTTCACATGTTTGGATGAACACTTCTAAGTTATTATTTGTTTTTTATAACATGTTTGGATGAACATGTCTAGGTAGTTGTTTCTCTCTTTTTTTAAATGCTTAAACGAACATGTCTATGTATTTTGATTTTCTCTAGATGATCATGTCTAAGGGTTTTTTTTTTTTTTTTTTTTTTTTTTTTTTTTTTTTTTTTTTTTTTTTTTTTCTCATAATTACTTAAATGATCAAATATGCTTAAATGTTTTGTTTCTCTTTGCAATTGTGTGGATGACAAATAGCATGACAATTTTCTGTTTTCCTTCACATGCTTGGATGAACACTTCTAAGTTATTATTTGTTTTTCATAACATGCTTAGATGAATATGTCTAGGTAGTTGTTTCTCTCTTTTTTTAATGCTTAGATGAACAGGTCTAATTAACATTATGGTTTTCACTTAAATACATGGATGAACATGTCTGAGTGATTTTCTTTGTTCTTCTCATGATTGCTTGGATGATTGGTAGGCCTAAAAATAAATTTTCTTTTGCAATTATGTTGATGACAAATAACATGAAGATTTTGATTTCCTTCATATGCTTAAATGAACATGTCTAGGCTAGGAATTACTTGTTTACATTAATTTTTTGGATGAACATGCCATTACTTTCATGCTTTCTTTACATTTACATTGTTATTTAACAAATTTCACTTTTTGTTTCTCTTTATGTTAAATTCCCCAATACATATTTGTTTACAATTCTTGCAAATTAATATGTTTATATAATATATTGTTTGTATTTGTTTGACATGACAAGATATTGGCCACCTTAACCTAGGAGACCGGTTTTACCGGACGAGGTGGGTGCTTAATCCCTTCTCATCTCATAAATTAGCCTCCGAATCAAGATCAAGGGTTCTAGACTAAGCTCTTGTATATGCAATTTTACATTTTTTAAAATGTAACTAGGAAACAAAGCAATGTAATTTACTTTCTTAGATTGTATCCAGGACCAAAAAGGTATTGTAAATTTTTGTTACAAAATTGATGTAAATTGTCATATATATTAATACAACAGAAGCATTTTTTATAGAGAAGATTTTCTTATTTTTCCATTTAAATTAAATAAGTGGCAACTCCATGTAAAACCCTCAATCTAGGAGAGAGTACATTTTACAGTAAATTCAACATTTTGAGCATCACGACCCCACCCATTCGTGCGAGTTAGGCCCAGTTTGAGAAAAAATTGGCTGGCCGAGGCCGGGGTCGTGATTGTGGTCACTCACAAATGTTGGTGGCGGAAAAAAGGTGAGAGGTGGTAGCATGAAGGAGTGGAGGAGGGAGCATGAGAGAGGTTGAGAGCAATAATTATCTCATGTATAAGACATATGCATCCTCCATTGCAATGTGTTACTACAGAGTTGTGTAAAACTTAACACACTAGGAAGGAATGATACATATAGATCTAGTACATATATAAACCTTCTCAGTTGAGAGAAGACACAAGCTTAGCCCAAAAAATGACTTATGTCTATCGACAATAAGAATCTTTTCCACTAAAAATTTTTGGTTGCACTAAGTATTAAAAAATATGAAAAACCTTTTTCAAAAATGTTTCACCCCATTACATTTAACGAGTTTCATAAATAATTTTTCTTTAAATAATTAATTACTATAAGAAAAATTAATGATACAAATATAAAACAAGTCATTATCTGGACTACAGGGTGCAATAACGAGTAGTGGTGTAACTGTGTAAGTGTCAGAACTCACAACCCATAACTTAACAGTTAGCATGCATCTTCTCAATCAATTAGTCCAAAAAAAAAATGTACGGGGTTAGTGAATAGCCATGTGGACCGGAATCTAGTACAACTTAGGTTGCAGTGGCAATTTTAAAACTATTATTTTTCCAAAAATTTTATAAACGGAACTAATTTTATTTGGGTAAATTTCACAGACCTCCTTTGAGGTTTGGACTGCAATTACATTAGTTTATGTATAAGATTCCGTCTATTTTATACTTAAAATCTATATTTTCTATTTTACACTATCATTTTTACAAAACATTCATATCAGTTTATCTATTTTACAAGGTATTTCAATAAAATATTATTTCTTCTCAATTTTTTTTATTATTTCTCTCAACTACTTTTACATTCTCTCTCTCTCTACCATTTTTTCTGATTTGTTGCTCTCTCTCTATACCGATCTCTAATCCACACCCTCTCTCTAATCTTTGAATCTCTCATGGCCGAATCTCAAGCTTCCACCATCTCCGATCCTCATAAACTCCGTGACACCTATCCACAGACTGCCACCATCTCCGATCCTTAAAGGAAATGGAGCTTCCAAGCTCCACCTTGACACCCACAGACTGCCACCGATACTCTCTACTCTCAAACCACTCTTCGATCCACAAGCCTTGAATGGCGCGTGAACCACAAGAAGTCAAGCACCGATCGTTCCAGTTAAACACTGATCTATCTCTTTGTTGGTTTGTCTGTATGGGTTTGTTTGTGTGTTGATTTGTCTGTGTGGATGTGTTTGTATGTGGGTGTGTTTGTGTGCATCTGAGGAAAAAGAAGATGAGGAGAGGAAAGTCACTGAGTTCGTTGTGCACGGAGAAGTGAGAAAAAAAGGTGCGAATGGAAATTAATAAAATAATAAATACACATGCTACAGTAATCGTGCATATATGCACGGTTACTGTAGTAATTGTGTATTTATACACAAGTTTGCACCCACTGATGTGGATGATTTTTTAATCAAATTGTGTAAAAGTAGTTACTTTTTCCATTTTGCACATTTATGCACAAGTTGATGTAATTGCTCTAATACCAATAAAGTCCACAACATTTAAAAAGTGACCATTTTGGTCCTTATTTCCAAACGGTTTGTAACACCGTTACATACCCTGTATCCTCCCTCTCACCCCTCTCTTGAGTCTTCTCTCTTTCTTTTCTCTAATTCAGAGAAGAAGAAAAAATTGAAGAACAGAACCCACAAAGCCAATGACCCAACCCAGCAAAACCCACAAAAAGCCAACGACCACCAACCACCAACCACCAGAAAAACCTAGAAAACCATCAATCACTAGCAAAGCAACGACATCAACAAAACCCACAAACTCAGAACCAACGACCACCAACAAAACCCACAAACCCATCAGCAATACTGACCATCCCACAACAAACCCAAAACCTGAAACACAAACCAAAACCTACAAAAATCCAACACACCCACAAAAAACCAAATTCTCTATCACCGATCCAAACCAAAACCAACCCATTACAAAACCCACCACCACAGCACCACCACAAAGAGGAAGAGAGAAGAGAAATTGCAAACCCACCACCATGGCGCCGTATTTGAGTAGAGGAGATTGAAATGTCGCCAAATCTGAACGAAGGAGAGTGATACGTTACCGGTCTAAGCTTAAACATCGCCGGATCTAAGCGGGTTTTTGAAACTCCTCTCACTCACTACTCACTAAAACTTAAACTCATCTCTCAAAACTTAGGCATTGATAAAAGCACCGTGCCAGTGATCGAAACACACGCCCATAACAATGGTGGCGACGAACATGAAATTGGAGATGATGGCTCTGATGGACAAGAGGAGCGCCTTGGAGGCCGAGATAAACGCCATCATCGACCGCCTCTACCAGCTTGGCGACCCTAGCCTTTCCGGCAATCTCGTCAATTCTGAGGTCTCTTTCTTCTTTATCTTTCAATTTTTGATTTTTTGAAATTGTGAGTTATGAGTGATAATATGCACTCATAGGAAGAGAGAGAGAGAGAGAGAGAGAGAGAGAGAGAGAGAGAGAGGCGATTATGGAGTGAGGAAAGAACAAAGAAGAAAAAAAAAAGTAACGATGTTACAAACCCTTTGGGAATAAGGACCAAGATGTAGGGATGGCAATGGGGAAAGGCGGGGCCAAAGGATGGGGTCTTCATCCCCACCCCGCATGATTTTGTCTTGCCCCATCTCCGCCCCGCCCCACATAACAGGAAAAACTTTCTCACCCATCCCCACCCCTTGGGGCCTTGCGAAGCCCCGTCCCACCCCGTAAAACTCTACTTTTTTGTTAATTTAACCTACAACTAGTACAATTTTTTTATTTATGAATTCATTAATAAAAATATATTTGAAATTACAACTAAATTTATCCCATCAAATCAAATCAATTTTTAGAAAAAATTGAATAACATATCCAAATATTTAACAAGACAATTAAAAAAAATAAAAAATCTCATAGTTCTCATAGTATAACACATAACAAAATAAATGTAGAAAACCACATTGGGTAGAATAAAATATGCTAATATTAATATGTTTGTTTAAATAGTAGTGTTTTAGGGTATGAAAAATTTATAATTATAACCCTTAGTAATGCAGGGTAGGGCGAGGATAGGAAGGGGCGGGTCTATAAAGTCTAAACCCATCCCCGCCCCGCCCCGTGGTGTGGGGCTAAAATCTTGCTCCATCCCCGCCCCACCACTTTTATGGGGCTAGGAAAAACCCGCACGGGGAAGGGTGGGTTGAGCAGGATGGGGAAAAATTGCCATCCCTACTAAGATGGTCACTTTTTAAATGTTGTGAACTTTATTAGCATTAGCCCAAACCTCAAGGGAGGTTTGTGGAATTTACCCATTTTATTTTATTTTTTAAATAATTATTTAATGTTGCTAAATATAATCGGCGAAAAATGTAATGAGTTTATTTAAAAGTGACATATAGGAAGTGTTTGGTACTGTTGTTTAAACAACAGTTTTCAGTGTATAAATAATATTACACATATTTTCACATATTTTTTCATTCACATATATTTCCACAAAACAACAACGTTACTAAAAATCTCTTACCAAACAAACCCATAGTTACTGTCACATAAAATAATTGTGCAAAATAAAATAGTTGTGCAAATAAGTGTAAAATTGGCCGTGGTTTTAAAAAAAAATTTTGGCACAATTTTTCAAGATAAAAATTTTTGTCACAACTTTTTCTATAATTTAGAATTTGTCAAAGTAATCGATAATAAGCTATGGACTATCACTTTTACTTGGATTCAATTCTTTTTTTTTTTTTTTCCACACTTAAATAAACTGTAATAAAAATTGTATACCTACATTTTGTCATCCCATGATTGAAACGGGAAACGCATCACCAATTTAGCCAGCAGAAGAATTGCTATAATAAAATCTTGTGCATACGAATAAAACAAGTTGATGCAGCCAAATAAAATGAAGAAGAAGGAAATACCTGGTCGAGACTTGGACTTATGGAGCAAAGTGTTGTTTTCATCAATGTTATGTTTTTTTTTTTTTTTTTTAAATACGATAGATTTTCAAATATATAGATGTGAATAGCGTGAGCATTTGCATTTGGGTATTTAAAAAAATACCTGGACAAAATGGATAAATACCTTTAATTTTAAAACTATGTGGCAAAATACTATTATTTTCGAAGTATTTATTAGCAACATACCCATGTTTTGGAACTCTATTTTAACAAAATCAAGTTCTACATAAAACTTGAAATCCTCAAAATCGAATTTTATGTGTATTTTTAAGTAAAACTCGATATTAACAATGTCGAGTTCCACTTAAATTTTCAAAAAAAAATTAAGTAACAAAATATGCGTAGAACTTGACATTTCTAATGTCGAGTTCCATCTATAACTTAATATTGTTAAAATCAAGTTTCAAAAACAAAAGTATTTTGCTAAATACTTTGGAAAGAGAGATATTTTGCTATATAGTTTTAAAATTAAGAGTATTTATCCATTTTGGCCAAAATACCTATTTTACACACTCAAAAGCTACTTTATTTTTTTTATCATCCCATTTTACAACTCACTCAACATCACAGTTCTTATTTTCCAACCCTATTCATTTATCTCTCTTCCACTCCTTTTCTATCTCTTCCTTTGAAATAAACCAAACAAATTAATATTTATTTGTTTTATACAACCATGCTACAGTAGTTTGTTTATATACAAATTTATTGTTCATAGTTGCTAAAATTTGTTAACAATAGCAACCCAGATAAAGTATGTTTTAGGCCTCTGAAAATGTTAAATAGCAATTTGGGGGGTTTTACACCCCATACTAATGCTGACACCGTTTTAGATCAAGAGAATAATTTGGACTCAATCTCACGAGTGTGACTTGAGTTTGATGGATAACATGTTTTTGATTTGAGCTTGCAAGAATCAAAAGTTTTGTATTACCCCAATTAAGAGGACCAATTAAGAGGACTTATTACAATTCTCTTTAAATGAAAACTCTATTTTTACTTGTGTTTTGAGTTTTGACCATTATTGTCAAATAATTGTAGAACATACATGTCTCCATGGTCTCTAATTCTCTGATATAGTTGTCAAGAAGTGTTGTGGTGTCTTCCTTGTTTTTTGAGCGAATAAGTCTAGTGCCACACATGGCGAGTTGTGGCATTTGTTGTGCCAAAATGTGTGGCACTAGACTTATTCTTTTTGAGCATTTGCTTAATTAAATCAAAACCTAATTAAATTTCAAGTTATTTAATTTGTAACTATTTCTTTTTATATATATATATATATATTTATATATATATTTCGCTATCATATAATAAGCACTTGTTTTAGATGAACTAGACTATTTAACTACTTGACATGTGTGTATTGCTTGGAAGACTAATCCTCTCACCCCCACGTGTCATGCCTTAATTGGCAAAAAATTAAAGTGTATTGTAAATAACACAAGCCTAGATGTGAGAAATAAACAACAAGAGATTTCTCTTGATTTTACCAATAATTATCTTATGTGCTCATTCAATGGAGCAAGCTCATGAGATATCGCTTCCTTTTGTACGCATGGCTTATTATGTATATTATTCCTTGTCTCAAGTTAGAGTTTAGTTTAAAATAAAATAATTATTAATAAAAATGTAATGATCTTTACGTAGCATGATTTTTTTTTTATAAGAATATGGTTGTGAAAAGAATGTAAAGATAATGTAGAAAATTGAAGAAGTAAGAACTTTGATTTATTTATATTTTAAAAATAAGGATATATATTTTGAAATGTATTAAGAAATAAGAAATCGATTTAAACTAGTAAGAAGTGTAAGTTTATAAATATTGGGGAAAAAGTATTATTTAGAGTCTTACAAGAAATGTACAGAAATTACAAATTGTAATATTGTCAGGTCATAAATTTACACATATAGTAGTATTCATTAATATTCTAATCTTACAATTATTTAGCAAAAACACTTAGTGCTATTTCTTGGTAATAATTCAATAGTTAGGGAGGTGGGATTTGAACTTCAAATGTCTCGATGAAAAATATCAAAATGTGCCAACCAATTAAACTACAAGACTCTTGGCATACTCATTTGTTTAGAGTTATTTGAAGTTTATATTATTTATTTGACTAATCATAATTTTTTTAGATACAATTATATTTTTTATACAATTTGTTTATTTTTAAATAAATTAAACTATCTCATAATTAAAAAAAAAAAAAAAAACTAATAATAAGGAATAACTAAAACTCAAACACCTTAATGTAATAGTTTATCATAGATCAGAAGACATTGCAAAGAGCCAAGAGGTCGTGGACTCGTGGCCATGAAACTAACTTACAAACAGAAATCAAGGGGATGATTAAAACAAAGAGTTTGCTATAGCCACTGAATTTTTCATGGAAAATTCACACTCTCCTCCATTACACATCACTTGGACCCATCCCAATACAAAAGAAAAAAAATGGGTTTGAAAATTTTAGGTGCCCACTTTGGTGTCCTTTGGACTTGTTCTCAGAACAAATTCAAAAATTTTTAAAAAGAAATGCTTAAACAAGTGTACTGTTACTAACTGTAGCCTCACCTTGTATGATGACAAAAAAAGAGTAATCCAATAATTAGAAAAGGTGACCAGGGAATGTCAATTCAGCCAGCAAAAGATGAAAATAACTGTGACCACTGTCATTCACATTTCACACTGAAAAACCTATAAGTCAGAGCCACTGTAGCTCCAATAAAAACTCAAAACCAAGTTATTCTATTGGGACCCCCCAGGGACCATGATGCCTTGTATTAGTGAACAAAACAATACAACCCATCACCTCGGTTGCACTTGCAATCAACACCCTCTCTTCTCTTCACAAACATACTCCCACACCTCACTGCAAATTTTCATGTTCTTTTCTGTTTACATGAAGAAAGGATTGATGGCTCCATCAGGAAATGAGCTTAATGGGCTAAGGATTGCAGTCATTGTGATACTTTTCTTTTCTCTCACATTCTTTCCTTCCAAATCAGGTAAACACAGGAAATTTAAACCCTTTTAAGCACTGGTAAAGTACCTATATAGAGTGTTTTGTGTCTTGCATTTTATGTCACAGCTTAATTATGATATATTCGCAGAGCTAAGCCTTACTGTGTTTTTTTTTTTTTTTTTTTTTTTTTTTTTAACTATTTTTGCTTTGTTGTGATCCATTGGCAGATGGGTCAATGTTACTAAGAGATAGTGATCATGAGGGTGTGAAGCAAAAGAAATTGGTGTTGGGTTCAAAACCTCCTCGGTGTGTTAACAAGTGCTTGAGTTGCAAGCCCTGCAGTGCTGCTTTAGTTACATCTCCACACCATAGAAAAGAATTCCAAGCATCATTTCAGCGAGATGAGAGTTATTATCTTCTCTCATGGAAATGCAAATGTAAAGATAAGTATTTCCAACCTTGAAAGCTCTGGCCAAAAAAACAAGAAGCCTAGAAAGTTTATAGCCTAATCTGATGAGGACATTGCCGTGTATATAGGAGCTATAGTACTGCTAGAGTTACAGACCCCCGGTTGGTTTGTCACTATTTGGACAAAATAGTCCTCTCTCTTTCTCTCTCTCCCCAAATGATATTACTCAGTACTTGAATGATTGTAGTGCTAATTTGTGTTGAGACTGTTTGTAGTAATTATTGGCAATTAAGAGCTGCAAATTTACTGTTTTTAGTATTTATTTTGTTAAAGAGTGAAGTTTTTTTTTTTTGGTAAAATGTTAAAGAGTGAAGTTGCCAATGAAACTTCATTGAAGGTAGTTGTCCGTGCGACTTTGGACTCCTCCAAAGAAGAGCTACTTCTCCACGTGACTTTTTTTTTTTTTTTTTTCGAGAAACCTCCACGTGACTTTGTACTCACCACAAGCAAGCGTACAGACCTATTCAGTACTTTTCTTTATTACTATAATTTCTTCATAGTGGTAGTCTCTATTCTCACAAGGAGAACTGGAGAACCAGTTCAAATCCTCATGAATTCTAATATTGTACTTTAGGATGTGTTTGAATTTGAAGAACTAAAATCAAGGATTCGAAGCATAAATGGAATGGTTAATAAATTAGATGATATAAATTTAATAACACATGATGAGTTAAGACTATTAAATTTGGAGATTTTGCTTAAAAAAATATGTGATAATCATTTCAAATCCACGTATTAATACTACCGCAAGTATAAATGTTTGAGGAGTGTGGGGGGTAAGGGCTGATGTTCAAGTCTCTAGAAAAGAGTTTTATATACATAATACTTAGATTATACTAGAATAGAAATTTTATCTTGTATATCCATGTATTAATTAAACATAAATTTATTCATAAATTTCATCGATATAAGAGAATTTTGTCATTTCTTATTCTATTCAATAAATTTAAACTAAAATTTAGAAATCCAAATCCATCTCCTTAATCCAAATGAATCATTAAGAAATTTGCACCAACCCCACTCAAGGGTTAGCAAAAATGGCAGAAACCACTTGTTATGAAGAAAAGCTCGTAACCAATTGAAGCACCATATTTCAACTTCAACCAAAATACTCATAAAGATACTGAGAAACACCATGAATTTCTTTAGGGTAAATTCAGCAAGGCGCCTCTTCTCTACCAATCAAACAAATAAAAAGAGAAGAAAACAAAAGAGATGTGCCTCATTGTTTTGTTTTGTTTTTTTTTTTTTTTTGATGAATATGTTCCTCATTGTATTTATTTTAATGGAGAAGTTTAGGGGCTGTTTGGATTTATGATTTCCATAACTTATAACTCTGTTTTCATCCTTCATAACTCTGTTTTCATCCTTCATAACTCAAAGATGGTGGGACCCATAATTGAGAAGTCCGTTTGGTTTTTGTTTTCAGTTGTTTCCAGTTTTTGTTTCCATTACTCAATTATCTGATTTTTGAGTGATGAGTTATAAAAACTGAAAACACATTTGAGGTGTTTTCAGTTTCCATAACTCAGTTTTCAATAGCATTTTTGTAATTAAAACTACATACTGGGTCCCACTCGTCTTGTCATGTCAGCTTTCCCTTCTCTCTCCCACCAGTCACACTTTTTTTTTTTCTTTATCTGTTCTTCTTTAAAGCAAAAAGCTCATACTCATCGACCGTTCACATCGAAAAGCTCATACCCACGTCGACCACTCACACCGAAAAGCTCATACCCACACTAAAAAGCTCATACTCACTGATATATTGACGAGAAAAGCTGAGAGATCATCGGCGTCGATCTTCGATCACATGTCGAAAAGCTTCACCACGCACTCGTTCTCCTCATCGCTGCTATCGTACTCGTTCTTTGATCTGGCCAAAGCATCAAAATCGGCATCCACAGCAACGATGGATCTCCGTTGGAAACAATTCGATCTGGAAGCTCGTTCTTCAATTTGGAAGCTCTGTTGTCGGTGTTGAGAACAGCTCCGTTGGAAACAATTCTATTTGGGTCTTGTTATTTCTAGATAGTTCTTTTTTTTTTTTTTTTTTTTTATTTGGTGGTGTATGGAGTTTAGGAAACTGTAAATGGAGTTTTTGTAACTATGGTGTATGGAGTTTTGGTTAATTTGTGAATGGAGTTTTTGTGTTAAACTGTGACTGTGGTGGTGGCAAAATGAAATGAGCAGGGAAGAAAATGGTGGGAAATGAGGGTGAGGCAAGTAGGCTAACAACAATCTCTGACCAATTGCTCAAGTATGGGTCCCACAAAAAGTAAAAAAAAAAATTTAAGTGATGAAAACTGAAATAGTGTCCAAACGGGTGGGGTGTAGAGAGTTGGGGTATTTTAAGTGATGAATGATAAGTGATGAAAATTGAGTGAAGAATGATGAAAAAAAAAATCCAAACAGAGCCCTACTTTGCATATAAAGTTTTGATAGAGAAGTAGCATGACTGTGGACTGTTTTGTTTTTTGTTTTTTTGTCTTGGCTCTTTGATTGAGACTCTTCATGACTACAAAACTTGGCCAAGATCCAACTGCAAAGTGACCCATGAGATTTGGCAGGGGATGCTCGGTGATTGTGGTAGCTAGAAGGAAAATCAAGACGCGTTCTGTTTGTGCTGTTTTACTGTATAAAGAACTCTTGTTATGACTAGTGTTATTATGCACCCAATTACCAAAAACCACATTTACAACAAAAGCAAGAACCAAAGAGAACAACTAGGTAAATACGAACTTTCTGATTTACATATAATCATACATCCGTAGAAACTTTTTCTCTCTTTCCAAAAACAAGTACAGACAAACTTCTTGATTTACATAAAGCCTCTAAATAAGAAGGTCATAAATCTCCCAGGGTGAATCACTGGGAAAAGAAACTCTGTAACTTATTGGTGTCCTCTTATTTTGCAATACAATATACTTTGATTTCTAAACTAACAAGAAACCATTATTAATTAAGGATTATACTTGTGTAGTAGCTCTTTTCAAGAAATATTTTCATGTTTGTAGTAGATTTTTTGCCCTAAGAGGGAATAGCCTCTCTCTGTTGATCTGCTTACTGATATGCATCACATCCATGGAACTGGATCAGCAAGTCTTTATTCTAAGCAGACTAGAATTAGCCATGACCCTCCGATGCTTTCCAAATGATATTGTCTAGTTTGGCACAGAAATTCTTGTAGAACTGCAAAGAGCTCACAAGAAAGATGTCACGATAGTTGATAGATATACAGAAGGTTGTATGCCAGCTACTGTGTAATTCATGAAAAAAACAGGACAAGAATGCACTGAAGTTGAAACCAAGTTTTGCACCATGAGTGATGCTAATTGTGTAATAAATGACACCAAGAAACATGAAATTGATTATTTAAGCCTAACCAAGCTGAGGATGTTGAAATTGATAGATGGCAGAAACGCAAGGATAGTAAAAGATATGTATGTTATTATATTGAGTCACTATTATGCAACTTACCATCCTCCACCACCCCCCCCCCCCAAAAAAAACCCCCAACCAAAAAAAAAAAAAAACAACAGAGAAACAACTAAGCAAGATGGCTAAGAAGGTTTAGTCAGATGCAATAAAGACAAATATCTGCACCAACAAGAACTAAGGTAGGCAAAGGCACTAAAGGGGCAATAAAAAGCCCCCAAATGTGATTGAGATCAAGAGTAGAGACATGATAGCCTGTAATCACATTAAAAATAAGGTCTGATAGAGCATAATAACCAATGATAAAAGGGACAGATTTCCTGGAATCAGACATGAATTTATTATCTGTAGAAGCTAACCTTGTGATATTCAAGAGTATCGCCAGCAGCCTTTCGAGCATCTACCATGAAAAGGGATGGTGCAACTTCAAAAACCTATACATGAAAGATAAAGCTGCCTTGTAAACAGTAGTAACCTAGACTGTAACCAAGGCATTACTACCAAGAAACTTTTTTCCTTTTCCCATTTTTTTTTTTTTTTTTTTTTTTGGGGGGGGGGGGGGGGTGTTGGGGAGTGAAACAGTGTGCAGTAACCAAATCTAAGAGGTTACCTCCAGGACCACTGCAAATTGACCAGCCTTATTCGCAGATATTCCTTCAAGTCTTATCTGTGGGGAAAATATTTTAATAAAAAAGTTAAAAGGCATTAAACTCTTTTATAAATAAATAAATGAAAAATAAAAATAAAAAAGTCAATGAAACTACGGTTAGCAGTATGGGTTAAATTTTATACATTGGTATTTCTCATTCAAATACTAAGGCAGGAAAACCAATCAGCAAAATATATGCATAACCCCTAAATATTAATTAGACATCAGTTTGTCAACAACATATGATACAAGAAACGGAACATGTTTGAAGACTTTATTATAGAAAAGCATGAGAATATACAATATCTTGAACAAGAGGCTGATTAATATGATACAAGAGGCTGATAATATACAATAAACAGAGCCAAATGAATGTGACGACCATTTGTGACAAAGTTTATGACAAGCAAGAACAGTATCTTGAACAAGAGGCTAATTAATATGGTTGTGATGGAACTGGTAGCAGAGATGCAGATGAAGTGAAGGTGCACTTCAGCAGTGCATTTATATGAAAGATAAGTCGTACCTTGTAATCACGTCTATGGACTTTGAGACTCATTGATCCTGCAACAGCTTCCATTGTTGAAATGATAACATTTGCTGGTTTGCGGGACACGAAACGAGTTTGCCGCTTCACATAATCCTGCCAGAGAACAAGAAAGTTCTGAAAGAGGCACCTCTAAAATTCCACACCACATGAACTATTAAAAGGAAAACAATCAAGAAAAAATACTAAAACAGTTCCAGAAATAAAGTAAACAAACGTACGTCAAAAGTTTTGTGCCTACGAATTTTATGACATTATTTTAGCCCATGACTACTCCCTGATTTTTTGCTGGTTGTTATTGAATACATTACGCAATTATTTTAACTTAGGCCTGCTTCATGAACAAATTTTTGAATTGAAAATGTATAGTTCTTAACTTTGTCAAATATATTTAGAAATAAATTATCTTAAACTCATTCAATTTACAACCTATTGAACCCAAAATATTATCTTTTCTACAGTTCTAATCTAGTAATAATCTGCCACAGGTCTCATTTTTCAAAATTGGTGCCCCTAAACATGATAAAGAGGGAACAGCAATAATATACCCAAAAAAAAAAAAAAAAAAAAAAGAACGAGCAAAAATGTAAAAACCATTACCATTCTGCTTCATACACTGATAGGTGGTGTAAAATCACACCAGCCATCATGTGATACATTGAACATTTTGGACAACCAAAACATCAAACAGCTAAATTTTAACTAGTTCGTGTGAGTAATAAAAGGGCTATATATTAACTACAAATAATTTAGCAAAATACAGAGGAAATTGATCACACTTCAACGTAAAATAATACAATATAGACAGATCAGAAATCAGCAACACTCGATTTAAGATTTCGACATATTAATTTCCATATGCTGGCTCCAAAGACATTTATGGACTTGGGGAATAGTAGATAACTCTACCTGTCCTCTGTCAAACAATGCAGATAAATTCAATCCCTGTGATAAGGTAATCATCTCAAATGCATTCATTATCAAAGGACCCCCTTCATGATTTTCTGACTGCTCAGCAACATAGTTGTTCTGCAATATACCAATAGTCACTGAACATAATTAGAAAACAATTCAGGCGCATAAAATATGCCGTAGAAAAATGGTCTACACAAGAAAAAGTTAAGGTTTAAATACACTGAACTTGGTAAACTAGTATAAATGATTTAATGGTGACATTGCAAAACACAGAACTCTCTAAGCATTCATTAGAAAATTTCTTAATTAAACAAGAAAGACAATCATACATAGCACGAAAGAAATAACAGCCAACCTCAATGTCATCAAAAACTGCACAAACATCATCCAAATTTACTTCCTCATCTTCTCTGTGCACTGGAGGAACATAGTGATTCCGAAACCAGGGATCTTTTTTTATTCCTTCAATCCGAATACGCTGCATTAAAAATGGGAACTAGTTACAGAAAGCAAAGAAGAGCATAACAGAGGTCCTTAAGCTTCTGTTGGTTATGTAAAGAACTTTTATTTAATGTTATAAAATTGAACCTTAGATCCCAATCTATTCTAACAAATGCCCTGATTGTCATGTTATGCTACCTTTGGTAAGTTTTATCATTAAGAATAATGAGAAGTTTATCTTTCTTTCCTTAAGACCAGAATATACCACTCAATTGCTTTCTCTATTGGTTACTATTGCAGCTTACAAGGTCAATATGGTAGGGCCCTTATGTCCAACTATTTGTAACTAAGTCCTCATGAATCACAACCAGAATGACATATATCTCAAAACCACTGTCTGAATTTCCTTAATTTTTTAGTTTATAAATAACTTAAAGTGGCAATACTCTTCATCAACACCATACTAATTTATATCTATATATATTGAAAGGTAAGGATAGGTTTATAAAAGAAAGATTATTTCATGTATAGAGGACACAAAGAAGCCTAAAAAATTACAAGAAGAAAAACTTATATACAAAATGGCAATGACTCTATAAACGCAATGGAATTACAATTCGTAAAACCCCAAGTATGAGATTACTCATACAAGGTTATATATATATGATAACAATGAAATCTGTCCTTTTGTTTGTATGCTATACGCCCTGCATTTGTTCCTGAAGTTACAAGCAGGGAACGAGAAACTAGCAATAAATATTAGCTCTTTAAAGAGGATTGGTATTATAAGATATTATTATTGTTTTTCCATGAAGTAGATCTGACCAATCACCTAACTCAAGTGCAAAATATAATCACCACCTAACTGATTAGGAAAGCAGGTTAGAAATGAAATTCATCATCTCGTAGATACCAAAGGTAATTCTAAGTCATACTTATCAAGTAATTCAGATCATTCGAAGCAGTTGGGACCCAATGGACTTGCTAAATAAAGCATGCATTATGATTGTATATGAGTAAATAACAAAACCAATTCTATGATCTGCGTATAGAGAAACAAAATGCTTGCAGTTTTAGGATATGCAGATAGCAAAACAAAATACTTACTTCTTTAGGATTGGGATTGAGTATTTTATGTATCAATGAATTCACCTCAAGAGGAAACCAATATGGACAAGAGAATTCTGCTGCATTTATCTACACATCAGCCACAAGAGCAGTTAGTTAAAAGCTGCCAATCATCCATTTGAACTACTAATTGTTATGCAACTCACATTCAGTCCCCGGAGAAAGTTTCCTCATTGTTCATGGGAGTAAAAAAAGAATAGGATAAATTACACTAACCAATCTTGAGGTTTGGGTAATGTTAGGGACTTACCTCCTGTTTTAAGAAACAATATTTTGTCCCTGACACTGCTAATAGCTTACACTATGTGGATGGAATAATCAAAAACATGTATATGAACAACTTTTTCATATAACTAACTTAAACATCATAAAACTAATCCTTTCGGACTTGTTCAGATTTTGCAGGAATAAGGATGCCAGTGTGGCTGAGCTTATGATGTCCACCAATGGTGTCCTCTTTTGGGATGTGAGATTCGTTAGGGGTGTGCATGCTCAGGATCTAGAGGCTATGTTTGACGTCATGGAAGCCATTTATGGTTCTCCTATAAGGGGGCTAGGTGAGGATAAAATGTGTTGGATTCCTAGCAAAGTTAAGGGTTTCTTGGTTAGTGATTATTATAGAATTTTAGCTGGCACCGCTTTCTATGGGTTTCCTTGGAAAAGTATTTGGAAGCAGAAGATTCCCTCTAGAGTAGCTTTCTTTGTTTGGACTGCTGCCTTAGGGAAATGCTTGATGATTGATAATTTACGTAAAAGGAAGGTGTGGATTTTGGATTGGTGCTACATGTGTAAGAGAAATGGTGAATCGGTTGACCATCTATTCCTTCATTGTCCTTTTGCTACGGATCTATGGTCTATGGTTTTGGGTCTTTTTGGAGTAACTTGGGTTATGCCGCACACTGTTTTGGGGCTGTTACAGTGTTGGCAAGGCAGCTTTGGTCGTTATCGAAATGGTTATAGTTGGTCTATCATTCCTCATTGCTTATTGTGGTGTCTTTGGTGGGAGAGGAATAGTAGATGTTTTGAAAATACTGAGAGATCTATTCCAGACCTCAAGCTTCTCTTTTTTAGAACTTTAAGGGATTGGTTGTTTGCTTTGCAAAATAAATCTTTCCCTTCTTTTATTGATTTCCTAGACTCTTGCAATTTTTGTATTTGATTTCCTTTCCCTTGTTCACTCCCTGTGCACTAGGGTGTTCCTTTTTTATCAATATATCTTATTACTTATCAAAAAAAAAAAAAAACTAAACCTTTCGAACTGTGGTTCTCCCTCTCTTGCAATGGCTGAGTTTACTTATGTTAAATAATTTAATTTTTTATTTAAGCTTTTCCTTATCATCTAATTAGTCTGGTTAATAATCATCATATAAATTTGCTTTGAATTTTAATCTAATTTGGTAAACAGTGGTTTGTTACAATTTTTAACAGCACATGAGGGTAAGGGTATATATGTTACATGAATAAAAACCTTTGGGGATGGAGTAGCAATTTAAAATAAGAGATTGGTGGAGAAATTTACCCAAAAGGATAAATAGATGGTTTTTGAAGCTAACCCTATAAATGAGAAGTCATAGTTGTAGTGTGTCTATATTGGATACATATGATAATGCAACCTCCTAGAACATCAAGACTACAATATAAGTACCAGACTACCAGTAAAGTCGAAAAGAGGTGGGGAAAAGACAGTCCTTGCAACATACTTGTACATGAAGAATTTAGTATTTAAGAAAATGAAGACTTTTAAAAATATGTTGAATTCATAAGCATAGATCACTAACAAAATCCGTAGTCTATCGAACGAATCAAAAAGTATAATGATAGCAGCAAACCTTTTTGTACAGAGTTGGAAGGTCTGTCTCATTAAAAGGAAGATAACCAGCCATTAGAACATAGAGGATGACTCCACATGACCACACATCAGCAGCTGCACCATCATAACCCTGGTTACTGAGCACCTGTTAGGCAATTAGTCAGTGTAAGCATTTAAAAAATATCTAAAAAATGAGCATGTGATTTCTGTCATCCAAAAAGAAACAAAGAATATTTTTTTTTCCCATAATAGGATTACCTAAAGTCTGGGAAACACAAACAACTCATTTCTGACAAAAATAAAGCTAGAAATTTCCAAAAGTTACCACAATGCCACATTAACTTATCACGAGCCACAATCATATGAAGTTCAATAGATACCAAGGTTATTGTAATTTAATAATCTGTGTTGAAAGAGATACTTCTAAGCAAAGAGAGATCCATTAAGAGAAGTAGAGCATGAAGTTTAAATGGAATAAGTTGAACAATTCACATAATTCAGGTAAAACATCAAGGAGAAAGAAATTTCAGATACAAAGTATAACAATCGATGAATTTCACCACTCTCCCTCAACCTGATTCAGCAAGGTGAAAGAATGTTTCTGAGCTTCTTATCAGCTTTTGATGTTTACGTGATAGAAAATTTCCAACTCCAAGTAAATATACACCAAGCAACATAATTTGTCGTTGTCTCATACTGATGAAACAGAAAACATCTTTTTTTTGATAAGTGAAACAAGAAACATCTTTGACTCATGAGTAAAGTTTTCTTATTTAACAATTGATAAAAAGTTCAAAACCAGTAACCTAATAGCTCCATCATTCCAGAGACAAGAAAGTAAGGGCATTTATTTCAGAAAGTTTAATATAATTAAAAAATCACATGATTCTTCAAAAATACAGGAAAAAATGAATAATTTCAAATTTCGGGGATAGACACAATCTTGAGATTTTAAAAATATCTCCAGATTTAAGTTTTGAGAATCTTTCGCAAAATGTGGAGGTTTTACCCATTATAAGTCCTCTTTTAGAAAGTTAAGCCAAAATTTTTAACACGGATTTTAGCAAGACATTACAAAATTATTCGGTAAACACATGCACCTCAGTAATAGAAGTTGTCTAGCATCCAAAAGTGTTAAAAATGAAAGGGGATAACATTTAAAAATACATTGGCCTAAGTCAAATAAAACCAATTTGCGAAGGTTCCAATGAAATAGCAAAGCATAAGAGATCCAATGTTGACTGCATAATCATGATATTGAATACCTCAGGTGCAACATAATTCGGGGTTCCACATGTTGTGTAAAGAAGACCAACCCCCTGCTCATAGATATAAACGAGAGAGAGAGTTGTGATTAAGAAAAATTAAGAATAGTTAAAACTCTCTGGATTATTTAATGCAAACAAGCTCACTTGTTGAGGCAATGCACTCAGTCCAAAGTCCGAAACCTTCAGATTACAAGATGCATCAAGAAGAAGGTTTTCAGGCTGTGCCTCGCAAGGAAAAGGATAACAATATAGTCAGGACCAGAAATGATGTCTTGAAATTACAATCAAACAGAAGAAAACACACGCTAATCGCACCTTCAGGTCTCTATGGTACACACCCTTACTATGACAATGAGCAACTGCATCTATAAGCTGTTGAAAGTATCGCCTACATTCATTTTCAGGAAGCTTTGGCTGGTGAACCTGTATTTCAAAATCAAGTATAAAGATTAAACTTTCTTGCACAAAAGGTTCTGCAAAAGGAAAGTAGTCTATTAGCTAATTAGTAAATTGGAGGCCTCAATGTCTTGTTCTTACAAGAATAGTCTTGCTTCAAAATTTATCAAGAAACCTAGAAATCATATTGACTTTGGCATTCCCATGAACATAAGGACAAGAGAAACCTTACAATTTTATCGAACAGCTCTCCTCCAGTTACAAACTCAAGAACTATATATATCTTTGTCTGGCTAGCCAAAACCTTGAAATTGAACAGGAATATGAGGGGAAGAGAAAAGCGAGCGTCATTAATACCATTGAAAATATTAATTCACATGAGAAGAAAGTCATTATAGCAATAGGTATTATATTTTAAGAGTGTAAGCATACCTCATGCAGCCTTACTATATTGGGATGCCGGACAATCTTCATTATGGATATCTCTCTTTTAATCTGAAACCCAGCTCAAAAAGAGTTTAGCCAAATCATTTACACAGGAAGGAAAAGTGAGAATCAGCTCCATCATCACCATTTTCAACAATACAAAGACATACTTAAAGCACATTGAGTTTAGTATGGTGGAGGGGAAAATGGTATTCATGTAAGGGGCAAATATTTTGTTTAGTTAGATGAAGTTTCTGCATCAATTCTTGCAATGTTTAACTACTGCTTAGTATTCTTGGCCATTACTTAGGGCAAATTGTAAGAGGAAATGCACCAAATGGAACCACAGGAATGTAAAACAGGTAGCAAGAAGATGGATATCCATATTCTACCTAAGACCATATATTTTCAGCATCATAAGACTGAGATAACATTGAACAGAGTGATCTTCATGAGCATTCCCCAGCACAACAATGAGTACTGGAATAGATTTATAAAACCAAAGAAGAAGAAAAATACTTGTGGAATAGAGGACCTTAGTACAAATGTGAGTGGAAAACATAGTAATATCAGGAAATTGTCCAGAATGGCAGAAAATATTGAGATGATACCGCCTGTCAATACTGACGCTGGTGTTGCATAAATGTAATACAAAATTTTCCGTCCAAACAAAAAGAAATCAAGCAGAATATTTTATAGGGAATTTTAAGTCTTTATTAAACCTCATTGTACAAAGTAGAAAGAGAATTTATCACGCATTTCAACTAGTTCTGCCCCATGTTTTCACACAAAGTGCGCAAATATGTCTGGCTGGCTTTATCTAATTGGACTTGTGCCCTTGGATTGAAATTGATATCCCAATTTCAGATGTTTCATTTTGTGTAAATTTCATACCATAAGGAACATGAAATTTTTAATCCAAAAACCAAAAATCAGATTCATTTTCAATTCCCAAAAGCCCAAAAACTCGATAATTTCCACCAATATATGCAGGATTATCATCAAATACCTAAGTATTTTAGTTCCAAATCAAACCAACTTGTTACAGCCAAATGCCACCTTGATCCAGCAAACTTAAACTCACAAACCAGACCTCAGTCTCATGAATTCAATAACATTCACACACACACACACACAAAAACTAAGCTAAGAATTTGGAAACATCAACAATTCGGTAATCAACCAAAAACTATTCTTATTCAATCCGAAAACGCTTACAACGAAACACGCACACATACACATAAAAACTTCACATATAATAATAATATAAAAACAAACCTGTTTTGAATGAAATTTAGGAAACAGTTAAAAGATTACCTGATCAACCATTTTGTGTTCAAGAATGGTGGACTTAGCCAAAACTTTGACGGCCACGCTCTCTCCGGTCTCCGTGTTCCTCGCAAACTTAACCTTAGCGAAGGTTCCCTCGCCGATGGTTCTCCCAACCTCGTACTTCCCAACCTTTCTCGACATTCCCTTCATCTTCTCTCCAATTTCATTTCCCACAAAGAACTTGGTACAAAAGCATTCAATTAATTTTCGTTAGTTTTTTAGGTTCAATAACTAATTAAAGCGTTTATTATATAAAAATTGGGGACGAAGAGAATTTTTGATATTATAGAGAATATAAATCTCTTACCGGAGATTAGAATTAATTTCGCCGGAGAGAATCGGATTCTTGGAAATCCAGGCCAGAATTGAATTGGTCTAAATTTAATTAAAGTTTATAAAGCTTGCACGTGCAAATGACACATTTTTATAAACAAAAAAAAAAAAAAAAAAAGGTTGCAAGCGAAAAAAAAGGGACACGACATGACGACATTACAACATGTCCGAGATGTCACGCGGTGTAACCGCACGCAACGCAACAACTCGACTTTCCTTTTTTTGGTAAAGACAACTCGACTTTCTTGCATCGTCTTCTTAATTCTTATCCACAGCCCACTATAGTTTTTTCTGACTTTTTATAGTTTTAGATAATGTTAAGAGTGTTGTAGGAAATTCGGTAATGATGTACAAGGCAATTTGCATGTGCAAAATTTTCATTCTATTTTAGTACGAGTTTTTTTTTTTGATAACTATTAAAAAAAAACACCCAGTTATATTATCTATTCTGTAATATTTCATTAAAATGTTTTCTTATTAAATTTTTATTACTCTCCTAGATGATCTCTCTTTGTGTATATATAAGTAAAGAAGTATTAAAAAATAATGAACAATGTTTAATTACAAAATTAGTTGTAACTTAAGGTTATAACTTTAATTAATATATTTTTTCTGAAGGTGAATTTTGATAAATCCATCATTAGATTACATCTTCTTTTTATACCTTCTATGCTTATAAAATTTATAATAAAAAAAAAATTAAAGATCAACAATTATGTCATCAATAAATTTTTTTAAATTATAAGTTTTGTAGTTTAAAATTACGCATAAAATATAAGCTTATAAATCATAAAGTAAATAATATCCAATTGACATAAATTTTAATATGTGTATTAAGAGTGTAAAGAACATGCATTTTAACCATTAGATTCTCAAAATATGTAGTAATATTTATTTTATCAAGTAATGTTGTAGTCTAAGGTCATAACTAATTTTGTAACTAAACTCTGTTAAAAAATAAATTTACTCGCTTACTATAACTCACATTTTATTTTACACAAGTTTACATAGATTAATGTGGGTGATTTTTGGAGTCATTAGATAGATTAATGTGGGTAATTTTTGGAGTTATTAGATGTGCAAAATTTACCCCTTATACTACTATAGAATCACTAATATGAGTGCTTTTGTTAACTAGTGTTACTATTATAGACTGACTAATAGTAATATGAGTGCTTTAATAGTGCTTTTGTTAACTAGTGTATTCGTATATCATTCCTACTAAATTGGAAAGCAACAAAAAACAATTATATAAATACTTTTTTAAGATACTCATGTGTGACTTCTCATAAACAATTGATCAATTGCAATAGAAAAATTCAACCATAATTATTCTCTTCAAATACTCCTGTTAATTGAACCCTAATATAAGTCAATAAAAATGGGCACAATAATTTCACAATATTTCTAAAATAGCCTACCATCTCACATATGGGCTCACCATAATTTGGACTTTTAATTTTTTTTTTTTTTAAATACTAATTTAGAAATATTGTGAACTTTTGTTGTGTCCCTAGCATATGACTCTATAAATAATAGGACTAAGGTCCTTAAATCATATACTTGAAAAGGAGAAACAAGGAAAGAGACCCAATCAAGTTTGATGAATAATATCTAAGGTTGACTATCTTCATTATGATCGTCGATAAAGGGTTGTCCATCTCACTTCAAACTCTGGGGATAGAAAGCTTAATTCACAGAACTAAAAAGAGTACGTTAAGCTCACCACTAACCCATAATCACCTATGAATATAAATATAATAGGAAGTAGGAACGTATCCCAAAATTTCCACCAACTGTCAAGACCATATATTATTCCAACCATTAAGGAAGGAGGAGAAGCAAATCACAGGAATCATGGTCAACTAGAGGCCCATATAAAGGTCAGACCCCCTCAATATAAACATTACAAATGGTACAACATAATTTCATTTTACGACTTCAATTTCAATCATTGGGCGGTCTTTTGTAATTGGTATGAGCCTATCTTCATCTTCTCTCTTCCTTTTTGAGTTCTTATTTCATAAATTAGAGGTGGATTGTGACCCTCTCTTTTCTTCTTAATATATTCTTATTCATTAAAAGAAAGAAGAAGAAAATCATTTTGTGACTCAATATTATAGTTATGCTCTTTGCAGACTAACTAGAAGTAACTTTTTTTTTATCATCCACTTTCAACTAGAATACTGAAACTTTGTTTATCAAAAAATTAAGAAAGGATTACTGAAACTTTTTATTAGAAATTTGTATATCATTTTTAGTTACTTCGTGCATTACACCGACATACTATTAGCTATTACATATATGACATATCAAAGCCAGAAAACATAGCCCGTGAAGTGATTCATATTATAGTACACAGCTTAAGGCAATAAACCATGCCCCACGATCATCAATCCAAGCCCATATAGAATTTGATTCACGGCCTTGTGTGCATTGCTTGTTTCAGCTTTAATATGCTCGGCTACATCAAAATTACCTGCAAAATTAATGCAAAGGCAGATTACAACATTGGAGTTTTGACAATAACCAAAAGAAAAAAAATGTCTTCATTTACAGGCTACCTCTTTCTGGGCCATTGCCACATGCTGCCTTAACTGTATCTCTAACATCCTGTATTGTGGCCTTATTGTAAAACTTAAAATTATCTAAAATGTTTTCAATGCAGTTTAGCACTAGGTTTGTTTCAGTCAGGCACGGTCCACTGCAGTATTCATCGGTCTTTTGAGGTGGCACGTTGAGTTTTCCGCTCTCACTGAGTCTTTGAGATTCTTCACAACTAATGTAAACCTGAGATTTTTGTCCAAATGGAATCAAACAAAACAATACCAAAATAACAAGTGAGAAATTTCCTACAAATATGTGTCACAATTTTTGCACCATGATGAGTAATAGCGTGTGCATATAAATGAAAGTTTTGCGTACATATTTTTCATTGAAACATAGCAATGCTTTGGCAACAATTTGAGCCGGATCATGATCTTGAGGTGCTTCATCTGCCTTCCCTGACATGAATAGGTGCAAAAGTTCATTATCATCTTAACTGAAAACTATATATAGGTTGAGAAATCTATGTTTCTTTGTTGCATACCTAAGTTGCCGTAAAGAACAGAAACATAGGTAAGAGCCACAGCGAATAGCCAGAGTCTCACGGTCACTATTGAGATTGCCATGACAGTAGCTTATAGGCAATTTGAGACGTAGGAGGATAAATTATAGGGATGTGTGGATCAACTATTATATACCAATGCAGTGTTACGTACCAACCTTAAGTTATGTTTAGTTTGTAAAAAAAATTAAATTTCTAGAATGACCCACCTAATTTCTAATGCTTTGTGGACGATTTAGCTTGGCCCACAAACAGGTACAACCAAAATATTAGTAATGTACTCTGATATTGTCACCTTGTACAAATAAAAATTAAAGGAGCTCTTTTTGAAAGGAAAAGGGCAATGTTAGAGGATAAATTATAGGGATGTGTGGATCAACTATTATATACTAATGTAGTGTTACCTACCTTAAGTTATGATTAGTTTGTGAACTACCATGCCAATTAAATTTCTAGAATGACCTACTTTGTGGACGATTTAGCTTGGCCCACAAACAGGTACAACCAAAATATTAGTAATGTACTTTGATATTGTCACCTTGTACAAATAAAAATTAAAGGAGCTCTTTTTGAAAGGAAAAGGGCAAGGATAACGGAAGAATGGCGAATTGCATTGAAAAAGAGAACAACTTGGTGTTTTTTCTTCATTTTGAGTAAACTTGGGAGTAAGGAAGACTACTATGTGGGAGAGAACAGTTGGAATGCAAGTAACCAACTATTACTTACCTAGAACTTTCTCTTTTGAGTGTCAAAAATCAAACCTAAAGAGTTCTCTAGTTTCAAGCTTCCTCAACAAGTGAAACCAACTTTCCATTAATGTGGGAGTTGGAATTTTGTTCATGGCTTAATTAATAGTGTGCACAGCTCTACAGAAGCATTATAATTGTATGAAGAAGTGACAAGTTGCCGTAAATGAGTAACAAGGCATTGTGAATCATGTTACCAGCATTATTTTCAAGAATTCTATAGGACCAAGTGTCATTGACTCATGGCTTGAAACAGGGTGGCTAATCATAAAACTTCCTCATTTTTCCACAACACCCTGTCTAATGACACTAAGCTTAAGCAATAGAGAGCATTCAGTTACGCCAATGTTCACGTAAGAAGAACACTTTTTAGGTCATTTAGCCACATAGGTCCGAAACAATTTTCTGCATCAGTGTATATCATACTTTCATCACCACCCTCACTTGATTATCTCCATCAACCATTAAAGTTAGAACCAAAAACAGAAGAGTATATGCATTGGCACAAATCCAGAAGCTTGCAATGAATAAGTATAGAAACTAGGAGAATGGTAAGTGTAGATTTGAAAAGGGCGGCATTGATAGACATGATAAGTGGCATCAATGCAAAAATTATAGATGCAACTGTGATTTGTGAACATATGGAATTTGTGCTTCCATTAATTCCTAAATATAAATTTACAAATAATCAAGCAAACATGTTTCAAAATGCCGTTAGAAAAAAGGGATAATCCCAACTGCATGTGAAAGTCAATGAATTAGGTTGCATTTTGGCCAGTCGTCTGAGCACCTGAAATTCACTTGACAAAGCACTACTCCAATTGCCTGCCATAGATTTTATCAAAACTACTTCATTTTTCTGCTTCTATATGGGGCCAAATAGGGTAACATGTCTCTCACTACCCCAAACAGTACTGTCCATTTTGAGCTCTTTCCTTTGATAGTCACAAGCATTAGACATGAGCAGATAAATTGGGAGAGAGGCACACACTGATGTCCAAAGGTAATCTTCTGGCCACCTATTTCCTCCTCTGATCCAATGTCACCAGACTGGGAAACAATTCACAATTGTTTCAGCCAACGCCAAAACAACCAGATTTAAGCTGCATAAGAGAAACAGGAGACTCAGTTAATACATTCCTTGGATGATTTTTATTGATCTGATGCTAAGCAGAAACACAAAATCAATATAGAAACCGGATTGTGATCCAAATACAGCTGACAACCAAATTCCAACAAATATTGATAAAACAGGTTTAATTAGGCAAACGTACAGCCACATTGAATTGTGATAATATTAGTATACCAACATCCTATCTGCTTGGAAGGAGTGCTAGTCAAAAATATCACTCTATTTCAATTGAGTAAAACACAAACAGACGGCTTTTTGAACAAATAATAGCATCAGGATAACCAAGAAGACAGACACAATTCCAATTTTAGCACCAGCGTAATGAAAGTTACTATTTGTTCATTGAGCAAATACTTTAATACCTCCAGTGATTCCTTTTTTTCTTTACTTTTTTAATTTAACAGCCCGCTAATGTCAATGCATGAATAACAGATAAAACACATAAGTCAAACTGATTCACCATCCCTTAACCCCCCTTACTATCAGAAAGGTAAGAGCATAACCCAAATCAGAACATGGTATCCCCCCCACTCCCACATACACTGGAAAAAAAAAAAAGAAAAAAAAAAGGATATCACAATTTAATTTAAGGTAAAAAAATTATTGATAATAATAACAGCACAGAAAGAATGCCAGAATAATGGAACTTAAAGTTCAATACATGAACACAAATTTGCTTAAAGACATCATTCAACCACTCAACATTCATATCTTACTGGAGACAAGTGCAACCCATCATAATAGAAATATGAAAGAATTTGAAGAGGCAAAAATTGAGCGTCTTGCTGCGTACCTTCTCTGCACTTAATTCCACCAATACAATAAGACCGACAGCAGCCCAAAGCTTTACAGATGCATATGCCATCACAGCCACATCTCAACAAAGCAACATGGACTAATGAACCATAACAACCCTGACCTACAAGTTAGGATTGGATTTCAAAGAGATTCCCATTTCACTACACATCTTTACCAAATTTCGAGCTTCTTCAAAGTGGGCTAGCCGAACCAGAGTTTCCAACATTAAGTTACATGTATAAGAATCAGGAAGACAACCATTCGCTTCCATGGAGTGGAACATCTCCTTAGCTTCATCCACTCTCCCACATTCACAAAATGCCTTAATCATAGTACTGTATGTATAGTTATCAGGATTTAAACCTATTGTCATCATGGAATTAAAAAGCTTCTCAGCTTTCTCAAGCTTATTTAGCCTGCAAAAACTTTGAATAAGAGCATTGACCGAGAAAGTGTCTGGGTCTATTCCATTGGCTTGCATCTTTCTTAAAAGTTTAATTGATCTGGTGACATCCCCAATGATACACAAAGAGCGGATCAGTATATTATATGTGACAGCATTTGGAGTGACACCCCACTCAACCATTTCAGTGAAACAAGCAAAAGCATCCCCAATCTGGTGTACTCGACAAAGGCCATCTATTATTGAATTAAATGTGAAGATATCAGGTTTGTATCCATGTTCTAAAAGCATCACCATAAGTTCACGTGCCTTACACATGTCTCCATCCCTGCAATACCCACTAATAAGGGTATTGAAAGTGACAATGTTAGGAGCAATTCCCCTGTGCTGCATGTCTCTGAGAGTCTCAGATGCCCTCTCCATCTTATTTTCTTTACAAAAGCAATTGATAACCATATTATAACAAAAGACATTGGATACAAGTCCATTCTTGACCATTTGATCCAAAAAACAATTCCCCTCGTCACTTCTTCCGGCCTTGTATGTAGCTTCAATTAGTGCAAGATAAGTATTAAACCCTGGCTTCACACCTCGCTCTATGAAACTTCTAAATATCTCACATGTCTCATTCAAATCTAAACCCTTTATCAGACAAGCCATTGTGATATTAAACAATGAACTGTCAGGCAAATAACCTTTTGCCCCACAACTTCTTAAAAACATGGCAGCCTCTCCTGCCATAGATTTATTTGAGAGGCAATACAGTATAGTATCATAAGCTAACTTGGACAAGACCAGCTCCCTCTCGACAAATCTTGATAACAACTCAAAAGCCTTATTAGGAGCTACACAGCGAAACACCCCATGAACCAATGATCTAATAGTAGCATCACTTGGACTCACATTCCTCTCCTTCATCATGTCTATAAGCCTGAAAGCTTCATCAACCCTTTTTGCATTACAGAACCCATCAATCAATATGGTATACGTGAACACATTCGGTGAATATCCTAAGACTTCCATCTGTTTAACCAAACGAAGCGCCTCATCTACAACACCAATCTTGCAAACCCCATTAATTAGAATATTATATGTGAACCTATCTGGGTTGCAATTATCAGCCGTCATCTGTTGGAATTTCAAATATGCCAAGTCAAGTGAATTGGATTTCACCAATGCATCTATCACAGCATTATACAACCTTGTGGTTGGACTAAGACCCAAAAACGAAATTTGGCCAAAGACTTCAGCACAATATTTCGCCAATCCCAATCTCCCCCAACCACCAATCAATATAACAAGCAGGTCTTCCGAAACCCGGAAACCAGAATTCCTAATATCCTGAAGCAATTCAACAGACAAAACAACCGGACCATTCCGATAAAGGGTCTTAGCTAGAACACCCCGAACAGCATGATTCTTTGCAAATGAGGGGTCGATATTCGAAACCCAGATATAAAATTTCAAAGGGTGTAATGGGTTTTCTTGGTTTTGCAAGAGACTCACCACAAACTGAGGATTCAAAACGATCCTCCCCACCTTGACCTCGTGGTTTAGCAACAAAAACCAGTCTTTTCTCGAAAGAACTTGAGAAATGTATTGGTGATCAATTGGTTTAATACTCAATTTGCGTTTATGAGCTGAAATGGGAGTCTTTGAAATGGAAACTAAGTTGGGGTTTCTGAACTGAGAGTTTAGTGGAGAAGGGTTACCTCTTGAAGGAGCTTCAAAGTTAGTGAGTCCTTTGGATTTAACCTTTGATGGAGAATCCCTCTGAAGTTTGTGCTTATTCCAAGCTTCTTCGGGTAGGTTTCTGATTGCAGGTGAAGCCCTGGAAGCTAAGGAAGACTGGACTCTCATGTCCTTCGCCAAAACCAGCAGAAAATGCAAGCCAGTTTGTTTATGAAGCTCGGACCGGTCACGTATCACTGAACCGGGTCTTCAGGATACAAATTCTCGGCTTAGAGAGTGAAGACATTTGCATTTGCTAGACTAGCCTAGACTAGAACTAAAACCAAACCAGACCCTAAAATTCGATGGAACAGTGTAAGATTCTACTTTCTACTAAGGGTGTGTTTGAATCGACTTCAAACCAATTTCGGAAATCAATTTCTGGAAAATTCTGTGTTTGGCTGTCACGGAAAATATTATTTTCCGGAAATTGATTTCCTGTTGACCGAAATTTTCAGCCTTGACCACGGAAAATGATTTCTGCCTTCATTTTCACTTCAATTGACTTCCGGAAAAAGAGAGAGAGAGAGAGAGAGAGAGAGAGAGAAGAGAGAGCCCAGATCAGAGAGAGAGAGGGACGATCGCGCCGACGAGCGGTGCGGTGCACGATCGCGATTGTCGATCAAGCGGCGCGATCGACGATCGCGATCGACGAGCACAGACGAGCGCGATCGACGAGCGCGCTCGTCTCTCGTCGATCGACGAGCGCGATCGACGAGCACGATTGACGAGCGCGTTCGTCGATCGCGATCGTCGATCGACGAGCGCGCTCGTCGGACGCTCGTCAGACGAGCATTTCGCCGGATTTGATGTATTTTCTGGTAAAATGATTAAATGAACCAAACACCAAAATTAATTTTCCGTAAAATGAATTTTGTGACAGCCAAACACATGAAAACGTTTTCCTTTCCGGAAAATAGCATTTCCGAAAAATAGAATATTTTCCGGAAATGATTTTACGCGAACCAAACACAGCCTAAGAAAATTATATTTACATATATATATATATATTTTTTACTCTTTTATTTATTTATTTACTTAGTAAAAAAAAAAGTTCGGCAAAAAGTTAAATAAGTTATTTTCAAAAGAGATTAAATTTTATAAGAATGGGATGTAAAATCCATGTTTTACACCATCTAATAAGTGATTGTCACATCAGCATTTTACTTAAAATTCAATAAATCCTACCACACCTAATAGCATCTCGATAAATTCCCAATTTGGTTGGATTTATATATGAGTGTTAGAATTGATTGAGTGTGATTATGTTTATTCTTAAATATGTGATAAAATGATGTGGCATGTTGGGATTGGAGGGATACATAATGGGTTTTACACCACGTTCTTATAGAATTTAATCTCTTTCCAAAAACACAATATATATAATCAGAAATTAAGAAAAATATAATATATAAAAAAAATATTGTTAGCCTTAATTCATAATATATGTTAAAGAATCTTTGAAAAAAAAAATTTTTGATTTATAAAAGACAATAATTACTAAGTATTTTTTCTTTTTTATAAACATTACATCAAATTACAAATATATGAACAAATTCAAAGTTATAAGTTCTAACTTTTAAATTCTAACACCACAAATATACTAATGTCCCAAATAAACAACATAAAGTGAATAACAATGTTTCCAAAAAATTTCCAAAATGATAAGTTGGTTGTTAACTGTAAGGACCGGAAAAATATGTAGCCCAAGCTCACCTAGAGTAGTGGGTCATGCCTTTCAACCCTCGACCCAAATCAATAAAATTTGAAAGAGGAGGGAACGAACAACAATAGAGGAATTTGCCCGAGGACAGCAACTAGGAAAAATAAGATTGATATTAAGAAACAAATGGATATACCCCTCTCCACAAGTTCTCCCGATGAGACTAAGGGTCCGTTTGGATACAGCTGAAAACTGAAAACTGAAACTGAAAACTGAAAAACATTGTAGCGAAATAATTTTTAAATGTGTGAATAGTATCGTGGGACTCATTTTTAATGAAAAAGTTGCTGAAAAGTGAAATTTGTGGGTTCGTGAACAGTACACGATGTGCTGTGATTGGTCCAAAAAAATTTGAAAAGTCAAAGTTTGCGGCTACTGTTCATTGAACAGTGCATGAACAGTAGCCGCAACACTCAAAACGCTCAAAAACGCGTGAAAAAAAAAAAAAAAAAAAAAAAAGACAAAACGCAAACGCAGAAGTTTTCATCCCAATCCAAACGCATTCTAAGTCTGTATAAAAAGTAATACTGTTCACTCTCTTCTCTCAATATTCTTCTTTCATATTTCTTTTCTCCTTTTTCCATCTCTTTTCCAATGCTCCCCCCTTTTCTTATATACCTCTACCTCCATCACATCTCCATCATCCATTTCTATTTAACCTCCCTCCTTTTTTGACACTTGTTACCTTTCACATCTGAAGAATATGGTAGAAGGAGTCTACTTAGCTGTAACTTACACTATTCAGGTCACTTCCTCATCAATGCAGTTGATAAAACTGTTGTCTACCATTTAATGCGGATGCAACAAGTTACATTAGGCCAGAAGCTTTCCTACTGCCTACTGACTTCCACAGAGTACCATGATTCATTTCTTCTCCTCCTCAAGCAGCTTCCTTCCTTAGGCCCGTGGCCTGCAGCATCTCCACATTAATGCTACAACCTTTCAACTTCTTTCTCGGTTCTCGAGCACCCACATTAACAAATAAATACACAAGCATGCTCAATCACCAAAACCACTTCTTCTATTTTTTTTTTTTTTTTTTGTGTGGTTATTTTGAATGTTTTCATCAAAAGGGGGTTCATGTTCATCATCATCAGGGAAGGATCCAAGTGGGGGCCCAAGGGGGCTGGCCCCCTCCCCCCTCCCCAACCCAATCTTTTTTTTTTTTTAATATACTTATTATATATTTCATTTTTGTAGTTGGGATCCCCTTTTCCAAAACCTTAGGCCCCTCTCCTCCCTAATCAGTCTAACTAGTCTAGCACAATTAGCAATTATTCAACTCAAAAAATTAACAAAAATAATAAAAACATTCACAATGGTGATTGTATTTTAGCAAAAGAAACTATTTTACCACCAATGAATCATTTGTTATTGGAGAAGCTAAAGTTACATTTTTTGCAACTACAATAAATTAGTATAAATACCAATTGACTATAGTAAGTTGATTATCTCTCTACTTTCAATTTAAAAACTTAAATTCTCTCTTTTCTTTTATTATTTTAATGAGTTGTATATATTATTTCAAATGAAGTGGTAAAAAAATAGAACGTTTTATGTTAGTTATATTGTAAAGTGAGATGGTAAAATAGATAAAGTAACTTTTTGAGATACTAAAAGATAAATTTTTTAACACTACTACTATGAATACTCTAACTTCAAAAAAAAACAAAAATTCTAGCCAACCTTTTTTTTTTTGAGAAAGCAATTCTAGCCAACCTAGTATTAAAAAAAACATTATTATTATTATTATTATTATTATTATTATTATTATTATTATTATTATTTTATTTGTTAGTAGATGATTGCATCTTAATGTATTAAGAAATAACAATTTTGTGTATTTATAATTTGTTAATACTATATGGATGCCTATTTGGAGTTTTTTTTTCTTCTTCTTATACTCCGGCCCCCTCTAACTTGAAATTCTGAGTCTGTACTTGATCATCATAAATAACATTCTCATCTACATCATTACTGGCATCCAAATTATCCATAGGAAAATCATCAAAATCTCTTCATGCATTTTGAGGTTCATCGGAATCGCTACAATATAAATTTCTAATTTGAAACCCACTTATAATTTTCATTTTCTTGAGCATATATCAAAGACAAGTGGCCATTCATGTTGTGAAAGTGGAACAACTAGACTCTCTTCTTCAACTATGCATTCATCATGTAAAGAGATGTCATCCAAAGAAATATTTGTGGTTTGAGTTAACATTTTTTTTTCTTCGTTTTTTTATCATCTTTGAGTTATACATGAAAAACATCAAGTCATTCATTTTCTTTTGTTGCATATGGTTTCTTATTTTACATGTACCTACAAACATTATAAATTTAAGGGTAAATTTCACTAATATGCCCTGAGGTTTAGGCTAATACCAAACAGGCTCAAGACATTTCAAAATTGACTAATTTGGTTCCTAAAGACAATTTAATCCCTAACATTGTTAACCTCCATTACTCATTTCTCTCTCTCTCTCTCTCTCTCTCTCTCTCTCTCTCTCTCTCTCTCTCTCTCTCTCTCTCAACCCAAGCCTATTTGCTCACCCTTTCATTGTCTCTTTCCTCTTAGGCAACGACAGTGGTGCGTGGGTTAGTGGTTTGAGTTGGTTGTGGGTTGTGATTTTGGGTGGTCATTTGTGGTGGTTACAGGTTGCTAGTGGTGGGCTTCGATGTGTGGTGGGTTTGTTATGGGTTTTTGAGTTTTATTTTTTATTTGGGTTTTGTAGCCGGTGATGGTTTTCGGTAGTGGTGGTGGTGGTGGGTTCCGATATATGGTGGATTTGCAATGGGGGTGGTGGTTTGCTATAGGTTTTTTGGATTTAGGTTTTGTTGGAGGATTTGGGTTTTGTTGCTGTGGGTTTGGTTGGGTTTTGTGGCCAGTGGTGGTGGTAGTGGGCTTCGATATAGGGTAGATTTGCAATGGGGTGGTTGTGGGTTCCGATGTGATGGTGGGATGCTATGGATTTTTTGGATTTGAGTTTTGTCGTTCTAGGTTTTGACAGGGGTAAAATTGGATTGTTAGTTGATTATGATAAAGGTTGAGCAGGTCTGAGTTTAGAGAGAAAGGGAAACGAGTGAAGAGAGAATGATAACTGAGGATTATAGTCTTTTGCCATTGGTGAACTTTGGTTGTGTTTTAAGAAGATGAGAATGTTCTTTGGTTGCTTTATGGATGAAAGAGGAGAGAGTCACAGAGAAGAGAGAAACTAATGAAGGGTAACAGTGTTTAGGGATCAAGTTGACGTTAGGAACCAAATTAGTCAGTTTTGAAATGTCATGGACCTAGTTGGTGGTATTAACCCAAATCTCAAACTATGTTAATGAAATTTACCATAAATTTAATAAAAAACTCTTGAAATAATAACAAAGTTTTGATAATGAAACACTTCATTAAAATTGTATATTACAGTTTAGTTTTCCATTACCATATCAGATGCACTCTAGCAGTTGGCAGTCTATTGGAGTGCATTTGTAAACTATAACAACATATAGATTGCTACATCATCTAAAATTTCATTCTATTTCACAATTTAGAATTTATTTTTAAATGTGACAGTTTACATATTACCACATTATATAAAATTTTTAATAATATGACAATTTATACACCTTTATATTTGTAAAATATATTATAGACGAAATGGTGAAGATCCTTAATCCTTATGACTAAAAAAATAAGAATATTAACATTTTTTAAAGAGAAAAACTTAAGTACAATTTCTTAGGTGTTAACTTTAAATTCCTCAATTGAATTCAACCACATAATTGTATTGAGGTTAAGGAAATTGAGGTTGCAAAGAAGGAAAAAGGCTGACATTTATTGTGAATTTGTGATGAGTGCGGCTGGACCAAACTCTTAATCACTAAAATTCATCAAAAAGGGCTTGAGATTAGGCTTTGTCTTGAACTTGGACGTGGGGATTAAACTTTGTTTTTATTAAATTGGTTTATTTATTTATTTTTTAATCTTAATCATTTTCTATAGGACGACCATGGTCATCACAAAATATATTTTTATTGGAAGATGACCTAGGGGTGTTCACCAAACCGCATAAACCGCAAAATGATATAGCCACACCGCACCGCAAGTAATAGTGCACCGCATGGTGCAGTGCGGTTTGCGGTTTTATAATAAGAAAACCGCACCGCACCACACTCTCTCTATATATTAATATATTTATTTATTTTTAATATTAAATATATTATTAATAGTTTAACAACCCTAGTTTTCAAAAAAAAAAAAAAAGTTTAATAACCCTAGCAAGTGTTGACTAGAAAAGCCAACCCAAAATAAAGAAAAACTAGCTCAATAATTTAAAACTTGGCCTAAAAAGGGGAAAAATTAGTTTTGGGTTGAGTAGGAAAAGCCTAAAATTCGAAAAATATACCGACTTCAAACCGTATCTTATACATAGTATCGCACATGTGACCACAAAAATAAGGTGCGGTGCGGTTATGACTTTGATTAAACTCTAAACCGCACCACACTGCACCGCACATGTGACCGCAAAAACAAGGTGCAGTGCAGTTATGGTTTTAGCTAAACCGCACCGCAAAGTGCGGTGCTAAAAATAGTCCAAAACCGTACCGCACCGCGAACACCACTAAATGACCCTTGGTGAATTTCATAAAAACAATATATAATAAGTGTCATGGAATTCTTTTGATAACATTTAAAAAAAAAATTATTTTATTTTATATTTGAATGGTGAGCTTTTCATTTGTAGTTCATAAACTTAATCCAATTCCAAGTAATTCCATTTGGTTACATCTTCAAGTTGATTTAAGTCATTTAACTTAACTGCATTTTCTTTCATGCGATCAAATTTTAAGAATCTTTCTATGACTTATTTTCTACTCTCATTGTGGTCGCCAAATTTTGTTCTTGAGCCAAATTGGTGATTGCTCTAATTAAGAAGATTTTGGCAACACAGTAAAAAGAAATAATTTATAAATAAAGAAATGTTGTCAAATTGTCAATACTCTCTTCTTTTTTCTTTTTTCATTTTTTTTTTTTTTTTTGAGGAACAAATTGTCAATACTCAATCCCCCATATGGGTCCCTTGCTCATTAAGAAACAAAGTCCACCACTAAAGGCCCAAAGTACTAGAATGGCCCTTGGCAACCATTCATACAGTTTATGCACAACTACCAAGCCCAGCCCAACTAAGCACAACTCAAGTTAGATCCGAAAATTTATTCAGAAGGCCATCGCTAACTGTGTATAGATATTCATATGTGGCTAAATTACAAACTACTCTCATAATCAGCCGTTCCCTTCGTACATATTTTCCATTAAGTGGCACGTAATCTTGCCACATGTATTTAGTTTTACCAATAAAGATGTTCCTTTATTCTCATATGACTTTCGGCTAGCACCTTAGGATGTTAAAAATTTATGAAGAAGCCTAGGGTCAGCAGAGTGAAAGCTAAATATTGCAAACTACTCCCATATAGTTTGGGGTTGTTTGCATTAACAGCCCCTCCATCCATATTTTATATTAATTACTACATAAACTTATCACATGTGTTTAGTTTTGACAATAAAAATGTTTTTTTATTCTCATATGACTTTTGGCTAGCACATTAGGCTGTTAAAAATTTATGAAGAAGCCTAAGTTCTTTTTCTTTTTTTCTTTTTTGGAGAAATAAGAAGCCTAAGTTCAGCAGAGTGAAAGCTAAGTTATGTTTGGTAACAGTTTTTGTTTTCTATTTTCAAAAACTTGTATTTGAGAATATAAAGAAAAAAAACAAATTTTTTTGTATTTTTGTAATAAAAAACATGTTTGGTTAGTTGAAATTAAAAAAATAGAAAATACTATAATATGTTGTTATTAGGATTTGAACTTTAATGCTAACTCATTAAATGAGATAGATTCATAAAATTAAATTCGTGTTTTTATTGACTTTTGAAAATTAGAAATTGAAAATAGCATTTTGCATGTTTTTAGTTTCCTTTACAAATTGAGTTTTGAGAACAGTTTTTGTTTTCTGTCTATTATGAGTTGCCAAACAAATTTTTAAGTCTCAAAAATAGAAAATTGTTTTTGAAAACAGAAAATAAGGAGAAAAAAGTTACCAAACATACCCTAAATATTACATTTGCCTAGCTAGAGGACATAATAAATATATATAATATACCGACAGTTGAAGGCGAGCACGTATGAGACCTATCTGTCGATTTTTTGATTCTTAGTGGAGGATGTTACAAATTGAGTTTTGAGAACAGTTTTTGTTTTCTGTCTATTTTGGGTTGCCAAACAAATTTTTAAGTCTCAAAAATAGAATATTGTTTTTGAAAACAGAAAATAAGGAGAAAAAAGTTACCAAACATACCCTAAATATTGCATTTGCCTAGCTAGAGGACAGAATATATATAATATACTGACAGTTGAAGGTGAGCACGTACGAGACATATCTGTCGATTTTTTGATTCGTAGTGGAGGATGTTACAAATTGAGTTTTGAGAACAGTTTTTATTTTCTATCTATTTTAGGTTGCCAAACAAATTTTTAAGTCTCAAAAATAGAAAATTGTTTTTGAAAACAAAAAATAAGGAGAAAAAAGTTACCACACATACCCTAAATATTGCATTTGCCTAGCTAGAGGACAGAATATATATAAAATATACCGACAGTTGAAGGCGAGCACGTACAAGACTTATCTGTCGTTTTTTTGATTCTTAGTGGAGGATGTAAGGAATTAATTTCCCAATTATATAATTGAGATTTGTTAGGCTTAGGCTAGTTTGATTTATCTGCATATTTGTTATTGTATCTGTTCGCATCAAAGATTCAAAATACAATTCGTGAGGCTCATATTTCTTTGCCAAAATTAACAACATATGGAATCTCCATCACAAGTAGGAAATAGGAATATCTCCTTCACTCACACACAGTGGTCCACAGACTCCACACACAAAAAATATTTTATTTGCCATATCTCATAATCTTTGATTCCATTCTTTAGCTTTATAAATGATGGAGATATCGGGGTTGTTTTCTGCATTATTGAAAAGATTTGACTTGCAAGTCAGGTTCTGCCTTTCAACTAATTTATCAAAGCTTCGGGATGGGTTTTTGGTTCTATCAATTTAATGACTTTTTTGTGTTTAGTTGGTTGGATCATGGATGTGGCATTTCGAATATAATAAGATATGATTTCATTGATTTGATTGGAAAGAACGTGAAAATTAATTTCGCAAATTATTGGGTTAAGTGCAATTTGTTAAAATTTTGGGTTACTAATTATAGTATCTGTAATAGTAATACACTAATACTATAGACACAAAATTTTCACAATAATTAGGTCAACAAATTATTATTAGTTCTCATTTGAGTCCACTACTAATATCATGTTATCTATTGTTTATAACTTGTCACTATCTCGACAGTTGTAAAATATTTTATAAAAATTATTGTGACTTTAGACTTGTTATGCTAATATTATATCATGTCATACACATGTTAAATAAAAAGTTATATGTAAGCTAAAAATATATTTCAACACTATATTGACATTGAACAAAAAGTAGAAAGTAACTGGATTTTTATAACTTGGCGAAAGGCTAGAGCACATTATGTAATTTCGAGAATTTTATTAAAACTAATAAGTATAATAAATTATTAGAATAATTTAAAATAAATAATGAAATTTCTGTTAATTTTTAAAAAACTTTTAGTACTTAAGTTTTATTCTAAATAAATGTTGTAAAAATTTGTACCAAATACACAAGATTCTTGTTTTCTATAGAGTTTAGGAAAGGTGATTGTTTTGTTCTCAATTTTATAATGGTTGATTCTCAGACTCAAACTCTTGACATATTGCTTAGTACGTAACATGGTAAAAGCAAATTATATAATGTGTAACACTTATATTATAGTTATATAATAGCAAAATGATAAAATTAAAAACCCAACATTTATAATTAAAACAAAAATGGTAGATGATTAAAGAAATTTAAAATAAATGATGAACCTTTTAAATTTTTTATAACAAAATTTTATTCATGGTATTATTTTTAATTTATTGAAACGGGTAGTAAAATGTTTCATACTTGAAACAAACGAAGCTAATAAATATTAGTGTACTTATATTATTCACATATTGAAAGCATGTTTGTGAGGATCGTGACTAATATAATGAACTATGATTTTTTAGATCTCTTGGTAGCGACTCTTAGGGTGGAGAATTTACAAACAATGTTCATCCTCTTGAAGTAAAGTATTAGCATATAGTCGTCACTTAGTTTATTTATAATGAATTTTTTTTAAAAAAAAAAATCAAATATTACTGTATCAAGATTAATACATTGATCCAAATTGCAAAGAAATTACATGACTTGAATTCTAGATACAATCTAAACAAATGGTAAATAGCATAGTTTTGATATTAAGTACAATCTAAAGAATGAAATTACACTAAAAATTCTGAAAAGAAAAGGCGCCAAAACTGCATCTCCAAATTTGAGTTGAGGGCACGTTCAAATGTCGTTATTTCATGTGGAGATTTTCATGTAATAATTTCATTATCTCATGCACAAGATCCAATATATGAACTATCCCCAAAATAATGCAGGGCATGCGAGGATGCATGATTTGTATCATTTCATGTGATATTTTCATCATTTTATGTGGGGGGAAATTTAAAAAAAAAATATCTAGTCCTCCCTCTCTCTCTCTCTCTCTCTTCTTTAAAAAAAAAAATTAATGCAAAAAACTTATCTTTTTACGCTAAAATATTGTTATTTCATTTTAAATGAAACTAATCTAAAATTAATGATTAAAAAAAATCATACCCTTATGCATTTGGGGTCAATCAAAGTGAAAATCCAAATATAAACTCACGATAAAGAAACCCTAATGTAAAACAGTTCATATAATCATAGGAATGAATTTTTTTCGATGTTCACAAATCGTTTACTTGTGTGGAACTCCCTTCGACACCAATCTTTCAAGGTAAACTAAAGATTATGAAACTAAAAAATAAACAAAAATACTAATCTTAGTATCATACCTGTTACTATGAACGACCTATTATACATTGACATAACTCAAAATATGCAATTAATGATATCAAACTAAAAAATAAATAAAGAACTTAAAATTTAAGGTTAAAAGACTATACCAGCATATACGTTTCTCCAATTACGAAGTTGATGGCAAACTAATCATCATTCCTGCCTCCATTGATCTGCGTTCAAATACTTATCAGTCCTCCTTCAAATGATCATTATAATCCACAATTTATCCTCATGATTTAATTAGGGAAGATACATGGGATGTGTAGTGGCGGCACCACGTATAGGTCAGGGTGTTCACAGGAGCATCCTGACCTGAAAAAAATTTAAAAAAAAAAAAATTATATTTAATCTATATTAGGAACACCCTCAATCCAAAATTAGGAACACCCTCAATCACAAAATTAGGAATACCCTCAAATTAAATAATAATAAAAAATTATCTATTCTACTTTCAAGGCAAAAAAAAAAAAAAATTGGTAATAGAGGCAAGCCCACTACCCACAGCAAGCCCAACATAATACGGAGGTAGCAAACCCATGGATTCTCACCAAAAAAAAAAAAAAAGTACAGAGCAAATCAGAAATCAAACCACGGTCACGTCGTTGGCAGAGATCAATACAGTCTATACTCTATACAAAGCAAAAGCAAACCAAACCCCATTACCCAACACTACAATACAGAGGTGTTTATCAAAAAAAAAAAAAAACCAAATACAGAGCAAACCAAACCCCAGACCCAGAGCAAACCAAACCCGGTCACGTCGCTTGCAGGCGCAGCTCGCTCTGTGACCTCTGTCGCTCATCGTCCTCGTCTAGTCGTCGTCGCCGGTCACTCGCTCGCCTGTCGTCGTCGCTTGTCGCTTGCCCGTCATCGCAGATCGCAGATCGGTCTCACCGTCTCAGCTGCTCCGGTGCTCGACTCGGCCTCAAGGTATTTCTCTCCATTTTTCTCTCTGACTCTCTCTTAGTCTCTTAGTCTCTCTCTCTCTCTCTCTCTCTCTCTCTCTCTCACTGAAATGAAAAATATGAAATGAAAATGTCTGATGTCTCTCTCTCTCTTTATTCTAGTCTCTAACTTAGTAACTCTCTCTCTCTCTCTTTTGAACTGTAAGACTCTGATTGGCTGCCAAATCTTTACTCTCTTCTTCTTTTTTTTTTTTTGGGAACCAATCTTTACTCTTTAACTTTATTTTGCTTTTTGTCTGTTTTTTGGCTTTATCTTAGCTTTATCTTATTCGTTGCTATTGCCTGTTGGTCAGTGACTCAGTGTGTGTTGGTGTTGGTGTTGGTTTTGGTGAGATATTGATTAGTAATGTGTATTGTGATTGTGAAATTTTCTGATTGGCAGGTTGTGATCGGGGGATGGTTTGTGCTTGTCTGTTGAGTGGGGTAGGGATAGATGGGCTGATGGGCAGTGGGCACATGGGGCCGAGTAGTAAATAATAATTAAAGCAGTGTAATGTGTTGCACATTACACTGCTTTTATTATGTTGCACATGGGATGTATAATGTTTGGATCTTTTAGTGTAATGTGCACAAGGAACTAAAAAATATAACAAATTAAAGCAATATAATTAATGACAAACAAATTAAAGTAATATAGTTTATTGTTACACTAAACAATAATAATTAAAGCAGTATAATTAACCAATACATTATAAAAGATAAATAAATTAAATTATGTTAGGCTAAATAATAATTAATAATTTTATAATTAATGAAACAATAATGTAACAAATTATAGTTTATTAAAAACAAACAAATTAATGAAACAACTAAACAATAATAATTAATAATTTTATTAATATTTCAAATAAACTTATAGTTTATTGTTTATTCTTTTGCTAGAATTATGGACAAATATTTGATAAGAAAATCACGTACCCAAGATTCAGCTCCTACGCAAGATTCATCTTCATCTTCTAAGCGAATTCGTGTTGACTTTAACTTAGAGAATCTTCCTTCAGAACCTGGGCTACGAGAAAAAATATCATCTTATCATCCTAATCATCATGATGAAATAAGAAGATATTATTTAACAAAAGGCCCTTGTCAACATGTTTTACACAGTGATGATTACCCTATATCTTATTTTTCTAGAAAGCCCCGTCGATTTATATCCAAATGGTATAAAAATAGATACTGGTTGAAATATAGTATAGACAAAGATGCAGTATTTTGTTTTTATTGCTACCTATTTGGGCAAGATGTTGGTAAGCAAGGAGGAGGTGACACTTTTGTAACGAAGGGATTCAAACTTTGGAATCAGAAAAATAAGTTAAATTCCTATGTTGGAGGAGTTAATAGTGCTCATTATGAAGCTGTCCAGAAGAGTGAAGATCTATTGAAGGAAAAGCAACACATTCAAAGTATTTTTGTTAAGCAATCAAATCAAGATAAAATTGAATATCGGATTCAATCAAATGCAATAGTTGATTGCATAAGATTCCTTTTATGCCGGGGATTAGCTTTTCGTGGTCACGATGAATCTCAAGGTTCAAGTGATAAAGGAAATTTCGTTGAGCTTGTACAATTTTTGGGGGATCACAATGAATCTATCAATGAAGTGTTGCAAAAAGTTCTGAAAAATTGCAAGCTTACTCACCCTAATATTCAAAAATACATTGTGAATGCAATTGCACGTGAAACATCCAAAGCCATCATTAAGAATCTTGACAATGGGTTCTTTTCAATATTAGTTGATGAGTCACGTGATATCTCAGTGAAAGAACAAATGGCCTTCGTTCTTCGTTATGTGAACAAAAAATGAATTATTATAGAGCGATTCCTTGGTATTGTACATGTAGCAAGTATTACCGCTTTGTCACTCAAACATGCTATTGAATGTTTACTTTGTGAACATAATTTGAGTTTATCGAACCTACGTGGGCAAGGTTATGATGGGGTTAGTAATATGCAAGGTGATATTAATGGTCTCAAAACTTTAATTTTGAAAGAGAACAAGTCAGCATTTTATGTCCATTGTTTTGCTTATCAACTTCAATTGACACTTGTTGCTGTTGCTAAAAATCACATTAACATTGCTGAATTTTTTTATGTGGTTAGTAATTTAGTAACTGTTGTTGGAGGCTCTTGTAAGAGACGAGATGCTCTTCGAGATACACAATTTGCCAAAATTAAAGAAAATTTAGAGAATGGTGTACATAGAAATGGGCAAGGTTTGAATCAAGAGACAAATCTTAAACGTCCTGGTGATACACGTTGGGGATCATATTATGGGACTATTCTCAGCTTGATTTTGATGTTCTCTACTGTTGTTGATGTACTAGAGATTATTGAAGAAGATGGCCTCTCCAACCAAAAAGTTGAAACTCGATCTATTATGAGGTCATTTCTTTTGAATTTGTCTTTGCTCTACACTTGATGAAAAATATTTTAGGGATCACAAATGAGTTGTCAATAGTATTACAAAAAAAAAAATTAAGATATAGTAAATGCTATGGATCTTGTTAAAGTGTCTAAGCAACGGTTACAAGTGATGAGAGATGATGGATGGACATCTTTATTGGCTGAAGTATCTTTATTTTGTACCTCATATGATATTCCTATCTTGGACATGGAAGCGATATTTGTAGTTAGTGGGAGGCCGCGACGCAACACCGAACAAAATACAAATTTACATCATTATCATGTTAAGCTATTCTACAAAGTCATAGATATGCAACTTCAAGAGCTTAACAACCACTTTTCTGAGGTGAATACCGATTTGCTACTTTGTATGGCTTGCTTGAATCCAAGTAATTCATTTGTGGCTTTCAATAAGGAAAATTGATACGTCTAGCTAAGTTCTATTCCTCTGATTTTCTTGAGACAGATATTTTGGCACTTGACTCTCAACTGTAGAATTATATTTTTGATATGCGCAGCAATGACTTCTTTTTAGAGCTTCAAGGAGTTAGTGAACTTGCTGAAAAGTTAGTGAGCACAAGAAAACACGAGACTTATCTATTAGTCTATTTGCTAGTGAAGCTAGCTTTGACCCTTCCAGTTGCTACTACAATAGTAGAAAGAAGTTTTTCAGCAATGAAATATGTAAAGAATGAACTGCGCAATCAAATGGGAGATCAATGGATGAATGATTGCTTAGTTGTGTATATTAAAAAAGATGTAGCTTGTAGCATTGATAATGAGATTATTATGCAATGATTTCAAAATATGAAAACTCGTAGAAAGCAATTGTAAATTCTATGTATTTGTGTATTTTTTTATTGTTATTGTTGTCAATATATAAAATTTTCTTTTTATTAGATTTTGTAATTTATGCTTATTGAGGAACACCCTAAAAAAATTTCCTAGAGTCGCCACTGGGGATGTGTTGTAAATGATATGATGAAATTGTAAGATTGGTGCACCTAGGATGATGATTAGGCTTTTGGGATTTTTGAAGAGTGCTTGATTATGGTATGTGGATTTCTCCCCCAAAAAAAAAAAAAAATTTATGGTATGTGGATTTACCGATTTTTGAAGAATTCATCCTCAGCTGTATTTATAAATATATTGAGCGTGTCCATTATTTGATTATGTTTTCAGCCTGATTACATAATTTTGTTTGTCACTTAGTGGCAATTGCATAATCATGTTTGTACAATCTTACCTCTAACACCATTTTTATTGTATTCTAATGACAACATACAACCTTGCAAAAAAAGGAAGAAGAGGTGAATTTCTTTGTGTCATTAAATTTATTGTTTTCTTATCATACGATTTGTCCATTAAAATGGGTTACACAACACAAACATGATGCATATTTTACAATGGAGACCTATTGATTCCATATCCCATCCAATACTCACCCAGTGCATAGAAGTTCTAGACAAAAAGCCTTTGAAAGAGAAGAAAGAGGGGTATCGAGGACATCTTTCAATAACAATAACTTTAAAAACACAAAATATTTCACAAATATTAAGATGATGAGTTGTATAAAAAAAAGAAACATCAATATCGAGTTCATAAAATAAGAGTTTCTAGTACCACAAATAAATTCATAATTTTTTGTTAGAAACGTGACATTATATGACTAGTTGACCGTCATTTTCATATAAAACCATCGCTTTTTCTTCACTACAAATAGCCACATAAAAGAGTTGTTTGTTTGTGTAATTAGATTTTTTATTGAAAAGAAAAAAGATCAATAACAATCGATTGGTGTGGAAAGTATTATAAAAATAGTTGGGTACATTACATTCTCCTTTCATTATCATTGTCACCAGCCGTATAAGGACATGACAGTCTTCATCTTATCACACTTTTTTTTTCTTTTTAATAGAAATGACACCTTTACAATATTTTTACAATAAATTTTAAATGGTAGGTTGTTATATCGGGTTAAAAAAATAATCTCAGTACTAAATTCAAATTTGAACCAATAACAACTAATCACCTATAATTTTTTGTGAAAATAATATAAAAATATTGTGAACGTAACATTTTTTTTTAACCGTAAGCTATTTGACACTTTGATTGATGTTCAAAAATTCAATTCTCCCCAATGTTGTCAATTTTGTACCGTACCGGCCGATACGGCCGGAATATACCATACCAACCAGTAATCCGGTACGCTCGACCCCCCTATTTCGTACTGGAAAAAATACTGGCCGTACCGGCCTCGTACTGGCCGTACCGGTCAATTTCAGGCAATATCGACCGGTACCGGGCATAACGGCCGGTACAGAAAAAAGTTTTTTTTTTTTTTTAAAGTTTTGTAATTTTTGAATTTTTGTTAGAAAAGAATGGTAACTTATTTGCATTAACTTATTAGTATTATTTGTTTTTTTAGTATGCAATGGTAACTTTTAAGCTTTCTATTTTATTTTTTTATTTTTTTCCCTTTTAATTGATACTAAAGTTTAAAACCATGAATAATTAGATCTGAATTAAGAAAATATTTTATGGTAAACTTTTATATTTATTATAATATATATATATATATATATACAAACACATACATACATACATACATATAAATAAATATATTTATTTATTTATTTATAAATATAAAAAATAGTGGTAAACCCGAAACGGTACACCGGTATTGACCGATATCCGAAATATATCGTACCGGTGGCCAAACCGGTACGGCCTCCGGTACGGTATTGACATCCTTGATTCTCCCATGCGACATGTTTTTTGAGCCGTTTGGTATAAGAGTTTAAATATATGTTTTCAATTTTTAAACAATATTACACATATTTTTATAAACTTTTTTACACACATATTTTTTAAAAATATAAACAACGCTACTCGAATTTACCAAACAGCCATCCCCGCACGTACGGAGCACACCATCAACAATCAACAATCTCAATCATTCATGTAACGCCGAAAATTAGAAATAGTAAAAAGTTAAAAGAAAAATATCTCGTGTGTCTGAGACCACAACAACGAAATGACAAGCATACCCCTGGTTCAGCAAGTTGGCCACTCAGTGCCAACAAACCCTGCTGCTAGAGGTAGACACTTTCAGTGGGACCCACAAAAATCAAGTTGGTGGGGTCAGCCGTTTCACTACGTTACCTTTCAGAACCCGACTGCGCAGAGGCTCACCGTTGAATCGAGCCCCTGGGCTCCACCCTTGATGCGAAAGTGGTTCATGCGCTGAATCAATTTGCAAGGTTGTCAAGTATTGGGCCCCATCTAAGTCTAGTTGAGCCACACATTATGAAGTGGTGGCAAATTCGTGAATTTTGAGTAATCATTAGGGCCTTTTATTACTACGCACCGTTCTCTTAAAACCGCGGAAAAATCCTAGGGTCTTTCCCTTTCTTTCTTTGCAACTGCAATGAAAAATGCCAGTTGTTTTTGTAATAATGATGGACGCACGGTGTGTGTTTGTTCAATCAGAGCCGTAGAAAGTCCACTAATATTGTGAATCAACGGTTTACATGGGTCCCAATTCACGTGACCTTTTGCTTCAGTGGGACCCACATTTGAATAGTTGAATTCCCAGATGCTGTCTGCCTAGAGATTGAACATAGTTTCCACCGCTATCAAATAAATGTTATAATTTTAAGTTTTTATAATTTAAAATTCTATATAAAAAAAAGTTAATTGATCAAATGGTAAATAATATTTGATTTGAGCGAAATTTGATATACATGTTTAGAATATAAGGAACATGAAATTAAACGGTTAGATTTTTAAAATTCACACCCAAAAAAGAAATATAAGAGAAGTTTGAAGAGTTTTTCTCCAAACTAATTTGGAGAGAAACTTTATTCCTAGAGATTTGTTTGGCTCTGAATGAATTGAGGCGAGCAGCTTCATCTTCAATATATTTAAAGCCAAGTATGTTTGATTTTAACATGTTATTATTTCAATATATTTTCTAATTGATTTAGGTTTTATTCTATATTCAAAATTTAAACATTCTATTAGTCAAGATAAGGATATTCAAATATATAACTCAATCTGAATCTAACTCATATATCAAAACCCCTCAACCCTAATAACTCATTTATTAAGCGGCTTGACATAACACATCCTATTTCAACTTGTTTAATACATAATATAAGAAAAATAAAGAGAAATGCTTAGGACTTTAGACTTTTAATGAGAATTTATCAATAGAACCATTAAAATTCTTTTAATTACTCAATTATAATTTAAATTGAAATTTATATTAGAAAAAAAAATGACATTTATTTATATGAATGAGAAATTTCGGGTTGATTGCAAGTTAAGAAGGTTAACCCACAAATGACCAATTTATTAATCGTGTAAAAGTGTGTTGACCTACTTTGACATGAATCCATTTACATTAAACAATAACCATATATATTTCTATTAATAACTACCAAAATTATCAATTTCATATTTAGAAAAAAAAAATTATAGTATGTTGAACTTTTTGATATATAGTAAAACCATGACTATAATTTTTTCACCCTTTCACAAATCTATAGTTTATTTTTTTTACTACAAATAAACTGTTTATATTATCAATCAAGTACAAATAATAATTTGATATCATATGAACATATTTACAAATTTACACAATTCAATCTCAAGTCTATATAAATATATATATATATATATATATTTCTAGACATAAATATATATATATATATATATATATTTCTAGACATAAATACATATAAAAATATAAAATTATATATAGTTAAATCAAACATTATGTTCACGAATACAATGTTTGAGCTTGGTTATTTTAATAGTCAAGCCTAAACTTTGGTTTAAGCTTGACTTGTTTACCAAACAAACATTATAAACAAGCATTTTTCTGAGTTGAACTCGAGATGTTCATAAACAGCTTGATTCATTTATAGTGCTATATTAGTTTATTAGTCCAATTATTCAATAACTCAAGCAATGCATACAGAAGTTTAACAAAATATAATAATTAATAGTAGTATTTAATTAATTAGATGAACACGTGTCAAGTTTTTATTGGTAGAGTATAGAGTGGAGCAGGAAAAGTGAGATTGAAGATTTGGACTCGTCTAAATATGAAATTTAATAATTATGATAATGACTAATATTCATTGAGAAATGATATGTTTACAATATTTTTACAACAAATCTTAAGTGACAGGTTGTTACTGGTTGTTATTGTTAGGGCAAAAAAGTAATCTTAGTGGTAGTTTCAAATTTGAACCAATAACAACTACCACCTATGATTTGTTGTAAAAATGTTGTAGACATAGCATCTCTCATATTCATTTTATTAGGAATGTAAATAAGGAACTATATATTTTACTATTTAAAAAAATTAGTAAACAAACATACGTAAACATGCATTTTTCCGAGTTGAACTTGAGTTGTTCATAAACAACTTATTTCATTTACAACACTAAATTTAACAAAACATAATTAATTTTTTCTCTCTTTTATGTTTTGTCTAAATATGAAATTTAGTAATTATGATAATTATCAATAGGCATTTTATTATAATTGTATATAAGGAATCATATATTTAACTATTTAAAGAAAATATTATTTGCTAAGATTTTAATGGAAGATTTATATCCTTTTATAAGGTTTAAATCCTCCCTCCTCTATCAGAATCACATTTATTAAAATTAAACTGACTTAGCCGATTAGACTGAAAAGTCGGTGACCTAGCACCTAGACCGATTTGGGTGTTTAAATGGACCGTCTTTGCATAAAACCCAATCAAATTAAACCTGACAAGTTTATGATGACCCGAGTAACCCGAATGAGATTATATAACCCGGTTGAGTTTGTGAAATTAAATCCTTAGATCTATTTTATTCACTAATTTACTGCTTAATGTGTTATAATATGACAATTTAAAGAAGAGAAAATCTAAAGAATTAAAAAAAAACATTTATCTGTTTTTTTACTTATTTCCAAGACTCACATCCTATAAAAAAAAAAATTATTTGACCTTGTAGTTTAAGTAGTAAACCATTGATTGAATCAATGACCCAATGACTCAACTCATAGACAGGTCCAGATTGGGTTTAATAATCATAGTCATACCAAAAAATGGAAAAAAAAGGAAAAAGCCAAAATGGTAACCACAAACCAAACACGGTGCAATCATGGAGTAAACAAATCCACGGCTCAGATTAACTCCGTACAGAGCTCCCATCTCTCTATAAAAATCACTCACAGAACCCAGTCGTTTAACACAACTGAAGCAAAAACGTGAGCCTGTTGACCCTCATATAAAATTTCATCACCATGCTTCTACGAAGCTCATCAACTCCGATCCTAAATTCATGGCTTCCACACGCAGTAAAAGACTCATCCCTAGTCCCAGAGCTCGAAATAGTCCCCCAAATCCCCAAACGACGAAGCTCACTTTCCTTAACAGTCGGTTCTTCACCTCCGGTGATCAGCGATCCAACCACTAAGGCGATGACACGTGCGCTCTCCGAAACCGACCTCCGCGAGCTCCCGGTTCCGAGGAAGAAGCCGTTTTCGAGAACTCTGAGCGGAATCTCGGTGGAGGAGGAGGTGGAGGAAGCGATAAAGATGGTGGGGTCTGGTAGTAAAACGGTGTCGTCATTGGGGGATAGGTGCGAGGTTGGGACGAACAGTGGGAGTGGGATGCTGAACTTGTTGGTGGCGGGTGGGTTCGGGTGTGGCGGCGGTAAGATCTGTGGCGGCGGTGGAGGTGGACGATCGGACGGTGATGAAGATGGGAGCTTCGATTTCTGGGATTCGAATCATGGGAGTGATGGGACTGATTTGTATTATCAGAAAATGATCGAGGCTAATCCTGGAAACTCGCTTTTGCTCAGCAACTATGCTAGGTTCTTGAAAGAGGTAAGTACATAGATAATCACAAGTGACTGTTTTTTTGTTTGAAAAGTAGCTATCTTGCTTTTATATATTGTAATCGACTAGTTGTAACTCAGGAGGGACTAAATTGTTACATTTGAAGGATTGAAATCGAGATTTTAAAATTGAGGGAACAAAATCGAACAGACAGATTCAATTTAATTGTTTTTTTGAAAAGAAAATGAATTATCTGTGGTGGGTTTTGTTAGTTTAAGAGGAGGAAATTTGTGTTGATAAAATATAACTGATGATTTTGGAAATGGTGGCAGGTTCGCGGAGATGTTGAAAAGGCGGAAGAGTACTGCGGGAGGGCGATTTTGGCGAACCCGAATGATGGGGAAGTGTTATCCATGTATGCAAATTTGATATGGCAGGGCCATAAGGATGCTCCTAGAGCTGAGAATTACTTTGATCAAGCTGTTAAAGCTGCCCCTGATGACTGGTAAGAGCCTCATTTCTTTCATGCTTAATCTTAGAAATAGGATTTGTTATTGTTGTGAATTAACTGAGTTGTATTGCTTTTATGCTGCAGTTATGTTCTAGCATCCTATGCTCGGTTTCTTTGGGATGCTGAAGAAGAAGAAGAAGAAGAAATGGACCATGAAGTGGAAGATGGCACTAGCAAAACATTACCAGTAACAGCCAGTTTCTTCCATGGAGCTCCTATAGCTGCTTCTTCTTGAAAGCTTTCTCTTTGCATCTCTCTTGTATCATATATAGATAGCCTGAATATTTTTCTGACCTTTTGTTAATATATCCGTGACTTTTTTGCCTGCTGAGATGAGTTGTATTAAAGATTTAGAAAAATTTTCCCCCTCATTCTTGTAGTCATAGTTGTAGAATGCAAATAAGAAATGAAGGAATGAGTTTTGAGTTTTAAATTTCATGGAGCTCTTCAGATGATTGCTGTATTCTGCATCCTCTGCATGAGCTTAGTAAGATTTGATCCTTAAAATTTCGTTGCTTAAAAAGTAATTTTCTTTTTAAATTAAGGTAAAGATGGAGGCACCAAAGCTTGTATCTTGATGTATCTTCTATGGACAAAGAAAATTAAGAAGAGGTGCTGGAGTCCCCCTAAATCTCCTTTAAAAAATGAATCATGGGCAATATGTACGTAGGTGAAAAAGTTGCACCTTTCAGAAATAAAGAAGTCCACATAACAGCCCCCTTATATGAACTATAAATTCTTCAAATAATGCAGTACACAAACTCATTCCATTTGCAACTTGTGCTATAACCATGGTTGTCAAAATTCCGATTTAGATGTTACGATTTTACAATCTTATCTGCACAAAATGATTCGGATCTTTTAAGAATTTTTGCAATTGTTCTGGATCGGTAGGATCGTACTATTCTAACAATCGCAAACGATCTTGGTTTATTTTAATCTTCTTTAACATGAAAGTAGGCTTAATTGAACCCAAATGAAAAATAAAATCTCAATAAACCAAGTTTTTCCACTCTAATATAGAGGGAATGTTAGTTGGACCAAAATAAAAAATATCTCAATCTAATATAGAGAGAATGTTAGTCGGACCAAAATAAAAAATATCTCAATAGAGTCACGTTTTGAGGTTTTTGGTCTCCTTAAATGATGCTTCCAATTGGATGTAGTGATGTATGGTAATTATATCAACTAGTCGTTAACCCATGCGATGCACGGAATAATTAAATAAAATTGAGTTAAAATGAAGGAAAATAAATAATTTAGTTAAAAATAAAGGTTCAACTAAAAAATTGGTAAAAAATGCCATTAGTTTTTACTTTCTTTGAAATTGAACCTAAAAATAGAACCGCACATTTGTGAGGACAATGAAAATGATATCAAATATTATCATGATGAATGAATTGAAAATTCACTACTACATTAAATTTAAAGAACAAAGACATTTGTTTCACAGCATTATATTTAATGATTAAAGCCCTTAAAATGAGTGAGGAAGACACAAACTTTTGTAGACCAAGAACTGAGATTAATTTGGTAGAATTGTAAAGTAACGCTTTCTTTCATATGCAAAAATATCATCCAAAGTATAAAGGGTCTAATGGAACCATAGAACATGAAAATATATGCTCACTAAGATACAAATAGCTTAATTAAATTTATGACTAATCAACAATAGCATGGTGTGGAAATTGTTTACCAAAAAAAAAAAAAGAAGGGAGTATCTAATGATCAAACATATGTATCTAACAATTCTAACCATAAAGCAACCACAACATGAGAATGTGGTTCAAAGTATTAAAACAATAAATAAATTTACAAAATGCCCTTTTTATATATATATATATATATATATATATATTTGTAGTGATGGTGTGATGCCCCACCAATAGTGATAGAGCCTCACCTATTCAACATATGCTCGCTGTCCACTGGAGGTCTTCCTAAAACTTCATATACATTTGTAACACTAACAAAGAGCCGTGTCCACCTATGTTAACCCACCAAATTGTCTTCAACTTCCAAAAAAGAAAAGTGTTAGCTCTCTATAAACTACTGCTCTTTAGGGAAACAATGAACAGATGAAAATTAATAAACTTACTATTATGTATTGAACACTATTTTACAACTAAAATCTCATACTACTCTTAATATGATTCTTCTTTGTTTCTTTTTTTTTTTCCCCCTTGAATGCTCAAACTCTCCAAGTGCCATCAGTAGTTGGAAGAATTGGAGCTTGAGCTTCATAGCTTTGGTGATATAAAAGCTTTTGCCAAATCAAATAAATATTAGACATGTTGGTGAGAATCTATAATTCCATTTAGTTTTGGTGAGAATTTGTATCTTCCCAAGCAACATTGTAACAGTTGCACATTGTGACTCTACACTGTATCCCAAAGGATCTCTCTTGGATTGCTTCATTCTTCTATCAACTACCAAATAATATAAAATAAGGTAAAATTATCGAACATCATGAAAGCTATGATGAATTGAGAACAATGCAAAACCCACATATGCATATAGGGTAGGACAATCATTAAAGGGTTTTTGCGCTAACCATTACCTCACTCTCAAAACAAACTTAAATAACTATACTTGCATTTGCATTAGTTTCATGAATGTTTTAACTTCTGTCCTAAATCCTAAAGCCTATGAGCCTATCCAATGTAATTCAAAAAGAGAAAATATATATATATATATATATATATATATATATATATTGGTGGCATAAGTTTTACGAAGGTCTCAATGTCAATAGTGCAAGGTAAATAACAAAAAGATAACAGAAAAATAGCCTAAACCCATTAATCCAAATTCCCAAAAGGGCAAAAAAAGAGAGTTATCTTAGCAATATAAATGTAAGTCTCATGTTACCGCATTATTTGAACATGTTAGATGAGAGTTCACTATTCTAATATGTTTTGATATTTGCAACATGGTAGTACTCATTGGTTGATTTTTTATCTCAATGTGTGCTGTATAAAGGTCTGAAATTTTGAAGAAAGGACACCATACAATTTAGTGTGATCCAAAATCTACCAATTTAAAAGGGCAATTGATGAAAGAAAGAAACATACTCCAAACAAACATAACAATGTTTCAAAATAATAATTACAACAAAAATGCAAATTCAGAACCAATAACCCAAAACCAAAGAAAAAATAGAAGAATCTTCAACCACTAGAGGAAGAAGCCCAAGTTTGAAAAACCCCACTAAAGTATTCAATTTGTACCACAATAAGACATAGAAACAGTAAATATATCAATAAGTATATGAAAAATCGACAATCACAATCAAATTCAAAAATCAAATGGAAGGACATGTCAATCTCACTGTCTATAGGACTGTTTCTGTAAAGAAATATGCATATTTTAGTATACTGTGTAGTATTAGAGAAACAAAAAAGAAAAATAGTTCTTGACAATATCCGAGGACCTTAGACAATCATAAATTATGAACATTCTCTGTTAACAGAAATAATTTTTCTCTCAAAAAAATCGCATACCCAAACCTAAGCCTAAATTAAAACAAATTCTAATAAAAGATGATATTAAAAACCCCAGCAACCTGAAACTGAAACAAACCATAATTGAAGAGATTATTAGAAAAAGAAATTAATACCTTTGCTTTGATGAAATTAGATTCTCTACATTGTGAAAAATTCCACTTTATCTTTGCAAAGAAACTGAATGATTTAAATCCAAAAGAGGCAAATTAAAAAAAAAAATTAACAAAAATATTTAATAAAAATTGTCACATATCAGAATCCTATTTTCTAATCCCTAATTTCTGAATTTAAAGAACCAAAGCCAACTTTAATTGTGAAATGAACACAAACAAACATGTGCAAATACACATACACTAAAAAAAATCTAATGTTTTATGGTTTGGGGTGTATTGTTTTTCTTACAACCTCTGTTTTTGCTTTTAATACACATACAAATACACATACACTCACTTTGTGTTAAAAGTTTCTACTGCCCATTTTAGCACTACCCCAAATTCTCACCTACATGCCCTATATGCCTTTTTCTTTTTCTTTTTTGCTTTTGCTTTTGCTTCTTTATATTTTAAAGTTTTTGCAACAAATATTCAAGTCATTGGGTTCACATATTATTTCAGCTTACTTATGCATAGCTTTTAATTTCTCACAAACTAAAAACACAATAAGTAAATAAAGTAAGTAAGATCTGTATTTTCTTCTTTACACAACATTCAAAGCAACCCTAAAAATGATTTGCAGAGAACTATCTGAAAAAAAATCCCCTAACACTCCTTTCACATATTCTTAGAGATTAAAATTACACGGCATAGGATCTCATCAATTGTTATGCTATTTCCAAGTAAAGCAAAATAGATTCACAACAATGGAACTTCCCACCAAAGCAATTCATTTTTATTTCTAATTGAAGAGACAAAAACACAAACCATAATAAGAAATGAATGTGCTAAAAAAATAAAAGCAATTGGTGACAAAACAATGGTTGTGGATTTAAAATACAACATGTGACCACAAAGTGCATTAAGTATCAGAAATATCGGATTGTAATGATGTAATTGAAGAAGCTGATCACCAAATATGTTACTGGATATTAAATTAACAACATAGTAAAGAATACAATGTGCTTGGGGGCAGATTTAACTATACATTTGAACCTAAAATTTAAATCTTTATCAAATTTAAATAATCTATAATCATTTCTATTAAAGATGAAGAATAATTGATTGATAGTTGCTGTCTTAGGCAATCTGCCAGCTGAGGAAATTGCTGCAGAAGCCAAGAAGTCTGAGTTTTTTTTTTTTTAAATATGACGACTCTAGAACTGTGAAAATCTTCATTGTATAAAGTTAAAAGTTATATATTCTATAGAATTAAAAGTTATATATTTTACTGATAGATTCAAAAATAAAACTACAGTCAAGAAAATGAATAAACTTGACATCTACATTTGCTAATCATAAAGGCAAAAAAAAATTAAATTCCCATATCATTTGCATCTTTTTTTAAAAAATAAATAAATCTCTTCAGCAATGCAATCGACTGATGTTTTTGTTCATTTTTATTTCTAATTGAATTTGAGCTCTACCCCGAATTCTCACCTACATGCTCTATATGCCTTTTTTTTTTTTTTTTTTTTTTTTTTTTTTTTTTGCTTTTACTTTTGCTTCTTTATATTTTAAATTTTTTGAAACAAATATTCAAGTTATTGGGTTCACACATTATTTCCATATTTACAATATTTTCTTACAAAAAGATAGGAATTGAAATCCTTAATTTGACAGAAAACCTAATTGAAGACATAATTAAAACTCAATTTTGAGCCTCTGTCCCATTTAAAACAATTTCAATATGAATTTTAACCCATATCAATAGCTATCATTTCATCAAATGAATAGCTATGCAAATTTTAGCAACTACGCAACAATATTAAAACCTAATGTCAGTAAGAGCACCTCAATGTTCCACACATTCGGCAACTATGTAACAATATTGGTTCCTAAGGAAAAAAAAAATGCACAACCCAAATATATAATAGAACAATATACACAAAATGCTCTTCTTTTCTAATAAATCGGATCATTCTCATAAGGCATAAAAGAAGAAGAGAGATAGAGAAAGAATTTCACTTGGCGATGCCAACAGTGACAACTGAAAAGGCAACCACACCTCTACTAGGATTCACTTGGCATTGGGACTGAGTAATTGGCATCATCATCATTGCTTGAAACCGAAACTTAAAAAATAAGATTTAGAGAAAATCATAGAGAAATAATTTCTTAAGAAGCAGATCAATCAAATAGGAAAGAGAATGACAGATGGGGAATTATTTAACCTAATCAGCTTTATGGCTGAATCCGTCCATGGAAAAAGGAGGTTGAGAGTGGAGACCAAGGAAACTCCTACATAGGCCCAGCACGTTGGCTGACTTTGGTATAAGGTTTGCGTTGGGGAGGAGTATTGGAGATACAAATTGATGATTAAATTTGGTTTCCAAGGGAGGCGAGAAGAGAAGGTTTTAGGGAAGTATCGGTTTTAGAGAAGAGAAAGGAGAAGAAGATGGCGTTTGGGATTGATTTTCGGAGTTGGGTTTTGGGGAGAAGGGTAAACAAAAAGAGAGAGAGGATTCAGAGTGGGTTTGTGGAAAATTTTGACTACGGTTAGAGAGAGAGAGGGTATCGGGTTTGCTTTCCACGATTGTGGAAAAAATTTTGGGCTGCTTATTATTATTATTTTTTAATTTAATTAATACTGGTGTGGAAAATTGTGAGAGTTTCAGAAGTTTCAGTTATATATATATATAGATGAATGAATAATTTATGTGATTATTTAACATACTAATGTGTATTTTTTGTTTTTTGTTTTTCTCAAATAATGTAGGATCTTACGATCCTATGATCTGTGATCCCACCTACCTCCCACGATCTTACGTAGGATCCCGATTTTGACAACCTTAGCTATAACATAAACGCTTCTTATATATACTCTTTCACCCTGACATCTTGTCTCCAAATAAACCAATGAAATACATGCAAATATAATACTCCATTTTACTTTCATCATTATTACTAGTAGGCTCCATCAAGGAAAACTTGAAACCTTCCTTGTTCTTTTTAGCAGATCCCAACTTCTCCCCTCACTCACTTTCCTCTTCCTCAACCCACCCTTCTCCCTACCTTTCCATTTCGACCCCTTAACAACATCTTCTTCTTCATCCTCCTCATCCAAATCCATAACCTCCTCAACTTCCTCAACCGCCTCTTCCTCCACATTCTTCCCCCAATCTTCATCACTAGAATCATCATCATCATCTCCATCACCATTTTCCACCTCGTCATCTTCATCCTCAACAATGGCTTTCACGCCTCTGTGCCAGCTTAATTCCCTTCACATCCATCTCCTCCTCAACAATCTCCACTGCCTCACTTGAATCCAAAGCACTTTGGTGTAACCGCTTGAATTTCTTGAGGGTCTCTTGGACCCACTCAAATTTCTCCTTCTCCAAATCCAGTAGCTTCTCCTCATCGTCTTCGTATTGAACCAAATGCTTGTTTGCTACCTTATCAAAAGATTTCAAAATGCCTTTGTACTAGGCCTCATTTAAGGGCCAAAAAACCCTAATCTTCTTTCCCACAACATCCTTACCATAGGATCTCCTATCGTTAGGAGTTAACGGCAATGCTGTGATGATTAAGAGAGGCTTGTTCTTGGACTTGGACTAGAAAGGAGAAGGGGTGGTAGGGCTTGGACTAGAATTGGGGGATTGAGGGGTAAAGCAAGGGTTAGGGACAGAGTTGGAAAATTTGGAATTTTGTTTGGAGAGAGTGGAAGGTGGTGGGGGAGAAGGAGAAGACGAGGTCGTTTTGGTGAAGAAGTTAGTGATTTGACGTTGTTGGATTATGATTAGGTATCGACCATTGCTTTGGCCTTGTGACAGTGCCATTGAAGAATGTATTTTGATGAGAGAGTGTGAGAAATGGGAAGAAGAAAGTGAACAAAAAAAAGTGAGTTTAGATTATAGAAATGGGGAGTGTGATTGTGAGTGTGGTGGGAAAATTATGGGAAAATTCCCAAGGTAATTGTAATTCCATCCCTTTTGTGAACCATAAAAAGCCTGGGCTCCTGCGTTTCTATCTTGTTAACTAATATTTTTTTTAATCTACAAAAATATGTTGCAGACACAAATTATTTTAAAAATGACTAATTTGGTGAATAGTTATTAGTATGTAAAAATGTCAGTGGTGAGCCTAGATGAGACTCAATAAAAATTTGCCATGAACATCAACAGTTTGTAAAATGTTGTAAAATAGTTAACATTACTCTTTTATCTAATGTATGGTATAGTTTTTTTTTTTTAAAAAAAAAAAAATACTAAATTCACAGTTACAATAAGAGAAAAGAGACTTGAATAATAATTTCCCTAAAGTACCAAAAATTTGTAAGTTAAGTTGCAAGGTGCTTGGTGTTTTGACTTAATTTAAAACTTTGATTTATCGTAGATTCTTAGCATAATTGAATGTGATTCTTGGACCACATTTTTTTTTTTAGTAGTCTTCCTCAATTCATTGGATTGCATGTATGATGTTCAAAAAGTAGCCTCTAAGTTCAACGTGTTAGAATTATGTGGTCAAATAATTAAATTTACTATTTTTCAACAACTTAAGATTTTGAACCAATTGATAATTTAATATGGTATAAAGGCAGGAGAAACTCCATATCTCCTCCGCTATTGGACAAAAATAATTAGTAATAAAAGAAAGTAAAATTTCTCACTTAGGGAAAAAGAAAAGAAAAAATACATTTTTTATTGGCCAATAGAAAGAAAGAAAGAAAGAAAAAAGATCTTCAATTGGCCAATAGAATATCCTGTCTATCTATGGTACGATGTAAACATTTTAATTAAAGTCCAAAAATTTAAAATTATTTTAAAACTAATATACTCTTTTTGAATGTTCAACATTTTTATTAATATGTTTTACTATGTTTGCAGTAGCCTAAAAATATAAAAATTTTCAATTCTCCAAAAAAATTACTCTTCCTTTCTCTCTTTATCAAAATTATAAGGACATAGTTTAACTACAAAATTGGTTATAACTTAAGGTTACAACCTTACTCAATAAAATAAACATTATTATGTAATTTGAAAATCTAACTGTTGAATTGTATGTTCTTTACGCTCTCAATATATGTAAGGTCACAATTTGACTCCCAAGCCCAAAGGATGGATGAACTTAGGCTCAAAGAGCCCAATACAATGAATTTGTAGAGAGTGGGTTGGAAAACTGGACTTTAATGAGTCTGTCAACAATTAAAGTGGATCCAGATGACAAGGAAATGAAGATAGACTGGTTTAAACTAAAGGAAATCATCATTGGCACAATCCGAGGAGATCAGTTCTTATATAGTTCTTCTCAAGTTTGATTACAAGTTCAATTCTTGATTGCTACAATGTTTTCTCTCTCCTTTTTCGATCCTTTACTCTCATTGCTTTTTTCCTATTTTATACTATCCCTTTGCTTTCATCTCTACCTTTCATGTGTAGATTAGATTGTTGGTGTTGATCTCTGTCACATCAGCACTTTTCTGAAGTCTTTGGAGAGTAGCTGTAAGCCTATAAGACTGAAAACTACTGTTCAGGTATTACTTCCTCATTAATGTAGCTAGAGAGTTAGCTGTAGAGTATTCAATGCGGCGGTAACAACTTTCCCTTAGATATTTCCCACCTCGCAGTTGTCTTGTACGTTCATAACGTATATTGTTATCACTAGAATTTCCCAGAAGGTCCCCTGGATGACATGACACTCTTTCTGACCTCTATTTCGCCTAGCCGAGGAGACACCCCTCCTCAGCTTACCTTCCCCAGCATTCTCACCAGTAGCTTGCTCATGGGGTCCTGAGTCTTACATACTCATTACTGTTTATCTGTCCTCGGACCGCAAAGTGTCCTTGGACAAGGCCCAAGGCCCAACATATGTTTTTGGGTCCCTTATTCCTACAATAGCCCCTCAAAACCCCGATTTTCTCCCTTCTACCTAAGGAGAAAAAATAGGGTTTTGACTTTGGATAATTTACTCCACGCTTTTCTCTAATTTCCACACGTGAGAATGTTTCTTCGTGTGTCCTGTAACTGTTCCTGACGCTTCGGAGCCCGCGATGTCTCATTAATTGCTCCAGGAGGTGCTCTGTTCCTTGTATCCTACGGTGGGATACTGATCCTACGGCTGACATTTCTCCTTGAATTTTGAGCGGGATAACCCCCACTTAACTCTGCCCTCTATATAAGGCGCCTGGTGGGATTACTTTTTTCTTTATTTCACAAATTTGCAAACTCTTAAGACCTCGCAAACTCTCAAGCTTGCAAGACTTACCAAATTTCCCAACTCTTAAGAGGCTCCTGAAGTGTTATTTGTTTTCATTTTCATAAGTCTCTACATCCTTAAGTTCTTTTCTTCTCGGCCAACCTCCTCGGCCTTCTAATCATCTGTTCCTTTTCAAAAACATTTCCCTTACCTCCCCCTTAATTTGCTTAAATGGGTAGATTCAAGAACCTCGTAGATTCTCTCGCCGATATGAAGGGCTTTAGGGCCAAATATCACATTCCACAGGGGGTCACCATACGATATTGTGCTCCAAACTAGTTGATAACATATACAAACGAAGAGAAGGTTGTCATTCCTATAATCGCTTTCATAGAAGGAGGAAGGACGCTCCCCATGGGTAGGGTGACCTGAGATTACCTAATCAACCATAGGCTGTGTCCTTACTAGTGCGCACCCAACCTATTTAGATTTTTAGGTAGCGTCGACGCTTTCAATGAGAAGATGGGTTTAAGACTAACCTGGCACAACATCATCCATATGTACGAGTGCCATCACTTGCTAACTCGAGGTATTACCTCAAGTCCAAGTCCAACATTGTTAGGCTTGTATTGTGTCTTCCTAAGTCCAACAAGGGCATGAAGGATGACTACTTAATTGCCTCTGAGGAATGGCACGATGGTCTTCATTGCCCAACTCGGGAGGAAGAGCCAGGTGGGATGCGTTAGGGTTAGGTCCCTTAGCACAGGATTTAGTTCTTTTAGCTTTGCCATTCTTCCCTTTAATATTTCATTTTTCTTTGATGATGGGTTTTATTGGTCTGATCATGATTTGCTCCACGACTGTTTTTGCAGATAAAAGGCACGTAGCGCCCCACCTCAGCTTGGTCAACGTCGCAGACCTCAACAGAGTCCTCAGGTCTGAGGTGTTTGTGAGTGAGGATAGGCAACTGAGAGCGATCCACCTTATTTTGGACTTTGAACCAATCTTGGACAACTTCTAGGAAGTGGGCCACGCAATCAGGGCAGGCGACCCTAGGCTCCGCAAGATAGACGCATTTGTACTTGGGTTTCTTGCCCAAAAGGACGTAGTGCCCGTTGAGCTGCCTCCCGTTCTTGCTCTCCCTGAAGTTGCGGCTTCAAGGGAAGAAACTGCTTCCTCATGCCTATCACTTGAGGTGGAGATAGACCAATTCCACCTCGAAGAAGAGATAGAGGAGTAGGGGGATCCTGTCATCCACATATCAGACCCGGAGGACGAGTTTGACATGATCTCAGGTGTTCGCACCCTAGGTCTTGTACTTGCAAAAATAGATGACAGCTCCGAGGAAGAAGAAAAAGAGATGTCACTCAATCCAAGGAAGGGCTTGAAGGACCTCCTCGCGGGAAGGAATAAAGGGTCATCTTCTAAGGAGGCCCCAAAGTCCCAGCCCCTCTCTTTTCTTCCCCCTCCTCCCCCTCCTGTTACTGGCCTGCTCCCCATACCTAATCTAAAGAAGAAAAGGAAGGAGCAGGAAGTGGAATAGGGTGAGGTGGTTCGCCAGGAGACCAAGAAGTAAAAAATGGCCCAAGATGAAGGGCGGGCCACCTCAGTGGATAGCAGGGAGGACCTGGGTGTGGTCAAGGTACGCCAATAACAGCGTACCTAGGCTCCTCGGCTGGAGCTGGATGGAGCTGCCATCCTATAGAGCTCCTCCATCAAGGAGTTTCAAAAAGGGCACTCCTCTTACATTGCTAAGGCCTTAGAGCAGCCCCTACTCTTGTCGAAGGACATGGCTGCTCTAAGGCACATAAGGCAACCAGACCTCTTAATGTTCTTGAAAAGGGACCTAGCCATGGTAAGTTCACCATCATACCTCTTAATTTAAATGCTAAGTTGCCCTTCCTATTTGTTTTATTATTATTATTTCATTATACACGTATATTTCTTTAACGTGATATTCTTTTATTGTTTTTGCACAAGCTATCCAAGAAGTTTTTGTAGCCGAGAAGTGGGTCAAGGTTGCTTGGAATGAGGTTCGGGTTAAGGCCAACCTTCGCGCTGAGGCCAACAAGGCCTTGGGCACATCAGAATAGAAAAATAAAGAGCTTACAAGTAAGTTGGTTGCTAAGGAGAGGGCACGTCTGAGTGCCGAGGCTGTACCTCACTGAGATAGAAATGGCCACAGTAAAGTAGCAAGTCTTGGAGCTAAGTGCTAACCTAGAAAAAGCCAAAGCCGAGCTCGGATGGCCGAGGAAACCGCAGAGGCCTCAAAGCAAGCATCCTATGAGCTGGGGGTGCATGAGACTGAGGTCCAACTAGCGGATGAACTGGCTGAGGTCTATAGGGACTACTGCAAGGAAGTGTGGCTGAAGGCCCTCAACCTTGCAGGAGTCCCTGCTACCTCGGAATGGAGGGAGGCTAGGAGCATCTACTACCCTCTTGACATTCGTGAGGTTCCAGCCAACCTCCCACCTTCCCCTACTCTTGCACCACTCTCAATAAAGCAGCCCCTTACCACTGAGGCCTTTCTTCCCCCTCCCGAGGTCCCAAAGGAGCCCAGCCAAGTTGGTGACCAAGGCCAGGGGGTTGAGAAGGCCAAGGACAAGGGGAAGGGAAAAGAAGTCTGGGCTCTGCTAGAGGCCAAAGACGCTGCTAAGGCTAAGGACGCCGCCAAGGCAAAGGATGCTGCCAAGACCAAGGACGCTGCTGTCAAGGCAAAGGAGGCCGAGGACGAATCCAAGGATGCTGCCATGGTCAAAGATGCTCCTGCCTCCAAGCTTGGCAACAAAGAAGACCCTCCTCCCAGTTCCAAGGCTTAGCTATAGATATCATGCCTTCTTTCCTTTTTTGTAGTTTTTGTTTTGTATTATTTTCTGTAGTGGCAACTTGTTGTTGTATATAATGTACCTTCCTTTTATTTAATGAAAAGATTTCACTTTTTACTTTATGAATCTTTCTTTTTCCCTGTAATATTTATTCTCTGGTTGGTGTAGTTATTGTGTTGCCTTCTGATGAGACTTAGGGTTGATGATGTTGCCAGCAGTAGTGGATTGTCGCTAATTCAAATAAACTAAACAGGTATAAATAGTAAAACAAATGATCACGTGTTTGTACTGAGAACCAAGCCCCCAACAGGGAAGGCTAACTCTCATGGAGATGAACAAAACAGTTGGTAGAAAAAGATCTAAAGGACCAAACGTAGTCCTGGTTCTACTCAATACTTATGCAAATAATTAAGGAAATTAACTTACCTAAGGCAAATGATCCGAGGAGCTAGATATAACTAGGGATGTGTCTTAACACTTAGTAAAATAGATAGAGAGTGTTAATTTACTCAAGGCAAATGATCTGAGAAGCTAGTCACAACCAAGGTTCTGTTTAACACTTAGAGGAATAACATGAAGTATTAATTTACTATGTGGTACGAGGAACCAGGCATGACTAAGATTCTGTTTAATACTTAGTAAAATGAACCTACAATATCAATTTACCTAAGCCATGTGGTTCGATACTTAGAAAAGATGACATGAAGTATTAATTTATTCAAAACATGTGGTCTGAGAGACCAGACATAGCTAAGGTTCTGTTTAACACTTAGAAAGATGTTATTAAGATTTACCAAAAGCATGTGGTCCGAGAGACCAAGCATGGCTAAGGTTCTATTTAACACTTAGAAAGATGTCATTAAGTATTAATTTACCCAAAACATGTGGTCCAAGAGACCAGGCATAGCCAATGTTCTATTTAACACTTAGAAAGATGTCATTAAGCATTAATTTAACCAAAGTATATGGTCTGAGAGACCAGACATAACTAATATTCTATTTAATACTTAGAAAGATGTCATTAAACATTAATTTACCTAAAGCATGTGGTTCGAGACTAAGATTCTATTTAACACTTAGAAAGATGTCATTAAGTATTAATTTACCCAAAGCATGTGGTTTGAGAGACTAGGCATAGCTAAGGTTCTGTTTAATACTTAGAAAAGATGCCATTAAGCATTAATTTACCCAAAGCATGTGGTCTAAGGGATCAGGCATAGTTAAGGTTTTGTTTAATACTTAGATAGATAATTTAAAGTATCAATTTACGTAAGGTATGTGGTCCGAGGAGTCAGGCATGACCAAGGTTCTGTTGAATATTCAAACAAATAGTAGAACGTATAACGCATAATATAATAAACCAAAATATGGTAAAGAAAGTTTTCATTAATAATAATACCTTCTCATGTTGTTTACATTCCAGGAGCATGGTACAACATTTTCATTTAGATCTTTAAGATAATATGCACCTATTCCAGCCACTGAAGTGATGCGATATGACCCTTCCCAGTTAAGCCCTAACTTTCCCCAGGTTGGGTTCTTGGCAGTACCCAAAACCTTCTTAACACCAAGTCTCCAGGTGCTAGGGGCCTTGACCTTACATTTGAGTTGTACCCTTGCTTGAGCTTGTGTTGATAGTATGCCAGTTGAACCATAGCATTTTCTCTTTGCTCTTCAATTAAATCTAAACTCTTCTCCAATAGGCCATCATTGTTGCTTGGAGTAAAAGAGCTTGTTCTCAGTGTTGGGAATCTTGTCTCCAGAGGAATCACAGTCTCAGCCCCATAAGTCATTGAAAAGGACGTCTCCTTAATGGACCTACCAGGTGTAGTTTGATTAATAGGGATGACAATGGTTTTGTCTTGCCCCATCCCCACCCCGCCTCGCATGACGGGGAATACTTTCTCACCCCATCCCCGCTCTTTAAGGCCCCACGAAGCCCCGCCCCACCCCGTAAAACTCTACTTTTTGTTAATTTGCCCTACAACTAGTACAGTTTTTTTAATGAAACCTATTTTATTAATAAAAATATACTTGAAATTACAACTAAATTTATCCCATCAAATCAAATCAATTTTTAGAAAAAATTGAATAATATATCCAAGTGTTTAACAAGACAATCATTAAAAAAAATAAATAAATAAAAATCTCATAGTATATACATAACAAAATAAAGGCAGAAAATTACATTGGGTAGAATAAAATATGCTAATATTAATATGTTTGTTTAAATAGTAGGGTTTTAGGGTAAGAAAAATTTACAATTATAACCTTTAGTAATGCGGGGTGGGGCGAGGACGGGGAGGGGCGGGGCGGGGCGGGGTGGGTCTTAAAAGCCTAAACCCATCCCTACCCTGCCCCGTGGTGCAGGGCTAAAATCTTGCCCCATCCCTACCCCACCACCTTTGTGGGGCGGGGAAAACCCGCGTGAGGCGAAGCGGAGAGGGGCGGGTTAAGCAGGGTGGGGAAAGATTGCCATCCCTAAGTTTGATATCTCCAACGGATGTGTGGCAACTCCTTTACCTATTTTCCTTTTGCATCATCTAGCCTCTTTTTGAGCCCATTTACTATGACCTTATTGACAGCCTCGGCTCGGCTATCCATTTCCCTATAGATATGCCGTGGTGAAATATCTATTTGTTATGCCCAGGTCACAGCAATACCTCCTGAAAGTTTTGCTATCAAACTAAAAACCATTATCCGAGATGAGTGTACGAGGGATTCCAAATCGAGTGACAATATTTTTCCAGATAAATTTCTTGGCATCTATGTCCTTGATATTTGCTAGGGGTTCAGCTTCAACCCATTTGGTGAAGTAATCCATGCCGACTAGTAACCATCTCTTATTCCCTGCTACCTTAGGTAAGGGCCCTACAATATCCAAGCTCCATTGAGCACAAGCCTAAGGGCTGATAGAGGATTAAGGACACCTCCTAATTGGTGAATGTTTGGGGGCAAATCTTTGACATTGGTTGCATTTTTTCACATACTCTTGTGCTTGGCATCCATGTCTTTGATATTTGCTAGGGGTTCAGCTTCAACCCATTTGGTGAAGTAATCCATGCCGACTAGAAACCATCTCTTATTCTTTGCTACCTTAGGGAAGGGCCCTACAATATCCAAGCCCCATTGAGCACAAGCCCAAGGGCTGATAGAGGATTAAGGACACCTCCTAGTTGGTGAATGTTTGGGGGCAAATCTTTGACATTGGTTGCATTTCTTCACATACTCTTATGATTCCCTCTGCATATTCAGCCACCAATATCCCTAAGTAAGGACCTTGTGAGACAAAGATGTGCCTCCTATGTGGCTTCCACAAATCTCTTCATGTAACTCTTCTAGAAGTAGTTCAACAGCTTTAGGGTGTATGCATAGCAAATATGGTCCAGAAAACGAATGCTTGTACAACTTTTGGTTCTCGAACAGCCAAAATCGATGAGCCTTTTTCTGTGCCTTGTCAGCCTCAAACTTACCCTTGGGTAAGATGTCTTTCTTAAGGAATAGCACAATAGCGTCCATCCAGCTAGGACCCACCCTAATTTGATGAATATGAACCACGTTTCTCTCTACTTCAGTAGGCTTACACAAGTCTTCCACAAGGATCACTCGAGGTAAACTTTGTACCGAGGAGGTTGCGAGCGTGGCAAGAGAGTCAGCATGAGTATTTCTACTTCTATGGATTTGTGATAAGTTAAAAGACTCAAATCCTGACTATAAGTGTCTAACCTAGTTCAAATATTCTTGCATTCTGAGATCTTTTACTTCCAACTCTGCCCCTACCTAGCCTACAACCAATCTCAAATCTAAAAACATCTCCATTGCCTTTCCTCCCATTCTCTGAACCATAATCATCCCTACCAATAGAGTCTTGTACTCGGCCTCATTATTGGTGGCCGAGAAGCCTAACCTTAAAGATTTTTCAATAATGATCTTCTCAGGTGAAATTATAACTAGCCCCACTCTAGACCCTTTTTGATTCGCTGCACCATCAACGTGTACTCTCTAGGGTGAAGGCTCTTGTAGGGAGACCATGCCAACTGATTTTCCATTTATGTTCTATTTCTCAAATTTTTCTTCAAATAGGGTTTCAGCAAACTCAACTACCAGATCAGCGAGGACCTGACCCTTGACAAAGGTGTAAGGCATGTATTTAATATCAAAAGCCCTTAAGATTGTGCCCCACTTGGCAATCCTCTTGGTGTAATCAGCACTCCGAAGTAGAGATCTAAACGGAAGTTGGTTTAGGACAACAACTGTGTGTGATTGAAAGTAGTGAAGGGGCTTACGCGTAGCATGCACCACTACCAAAATGGCCTTCTCCAGTGGTAGGTAACGAACCTCGGCCTCATGTAGTGACTTGCTCACATAATAAACTGGCCTCTGTACACCACTATCAACCCATACAAGCACCGAGCTCACTGCATGGGAAGCCATAACAATGTAAGCAAACAAAACTTCATCCACCTCGGGTCTGGACATAATGGGTGGTCGAGATAGGTATTCCTTCAACTGCTGGAAGGCCAAGACACACTCCTTAGTCCATTCAAATCCCTTCCACTTTTTCAACAACTGGAAGAAAGATCTACACCTGTCTGCTAATCGGGAAATGAATCGGTTTAGAGTGGCAGTCATCCTTGTCAACTTCTGAACTTCTTTGGGATTCCGAGGTGGCCGTAAATTGTTAATTGCTTTAATTTGGTCAGGGTTGACTTCAATTCCGCGGTGTGTAACCATGTATCTTAAGAACTTCCCTGATCTGACACCAAAAGAGCACTTAGAAGCATTAAGTTGCAGCTTGTGTCTCCTCAAGATCTTAAAGATATTACCAAGATCATTAATATGCTCAGATTCCAACTTACTCTTAACCACCATGTCGTCTATATAAATCTTTTTTTTTCCTAGCTGTGGCTTAAACATCCTGGTCATCATCTTTTGATAAGTAGACCCTGTATTCTTTAGGCCAAAGGGCATCACCTTGTAGTGGTAATTCCCAATAGGGGTGACAAAAGCTGTCTTCTCCTGATTACCTAAAACTAAAGGTATTTGATGGTACCCTTGAAAGACATCTAGGAAGCTCATCCGAGGATGGCCCATAGTGGCATCCACCAATTGGTCTATTCGAGGCATAGGAAAGGGTCTTTAGGGCAAGCTTTATTCAGATCTGTGAAGTCCACACATACCCGCCACTTCCCATTCTTCTTTTTCACTACCACTGTATTGGCCAATCACTCAGAGTAAAAAACTTCCTTAATAGCCCCAGCCTACTTAAACTTATTCACCTCCTCCTTGACAGCATCAGAATGCTCTTTAGATGAGCGCCGAGGTGGTTGCTTACTAGGGAGGATAGTTTGACATTCAGATGATGGCAAATGAAGTCTGGATCCACCCCAGAAGCTTCATAAGCATTTCATGCAAACACATCAATATTCCTCCTTAGAAACGCTAACAGCTCTTCCTTCTTCCGAGGGGTAACTGAGCTCTGACTTGAAAAACTTCACCGAATCACCATCAATAGCAATCTCCTCCAACCTCTCATACTTTGCCCCTTCTGACACCGTATTTGTAAATAGGACTGGAATCCTTGATTGCTATGAGCCCCCCTCAATAGAAGCCGATGACTCAGCTTTAGACTGATGCATAATTGCAACCACCAGGCACTACCTAGCCATAGATTGGCTCCCAACAAGCTCTTCAATCTGGTCCCTCGAGGGATATTTTACCTTCAAGTGCAGGGTTGAAGAAACGGGCCCCAGGGCATGGAGTCAGGGCCTTACCACAATGGCAGTATAGGGGGAATAAGCATCCACCACTATGAAGTCTACCTCCACTACCTCCGAACCTGCTTATATGGGCAATCTAATTTGACCCTTTGGGATGACAACTTTCCCATCAAAACTTGCCAAAGGTGAATCATAGGTTGTTAAATCCTCAGACTTCAAGTTTAGCCCTCTGTACAAGTCAGGGTACATAATCTCTGCACCACTGCCTTGGTCTACCAACACCCTTTTCACATCATACCCTCCTATCTTGAGGGTGACCACTAAAGCATCATTGTGTGGCCGTATGATTCCAATCTTGTCCTCGTCCGGGAAACTCAACACCGGTCGGATTTTCACTCTAGCCCTTTTCGGCTCAGAATTAGAGTTCTCGATGGGTAGCCGAGCTACAAATATCACCTTTGAGGGATGAGAACTAGTTCTCCTAGGAGCAACAAAAATGACATTAATTGTGCCCAAAGGGGGCCTCGAAGAAGCATTCTCCTGAGCCCCTGACCTTGCTTGGTCTCTTTGCCCATTGGGCCGATACAAAAACTGTTGTAACCTTCCATCTCTAACTAGTTGCTCTAGATGGTTCCATAGAGTTCTATAGTCCTCGGTGTTATGCCCTCGCTTCTGGTGGTATTAGCAATGAAGACTTTGGTTGCACCTCATGGGGTTTTCTCCCATCTTGTTTGGTCATTTGAAGTATGGCTCATTCTTGATCTTCTCCAAGACTTGATGTATTGGCTCTCGGAACACCGTGTTAACCACCCAAGGAGCCGTAAACCCAAATTACCCAGCAAAATCCCTTCAGGGCTTGCTATTATTGTATCTGTTCGACCTAAAATCCCTCCTGTCTTGAGGGATAACCTTATCCTTTCCCTTCCTTTGCTGCTGGTCTTCCTCAATCCACTTGTATTCATTAATATGATCCATAAGCCGACTCACACTCTTTACCGGCTTCTTGGTCAAGGACTTTCTCAAATCGTGCTCAGTAGGCAGGCCGACCTTAAAAGTCCTTATGGCCATGTCATCAAGGTCCCCATCGATCTCATTGAACATCTCTTAGTATATGTCCAAGTACGTTTTCAGGATCTCCCCTTCTTGCATGGACATGGATAACAGGGAATCTAAGGGCCGAGGAACCCTACTATATGTGCTAAAACGAGATCCAAATGTCCAAGTGAGCTCCTTAAAGGAATCAATGGAACTTGCACCCAGGCCATCAAACCACCTCATTGCTACAGGCCCCAAGTTAGATGGGAATACATTACACATCAAGGTCTCATTCTTGGAGTGGATAGCCATTCTCTGATTGAAGTGGCTTACATGCTCCACAGGGTCTATTCGACCATTATACATGGTGAACGTGGACTGAGTGAACTGCCGAGGAAGTCTCCCTCCCTCAATTCTGCGGGTGAAGGGTGATCTGGAAATTTGATTGAGTGCTTTGCTCATCGCATCATTTCCCAAGCCTTTGGAAGACGAGTTCTTGTTTCTGCGCTCATGGTGGTAGTCCTTATTAGAGGTGTTCACCGAACCACATAAACCGCACAAATCATAAAAACCGCACTAAAACCGCCCGCAAAATAGCATAACCACACCGCGCCACAAATAACAATACACCGCACCACATGGTGCAATGCGGTTTGCGGTTTTATAATAAGAAAACCGCACAAACTGCACCGCACCGCATCCTCTCTATATATTAATATATTTATTTGTTTTTAATATTAAATATATTATTAATAGTTTAATAACCCTAGTTTTCCAAAAAAAAAAAAAGTTTGATAACTCTAGCAAGTGTTGACTAGAAAAGCTAACCCAAAATAAAGAAAAACTAGTAAATAATTTAAAACTTGGCCAAAAAAAGGGGAAAAAATTAGTTTTGGGATGGGTAGGAAATGCCCATAATTTAAAAAATATACCAACTTCAAACCTTATATTATATATAGCATCGCACATGTGACCGCAAAAATGAGGTGCAATGCGGTTATGATTTTGGTTAAACTCTAAACTGCACCACACCGCACTGCACCGCACATGTGACCGCAAAAATAAGGTGTAGTGCAGTTATGATTTTAGCTAAACTGCATCGCAAAGTGCGGTGCTAAAAATAGCCCAAAACCGCACTGCACCGAACCGCGAACACCCCTAGTCCTCATCATACAAGAAAGACTCACTATAAGGAGTCCTTGATCTGGGTCTATAACTACCATCCTCTTCATCGTCGGAAGAGAAGTCAGAATTGAAGGGAGTTCGCCTTCACTGTTCGTGGCGCAACTTCCTCTTCAAATGATTAATCTCCAGCTGCGTGTTCCTAGCATTTTTCTCATGAGAGGTGTAGCTCCCAGTTTGAGATTAACTTCTACTACTATGAGTGGTATGCACACTTCATTCCCGGTCCTTTCTTTGTTCAAGATGAAGGAAATGATCTTGATGTCGAGACCCCATAGATTCCTCCTGGTGTGGACCTAAACCCACCATATTTGAACATTAAACTCACCACAACACCAGAATTTCCCACAAACGGCGCCAATTTTAAGGTCACAATTTGACTCCCAAGCCTAAAGGATGCATAAACTTAGATCTAAAGAGCCTAATACAATGAATTTGTAAAGAGAAAGTGGATCTAGATGACAAGAAAATGAGGACAGAATGATTTAAACTAAAGGAAATCATCCTCGGCATAATCCGAGGAAATCAGTTCTTATATATTTCTTCTCAAGTTTGATTACAAGTTCAATTCTTGATTGCTACAGTGTTTTCTCTCCCCTTTTTCGATCCTTTACTCTCATTGCCTTTTTCCTATTTTATACTATCTCTTTGCCTTCATCTCTGTCTTTCATGTGTAGATTAGATTGTTGGTGTTGATCCCTGTCACATCAACACCTTCCTGAAATCTTGGAGAGCAGCTGTAAGGCTGAAAACTACTGTTCAGGTATCACTTCCTCATTAATGTGGCCAGAGAGTTAGCTATAGAACATTCAATTCGGTGATAGTAGCTTTCCCTTAGATATTTCCCACCTCCCAGTTGTCCTATACGTTCATAATGTATATCGTTATCACTAGAATTTCCCGAAAGGTCACCGGATGACAGGACACTCTTTCTGACCTCTGTTTCACTTAGCCAAGGAAACACTCCTCCTTAGCTTACCTTCCCCAGTATTCTCACCAATAGCTCGCTCATGGGGTCTTGAGTCTTACATACTCATTACTGTTTATCTATCCTCGGACCGCAAAGTGTCCTCGGACAAGGCCCAAGGCCCAATATATGTTCTTGGGACCCTTATCCCTACAATATACATGTCATATTTTTGTGTCAATTGGATATTATTTACTATATGATCTACAAGTTTATATTTTATGCATAATTTTAAACTACAAAAACTTGCAATTTAAATAATTTATTGATGACATAACTACTGATCTTTAATTTTTTATAAATTTTGCAAACATGGAGGATGTAAAAAGAAGATGTAATCCAATGGTGGATTTGTCAAAATTCATCCCTAATAAAAAGATATTGAGTAAGGTTATAACCTTATGCTACAACTAATTTTGTAGCTAAACTTTGGCCAAATTATAATTACAATTAATAATTTTCGAGAAAAATTCATTAATGAAATTTATTGATCAATAACTGAAGTCCAACATTGCCAATAGAAACAATGACCGTCTAAAATATAATATTTATTATGACACTGATTGTTTTGATATTTTTAGAATTAATAGTTTTAAAATACATTTTATAAATACATGGAAATGGTCTAATTAATGTATTAAATTAAATAAAAATGTTGGAATTAAAAAAAAAAAAATTCATGCATCACTTATAAAATATTAAGTAACAGTACATTTTACATTTGTGTCTAGCCCCAAATGTGTTGGGTTGGCCCTCTATTAAGTGAGGTTTCAAAATAATTTGTTTGAAATTGAATCTAGGTATTCAATAAAAAACACACCATTTATAATTTACAATTTTTAAAAAATATTTTACATATATGAAAAATCTTCATAGAAATATGGTCATATTTGCATGAAAGACATTTAACATTTCAATAACATGGTTAATATTTCATGATTTTGACATGATCATAGTGGCATTAGTACAAAGAAACCAATAAAGTTGTAAAAAAAAAAATTTCAAATTGTTGCCTTTGTAAAAAGGTGTTAAATGAGCATCACCATTAGGATATTGAAAGAAACTAATAACTTTTCATAAAATGTATTGTTTTAGAATATTGTCGCGTTTGGCCACAAAATGTGATGAGTCAACCCAGCTTAGGCATCCCAACAATGAATATCCCCTCCAAGTCTTGTATAATCACTCTCATACCAGATATTTCCTCTTTAATTATCGCACCATCAAAATTTACCTTAAACTAGCCTTGACATGGAGGTATCTATTTTAGTGAAATTAAATCTTAAGAGTTCGGTGTCGTTGTTGAGTGTTGCATGAACTCTCTGTGATACTTAAGATATTGAGTTTTCGAGAATCCATTTTGTGTTTCTCAAATAGTTAGTAATTTGTTGCATAGGGTCCATATCACCTAAACTAACATGGTGAATTTCTCTAAAACATGCCCTTCTTCATTCTCCATAACCTGCCAAACCAGACCAAGAAAATCCAGTTAAGCAAGCTGTAATCGCAGTGATGCATGTATCACCCATTTCATCCATCTCATTTTAGGCCTCTCTTATAGTGACCCCATCAATTCTAACTCATCATGTTGTTATAAATTGTGTAATTGCTTTGATTAGAATCTCCTGACCGGTTTTTGAGAGAGGTTTGAAAACTTTCCTCTTTGTCCTTTAGAGAATTGAAAACTTTCCTCTTTGAACATCCAATTATAGATGGGTTCTCAAATATTTGTCATAACTGTTATAACCTCAGTCTACAACTACAAATGTTAGGCCCTTTTTAATTGTACTCTGGTTATGTAATGTATTATAAATCCGGTTTAAAATACTATTATTATTTTCATGTGTTTTCTAATAAGTATTACTATTTACTCAAAAAAATAAAATAGGGATGTTTATCCTGCATTGGTTATGTGTGTTTAGTGTCCGCTGTTTATAGCCTTGATCTATAACTACAAAGGTCCTACCCTTTTGTAGTTGTACTCTAATTATGTAATGTATTATAAACCCAGTTTAAAACACTATTATTATTTTCGTATGTGTTCTAATAAGTATTACTGTTTCCTAAAAAAAAAATTGTCATAAGATTTTATGACTTGGACACTTAGCATTATTTGGATTTAACTTTCATCCCGATAGGAATATTGCTACTAAAATATTATATCATATACTATATAGTAAAAGTTGGGCTTAGAAATCATGGTTGTGCCAAGTGGCTGCACCATATTGCAGAATTTTTTTTAGATTTTTAGATTTTTTTAAAAACATATAATTTTTATTCTCCTATAATTTCTAAGTTGATAAATATCTTAATTTAATTACAATTCAAATTCCTCATCTGATCCACTAATCCTTATTTAATTACTATACCACACGTAAAAGAAAACATTTATATATATATATATATATATATAAAGGTAGCAACGTGTATTACAAAAAAAAAAAAAATAGCAACGTGTATTATAAAGAAAATATAAATAATTTTTCTTCTCCTATAATTTCTAAGTTGATAAATATCTTAATTTAATTACAATTCAAATTCTTCATCTAATCCATCTAATCCTTATTTAATTACTATACTATGTGTAAAAGAAAACATATATATATATATATATATATATATATAAAAGGTAGCAATGTGTAGTACAAAAAAAAAAAAAAGAAGAAGCAACATGTATTATAAAAAAAAGAAAAAGAAAAAGGAAAAAAGGCAACAATGTAGTGTAGTCTAATCCTTCTCAAATTTTTCATCTAATCCATCTAAGTTGTGGTTGCGCCAAGTGGCTGCACCATAATGCAGAAATTTTTTAGATTTTTAAAAATATATATAATTTTTCATCTACTATAATTTCTAAGTTGATAAATATCTTAATTTAATTACAATTCAAATTCTTTATCCATCTAATCCTTATTTAATTACTATACTACACGTAAAAGAAAACATTTATATATAAAAAAAGGTCGCACGTGTATTATAAAAAAAGAAGAAGCAACGTGTATTAGAAAAAAAAAAAATTAGCAATGTGTATTATAAAATAAAAGGGAAAAAGAAAAAGAAAAAAGCAGCAACGTAGTGTAATCTAATCCTTCTCAAGTTCATCTAATCCATCTAGTCTTTATTTACATTCCAAAAAAAAAAAAAAAAAAAGATAGTAAGTTATTTGTTCTTACCGATTTACTAGAATTGTTTTTGGATAAATTAAAGTAAAAACAATTGTAAAAAAGCTTCTTTTTTTTTGTCAAAAGAAGCTTTTTTCTCTCTCTCTCCTCACAAAACTAAGGGATTATGACAAGAATTAGCTAGACAGGGGTAAGATTACACTACCTTTTTTTCTACAATAAATGTTGAATTCAGTTCTTTTTTCATGCATATACACAAATATGTTGCGTGATTTTTACTTTTGATTATATAATTGTAATTCATTTAGCTATTATTTTTTTTTAATAAAATTATAAGTTTAATGAGTTTATACTCACGGGACTTAAACTTCAAGTTTCAATGTCTTCTCTCATGCTTTCAATGACAAAAATTAAATCCTCATGTGAGTCTCTCTACTTCAAAAATTTAAATGTTTAGTAATTTAGATTTTTTTTTTTTAATTATTGAATTGAGGTTTCAACTTAAATATGATTTCAATTGTTGTTTTTGATAGTTTTTAATTATTAAATTCAAGGTTTATCCATTTAAATACGTATGATTAATTGAGCCTTAAAGTTCAATGTATTATTGAAAATCATTTTTTTTTTAAGGTATTTCTACCATCTTCCATTCAATTATGTGTGTATGTCTATATATATATATATATATATATATATATATGTATGTATGTATGTATGTATGTATGTATGTATGTATTTTATGATACCTTAGTCTCACACAATATGCATTCATTATATAACTTAAAAGTAAAATATTCATTTTGTGCTTACCCAATGTGGGGTTAACAGGTTCTACCTATAATTGGACTCACAATCTATTTGTATTGTGGGTTTTGGGTTTCCTACTATGGGTGGTCCTTCACCCGGAGGCCCAGTCACTCACTCTTGTTTTTGCAAGCCCCTCTCTCTCCCACAAAGCCACTCCCTCTTCTTTTGGAATAGTCCCTTTTCTCTCTGTGTGTTCTCTCCAGAATTGCCAACCCCCACTTCTTAATTCATTCTCCTGTTTATAGCTCGAGGTGAGTGGAGGTGTCATGATTACTCCCTCACTTGTGCGAATGGAGGTCTAATTACATCGTTCCTAAGTGGGCATTCCGTCGGAAAGGTAGTAATGGCATTGGAACTGATTCCCACCTTCAAAGGCTTGCTCGGCAGCAATACTCTCGAAGGCACTACCGGGCAGCCAAGTACAAGGTATCTCCAAGCAATGATACCCCCGACCAGGTTTAAGACGACTAGAAGGGGCTTGCAGTGGGTGTTCAAGACAGTGTAGTCTCATCTTGGTTCTTGGGCCTAGATTGGTCCTTGAGGTGCCCGGATCGAGGCTATAGGCCCGAAATGGGGATGGGGAGATGGGCTAGGCCGCCAAGCCAGGGGGCCTGGTGCCCATACACATTTATTTTTAAGTAGATTAATAAAAAAAATTATTTACATATGAATTTTGATTAAACTGTGCATCGCACGGGCATAATGCTAGTATACTATTTTTTTTTTTTTTTTTTTTAAAGTTCAAGGGTAATATTATCATGGAATTGCTAAAATGTTATATATCAAATCTAAAATAAGTGGATTGACTTTTGCCATATCATCAATATTTAAACAAATAGTAAAGTTACCATAAGAATTCTAAAACCCTATTATATGTGGAATTCTTTCCTAAAAAAATAAAAAAAGTTGTGAAAATATGACATTAATAAGGAGTCCAAATCTTCTGTCCCACTTTTCCTACTCCACCTTATACTCCATCAATAAAAACTTGCCACATGTACACCTAATTAATTAATTACTACAATTAATTAATAATGGGATAGGAGATTTGAACTCCTTAATAAGTTCGTAAATGCATTAGTTGGTAAGAAGTCTAAAGACTAGTAAAAAACAACATGCAATTATTAGCATATTAATAGAGTATCCTCTTAGATATCCTCTTTGATTACAATAATATGTATTACATTCATTGAGGAAAAAAAAATTTTGTATTACAACACTATTATCAAAAGTCATGTAATTTAATTGATATTTCTCTATGAACAAAGTGATTGAGTTCTAGGGCTGAGGAAAGGGTTTGAGTTGCAGAGTTAGCAGCATATTGTAACTATCTAAAAAAAATGCCACAATTATATTCTTTGAAATAAACTAAAAAGAATTGCAATGTACTCTTTAAATCTGGTGACATGTGACGCTAAGAATTGGGGAAAACCACCTCTCCATCTTGATGACAAATTTTTAATTATCTGATTGGAGTATTAAAAATTGAATTTCAAATCAAATTTAAATAGCTATATTTTAAATGGATATATAATGGTCCAATAAATATTATAAAATAATTTTGCTAAATATATATTTTCAATTAGTTTTATTTTTCTTTGGGACCTAGAGATACATATTCAACCAGAGTGAACACTAAGTCTTATCTGAAAAATTAGAAATCCATATTTGAGCTTTCAGGATTCTATCATTTTAACATCTAAGCTAATATTCTTCTTTAAAAAAAAAAAAACATTTAAGCTAATAGCATAATACCTATAATTAATTTATAGTTTTTTTTTTTGTTTTTAATAATTAATTTATAGTTAAAATAACACCTATTCACCTTAACAATAAAAATGATATTAGGCGAAATGAACATAACAAACGCAATGCAGATAAATTTGTGATTTGCCTTAAGATGTGTTCTTGTAATTCTAGCTTTTTTCTTTTTCTTTTTTTTTTTTTTCACAAAAAAAAATTTTAATTTAACTTTCAGAACTTGATATACTTTAACTTCAAACATTGGTATTATTTCAACTATTCATCATGTATAAATAAACTCTTGAATTTTTTTTTTTTTTTTAAAAAGTAGTCTCTGTTTATCCTTTAAAGAAACTGTGCGAGCTTATCTCAGATTTGAAAGATTCTTTAGATGTAAAAACTGTGTGCTGGTAATGTAACTCCTCAGTAACTGGTTTTCCAGTTGACCTCCAAAATTGTCATAGCTATATTGTTTTGTTTTCTCTTCTTTTTGAGGAGTGAGAGTGGATTTTGCTGCATGGAGGTGCCCCAAACAGTCAATATACCTATGCCAAATGCCAAAAAATGGTGCATTCTCAGCAAGAAACCATGATCTTCACCACGGTTTTTGCTTTGTGAAAAGCACAATTATCACTAAAAATTCCAAAATAGGGCACACTTTTCCATTGAACTTTTCAACACGTTGCCTAAGAATGATTTCCGTTGCTCCCTTCCATATTTGATACATGCAATTTCGCCCATTTAAGACCATGAGAGACTGAGAGAGTGCAGTACCCTTTGACATACAAATCTAGACATTGAAACTGACGTTTGTTTGCAACAAAGAAACGAAGACAGCTTTCACCCTCTTCTCCATCACCCTTTGATTTCCGGCGTGCTCTTGCAGGTCCTCTCTCTTTCTCTGTCTCTCTCTCTCTCTCAGCTTTGCTTTCTCTTATTTTATATTGGGGTATGGTTAATTTATCTAATCTTAAACACTTTCTTTTGCTAGTTCATGAATAATGAATCGAAAGAAAAGAGAGACATAGATATATCACTTCACCTGACATTCATTTACAAAGAACCTGTACAAAAGGTCATTTATAGTTTGTTTTCCAAGAGTAGATTTCAGTAGATTTTTTTTACTTATTTGGTTTGTTCTAAGGATTTTTACAAATCATGCATCTTTTTACTTAAGAAAATGATCTAAGATATATTATTAAAAAAAAAAAAAAAAAAATCTTCTCTGCTATCTTTTGTGATGAATGATTACATCTGTCGTACATTTTTTGTTATTATTGATCCTTGGAAAAATCGTTTGCAAGTAGGAGAATCAAAGAGAAAGGAAAAAGAAATGCATAAAAAGTGAACATACAAGTCAAACTTAAAATTGCCACAAATAATTTGTTGTAACAGCTATCATCAGCCAACGTCTAAATGAAATTAGCCTTAAATCATCTGTTTGGTCTTCCTTTTTCAACGTTCATGGCTACAAAACTTTGCAAATCTCAATGGATCAAGAGATATTAAAACTTTCAGAGAAATTGAAATGGTAGGAGATGGAGGGAGAATAGAGAAAGTAGTTAGAATATACTAAAATTTAGTACATTCCGGTCACTTTCCATTCCTCTTCCTGCTTTTCATTTCATCCAAATATAGGGTAAAGAAAATAAATTTATATCTCTTTCTTTCCCACGTCATTTTGTCATTGACAGATCCCGCGTATTTTTAAATTAAAAATTATTTATACCACTCCCCTTTCCTCTTTTCCGTATTTTTCTCTCATCTTCTCTTCCTACCTTTATAGGATAAAGAAAATAAATTTAAATCTTTTTCCTTCCCGCGTCATTTTGTCATTATCAACTCCAGTGTATTTTTAAATTAAAAACCATTTATACCTCTCCCCTCTCATCTTTTCCTTATTTTTCTCTCCTCTTTTCCCCCTGCCTTTCTCTTCATCCAAATATAGGATAAAGAAAATAAATTTAAATCTCTTTCTTTCCCACGTCATTTTGTCATTATCAAATTCCTCATATTTTTAAATTAAAAACCATTTATACCTCTCCCCTCTCATCTTTTCCCTATTTTTCTCTCATTTTCTCTCCTTGCCTTTCCCTTCATCCAAATATAGGATAAAAAAATAAATTTAAATCTATTTCTTTGCCATGTCATTTTGTCATTGACAAATCCCGCATATATTTAAATTAAGAGCCATTTATAACTCTCCCCTCTCATTTTTTCCTTGTTTTTCTCTCTTCTCTCCCCACCTTTCCCTTCATCCAAATATAGGATAAAGAAAATAAATTTAAATCTCTTTCTTTCCCACATCATTTTGTCATTATCAAATCCCGTGTATTTTTAAATTAAAAACCATTTATACCTCTCCCCTTTCCTCTTTTCCCTATATGTCTCTCCTCTTATACCCCCGCCTTTCCCTTCATCCAAATATAGGATAAAGAAAATAAATTCAAATCTCTTTCTTTCCCACTTCATTTTGTCATTGTCAAATCCCGCATATTTTTAAATTAAAACTATTTATACTTTTCACTCTTTATAATCATCCAAGTTTCATTTCATATAAGGAAGTAGTGATTTGGACAAAGAAGGCTACTCTTTAAGTTTATCACCCTCTTTCTAAGAACAATTTTAAGCCACAATCCATAACATAGTGTTGGTTCAATGTAAAGTAGGGATGTTAATATGATCTACCATGTCCTACATTATCCAAAGCAAAATTTTCCCACCCCAAATAGGTGACAGAGTAGAGATGGGTTTTGCTCGCACTATCCTGATATATTTTATATATATATACACACATATTTTATTTGATATATATTAAATTATTTATATATATAATTTAACATGTTATATACATATCCTAGTTATAATATATATTTTATAAATATTCTATTACCATCTTTAAAAGTCTTTGTTTCTCCTTTAGATATACATAGTTTTAACTCTAAATCTATGCAGTATGTAGTATATCTCTCAAAAAATCACAAATAAAGTTAAGCTTAAAACCAATTTGGAGAGATCTCCTCTAACTCACTATAAACGTGACAATTTATAAGACTATCCATGTGTATTATTTTTAAAAAGCACTCGACTAATTAAGAGTAATGTGATTAAAACCACTCGTGGATGATCTCTTCAATTGCCACATATGGAGAAAGATAGCTCCAATTGGTTTGGAGTCAAACTTTTCTAAAAATTAAATCGAATTTTTGGAGTTGAGGAAACATAATTGAATTTAATACAAAGTAAAAATACAACTAATTGAATCATTAGTAACACTTATTTTAATTTAGGAGAAATTTAACACATTCCTTATGAAATCTTTTACAAACGAACTACAATAATTAGTAAAAAGCAACTCATATGATTATAAAAGCTCAAGTCGTGTTCGTTGCTGATTTAGTTGCATTTCCCCCTTACATGTATATTCCATGCAACTCAAATAGACAATTATTCAATATTCTAGTAGTAATGTAATGTTTCACTCATCTCACACGAATAGGTACTATCATAGATTTAATTATCAAAAGTAGAAAACAAACAACACTTCTCCCTTTTTTAGGAGCAAATAGAATTACTTTTAAGGCTATCATTGCTAAATATTTTTATTAGAGAAAATTATATAAATCATATATAACTGGCTTCAAAAATGAATTTATATATAATTAAATATAATGATTAAAAATTTGGTATAGAAACTTTGTATGAGTGTTTCAACAAGCTTCTCTATCATTTTCCCAATTTCTTTTGGCATAATTAACAATGGGAAATTTTTTTTTGTATAATTTTAAAACTGGCTCTCCATTATACACGATTCAAAACATAACGTGGCAAGCACTTTATGTGAAAAAAAAAAAATTAATGAACAAATATTGTCAAGAATATTTCAGGAAATTAAATAAATCAAATTAATTATAAATAATTTGCATGGTCAAAACTACAATTAAAATGACAGAATATTCTCAATAATAACTCAAATTGATTTGGATTGTGAATCACAAATCAGCTATCATGATTAAGTGATCCCTTATAGAAATCATTTAAATTGATTGTATGTAGTCAAATAATTATTTTTAGGAATTTAATTATTATCGTGATTATGTAATTGTGGGATTCGTACCATATATCTTAGTATATATATACACACACTATACAATAAATAAAAGTGACAAGCCATTTTTCCTACTATCATTTTCTTCACATGGTATCAAAGCCTATCATTTTCTTTACATGGTATCAAAGCCATCCATTCCTAGGTTTTTTGTTTTTCATTTCCATTCCGTTTGCTTTGAATTAAAATATTTTCTAAAAAATGTTTTCCCATTTTTAAGTATTCATTTGTATATAAAATGTTTATTTTTTTTTATCTTAAAATCCTTTATAAAAGGTGTTAAATGTTTTAACATAAAAAATTTTACAAAACATTTTCAAAAAACACGTAGTGTCTTCCCTCCTTGACCCCATATGGTGGTTAGGTTGTCGATCCAGTGGCTAGATTCGTCATTTTGGTGATTGGTGTAGTCGGTCCAGTCATGGAGTTGTCGTTTTGGAGATAGTTGCCTGTAGTTAGGTGGCAGAAGCTGCTGTTTTAACAATTGGTGCTAGTGGTCTAATCACTAAAGATGTTATTTAGGTAGCATTCATTGGTTAGGTTGTCGGAATCGCCATTTCGGTGACCAATACCAACATTTTGGTCACCAGAGACCCCATTTTGACAAAAGTTAACCATGGTCTGGTCTTTGGAGCCACCATTTTGGCTGCCGGTTTCGGCAATCTAATCATTGGACCTCTAGCACTAGCTGCTCTAGTGGCTGAGGCACTAGTTTTGGTGGTTTGTTTGAAAAATTTTACATGTCACACCAAATACCTGAAAATATTTTACGTTTGAAAATATTTTATTTCAAAACAAACAAAACCTTCATCTCTTGTCAACTTCTTCCTTCTTTCTCGTGGCTTTCTATGACATTAACCAATTTTATACCAACAATTCTACCAATCCTAACATTTTGACGGTCAATGCTAGCCACAATATACCCTAAAAGGACTTCTAACGTAGAACTCAACACACACTCATACAACACACACCTAATCAAGAGTAATTCTTAGGTACTCCCAGAGTATGGAGAATGGTGTTCCCTCCTCTCACATTTATGGTGGAGTCTACTCATTAAATTCATGGTGGATGTGAGAGGAGAGAGCACCATTTCTCCGTGCTTCGGAAGTATCTAAGAATTTTTCCTTAATCAATATCAACCTAATGAAAAATGCTTGCCACATATGCATTATGTCCCAAAAGGACTAGTTTAGTCATAATTGAGTTTCATTGTATCTGTTAATAAAGCCCAAATTAACTAGTGTAGCATAGCTGTGACACTCCGTACAATACACACTTAATCAAGATCCAGTCAATATGATGCATCATAGTTCTTGTTTTGCATGGCTTTTGCAACCGATTTATTTTCTTGACAAATCTTACTATTTTGGCTGTATGGTGGAGTCTACTCATTAAATTCATGGTGGATGTGAGAGGAGGGAGCACCATTTCTCCGTGCTTCGGAAGTATCTAAGAATTTTTCCTTAATTAATATCAACCTAATGAAAAATGCTTGCCACATATGCATTATGTCCCAAAAGGACTAGTTTAGTCATAATTGAGTTTCATTGTATCTGTTAATAAAGCCCAAATTAACTAGTGTAGCATAGCTGTGACACTCCGTACAATACACACTTAATCAAGATCCAGTCAATATGATGCATCATAGTTCTTGTTTTGCATGGCTTTTGCAACCGATTTATTTTCTTGACAAATCTTACTATTTTGGCTGTATGGTATTTATATATATATATATATATATATCTTTCTAATGGTAATCAAAGGATGACATGGTTTGTTCAGTGCAGTAATAAAAGGACTTAAAAAGATTTCTTGATTTAGTTTACTACTCTTGGTTTGATGATGCATATAAAGTTAAGTTGGTATTTTTCTAGTATCCTAGAAATTATTTTAAAAAAAAAATAATATCTAGGCTTGACTAACCAATTTTTTTTTTTTTATACTACCGGTTTTTTTTCTTTTTTTTCTGGAGTCAAACCCTAATTTCTTTCTTCATGTAGGTCAAACCCTTTAGAAAAAAAAAAATGGAGTAAGTTTTGAACAAGTGATTGGCCAAGAGGATTTACCACAAAAAGGAAAATATAACACATCGTATCTTGTATATATAATCCAACGGCTAAGACATACTTTTAATAACTCAACAGGCGGTAGGATTTAACAATTCCCTGTTAAAAACACATTGTAGCATATATATAACATTAACTTTTCACATAAAAGTTCATTAAATATATGATTTGGTGAAAGAATGAATCTTATGGATTCATAGGCATAGAGAGGAGAGAGTTTTCTTCCTCATACCATGCCTATGGAGAATAAGATTGAAGTAGTTTAGTATTCTAACAATTTATACATACATATATACGCTTCATAGTTTTGTTTATAGAAACCAGAAAAACTGAAGGTGTTGCTTGTGTTAGATACAAAGGACGAAGACTAAGAGATTTTCTTCGTGTTCTCTGCTACCAGTTTGCCTTGCACCATTATTACAGGTCCTCTCTCTTCCTTGGTTTTACATTTTTTCTTTCTTGTCTTCTGGCTTGATAAAGTTTTTGTCTCTCTTGCTTTTTTAAGGTAAGAAATAATTTTTTGTCTCTCTTGCTTGCATCATGCATATAATGTGTAGAGATTTACGGATAAATTGTTATTGTACAAATTCATTTTCCCAAAAGGACAATTTAGTTTTTTATTCTATAAAAGTAGATTTTGTTGGATCTTTTACTTAAAAGGTTGGTATGGATTTTACTTCTATCTTATGTATACTAAATCAAGTTATGCTAAGAGTCTTGCAGCTTCACTACTATTTTTTGGTCTTTCTAACAAAAATATTCAAAATTCAAATCTTTCTACCCTAACTATTAATCTATATATATAAATATATATATATATATATATATATATATTTATATCATTAAAAAAAAAATTAAAAGGAAGTTGAATAAAGCATAGTCAATGGAGTCATTCTAGGGTGCAATTTTATTTTTTTATTATTATTATTTTTACTTACAATAACTTGTAGATTGTAATTTTTTTTTTTTTGAAGTATGTAGAGTATAATTAGTATGGAATATATGTGAGTTCAAGGTTTATTTTATTTTTTTCTCAAAATAATTTTATTTTTAAACATTTTAAAAATTCACCATAAAACATAAATGCAAAAATGTAAATAGAAGTAGGCGTGAGTACTACAGACAGTATATACGGATTTGAATTAAAAATTCGGGACTGAAAGAACACTTACACATATATGTTACATTATTATTTTTATTATATTCCAATTTATTAACATATTTGTGTTAACTTAGTATAATTTTATATGCTATTTTTGCAAACAACTAAATAAGTTAACTTTTTTCAAGCAAAATAACAAAAAAAAATTATTTATTTTCTCATATTACTATAATTTAAAATGATTTTATTTTTGTTTCAATTGAATATACATCAATACAATTATACGTGCATAGTACATATGACATTAGAGAAGATCATCCTAGTAATTAAAAAACTCAATAGATAAAAAAAAGAAAAAAAAAAGAGATTATAATAAAAATATAATTTTTTTTATATTTAATATAAATAGGAAAAAATGGAATTTAAAATATTGATTTTGATAAGTTTTTATCTATATAATAACACACTTAAGTAGCTATAAAAATCCTTGATACAAGTAATAAAGAAATAAAAATTTTAAAGTTTAGTCAAATTGATGCATTTTTATAAAAATATGATCATGTGTATTTGAATGCAAAATTTTGCTGGTATTGCTTATATGGTGAAAATTGGTTAAAATATAATTGTACCTAGGAAAGGTAAAAAGGTAAAGTAAAAAACTGATGGCAAACACATTCATGTGTTTTGTACTTAATTTAATTGTAGAGAATATATTTTTTATAGAGTATTTTTGTTTTATATGATAAATATATATATATATATATATTTTTTTTTTTAAATTTGCAAACATGTAACATATAATATAATATTCATCTTTTGCTAACCATGGAATGGATTATAACATTGTTAATCTTATACAGGGTATGTGTGGGGTATCTTTATAAGTTATGACTAACCTAGCATGCACCACAATCATGTGTAGCCTATCACTTAAAATATTACTCAAATTTCAAGGGAAAAAAGAAGAAAAAATAATTAAATTTATGGAATTGAGTGGCAACTATATTGAATTTACCCCAAAGTGAAAAGAAAAATGATAATTTATGAAGATTATATTAGGAATAGTAATCATTATTACTTGGAATAAAAGATGTTGTTATATGTATTAAAGAATAAATATACTTCCATTCTTTTTTTTTTATATGTGATATTGCTTCTATTTTAGAAAAGAATAATTATTACTAAAAAAATAATTATTCCTTACAATAAACCAAATAACTAAACTACAGACCTTTACATTTGTTAGTAACATATTCATTATGTTGTGTGTGTATACATATTTATATTTTGCTACTAAAAATCATAAGAAGTTTAAAGCAGTCAGCAAAAAATAGTGTTATTCTGGCAACAAATTAGGACTTACATCTAAGAGTTAAACATAGGAATGAAAACGATTTGGCCTAAACATCAGTTTGGTTAAATCAATGTTGCACCCTTCCAATAATGCAAGGCTTGGAAGTTTGAGTTAAAACATAACTTAATTGATTATTAGTAGTGAAAAAAAAAATGTTGTGAACATAGTTTTCTCCTAAATAGTTCAGCAAGGAGTGTCTATAAACAACTTCTGTGAACAATAAAGGAGTGAGTACAATAATGAATTGATGAATCTTACTTGCCTAGCTGTACAGTATTTATTTTGTTGGTCTGAAAGCTTAGTAAATAGAAGATTGATGTTTGCCAGAGCTTATACACCTTTGCAGTATTGAAGGGGACAAAAAAAATCTTGATGTCAATAGGCATACTTTAATGGTGTATAAAAATCATTATTGAAAACCCTAATTTTTCTTGTAGTTATTTAAACCCTTTTATTACAAAGAGTAAGCTTTCTAAGTTTCTACAAGTCATGGATGAGCCGCTTCAATCATCAAGGAAAATATTCTATTACTTGCATATTAATGTAATGGTTCACATGTATTCTAGTCCACTCGATAGAAAGTAAGATTTGACTTCCCTGTATAGAAGACATAGCAATAAGGCCGAAACTTCCATACAAAAGGTTGTTAAAGATTTGGTTAAGAAATCAATCTTCTTGAGTTATTATGAGACAACGAGAGAGAGAGAGAGAGAGAGAGAGAGATTTGTTCCTGGTATGATGCCTATGAAAGAAATTCACTATATTAGAGAATGCAACTTTTCTTATTTATTTATTTTTCAATATATATATTCACAAATTGATTTTTCTACATATTTTTCAATGCAGTACACTTTAGTGATCACAACTAGAGGACCTGATCATGATGCGACTCGGCTCAATGATAACTTTACAACCTGTTTCTTTTTTATTTCTTCTGGTAAGTCTTCAAGTCTTAGCAGTGTTATCATATGTGACTTTCTTATTCATGTGTTAGGATTTGGTATTTTACATGCTAATTAACAGAAACTATTGAAAACAAACGAAAATACACATTCTTACTACTTCTTGGGTATTGGATTTGTTTGTACTTTGTATAGGATTTTAAAAGAGGTTACTTTTTTTTTTTTTTTTTTTTTTTTCAGTATTTTTCTTTATAAACAAATTTTTTTCCTTCATCCTTCACACATTCTGTCAAACTCCCAATGTAGGCATTTGCTGTGATGCTTCTTCCTACTGCATTGATCCCATGTTGGTATTCTATGATCAGTCGTGTTGAGCGTCAAGTGAATTTGAACTCCCATGACTTCCACTCCAAGTTGCAATATGAAATTGAGAACACAACAAAGTTCTTACATCCAATAAATTCGTCAGCAACAAATTTAGCAGGAGTTTTAAAGTTGTCTCTCAATGGAACTAAACTCTCTTTCTCTATGATTGAGACTAAGGTTGGTATCCATATGCTTCTCTCACAAAGATCATATGTAGTTAAATGATTACTTTCAATAAGAAACAACTAAAGATATAATAATTTTTATTTTATTTTTTAATTTACAGGTGGCTCCTCCATTATTTCAAGCATGGTCTACAATTCCATACTTATCTCAAATTTCATATACTGGGTTAGAAGGTCTATTTTTCTCATACTACACTAGTCAGAATCAAACTCTTGCAGTGTACTCTAACTCTACATATAATTCTAGATCAAGTTCTCCAAATGTAAAAAAGAACTTCAATTGTTACATCCAACATGTGAACCATCAGACAGGAGAATTATATGGAAACTCCATTGAATGCCCTCCCTTGAATTTGGTCAGTAAAAGATGGTTTCAAGAAGCCTTGAATAGTACCAATGGATATGCCTCATTGGAAACTGGATGGAATAATTCTCAAGATCTTATACTACTTAGCTCAGCTAGAATTAATGGAGAAGGAGTTATCTCTCTAGGGTTTTCGGCCAAAGTACTAACCGCCCGTTTTACTAGTATAGATCGTCAGGGTGGGAGCTTGTATTTGGCTACGAAAGATGGGAAAGTGCTTATAGAAGAGCTCAAAAATACTCATATGGTTCTTGCTGGTAATATGGTTTCTGTCCAATTGAAGAAACCAAATGGGGAACAAAAAGTTCTTGGGAACGTTTCTTGCATCATCAAAGATGGCTCACCAAGATCTTCTACTTTGAATATTCAAGGAACAGAATACATGCTTTATTGTTCATCGCTTGATATGGTGGGAGTCCAATCGGTATGTTTTAATTCTTAAATATCTTGCAAATATGCAAAACTGCATTTTTATATATTTATATTTTCTTGTGTTGCATTGAACACTAAACATTACAAGAAGCTTTGCTTGTTAAGTTATATGATCATGTATATCACATGTGTGCTTTTCTTTCTTTGTTTTTGTACACATTAGGTAGGCTTTACACGTTTTTTATATAATCAAGTATGCTTTCGATTAGAGAGAATTATGCTATTCCTAGTTATAAACAAGTTAGAAATTAAATGCAAACCTTTTTATTCTCCTTTTCTTTCTAGAAAATCTTAAGAAATAAGTATTATAAATGCTATTGTTTGTGCTAGGCATAAAATACTATTCTAAATGCTCCACTAATCATTAATTTATTCCACACATTATAGACTTGTGTCTTTTATAGATTGTACCTAGCCAAGTGGCCATGATATTCAGAAGCTTATTGATAAAAAATATTTTCGATAAATATTGTGTCATTCCTATGGTATAGAGATTAGTTGGATATATTCAACAGTTTATGCATTTATTTATGTAGTATAACTGAATTCTATTTCTTTTCAGGTATATGTGTTGGCTTTCCCACAAAAAGGATTAGTTAGCCTTGTCCGCAAGAACAGGACAGTGGTATTGGCCCTCCTTATAGTGATCATCACTTCCATGGTTGTTTCCATTTTAAGTTTTGCGTATATTTTCATTAGAGCTGCCAAACGAGAAATGCACTTGTGTGCTGCTCTTATAAAACAAATGGAAGCAACTCAACAAGCAGAGAGGAAGAGTATGAACAAGAGTCTTGCCTTTGCTAGTGCCAGCCATGATGTTCGCGCGTCACTAGCAGGTCTTACAGGTTTGATAGAGTTGTGCTATGAAGAGGCTAATCCTGGTTCTGAATTGGAGACAAATTTGAGACAAATGGATACTTGTGCAGAGGATCTACTAGGTAATCTCTTCATATATTTTTAGGCAAATTGTTTTATATTTATAAAGTATTCTTTTTATCAATGAATATGTATAACTTATGTAGTTATTCAGGTTTGCTGAATTCTATTCTTGATACAAGCAAAATTGAGGCTGGCAAGATGCAACTTGAAGAAGAGGAATTTGATTTGGCCCAACTTCTTGAAGATGTAGTTGATTTATATCATCCTGTTGGTATCAAAAAGGGAGTAGATGTGGTATTAGATCCTTATGATGGTTCTGCCATCAAATTTTCACAAGTGAAAGGAGATAGGGGAAAACTCAAGCAAATATTATGCAATTTACTAAGCAATGCGGTTAAATTTACTTGTGAGGGGCATGTAACCGTTCGAACATGGGTTAGGAAACCCAGTTTGCAAAATTCAATAATTGCATCTAATCAGAATGGTTTAATGAAATATTTACAGTGTTTGTTTCGCAAGAGCAATGAAGCATATAATGACCTAGAAGCCATGAATGCAGCCCAACAAGATCCAAATGCCATGGAATTTGTCTTTGAGGTTGATGATACAGGTAAAGGAATTCCAAAGGAAAAGCAAATCTCAGTCTTTGAAAACTATGTTCAAGTCAAAGAAACAGCTCTTGGACAAGGAGGCACTGGATTAGGACTTGGCATTGTACAGTCTCTGGTAAGTGACTAACTTTAGCGCACACATCATTTTTTTTTTTTTTGGCAGTGTTTAACTAGAGTTTCAAGATATGCAATCTAAGTAGGATCATGATCCCTCCATTTCAAAGTCATCTTCATTATGCCTATTTCATGGTTCATATTTTATTTTCTAAGTTTAAAAAGTGTATAGGTCATTTAAAATTTTTAATAACGTGATAGTTTGTACAAATAGAAAGGAACCATTAAATGAATCAATTTGAAATGGAGATAAACATTTTCCACTTATTGTACCACATATTTTTTTTAAACTCAATTATGCATTTGTTGTTGTTGTAACTTGGATTTGATTCATATAACTGCCACAAATAACTTTATTGATGCACTAGCTTTTAAAGTGCCTTGATTAATAGTCTAAAATCATTATAATCCCTTTTATTGATTAATTTTCTTGTAATTTTGTGCTAGGTACGTTTGATGCATGGAGATATATCAATTGTGGACAAAGAGATAGGTGAAAAGGGAACTTGCTTTAGATTCAATGTGATACTCAGTACATGTGAAAATGTTAGTTGCAATAATGCAAAAGCAGAAGACCTTGAAATGGTTGATGGCTCCCATACTCCTGAGCTAACTCTTAGCACACCTAGTCCTGGCTCGTGGTTACGTACTCCTAGTTCAAAGCTGACAGTTCACACAACCCCTAGCCCCAAGGTAACGACATCCCATGTTGTTCTCTTGATTCAAAATAACGAACGGCGAAGGACTTCACAAAGATTCATGGAGAACTTAAGGATAAGAGTATCAGTAGCAAAGCAATGGGAACATCTTCCTTCTACTCTTCAAAAGATAAAACATAAGGAGAACCATTCTTGTCACAATTCTTTAGGAAAATCAGATTTGAGTTCTCCAAGTGGCTACTTAAGTAGGTCTGCTTCTAATAACTCTAGCGGTGTAGAAAAGGATGTGCCTTTGAGTAGCATGGATGGTTCAAACTACATACTATCAGTCTTCAAAAGGACTACTCCTAAATTTGCATCAAGTTTCATATTAATTGTGATTGATGCAAGTGCTGGACCATTCCTAGAATTATGTAGAATTGTGGCTGAATTCAGAAAAGGCCTCCACAATGCTACTTGTAAGGTTGTTTGGTTGGAGAAACCAATGATGCGTAACATCAACTTCAAACACATTGAAGAGGACCTAGTTGATCCTAATGATGTCGTAATATCTAAGCCATTTCATGGTTCTCGTTTGTATCAAGTGGTAAGACTTCTTCCTGAGTTTGGAGGTACATTGCAAGGGAATTCAAGCAAACTAAAAGAAGAAATCAAGTTCCAAGCTGAAAAAGTTCCCAAAGATCCTAGTTCATCAAGGAGTCAGTCTTATATAGAGAATTCTTCGACAAATAAACACTCAACTCAACAAGTAGAATTACAAGACCTTGGTAGCAGCATTGAGGAAACTAAGAAGAAAAGCATGTCACCCATTCAAACTCTATCTCATGTTGGGTCCAAACCAAGAAGTCCTCCGAGTAATGGAATTCCACCAAAAGAGCAAGAAATACAAGAAATACAAGAAATTGGTAACTCAAATGATGAGAAGCCATTGAGTGGGAAGAAACTCTTGGTTGCTGATGATAATGTATTGTTGCGCAAGTTAACTGTTGCCAGTCTTTTAAAGCTTGGTGCAACTGCCGAAACTTGCGTTAATGGACAGGAAGCTTTAGATCTGGTTTGCAAAGGTCTAAGTAATCAAAGCAAACTTGGAATTTCGAAGATTCTTCCATACGATTATGTCTTAATGGATTGTGAGGTAAAGACCATCATTTCCCTCTAATTTTCTTTTTTGTGGCTTTTAAAAAAAAAATGTATTATAATATATATATATATATATATGTATGTATGTATATTTGATTTCACGATTAGAACATCTGAAATATATTAGAGGACATCCTTTTGACTATGTCACATGTTTCTATGTTTAACAATTCAAAATATATATTTTAATTTAATTTATTATAATTCCTTGCACTATAGTTTAACTTTAATCACACAATCATATTTCATAATCATATTAATTTTTTTCCAACTAAATCATATATGATTTTGTGTTTGACAGATGCCTGTGATGAATGGGTATGAAGCAACAAAGCAAATAAGGAAAATGGAGAAGTCCTACGGTGTTCATATTCCAATCATTGCATTAACTGCTCATACATCAGGTGGTGAAGCTAACGTGGCAATTGAGGCTGGAATGGATGTTCATCTTGGCAAACCACTGAAAAAAGAACATCTTTTGGAGGCCATTAGATATATCGATACTAAATGAAAATATGCATAAGCGTACCTTATGACTCTTATCTAAGCAATAATGGTGACTCTTTATAGTAGTTTTGTTGTACATGTATTATATGCATGTTTCTCACAAAAAAAAGAAAAGAAAAGAAATTGTGCTAAAATATAGAGAAATGTATATATAGTATTTTGTGGGAATGCAGAAATTCAAGACATTGACTAAGAATATGAAGTCATTTATCATTTTGTTGGAATGTAGAAGTTCAAGACATTGACTAAAAATATCAAGTCATTTATCATTTTGTTGGAATGCAAAAGTTCAAGACATTGACTGAAAATATGAAGTCATTTATGCATTCTATATGGTTTTTAGTTTTTTGTTTATCATGGAAGGATACAACATACAAGCTCAAGAAACTCAAACAAAGAAGTAAACTTTTTGTTCAACTTTTTTACCTCACACCCTTTTAATGCTACTCTGTTAACATCTAAAATAAAAGGTCCATTTTGGTTTCTTCGGTCCACTTTAGTCTATTTTAGTTCATTACAAAGTGAACTTCGACGCAACTTTCATTGCAGAAATCGGGTCAGCAGGTGTTGGTGTAGTTGTTCGTGACTGTAATGGGCAGATTATTGGAGCTTTGCGGCAGAATATTGGCTCGGTTCAATCTGTTGAAATGGCTGAAGCTTTGGCAGCTCGTAGGGCAGTGAGGTTTGCTGTAGAGTTGTGTGTTTCAAGTGATTATTGAAGGTGATTGTAGTCGGGTTATTGCTGCTTTGAAAGGCTTTGGTCGCTGTCGTACTTTGTTTGGTCACATTATTGATGAATCTAAGCAAATTGGGGGAACGTTGAGGAGCTGTTTGTTTCAACATGTTCAGCGTGAGGGGAATAGGTTAGCTCATTGTTTAGCTAAAAAAGCAGTTTTATCTGCAGATACTGATGTATGGGTACGTAGAATCTCTGCTTGAGGATGTGGAAGATGTTTTCCATTCGGATTTGCCTTGAACTTGTGGTGTATTTTTTAGTTTTGGGCTTACCTTTGTCTCAAAAAAAAAGAAGAAGATAGATTTGGATTAAGAATACTTATTCTAAATCAAAATGTGTTAAAAAAATATAGATAACAAAAAATAATAATATTAAAAATATAGATAACAAAAAATAATAATATTATTTTTAATTTAATGATTTGTGGTATTTAAAAAAAAAAAAAAGTGAATTACACAATTTAAATGTTTTGATATGATATAATTTGAATTTGATAACCAATTTTTTTTTTAACACTTATTCTAAATCAGAATGTATAAATTTTTTTCCTAAACTGTTATTGATTATAAGAGGTAACATATTATTAACTGTCATAGAGTTAATCTTCTAATAATAATAATATTAATAATTAATTTCTTGGTACAATTGTTTTGTAGTTAAAAATAATAATACTAATAATTAAGAAAAACGCCCATTTAGAATTTTGATAATTTTGGGAAATTTTGATCTCAAGACTTCTGGATTGTATTTTGGGAAATTTTGTTTGTTTCCATTGGAATAAGTTCTTAAATTAAGATTTAATTTGACATGTCTATTGAGAAAGTTTTTAATAAGTGACTAAATTTGAATTGGAAATAAAACATGGAAAGTATAAAAGATGTTTGGAAATAATATAATATAATATAAAACTCAGCATCTCACATTTTAAAAACTCAAGAAATTATTAAAAAAAAAAAAACGGGCGGGTCGGGTTAACCCGATACGAACCCAAAAAATCCAGAGAGAAAGACCCGAAAACGACCCAAATGTCCACCTGCCCGCCCAAAGATATTCGGTTCGGGTCGGATCAGCTTTACTCTTCTTCCATAAAATAAAAAACCTGAACACGGCTGAGAACAAGAACTTATCTAAAAAAATTGACAGAACATAGATAGAGATTGGAGATTAGAGAGAGAGAGAGTGAGAAAGTCATACCACGCCGGAGATAGATCGAGGACGAAGGTGGCTGTCGCGTCGCGGCTACAGACCTACGGTATGGCTCACTACTCAAACTCAAACTCAAACTTGCGCTGATGTGATTTGTGTGTGTATATTTATTTGGATTTTGGAGTCCGACTAACAAGGGATTTGAGGTTTTTTTTCTTCTTGTTTATGGGATGGGTTTTTTGAAAATTCTTATATGGTATCTTTTGTCAAAAATCTGAGAGCCGGTAATTAAGTTTTTTTTTTTTAGCTAAGTGTATGCTCTTAATTCTAAATGTTCCTTTGCTTGTAATAACCTTTCCATCCCCCTGCAGTATGGGACGCTTCAAAAGCAGATTTTTTTTTTTCTTTGTTTCTAATATGATGTGATTGGGTTTCTGCCTGTGGGTCAATGTGTTTAGTTGGTTTGTGACTTTGTGCCCCAAGACCAGTAAATAAAATCTATCTTTTTTTTTTTCTTTTTTTATATACCAATGCAGCTTTTTTAAGGCTATGATGGAGGCTGAATCTAATGATGTGATTCCTCCCAAGCATCGGGTTAGAGCCACACTTCGGCTTGGGCCTGAAACTTATGTTGTTTGCAAGAATGAGGGAACTCTTTCCGATCAATTGGTTTCAATGAAAGAGGAAAGCATGGGCATATTGAAGGAATTCATCACCAAACATAATGTTCCTAATGATGTTCCTGATGAACTTGTTGAAAGCTCTTCGGAAGACGATACCGGAAACCCTGAGAAGACTCATGTCAAGTCCAAGAAGACAAAGTTAACATAATCCACTATGGTTTAAACCCCACCAAAGAAAAAATGTATGGAAAACTCCTTTAATGAAATGATTGTGTTCTTTCGCCTTTGACTTCTTTAATGCTTGAGACTCTGCTTGTTACAGATACTTCGGCGAAGGAGATTCCTATGTTAAACGAATCTTCTGGTGCCTGAGGATTTTGAGGTTGTTTTAACCATATTAAGTCCTATCGTCTTTGGTATTATATCTGATGCTCTTCTCCCCCTCTCACCCCCCCTCCCCAACTGGGCAATTTCTCCTGTTATAGAAGAAATCTTATCTGCTTTAAATTCTGTATATTTTTATCTTTAATTGTTTGATAGAGAAGGAAATGCATTAATAGAAACTAGAGAATAACAAAAGGATCTGAAGAACGCTTGAATAAAAAAACACCTAACAAGTCCATAGGTGGACTTGTACTTCATACAACACAAAATCACTAGATAGATTGGCACCCAACTTGAGTTACCCATTGGCACACTTATTAGCTCCACGAGAAGAACTCTCAGTTCTTGTTTTCCTTCCCTTCATAAGCCATGATTGCACTGATACACCTCTACGATTCTCTTTTTCTCATTAATTTCTATTGGACTAATTGCATTTGCGATAGTTTTTGGAACCCATATTTTGGGTGCTAATATAACTATGACTTTTGGATCAAATTATGTTTGTTCAGTACTTCAATTGTTTCTCTTCTTGAATCATTGAATGATTTTTTTTTTTTTTTTTTTTTTGTTTGGTTTTTTAATTAGAAGAATATTGGAAATCAGAGTTTGGATTTTCATATAAAAATTTATTTTTAAATCTAGTAAATTTCTCATTAAATAGTAAAATGTTTCTAATTCATGCTTTGGCACACCAGAGATAAATTCCAGGTTGTCACTAACCACACACACTGACAACTATTCTGTTTCTTGCAATACTATCTCTGTCATTGATTTCAATGAATATTGCATTGTGCTCTAGAGCTACAGCATCTCCACCTATTCTCTCATCATTTTCTAATCGATCATTACAGATAAGTTAGGTTCTCAATTGCATCTCTTTCTTAGTTCCAACTTCTATTGTTGGGGGTCTCATCTAAGGCTTTTTTTTAAACCAATTAATGTTCACACCAAATATTTTCATGCATCGAATGTGATGAATAAAACGTTGTGTCAAACTCATCCACAAGTAATTAAGCTTGTTAGTACTTAGTACCAATGTCTGTTTGTGACAAAAATGAAAAATCTCACAATCTTTACTCTTTCTGCTGAGATATTAAGGGTATGATCTGAAAAATTTCCTGAGGGCTAGGAGAGTATAATTTTTGCACTTACTACAACTGTTTCTTCATGCTGATGACAAATTTGGTTAGGCTGTGAATAACCCTGAAACCTTGCAAACCTACCTCAAATTCAATAATGCTTGCTGCGTTGCTCTAATCAAAGCTTTCATACAATCTGATCTATGCTGCTTAATAGGCTAAAATGGTAGATCATTGACCGTGAGGTATCCAGAACTGCTTTTGATAGGTAAGAGGAGAATATAGGTTGTATGAGGTTTAAACAAGCTGTGGGACTCTTTAAATGACTAAAAGTAAATTAAATAATCCTTCAAATCTTCACATGGTGAGTTAGAAGAATTTTCCCCAAAACAGTTTAGAGATAACTGTGTCCTATACAAATGGACAAAGTTTTCCAGTGGAGGTGCTTGTGAGAAATTTGAACAAGGACGGATGCATAAATTTGATAGTATCCAACCAAAACTTTAAGCAAAATATATAAGAATAGACTTTATGTTGACAAGAAAAAATTCCTCTTAACTTAGAGAACGATTCAATATAAATTGTCAATCATGGAGGAGTGGATTTTTTAATAATAAACATTGAAATAAATTGTTTATAATAAACTTAAAAAATAAATAAAATAAATAAATAAATAAAATAAAAACTTGTTTCGATAAAAACCTCTTGTGAAGATGTTTTTTCATGTATTTGGTAGCATTAGAAAAAATAAGTTAAAGAAAAACTACTGTAAGGACACAATTTTTAACGACCCACGGATGGGCTCGTATGTAAATGGGCCCGAACAATATAATTTGTAGAGAGTGGGTTTGGAAAGGCTGGACTTTGGTCGTTGGGCGACGGTTTGGTCGGGATTTTCATGGAAGCCCGTATGAAGGTGGGTTTGGCCTGTATGACTAAGCCTTACACGGATATGGTGTGAGGATCTATCTCCTTGGAATTAGTCTGAGGAGCGTCTCGTCCTTGTCATCCCTTTTCTTTATGAGTTCCTTCTTCTCCTTTCTCCTGGTTCCTGGGCCGATCCTTTTGTCAATGCCACGAGCTTCCCTTTTATACTAGTATTTCCTTCCCATTCTTCACCTACGTGTCCGTCTCTCATTGGCCGGGGTGGTTACTTGTCTTGTCAATCCTCACATCAGAGTGGTTGGGAAGAGCTGGATAGCATGATATGAGTATGGGTTTGTCAGGCAATGGGCTCCACATTAAGGTGCTAGCAGCCTTCTCCCCTGCGCTGTTCCTGTACCGAATTTGTCCTTTTCTTGGGGCGTTTTATGAGATGTCGGGCGTAAAGTCGTCCTCGGCTACATCTTTGGGCCTTCAAGGAGCTTTTACTGTGTCCCTGACAATAGGGCTCCTCGGCCTGGGCTTTGGGCCCTTAATGTGAAACGGGCCGGGATTCCAAATTTCAGGCCCCACAACTACCTTTGGTAAATGAAAAACCCTATTAAAAATATTACTTATTTTTTAGGGACTTTTTTCTAGTAAAATTTTTCAGAAAACAACTCATTCTCACACTATGCTAAATAAAGGAAGTTAAGAGGTAATATAGAAACTTTTGAAAACAATTTTATCTTATTTTGAGATCACTACCAAAGAAAATGAGATAATTTTTCAAAAAATATATTTAAAAAATGATTTATTTTTTAGAAAACATTAATATCGAAACAAATGGAGCTTACCATCAAAAAATAATATGTTCTACCAAAATGATAAAAGTACAAGACAAATATTAAAGCTATTGCCTTATTTTATTGCGAAAATTTTAACATGTAATTAATGTAAATAGTGCTACATGAACATAATATATAAAATCATTTTTTTTTTCCTACTTAAAAATTGACAGATGAGTTTATATTTAAAACTTCCCTCAAGGGAAAAAACTGTTGCACACACTGCAAACTATGTGCAATAAACACTACCCCCAGGTACAATATCCCATTGGAGGTACCTAATTATTACATCTATCTGAAAATGTCCAAATATGTGGATTCTCGAGTGAATGTGGGGGAATGAAAGATCGATAATTTTTTGGAAGAAACTTCTTGTTTCTGCATTCATCTAAGCAAAACACCCGTAGCTTCTCTTTGTGTTGATAAGGGACAATTCTGTCATTGGTGTAGTATATGCAATTCCCTTTGAAGCCAGGGAATCCAACCGCTGAAATAGATTTAGAGTGATTTCTACCTAAAAATAGCATTTGATCACCTATGCTTTCCACTCTAATCCACTTGGCTGGTTCACTTGATACATCTGACATGAATTCCAAGAATTTACTAGTCTTAGAGGCAAAACATTGTTCCCAAATTATTAAAAGGGATAAAACCCTTTTTTGTCTCTACATTTTCACACGATTCTCACTTTGGTCTAACTTTTTTTTTTCACCGATTTTAGTCCCTATTCTGGAAAACGCGTCTCGTTTTTGTCCTCGGCATTACATCAGAGACGGAAATTGCACAGCTGGCAAACGGAAAATATTAAAAATATTAAAATAATACCCACAAATGCCATGTCATTTTTTAAAAAACAAAAAATTAATTTGTAAAATTTAACTAAATGAAAAAAAAAAAAAAAAGGAAAAAACTGAAATAAAAATAAAAACCTAGAAAAGTAAGAAAATTCAAAAATCCAAAAAATTCAAAACCTAGAAGGAGAACAAGAACAAACCTAGAAAATTATTTTTTAATCTCACTCTCTCTCTTCCTCTCACTTTTAGAGTTTCTATCTTTCTCCCACGCTCTCTCCTCTCTTCCTCTCACCTTGAAAGCTTCTCCTCTCTTTCAATATTGGCTTTTAGGCCTCAGATCGACGTGGCACAGATTAGCATGGAGGCTTTGGGTAGGTGGGATTTAGATCGCCGTGGTCCGGTGTCTACTCATGGGTAGTCGTGGCTCACCGTGGGTGAGGTGGTCGTGGCTCGTCGTGGGTCGCCGTGGGTGGGGTGGTCGTGGCTCGCCATGGGTGGTCTTGGCTCGCTGTGGGTCGGTTGGATTTGATGGGTTGGCTGGGTTGGATTCGATGGTGGCTGGGTTGGCTTCGGTGGTTGTTGGGTTGGTTTAGCTGGTGGGTTTGTGGCTTGGTAGAACTGAAGGGTATGGATCTTGGGTCTTGCGTGGGTCTCTGAAAACTAAAGGGTATGGATCTTAGTGGTTGTTTGTGGCTCGGTAGTGGGTTTGGGTATGAATCTCAGTGGTTTGGGTATGAAGGTTTAGTAGTGACAGTGGTATGAATTTTCTGGGTTTGTTCTTGTTCTCCTCCTTCTGGGTTTTGAATTTTCTGGGGTTTTGAATTTTCTTACTTTTTTGGGTTTTTATTTTTATTTCAGTTTTTTCCTTTTTTTTTTTTTTTTTCATTTAGTTAAAATTTACACAAAACATCAAACACAAAAATCAAATCCAGATTTTCAGAATATGGGTTTGAATTTAATTTTTTGGGTTTTAAATTTGTTGGGTTTGTGTTTTGTTGATCTTATTCTTGCTGGGTTTTAAATTTGCTGGGTTTGAAATTTGTTGTTCTTGCTGGGTTTGGTTTTTATTTCTGTTTTTAATTTTTTTATTTAGTTAAAATTAATAATTTTTTTTTTTTTTTAATTTAGAGGCTGACGTGGAAAGCCACGTGGACACAGGATGCATTATTTTAATATTTTTAATTTATTCTGTTTGCCAGCTGTGCAATTTTCATCTCTGATGTAACGTCGGGGACAAAAACAAGACGCGTTTTCTAGAATAGGGGCTAAAATCGGTGAAAAAAAAAGTTAGGGATCAAAGTAAGAATCGTGTGAAAATGTAGGGATGAAAAAGGGTTTTATCCCTTATTAAAACCATCAAAAGTTCACCACTCGATTCCACTAGATACTTGCAAACCAAATAATCACCATGCTCTGGCTTTCACTATTAGTGACTGTGTCCACAATTTTCTCTAAGAAATTCAAGTATTGCTAATGTCACATACATGGAGCACTGCTTTAATGCTAATGGCATGTAACTTCCCCTCATATAAAAGATGTTGTCTTCAAACAATACAATCTCACCATCTCCATCTATTCCCTCCTGATCATCTTCTAATTGATCATTACTACTAAAATTGCCTTAAAATATATTTTTCCTCCCACATGTAAGGTTCGTTCTTCAATAGCTTCATCTTCATCATCGCTACTATTGTAGTCTTATTCTTCACTATCATCATCATCATTGCTACTATTGTAGTCTTCACCTTCACTATTATCATTGATAAGCCCAACATATTTTTCCTCAGGCAGAGAACTCGTCCATAATGGCCAGCACTAGATGAGGGAAAGACATTAAACTCCAATCAACGAGGAAAGCGTTACACGCCAACAATAAGTATTCATGCCATTGGGAGAAGCAAGATCCTCTCATTCAAACCCCTTAGAGGCATTATATATATTGCATTGAAGACTGCCATCAAACACCCCTAACGGTTATGACGAAGAGGAAAAAACGTATATATACATACCTCAAGACCTTGGGAGAGGTACTGAAAAACTCTAACAAATACACCTTCATACTTTGGCATTGAATCTTCTTTTCTTTTTTAGTTACCTGACTTTACAATCGGAGATGCTGTGGTCGACACCACACCGGTGTCCTTTTGTCTTACATTCTTGCAAGGCTCTAGATGACCTTGGTTAGTTCTCCTTTTGGACGATCATTTGGACTAATGATTTTAGCATCATCAGTTTGGCATCGTCTATGGAGACGACATATTTTTGCATCTAGTTTTAGAAGTACAATTCCGTTCAACTCATGAAGTCCAGATGGAGTCCAACATTCCCCAGGATCCTGCAGCGTTAGCCCTGCAAATACAAACACTCACAGCTAGCGTGAAGGAGCTTACCAGGAAAAACCAAGAAATGAGGCTGCAACTACAGCAAGAGGACAATCGTTCCAAGACCAACTAGGACGATGACGGGGGCAGCCAAAGAAGGGATGACCATCGACAATCAGCTATTTCGAAAGGAACAAGTTCGAACCTTATCCAAGAAATGAGAAAAGAGATGGATGAGCTGAGGAGTGCAATCAAAGAAAAAACTAATCAGAGCTTAGACCGGATGGTCAAAAAAACCAATTCACCCTTCACTACAGCAATTTTTGGAATGTCCAGTACCCTTAAAGTTCTGTCTACCACATCTCGAGCCATTTAACGGACTAAAGGATCCCTTGGATCACCTCAACACTTTCAAGACGACTTTGGGTCTCCAATAGCCCCATGATGAGATACTATGTCGTTCTTTCCCCACTACTCTCAAAGTAGCAGCTAGGGAGTGGTTCACTAAGCTACCAACGTCGTCCATTGACAGCTTCGAGCAGCTAGGCAATTCTTTCCTCCGTCACTTTGTCGGCGAGCAGCGCCCAAAAAGGCCAACCGACCATTTGCTTACCCTATTAGGCAAGGAGAAAAAGAGACCCTGAGGTCGTATGTAACGCGTTTCACTCGAGAAACTTTGGAGGTAGACGAAGCAGATGACAAAACACAGTTGACAACCTTCAAAGTTGGATTGAAGTCTAGAGAGTTCGTGGTCTCTCTAGCGAAGAATCCTCCTAAGACAATGACAGAAATGCTTTTGAAAGCGTAGAAGTACATGAATGCTGAGGATGCCCTGGCAGCAATAGAAATGGTAGAGAAGCCCAAAGAAAAGAGGAGAGAGAAGGAAGATGACCAAAGAGGACGAAAAAGGGTACGAGCAGATTGTCAGAAGACTGAAGAGAACAAAAGGAGAGATGATAAAAACCCTCGGACGATAAAGTTCACTCCTTTAATTATGCATGTTGACCAAATTTTGGCGCAGATTAAAGATGAACACTTCCTCAAATGGCCTAGGCTGTTACACTCGTCGCCCAATGTGCGTGATAAGAGAAATATTGCCGTTTCCACAAGGACTACGGGCATTACACAAAGGACTACAGAGACCTAAAGGAGCAGACAGAAGAGCTCATACGAAAAGGGAAGTTGCAAAAGTTCGTAAAGAATGGAGATTCCAACAGATCCAAGGACGATAATAAGGGTTAATGCGAAGCCTCTCAGAGTGACGAAGACCACATATCCCTTCATCCACAAAGTGCCATAAGGGAGATAAAAACAATCACATGAGGATTGTCAATAGGGGGATCATTTAAGTCACTCAGGAAGTTATACCAGAGGCAGGTAAATAGTGTTCATGGGATGCCACCTCTGAAGCAAAGGTGGAAGGACCTAGATATTCTATTTTCAGAAGAAGAGCCAGAGGGGTGAAATAGCCTCATAACATTATGCTCATGATTGAAGGATTTAATACCAGGAAGGTTCTGGTAGACAATGAGAGCTCGACATATATCATTTATCTCTTTGCCTTTTGGCAGTTAAAAGTAGCCCCGAAAAGACTTCGTCCATTCGAATCCCTCCTCGTCAGTTTCAGTGGAGACAAGGTGTATCCACGGGGAATAGTAATGTTGATGGTCACGGCTGGTTCATACCCCCTCCAGGTAACCAATCAACATAACTTCTTGATAGTTGACTCACCTTCGTCTTACAATGTGATCATAGGAAAGCCCACCCTTAATCATTGGAAAGCAACCACTTCCACATAATGCCTGAAGGTGAAGTTCCCAATAGAACGAGGAATTGGGGAAATAAGAGGAGACCAGGTGTTAGCGCAAGAATGCTACCAGGCAATCTTAGCGTTAAAAGAAAATCATACATGGATAATTGAAGAAAAGACGCTGAAAATTGCCGAGAAACTAGAGACGGTTGAGTTGGTCGAAGGAGATCCTACAAAGACGACCCAGGTAGGGACGAGTTTGAACCTCTAGATGAAGAAAGAAATCATTAGTTTTCTGAAGGATAACCTGGACGTATTCACCTGGAGTCATGAAGATATGCTTGGCATACCAACAAACATCATTCAACACCGCCTAAATGTGGATCCTGAGAGGCAACCCATCCAGCAGAGAAGAAGAGTTTTTACTCCTGAACGAAATAAAGCAATCATGGATAAGGTGAACAAGCTGCTCGCTACTAACTTCATCAGGGAAGTCTACTATCCCGAGTGGCTGGCCAATGTCTTCATGGTCAAAAAGGTAAACGGGAAATGGAGAATGTGCGTTGACTTCACGGATTTAAATAGCGTCTGCCCGAAGGACAGCTTCCCTCTACCTAGGATTGACCAACTTATGGACTCGACAGCAAGGCACAAGCTTCTCACCTTTATAGACAACTTTTTCGAGTATAACTAAATTCAGATGGCAAAAGAAGATCAAGAGAAGACTGCCTTTATCACTAGCCAGGGGCTCTATTATTACAGGGTCATGCCATTCGGCTTGAAGAACACAGGAGCCACATACCAGAGGTTGGTAAACCAGATGTTCAGTAAGTAGATTGGGAGGAATGTAGAGGTATATGTGGACGACATGCTCGTCAAGAGCAAGGAAGAGGAGAATCACTTGGACGATCTTAAGGAGACGTTCAACACACTCAAGTAGTATAATATGAAGCTAAACCCGGCCAAATGCGCCTTTGGGGTATCCTCTGGAAAATTCCTTAGCTTCATGGTATCATAAAGAGGAATAGAAGTAAATCCAGAAAAGGTAAGAGCCATCTTCGAGATGTCCTCCCTAAAGACGATCAAGGAAGTACAGTCCCTCACGGGAAGGGTGGTAGCCCTCAATAGGTTCGTCTCCAAAGCAACAGACAAATGCCTTCCTTTCTTTAAGAGCTTAAAGCAGGCCTTCGTCTGGATAGACGAGTGTGAAGCAACATTCCAGGAGCTAAAGCGTTACCTGAGCAACCCCCCACTCTTGAGTCCGTCCAAAGAAGGAGAAGACATGTTCCTTTACTTAGCTATGTCCGCAATTGCGATGAGCGCAGCCTTGATCAGGGAAGAAAATAGGATACAACACTCGATGTATTACATCAACTAGGCCTTTCAAGGAATAAAAGCCCGATACCCGCGAATAGAGAAGATCACCTTCACCTTGATAGTGGCTTCCAGAAAGCTCTGTCTGTACTTTCAGGCTAACCAAATCATAGTAATGATGGACCAGCCTATTAAGAAAGCAATGAATAAACCTGAGGCTGCTGGACGAATGGTATAGTGGGCCATCGAGCTTAGCTAGTTTGACATAGAGTATCGACCCCAAACGGCCATAAAAGCATAGGCGCTGGCAAATTTCATAGCAGAATTCACCTCCCCCGAACACGAAGACAGCCAGGAAGAACTCTGAACAATCCATACAGACGGGTCATCCACACCAAAGAGAGGCGGAGCAGGCGTTGTCATCACTTCCCCTGAGGGGGACACTTTGAAGTCTGGAGTTCAACTTAATTTCCCCGTAACCAACAACAAAGCGAAGTACAAGGCTATATTGACAGGGCTGAAGATCGCCCAGGTGCTTGGAGTTAAAACTGCCTTGCTAAGAAGTGATTCACACCTCATCATAGGGCAAGTTAAGGGAGATTTTGAAGCAAAGGAAGTAAGGATGCAGAGATATCTCAAGTTGACGAACCAATTGATTAGCAAGTTTGATCGAGTAGAGTTTGCTCAAATCCCACGAGATCAAAATGCAGAAGCTGGTGAAGTGGCTAGGAGTGCGTCAATAGATACTCAAGCAAAGGTGATTGATTGGAGATTGGAAGAACAGGACTCTCCCAGCATCAAAGAATTTCAGACCTTCCTAATGCATACCCGCACTGGATGGACGAGCCCGATCTTGTCCTATCTTAAGGATGGACGATTACCACCGAATCTTGACGAAGCCAAGAAGATCAAGAAACGAGCTATTAGATTCACAGTGTTAAATGACGAGCTTTACAAAAGAGGCTTCTCGTAACCTTATTTGAGGTGTGTCGAAGAAGAAGAAACCAAGTATGTTCTGGAAGAAGTTCATGGGGGCATTTGCGGTGACCACTTGGGAGCAAAATCCCTCGTAAGAAAGAACATGAGGGCAGGTTATTTTTGGCCCACAATGCAACAAGATGCAGCGAACTTCATCAAGAAATGTGACAACTGCCAAAGATATGGGAACGTCTATCGAGTCCCAGGAGAGAAGATGACGGCCATCACTTCGCCCTGGCTGTTTGTACAGTGGGGGATTGATATCATGAGGCCTCTGCCACATGGAAAGAAGCAAGTAAAGTTCTTACTCATCGTTATCGAGTACTTTACAAAATGGGTGGAGGTAGAAGCACTAGTCACGATCACAGAAGCAAAGGTACAAAGTTTTGTATGGAAAAATATTGTTTGAAGGTTTAGGATCCCGCAAATGATCATCTCGAATAATGGTTGTCAGTTCGACAGTCAAGGATTCAGATCGTTTTGCTCAAGCCTTGGCATCAAGAACAAATATTCATCCCTGAGACATCCTCAAGCCCATGGACAGACTGAAGTAACGAATCAGACATTACTGAAGATCATCAAGGCTCGACTAGTGGGGGAAAAGGGAGCATGACCAAAGGAGTTACCCAGCGTTTTATGGGCTTGTAGAACTACAGTAAGAACCCCAATAGGAGAAACACCCTTCAACTTGACATATGGCACAGAAGCAGTCATTCCCGTCAAAATGGGGCTTACTAGCCTCAAGAAGGAGTTCTTTACGAACACAGCAACGATGACCAATTAAGGTTGAACCTAGATTGTTTGGAAGAAGTTAGAGACCAAACTTCTCAAAGAATGACCAAGTATCAGCAGAAGATGGCAGAGTACTACAACCAGAAAGTAAAGCTCAAAAGGTTCCACATCGGAGACCTCGTCCTACGAAAAGTGACACCTGCAACGAAGGATCCAGCACAAGGCAAGTTAAGGCCAACATGGGAAGGGCCCTATAGAGTCGTCCACTATTCTCAGCGAGGAAGCTACCACCTGGAAGATTTGGACGGGAAGAAGTTACCTTGTCCTTAGAATGTTGAACATCTAAAGAGGTATTACGAATAGGAACTGTAGCTCATTTGTAAGCAGTCAGCGTTGTCTTATACTTTTTAAAGCAGAACAAATAAACATATTATTCGGTGATTAACATATTCTGACCATCTTTTTCACGTTCGAACTAAAATCACGATCTGGACACAAAAACTCCAACCAAGTTAAAATGATAAGATACCTCCAAAGGATGTAAATCATTTTAACTAAAAAAGATGATAAGATTTCTTAAATGAATGTACATCGTCCACACCTAGAAAAGACGATAAAATTCCTTAAATGGATGTAAATCGTCCCCAACCAAGTTAAAATGATAAGATTCCACCAAAGGATGTAAATCATTTTAACTAGAAAAGACGATAAGATTCCTTAAATGGATGTACGTCATTCACATCATCTAAAGATGATAAGATTCCTTGAATGGATGTAAATCTTCCCAACTGAGTTAAAGCGATGAGGTTTTTTCTAACTAGAGCAGACGATAAAAGTCTTTGGACTGATGTACATCGTTCCCACTAAGTGGAGATGATAAGATTCCTTAAAGAAGGCGTGGCTCGTTGAGGCCTAGACCTTGAATAGATGAAATTTGTGTAACTAGAAACTAAGGCCGAGGCAATAGAATGGCGAAGTAAAATTCATAAGTAGAAAAAATTTCTTCTAAGTCCCAAGATGGACGAAGAGCATGCCCCAGCAAAAATTTTTCCTAAGTCCCAAGATGGACGAAGAGCATGCCCCAACGAAAATTTTTTCTAAGTCCCAAGATGGACAAAAAGCATGCCCCAGCAACGCAAAGTATAGCAAAACAAAAAATATAAGTATTCACAAACCACATGAATGCAAAGAAGGTAAACACACACACACACACACACACACACACACACACACACACACATATATATATGAAAAAGTTGTAAATTGTTCAAAAGCCCCAAAACAGGTGAGGCACCCAAAAAGTACCCAAAAAAAAAAAAGTAAACAAAGATAAAGGAGCTAGGCAGCAGGGTCGTCATTCCCTCCCTTTTCTAGCGCTAGGGGTTCCTCATCAACAGCTGCAGAAGTCTGAGCAACTTGTGCAGCCTTGTTCGCTTCTATTTCTTTGTTGATAGCCTCAAAGTCTAGATCTTCTAGGTCCGTCTCTAGGCCATGCTTCACTAGGTATCTCCTCAGCAACTCAAAACCTTTATAGTACCAGTTGAACATGATTGTATTGTACTAGTCCGTGAGTTGAAAATCATGGACGGCCTTGGCCATAGCATTCTTCATTTTCTGGTTGGTCGCCGCAAGTTGCTCGTCCTTCTACTTCACTAGCAGCTTCTCCGCATTGAGCTCCTTGGACAAAGCCTTGAGCTTCTCCTTAGACACATTACTGTTGTCCATTATGGCAATCAAGTCCCTTCTCAAGCGAGAACCCTCAGCCTCCAATGCCTCCACCTTAGAATTGGCCACCACGGCCTTCTCCTCGTTCAACAGATATTGGGAGGTAATGTGCATCGTCTACCTCAACACCTGGCAACCAAAGCATACAATGATCAAAATTGACTAAGGTAACCTATGGACGAGCAATGAAAGACGAAGGAAGATTACCTGGACGAGCTTATGCACATGACGGCTCACCATTTTGTGAGAAGACACGCTTGAAATGTCCTTTATCTCTTCGGGCGTCACAACCTCATTGGCTAGAGCAAGAGTTGTCCCTACATCAGCCCAAACGCTAGCTCCTATCTTCTCCTTTCCTTTATCCCCCGTTTGGCATTTCTTTGAAGGAGGAATGATCTCCTCAATAGAAATGGCCGAGGAAATAGCTTGGCCCTTTACTGGAGCAAGGATGGACGAAACCCTCTCGATCACTTCCTTTTCTTTCTCCTTCATAACAACCCTCACTCTTCGTTGATCGATACTAGAGAGGGGCTTATTTTTTTTCACCTTGATCCGAGCATACAACTCCTGGTTAAATTTAGTAGTCATCTCTTTTATAAAAAATAAAAAAAAAAACGCACAAGTTTAGAATGGACAATTAATGTAAGCAACGAAGTTAAGATTTTTGCACAAGATGTGAACACACCAAGTTGCGGGGTCTCTCACCGATGCAACAGCCTAGGGACCTCCCCCCAAAAGTCATCGGAAAGGGTCTCCCAACCATCACCCGACACAAAAAATACCTAGACTTCTAGTACCGGAAGGACGAAGGCAAATTGACGATGAGTCGAGACCTTCCGTCCCAGGGTACGAGCTCATAGTAACTAAACTCTTTAGATTCCTTTAAACGATAGAGATGGACGAACTCATTTAGCGTGATCATGTCTCCGTCAACTATGGTCGTCCAAATCACCATATAGCTTATGAAGATTCTCCATGAATTTAGCATAAGCTGTCCTGGGGCTATATTTAGATAATGGAGAAGTTCCATTATGAAAGGATGAACACGAAATCTAAGGCCACATAGGAAAGCTGCCTCATAAAATCACACCTCGCCGTGGGCAAAGGTACATGATTTCTCACCAAACCAAGGAAGACGAATCCTAGTTTCCTAGGGAACTGGAACCTATCCCTAAATCTACCAAGGGTTTCCTTGTTTAGGGAACACTTCTCTTTGAGGGCGTAAAATGGTCAGGATAAGGGCGAAACAGAAAGGTGGGGAGACGCGGGTATAGAAGCAGTGATGTCTGTGTCAATCCCAACCATGCCAGCTTTAGACGACGGACTCGTCTCCAAATCACTCGATCTAATCTCCAAACCCATCCTTTCCCTCCTTAATACCTCTCGCATAGACCTAAACCAATCTAAGGATTGGTGCAACAGAGGATACAAGCTAACCAACGCTAGCTTTAAACCACTATCACCCAAGACAAAACCCCCAACCCACAGACAATGACCACTAAGGGAACCTAAAAATGCTCCCAAGCGAGCAAAGAAAAATGCAATAGAGGGAGAAGTACACCTAATATCAAAGTAATCAACCATTAAACACAAGGGAAAGGAGGAAATAAAAAGTCCTAAAAAGGAAAAAGGAACAGAAAAGGGGCTTACCTAAGAAAGAGGAAGAAACTGAAAAATCAGAGAAGCAAATGCGAATCAGAAAAAAGGAAAGTGAAGAGAGAAGGAAAACACAAAGATACTTAAAAGGTTGCCTCGGAAAACGAAAAGGTGTGGAAAACCAAAAAGTTTCACTGGAGTGAAAACTCCTTAGCTACTCCAGGCGTGATGCATGGCCACGACATGCGCCACACCACCACCACGCAATAAATACGAAAGGGGTGGATCCCCAAACGCCACAACCGCCAAAAAAAAAAAACTTTACATATTCTTGTGACCGTCCTCAAGTGGACGACCTCGAAATAGGGGGGCAACTGATAAGCCCAACATATTTTCCTTAGGCAAAGAACTTGTCCATAATGGCCAACACTAGACGAAGGAAAGACATTAAACCCCAATCAATGAGGAAAGTGTTACACGCCAACAATAAGTATTCATGTCGTTAGGAGGAGCAAGATCCTCTAATTCAAACCCCTCAGAGGAATTACAGTTATTGCATTGAAGACTGCCATCAAACATCCCCAATGGCTATGACGAAGAGGTAGACACGTATATATACATACTTCAGGACCTTGGGAGAGGTACTGAAAAACTCTAACGAATACACCTTCGTACTTAGGCATTGAATTTTCTTTTCTCTTTTAGTTACCTGACTTTACCATCGGAGGCGCTGTGACTAGCACCACATCAGTGTCCCTTTGTCTTACATTCTTGCAAGGCTCTGGATGACCTTGGTCAGTTCTCCTTTTGGACGATCATTTGGACTGACGATTTTAGCATCATCAATCATAGTAGTCTTCATTGTCACTATTATCATCATCCTCATCGCTACTATTGTAGTCTTCATCATCACTATCATCGTCAACTTCATCATCACCTCTAAAAATATTTATACCTCCAACATTAAGGAAATCATCTTCTTGTCCTTGACCATCAAAAGCACCTTCACCAGTGTCATGAACTTGATAGTTACTCCAATTTTTGTGGTAATTAAGTCGGCAAAAGGCTAAAAGACTTCTATAAGCAATTGCCACAACTATACAATTACCAGTAGCTATGTTTTCTGGAAGTAGCTTCTGAAGAGAATATAGTCTTTTTGATTTTGTATAGAAGAGTTGCAGGGTTTAATTGCTTAAATTGCGAACGTATAGTCTGTGATGAGGCAATGGAATCCAAACACCAGAAAAAGGATTGAACAAGAAATCCCCTTGAGTCATATATATGATCGCCTAATATAAACCAACCATAAGATGACCCAAAACACCAACTTCGGCTCACAAATCTTGATTACGGAATCTCCTAAAAGCTGTTATTCTCAAGACTAAAGAAAGTACGTGATGTTTTGGCACTTTGAAAATCCTATAGCTCGTTCACATTAATAAATCTATATCTTTTAGCTTTGGACCATTTGGTGTTTATAAAACTTGGCCAATTATATTGGACAAAATTTAGCTACAAGATTGGTTGTAGCATAAGAGTACAACCTTACTTAATATCTTTTTATTAGAGGTGAATTTTGACAAATCTTTAATTGGATTACATCTTCTTCTTATATCATTCATGCAATTAAAAATCAATAGCTATGTTATCAATAAATTGTTTAAATTATAAGTTTTTGTAGTTTAAAATTATGTATAAAATATAAGTTTATAGATATATAGTAAATAATATCTGATTGACACAAAATTTGACATGTATATTAAGAGCGGAAAGAACACGCAATTCAATAGTTAGATTTTCAAAATATGTAGTAATGTTTATTTATTGAGTAATGTTGTACCTTAGGTTATAATCAATTTTGTAGCTAAATTTTGTTCAATTATATTTTATGTTTAACCATTCAATATATATATATATATATATAAGTTATTATAATCCCTTGCACTATAGTTTAACTTTAATCACACAATATATGCTAATCATATTTTTCATAATAATATTAATTTCTTTCCAACTAAATCATATATGATTTTGTGTTTGACAGATGCCTGTGCTGAATGTGTATGAAGCAACAAAGCAAATAAGGAAAATGGAGACGTCCTACTGTGTTCATATTCCAATCTTTGCATTTACTGCTCATACATCAGGTGGGGAAGCTAACATGGCAATTGAGGCTAGAATGGATATGTTGATCTTGGCAAACCACTGAAAAAGGAACATCTTTTGGAGGCCATTAAATATATCGATACTAAATGAAAATATGCGTAAGCGTACCTTATGACTCTTATCTATGCAATAATGGTGACTCTTTATGGTAGTTTTGTTGTACATGTAATATATGTATGTGCAGTTGAAATCGTGCTAAAATATAGAGAAATGCTAAAGCATTTTTGTTGGAATGTAGAAGTTCATAACATTGATTGAAAATATGAAGTCATTTATACATTCTATATGGTTTTTAGTTTTTTGTTTATCGAGGAAGGACACAAAATCATAGTTTTTAGCGGTTTCCAAATGTTAGCATCTAAAATGAAAGGCCCCAATTCAATTAACAATAGAAAGTTTATAGCACAAAAGTATGACATGGTAGACAGCAAGATCATTTTTGTCAATTTCAGTTCACTTCGGCCTGTTCAGTCCACTTTGGTCTATTTCATTGCACTGACTTAAAAATAAAATAAAGACAGGTTTGGGTTAATAATACTTATTCTAAATCAAAATGTATTAAAAAAATAGGAGGAAATACTATTTTCGTCCCTACATTTTCATCTCATTCCCACTTTGGTTCCTACTTTTTTTTTAATACCAATTTTAGTTCCTAAAATAAAAAAACCTTTCCATTTTGATCCTTACCATTATCGCACTAACGGAAAATAGTCTATGTGGCAAACGAAGTACACAAGTCAGCATTTTAAATATTAAAAAAAGTCACGTCATTATTTTTCATTTTATTTAATTATTTTAAAATAAAATAAAATTTTCCTTTTTTTCCCCATAAAATATTTAATTGCTCTTCATGTTCTTCCCAAGAACATGGTTGCCCAAAAAATTAAAAATTCAAGATTTTCTTCTCTTTTCTTGCATTTTCTTAGCAACCAAACCGACAAAAACACATACAAAATATGATCAAACTCAACAATTCTAACACAATCAACTAACAAAACCCAAACCACGGTTAGATAAAAAAAGACACATAACTAAAAATACCAAAACCCAAACCACAGTCAGATCAAAACACAAAACCAAAAATACCAAAACCCAAACTGGTCAAATCAAAACAAAAAACCAAAAATACCATAACCCATTCCCACAGCAAGCACTCAAAACCCACTTAGACACCCATAAATTCTTTTGAAACCAACCCATACCCATGAGCACACACACACACACGGCACACACAACTCTTCGTTTTGATCTGAGAAATTAGAGAGAGAGATAGTGATGGTGGTGGCCAGCATTTTCATGACGGAGCAAGGAGGCTCCACCACGTCGACTATGCTGTTGCCACTCTTCAATTTTGCTCTCTCCAATTTCCTCTCTACCAAGTCCTTCACACATAGCTCTTCGTTTTGATTTAGAGGTAAGCGAAATGGGTTGTTACTGGGTTGAATTTTTTGGTTTGGTTTTGGAATTTTTGGGCTTTAAGATTTGATGACTGATGTGTTTTTTGGTTTGTTTTTCTTGTGGGTATTCTATGTCTTTTGGGTTTACTGGAGATGGGTTTAATTGCAAGTTGTTGGTGGTTGTGAACAGAGAAAGGTAGTGGCTTGGTGGTTGGCTAGTTCCAATGATGGGTGGGGTCGAATTTGTGTTTGTGTTTGGATTTGGGTTTTTTGGGTTTTCTAAAGATGGATTATGGGTTTTCTAAAGATGGATTGTTGGGTTTATGTTTGTATTCTTGCTAATGTTTGGGTTTGGGTTTGGGTTTGTGTTTGTTGTTTTTGTGTTTGGTTGACAAGAAAGATCTGTTGTTGGGTTTGTGTTTGTATTCTTGCTAATGTTTGGGTTTGTTTTTGTGTTTGGTTGACAAGGAAGATCTATTACTAGGTTTGTGTTTGTGTTCTTGCTGGAAATCAGTTTGTGTTTATATTTTTGTGTTTGGTTGACAAGAAAGGGCAAGAAAATGCTAGAAAATCTGGGCATGTGTTCTTTTGTTTAAATCTGGATTTGTGTTCTTTAGAGTTCTTGTTGAAGATGAACTTAGATCTAAATTCATGTATTTTTTAGATTTTAGTTTAGTTTTTTTCTTTTTTCTTTTGTAAAAATTGATAAATTAATTTTCTTTTTTAAAATGGGAGGTTGATGTGGCATTTTTATTATTATTTTATTAGCCATGTCAGTATTTGTTGTGCAAATAGTGTACTCTGTTTGCCACGTAGGATATTTTTTGTTAAGTGAGTAACGTTAAGGATCAAAATGAAACAGTTTTTGATTTTAGGGACTAAAAGCAGTAAAAAAGAAGTAGGGACCAAGGTGGGAATGGGGTGAAAATGTAAGGACGAAAATAGTATTTCCACCTAAAAAATATAGATGACAAAAAAATAATAATATTATTTTTAATTTAATGATTTGTGGTATTATCATTTTTTTTTTTAAAAAGTAAGTTACACAGTTTTAATGTTTTGATATGATATAATTTGAATTTGAAAATCAAATTTTTAACACTTATTCTAAATCAGAATGTATTAAAAAATATAGATGACAAAAAATAATAATATTATTATTTTTAATTTAATGAGTTGTGGTATTATCTTTCTTTTTAAGTAAATTACACAATTTTAGTGTTTTGATATGATATAATTTGAATTTGAAAACCAATTTTTAAGTCATATAGAAATTAATCAAGAGATTTCTATAATTATGGTTCTCTTAAGCTTTTAAATAATTCACTTGAGTACGTGAAAGCTTTTTTCTATTGACAAATAAAGCTTATCTTGTAATGTATATAGTTTAGTGTTTTTTTTTTTTTTTTTCGATACATTTGTAATGTATAAGTTATTCAGCATACTATGACAGAAATTCCTTTATAAATAAATTTACTATTCTCTCCATTCTCGAACAAGAATAATCATATATATTTTCATGCAAGCATTCAAAATAGTTAATATGACAAAACAAGGCTGCATGAAGTAAACTCTTTATGTTGATGACTTTGTTGTATTGGAAGAGGCACCATACTTTTTAATGAAAAAAATATTTAAAAAATTATATAAACACAAAAAATTGTAATTGTTCCACGCATTGCATGGACCTAGTGTATATAAAAAAAAGTATAAAACTAAAAGCATTTAGCTTTTGGATAACCTTATAATATTATACATACTTTTTGAGATCTCACAATTTTACGTGTCATTATTTTAATATTCTTTTAAAATTAAATTTAAATTATTTTGTGTGTTTAAACAATCCATTAGAATCTTGACAAATCCTATTTTCTTTAAATGTTAGAATATATAGTTCTATATATAAACAAAATTATAACAAATACTTGATCTTAGAATATATAGTTCCATATAGAAATCTTATCGTAATAAATCTTTGTTAATACTATTAACTACCAAAATTTGATATTTACACAAAAGAGAAAAAAAAATCATATTCTATCTATTTTGGGCCGTTTCTTTTCTTGGGCCGAAACGGATAAGAATATGGGCTCTTGGGCTGAGTTAAAATAAGAGGGGTTTGAGGAAAAAAAAAAAAAAAACTAGGCCGATGGCCCAAAAATGTTCCCTAACCCAATAAGGCTGCTCGAAGATATTAGATTCCCCCAAATTTCTAATCGGTGGCTACTCAAATTTAGAGAAGTAGAACTCTGATTCCATTCTCTCCTCGACAAATAAGTCCATACACTGTCACGCTACGACTTCCTTAAAAGAAAATTTCTTTTTTAAAAATAGACTTTTACTCAAATTAAAAAAAAAAATTCTTTAACTATGGTTTACTCTTACCTTAATATGAATAATATTATTTTTTAGCGAGATTAGAATAAATTGTAATTAAGAAAATAATAAATTAAGGGAATTTTTTTCTATTAAAAAAACAAATATTATATTACACCATCCAATAACTTGTTATTGAATTCATATTTTGAAAATCCAACCATTGAATTATATGTTCTATATATTATTAACATGCATGTCAATTTTCATACCAATCGAATGTGATTTATCATTCAATCCATAAAGTCCTCTTTTATACATAATTTTAAACTACAACAGACATCTAATTTCAGGATTTTCTATAAGTACCAAATGGATGTGCTGTCATTTGAAAGAAGAAAATAAATCTAGATTAACTAAACTGCAGGTTCACTACTACTAAATTGAGATTACAGATGAGTTATTGTTTGGATTTGATCTTCTCTATTCATCTTACATGGGCTTTCTTTGACAAGGTTCTAGCAAACTATGAAACTAACCTCATTGTCAACTAAAGATCAACTAATAAAGCTCAAATAACCCAGAACCAACCAAGAACTGAACCAGCAACCAAACCAAGTCCCAGGAAAACAATCATTACAATTGCAGAAATCTCTGCTTCTGAAACTGGTACAGACTTGGGAGTGAGGATCATGAAGACACTTGTAAGATATCCATTGGTTAATCCAAGCATAAAAGTTAGAGTTACCACTGGTACCTCAGTTTTTAGCCACTTTGGTCCATGCAGACAAGCTGTGAAGAGTGGATAGAACATAAGCCTGGCAATGCAAGCCCATGAAGCAATTTTAATACTGTTTAGAAGGTAGATTGCAGTCAGAGACTTTCCCAACAAATCTGCAATATTATAAATTGTGATCAGCAGAATAGGATACCAATCTCGAAGAAGCTTGGATTCTAGATTTTCAGCTATAAATCCAGGAAAAATGGACAGAGTCACAACATAAATCATAAAAATCCCAAAAGCTGGCCATCGAATTTTTCCTGCCACAGACCAAAATTTGGGCCTTGAACACAAGGGATCAACTTGAAGAAGTTTATTATGCTGCTGCATGACCGGTAACTTGTATAACAAGTTGCAAGAAAGTATGCAGCATATGAGGATAATGGTGCCAACAATAAAATAGAAGTGAGCACTTGATCGAAGACCCTTTGGTGTCTGTGGAAATGATGCCTTTGTTATAATCCTTAAAATCGAAACCAGAACACCTGCCAACAAGCAAATGACTTAATCAGGGGTTGTTTGCATGGGACTTGCCTATGGTTAAAAGTCTAAAGTTGTGGAAGAAACAGCATTCCCTGATTCCTCCTGGTTACATTATCACCAACAATCCATTTTACAGGTTTTCAAAGAGTTCTGTTTCAGTTCCAGCAAGACAACCAGAAAATTGGTTATGATATGCACAGTTGCATTTTTTGAATATCAAAGTTGTCTTGCAAGAGGAATTCCTTTACCAATTGAAATGAGTGACCAACAGTGAGCACTGTAATATTTTCTGAGGAATTCACTGGAGGCATTAATATTTGAAATTAAAACACAAATCTCACACCAATCATGACATGCCACATGACTAGAATGACTGCACATTAACATACAAGCAAAGTGTAACCATAGTGTCTATTATGAAGCCATCTTCCATGAATTTATTCGCATAGTCCAAGCCTTTTCTCTTGCAGATGCTCGTTCATATTTTGTTACAAGTCTGAAAATGCTTCACTTACAGCACACTTCATCTTTAATGCAAGTTTATATCCACTTAATTTTTGTACTCCCAAAGTATTTTGTTTGTTGAATTAGAAAACTAAAAGTAGGAAAGTCGATATTTATATGGTACCTGAAGAAGCGGTTCCTGCAAAAACAGCCTGCATATACTCTTTGGGGAGTTTTCCAGCTGATCCTATCAAGCTTCCTCCCACCAAGCCATCAGCTAACCCGCAGACTAGGACTGATGCAACTGTCACAGCATAGGCTCCATTTGGTGGTTCATTTGAGTCAGAGCTGCACCAAGCCCAGTCTATAACTGGAGCCACCATTAGAGAGATCACAAACATTGAATATCCCAAGTTCATTCTCAATCTAAAATTCAGCCTTCGACTCCATTCACCCCAACTCAACATAACAATCAGAACCAGCACTGAAGAACTCATATAAGCTACAGCGAAAACCTTTTCAACGTGCTTGGTTGAATATAGATACGCAAAGTAATCAACAGCGGTGATTAAAGCATTCCAAGGAAGCAAATTGCCAGCACCCAGCAAGAAATGGATTATGTAAGCGATCTTGTATGTGTCTCTGGGTGCATTTTGGTCTCCAGGACCCTTCACGCCTTCCATTTTTATGTTCTTACCGGTTTCTAATTCCAACATTATTGGTTTCCATTTAAGCATTTTATAAGGTGTGATTGATCATTGTGAAATGATATTTTGATTAGAGAGGCATATTCAAGCTGAGCTGACCAAAATTCTGCCTAGCTGGGAGTGGGGCTTGGAAAGAACTATGACTTATATTTGCTATATGCAACCTTTCTAGATTTGTATAAGAAGTTACCAATGAAAGACTGGCTTCATTGGCCATGAGAACAATCAAAAGCCAGTTGGACTCATTTGTGACTCTACTTTGCTGATGGATTTGATTGATGGGTTGGGAGCCGGAATAATGGGCCTCGTGCATGTAGGAAATTTGTGCATTGTAGGGACAGCAATGGATGGGCAGCATTAGAAGTACTTTTTATTCTACTGCTACACGTGTGTAAGCTGGCTGGCATTGTCCATTTTTAGCTCACAATTGGGTAACTAAAAGTTGGGGGATTTCACCAGAATTTCTATTCACATGCAAAGATTTTTACACAAAAGAATATTTCCATTAGTCTCTCAGAAATCAAAGTGCCCATACTCTAAGATTAAAAGAACCATTATAACAAGACTAAAAATGGTGAGAACTAAGAAAAGCCAAAACAACTCTTGTCAAGAGTGACTTGCCGAAATGAAAGAAGGGTCCCTTCAGCGTGCTCAGGAGGTCACCATAGTCCATAGCCATCACCATCAGGAATTTGATTCTGTCCTTGCCTCTAATGTCAGGGAATTTTCATTGGATAGCTTAATCATCCCCAATTTGACATGTGTCACTTCGAGCTATCACTCACCATTGTTCATGGCTTTCAGAGAGAGAGAGAGACAGGGGGGCGGCATGGCACAACTTTTCTTGCATTATGCTAAGAGCCTAATATAATAATTCAGCAATCAACCACCCCACCATTGCTTCTGTGGCCTGGAGCTGGAGATAAAGATTTGAAAAGATAAAAGCTTTTGTGATAGATTTGTACCAAACAACATGCATGGTGATCAAATTAACAACGTATTCCATATTCCCATTGACTTTTTGGTTATTCCTATAATTAGATGAATGATTCCTGTATTCGTTACTTCAAGTTTTGATTCTGGTTTCAAGGAATCTAGACTTGATGGCTACAAAATTTATTTCTAAAAAAGCACAACACAAGCTGAAGATAGCTAGCCACGTACACCATTACAGCAACAATGCCTGCATTCGAAGGCATGCACCCTCCAGTTTAACCCTATGGGACACGCACTTAGGCTTTTTCGCTTTGAATCAATTACCAGTTTTAAGGTCTACACCAAATTGCAATCATAATTAGGTGTAACAGTTTCAAAAAGCGACACAGCACTAGAAGCTATTATTGCGTATGATACTTTTTAGTTTTTGCTTGTCTGTCATTAATTATCGGTAGAAGTCTGGTTTTTACTTTTGCATATATTAAGATTCTTTTTACAGTTAGTCTCTATGACGGATTAGCACGCATTTACTAGTCTAAATCGTCCTCACTCACTGTTACTATTCACTTTTTATAGTAGATATCTGTATTAAAATTGTGGATATCACACATAATTCTGAATATAATGTCTACGGACTATTGAGTGTGTAACGAAAATTTTCCATTCTACCAAAAAAAAAAAAAAAAAAATTTTCCTAATTTTAAAGCTGTAATTGTTAAAAAAAAAAAGAGAAATTACAATAATTGAGTGATGTGTGACATATCTGAGTCTGACCTCACTCAGCTAAGAACACCACCCCGGCACCTAAAACAAATTGGTAGTGGTACTTGGTACAGTGTATGGTTCTAAGGTGATATACAGGATACTTATTCCTTTGCTACTATAAGTCTATTTGGATACAATTTATTTTGTTGAAAACTGAAAAAAATATAGCAAAATAATTTTTAAATGTGTAAAAAATTATTGTACTCTTTTTTTTAATTGTTCATATGTCTTGGTGCACTGTTCATTGAAAATTGTTCATATGTCTTGGTGCACTGTTCATGTTCAATGAACAGTGCACCAGACGCAGGTCTTAAAAAGGAAAAAAAAAAAAAAAAAGCTAAAAACGCGCAAGCCTGTAAAAAGTGAATGTGTATCCAAACCGGCACTATGTGCCCGTTTGGTTTCAGCTGAAACCTGCGTTCACGTTTTGCGTTTTACTTTTTTTTTTTTTTCCTGCATCGTCTCTGCTTTAGGGGGACAAGTGTACTGTTCACACACTGTTGAGTACTGTTCATATACTATTTGGCACTGTTCACGGGTTAAAAAATATTAAAAATGAGTCCCACGATACTATTCACACATTTAAAAATAATTTTGCTACAGTGTTTTCAGTTTTCAGTTTCAGCAACAATAAATTCAATCCAAACGGACCCTATATATCTATATATATCCGAACTTCCGGTTGGGCATGAATTAAAAACATCATAGTCGTTTTAGTCATGTGTTGTGTTGGTGGCAAAATGTGTATGGGCACCCATATTATGCATTTGCCAATAAAAAGGTAAGGCTACTTTAAGAGAATGGGTTGGAAAGCATTTTCCATTACTAGCCACAGGTCCAAAAGGGCTTATGGTTGTCGATTTATTTATTTATTTGTTAATATTTTCTTTGCGAATTTATGAGAAAAAGGACTCAACAATAACAAGTATTTTATAGGTTAATTATCATGTTCTCACATATGATGAAATGCATGCATACATGAAATAAAATAATTAAGAGAAACTCACAAAGGGGAATAAAATACAAAAAGAAAAGAAAGAAAGGTTCCAAAGTCTTTTTTAAAATGGGGACCTAGGATGTGTTGGATAGGGATTCTTTTTGGAGCGTTAGCTTTTGCATCTTGTCTCATTTAGCTTTACAACTTCTCATATTTAAGGATAGAAAGAGACCATAGAAGTACAAATTTGGTTTTTGAGGGCAAACTTTGAAAGCTATATAAATTTTCCGTTGTATAGATACCTTGTATTGTTCCATTTTGTTGTTAGTAATACATATTCATGCTGATATATGCACATAATAAAATAAGTCATATATGTTACGTAGTCCAGGGCATTGACTATACTTTAATAAGTCAAACATGTGTGGTACAAGTACAGTTGTATGATATCGTTTAATGCATATCCCTTTCATTACCAAAGAAGGAAAAAAAAGGGTATCATACAATTTGCAATTTGTACCCATGTGGCTTAATGGTAGAGTCTTTGTTCCAACACCCAAAGAGGAGTAGTTTGAAGAATAGTCCCAATAAGGCCCGTGTGGTACACATGGTATTATCTATTACCGTCACGTGGCATGGGATTAATGAGTCTACACCAGAAACCCCTTTTTCATTTAGCAAAAAAAAAAAAAAAACTTGTACTTTTTTTTTTTGGTAGAAAGGAAACTTCATTAAAGAAAGCTAAACAGCAGGACAAATCCTGTTTGTACATAGACCGTGGCTATCAGCCTCAATAAAACTTAAAACGTCCACAGGCAGACTAGAATACACAATAAAATCCATAGCTTGCGAGCAACCAATATTAGCTAGACTATCTGCACACCCATTAGCTTCGCGGAAAATGTGCTTGATCCGACAGTGGGATAATTGGAACATCAACTGTCTGCAGTCTTCAAAGAGAGGGGAGATGACAATATTAGTATAACTAGGATTGTTAAAAGCATCTACAAGAGATTTAACATCCATTTCCACAATGATCTTGGGGGAATTTAGTTGTTGGCATAAGAGGAGACCATCCTTAAGAGCCTAAAGCTCGGCCAAAAAACTGCTAGCATTCCCTAATCTCCTAGAGAAGCCTATAACCCAATTGCCATTCTCATCCCTTACAACACCTCCACCCCCGGCTAAACCCATCACACCATTTGCAGCCCCATCCGTGTTGAGCTTCAGCCACCCCATATCAGGTTTTCCCCAACAAATTCTTTTAACAATCCCTTGTCTGCGATGCTTCCATCTTCCTGCACAGTGGGCAAATTCATTGGACTGCATAATGATCTCCTGCACAATGTTTGGGTTAATGCCTTTGTTTTTGAAAACCAACAGGTTTCTTTGCTTCCAGATAATCCAAATGGCAAATAGGAAAAGGGAATTCCAAGGTGGAAGGTCTGCCGTGTAGTTGGTCTTATCATGGCAGTTAGAAAGAAGCCATTCCCTAGTAGATTGAGAGAAAAAGGAGGGAGTGAGAGCTTGGTGACGCAGCTGAGCCCAGATAGGTTTGATGCAAATGCAATCACAGAGAGCATGTGAAATGGATTCAGCTTCCAAATGACATAAGGGGCATGTAGGATCTTGATTAATCCCTCTACCCAAAAGACACTCCTTTACCCCAATGCTACCATGCATACATTTCCACACAAACATTTGGATTCTAGGGAGGGTGTTAAGCTTCCATATCCATTTTCCTGCAAAAGTTTCAGTCTTTAAGGGGTCAATTGCAAGACAGTAAGCACTCTTTAAATCAAAAGTGCCCTTTGGTGAGGGACTCCAAGCTATTTTATCAATTCCTCTAGTGAGAATAGGAGTTGGTATAGCTTGGATCTCAGCTTTTAAGTTATCAGGAAGCTCAAAGGGGATTACTAACCAATCCCAGCCATACGGGGTAGCCACATCCTTGATTCTGAGATTAACTATGTCATGGGGGAGGGGGCCATGAATGAGTTGTCTAATTGGGCCAATGTTTAACCAACGATCCGACCAGAAGTTTAGGCTACTATCATGCCCAGGGATCCACTTCACCCCGTTTCGGAACACATCTTCTCCTTTTATCATACTTCTCCAGGTGGGAGAACAAGGTAGCCTCGAATCATTCCTGGACTCCACTCTCAATCTAGTGCAGTATTTCAATCTAAGAACTCTTGCCCATTGTGAGTCACTCTCCGTATGAAAACGTCAGTTAAGTTTAGCCAAAAGAGCCGTGTTTCTACCTTTGGTTGATTGCAAGCCAAGCCTTCCTAAATCCTTTGGCTTGGTAACCTTATGCCAATTTACCAAGTGCATCTTTCTTGTGCTTTCTGTGGAACCCCACAAGAAGTTCCTATTTACCTTATCTATCCCTTCAAGAATCTTATTAGGTAGGAACACATTTTGCAAGACATGAGCTAGAATAGTGGAAGAAGAGGACTGGATTAGAACAAGTCTTCCCACCATCAAGAGAAGATTGGCTTTCCACCCTGCAAGCTTCTTCTTAACTCTATCAAGCACAAACCCAAAATCTTGCCTACGAGAACCCGGGTGTTTTAGAGGAAAACCTAGGTATTTGCCTAGATTGGAAGTCGCATGAAAACCCAGCTGATCAGCAAGCACCTCTCTTTGATCCGGATCTATATTGGGAGAGAAATACACCCGAGATTTTTCTGCACTAATAGTCTGACCCGAACTGGCACAAAATTCTTCAAGCACACCCTTAATGGTGGCACTATTTTCTGGGTCAGCCCTGGCAAAAAGGATTAGATCATCTGCGAAGAAGAGGTGAGAAAAAGCTAGCCCACTTCTAGAGGCCTTAACCGGAACCCAAAGCTTGGAATTGCATTTATCCTCAATTAGAGCTCCTAAAAACTCTATGCAAAGAATAAATAAGTATGGAGAGAGAGGATCGCCTTGCCTAATGCCTTTTGAAGGACAAAAGGACTCAAGTTTACCTCCGTTAAACAATAAGGAAGTGAACACAGAGGAGATGCAGCTCATGATGAGGTTAGGGAGATTGGGAGGGAAGTTAAACCTAGTCAACATGTCCCTAATAAAACCCCACTCAAGTTTGTCATACACCTTTTCGAGATTGATTTTAATAGCCATATACCCTTTCTTCCCCTTGACTCTACCAATGGAGTGAATAAGCTCTTGAATTATGATAGTGTTATCCACACCTCTTCTACCAGGGACAAAAGCAGCTTGATAAGGAGAAACTAGTTTCTTTAGGTGTGGCCTTAACCTAGCCATAATTACTTTAGTGATAATCTTGTAAATGGTGTTACAAAGACTTATTAGTCTATAATTTCCCAAGACCTCAGGCCCTTGGATTTTAGGGATGAGTACAATATGGGTTTCATTGAGATATTGTGACACTCTCTTCTTCTCAAAAGCTTTCATGACTTCCTCAACCACTGAATCCCTAACAGTAAGCCAGAACCTTTGAAAAAAACCGACATGTAACCCATCTGGGCCGGGAGCTTTATAAGCTTTCATGGACTAGAGGGCATCCTTGATCTCCTCCTTGGTGACCAACATTCCTAAATCTCTCTTATCCTCATCTGAGAGTTGGGCTTGCCATTGGAGGTTTAGAATAGGGTTTCGATGGACCATTCTCTGCGAGGTAGTATACAAAGAAATAAACCCTTTTCTAAAGTAGTCCATGGCAGCCCCTACCTCCGTAATCCACTCCCCCACCTCATTTTTAATCGAGGCAATGTGGTTCCTTTTCCTTTTAGCTAAGGCTGAGACATGATAGAATGAAGTATTTCGGTCCCTTTGAATCATCCAATTAATCCTTGATTTAAGAGCCCATAGGTCTCTCTCCTGGTCTAGAATGATTTCGAGCTCCCTGTGAAGCTGGCTCTCAAAGTTGATTAGAGAATTACTGGGACTGAGAGCTATGGCACGTTGAACACCATAAATTCTAACCAAGATTCTCCTCTTTTTGCTATGAATATTCCCAAAATGGTTCTTATTCCAAAAGGTTGCTTCGTTAGTAAAACGGGTGATGGAATCCTCTAGATTCCTGGTGTTGGTCCAAGCATGCGAAACAATACTAGGAAAAGACAAATCAGAGAGCCAGAAGCTTTGGAATCTAAAAGGTCGATTGAGCAAGACAGACCTTGTAGGCTGAGTTTCCATAAGGATTGGGCAATGGTCTGAGTGGCATCTAGAAAGATGTGAAACTTTAGCCTCTGGGTACAATAAGCACCAATCAGGGTTCGCGAAGAAGCAGTCAATTCTTTCAAGAATTAAATTGTTGATATCCCTTTTGTTGGTCCAGGTGTACCTTGGACCAGAGAATCCCATGTCAAGCATATTACACCTATCTAGACAGTCCTTAAATAGAAGAGACCGGTTAATGCTAACCCCTCTACCCCCAAACTTATCCTCCTCTAATAGAGGTTCATTGAAATCTCCTACCATAATCCATGGCTTATTATGTAAATCTGCAACTTTTGTTAGATTATCCCACAAGACACATCTTTCTGCACTCCTAGGACTAGCATAGATAGCAGACAATAACCAAGCAAAGTCAGAGGACCGTACCTTGACGTCTACGTGAATTTCTTGCTTAGTGATGGCAAGAACATTGATCTCCACTCTGTCTAAATTCCATAAGAGCCAGATCCCACCAATGAAGCCAATAGCATCAGAGCGAATTGCGCCATTAAAGGGAAGTCTATCCGTGATTTCCTTTGCGCGGTCCCCAAACTTGTACTTTGTACTACACATCATGACTTCTATGAATCCTAGGTCTAATCAATGGTTAATTTATCTATATATGCCCCCAATATGATCATTGTAATATAATAATGAGTCTTGTTAATTGGTGCCCTTAGGGTAATTGTTAATGAACCGTTTTATAAAAGTTTTAATATTACTTTTATGGGAAATATAAAAAACAGTTAAATATATTAATTACCTTTTTATTTTCTCATAAAAAGTTTTTAAAAATACTTTCTAAACCAATGCCCTTAAAGCATTTGTTGACTTTACCCTATAATAATTTCATGTTCAAAGTTCTCCTCCATACCAGGTTGGAGGAGTCTTCTCTAAACCATTACTTGGCAGTTTATAATATCATCCATGTGTATTAAATCATATGAGTCACTAAATCATTTAAATAAGTCACATGGCTACTAAATAGGTCATGTGACTAACAACATATATGGAAGATTTTATGAACTGTGTCATTTAGTGGGTTTGAGAGAACTTCCTCAATACCAATTTCAAGAAATTTTTTTATATCATAATTTCATTTAGGGTGAGTTTGATTTAGCTTTTAAAAATTATGCTTTTTAAACAAGTGGTGGGACAAAAAGCATGATTTGAAATTGCAGCTCAAAGGATCCATTGTACAAACGCAAAAAAAAAAAAAAAAAAAAAAAAAAAAAAAGAATTCACATTTACTGGGCCACAAACATGATTTGAAAATTTTACTAATCATCATCGCTAATCATCATCTATCTCTTGTGTTCTATTATACATTTGTATTCCAAACTCAAGATGACTTTTAAGCTTTTGTGTTGAGTATAAGTAAGGCTAAGCATTAGCATCAAGTGTGCTAAATGCTAAAATTTTAGCATTTATCACACCATATACCAAAAAACAACCTACATCAAGTGTGCCAAATACCAAAAAAGTTGGCATTGATGTATAGTAACGTTCTATTATTGGCACGGTATAGTAGAAATGCCAAAATTTGTTTCTCTTATTTTATTTTTTTTTCTCTCTTCTCCAACACAAATCCATCTCTCTCTCTCTATCTCTCTCTCTCAACCATGCTACCACCGGCTTTGCCGTGTCTTCAACCATGCCTCGCTATCAACCTTCCACTCAGCTTTTGGATCTCTCTCTTAATCAGCCTTCAGATCTCTTCCTTTGAATCTCTCTCCTCTCTCCCATGGCCGGTCCTCTAGCAGAACGGTGCCACTCACCATTGCTGCTTACAATCGCCACTCACAGTTAGAGAAGGCAATTTGGTGAGGCGGGTTCAAAGGATGGGGTCTTCGCCCCCGCCCCACATGGTTGTCTTACCCCATCCTTGCCTTGCCCTGCATGTCAGGGAAAATTTTCTTACCCCATCCCTACCTCTTAGGGCCCCGTGAAGCCCCACCCCACCTTGTAAAGCTCTACTTCTTGTTAATTTGCCCATAACTATTACAATTGTTTTTAATAAAATTTGTTTCATTAATAAAAATATACTTAAAATTACAAATAAATTTATCCCATCAAATCAAACTAATTTTTAGTAAAAATTGAATAATTTATTAAAGTGTTTAACAAGACAATATCACAACAAAAACAAAAATCTCATAATATAAAATCAATGATTCAATAGTATATAAATTTGTTTATAATAAAGACAAAAGAAAAGGTTAAAATTGGTACCTTTTTTTCAACCTTGCTAGAGGAAAAAAAAGAGACAGAAAGCCTTGTTGGGTAGTATAAAATAAGTTGATGATGTGTTTGTTTAAATAGTGGGGTTTTAAGGTATGAAAAATTTACAATTTAATCTTTATCAATACGGGGTGGGGCGGGTTGGGTCTAAAAATTCTAAATCCATCCCCGCCCCACCCCGTGGTGCAAGGCTAAAATCTTGCCCCATCCTCGCCCCACCACCTTTGCAGAGTAGAGAAAACCCACGTGGGGCGAAGCGGGGAAGGGCAGGGCAAAATTGTCATCCCTACTCACGGTGGTGGTTTCTTTCTGTCTCTCACTTTCTCACTATGGTTGTTTTAGCCACTCACAATGGTGGGTCTTGGGTAGTTTTTCAAATTAGGTTCATAGGTTTTGGGTTGTGATTATTGTTGTTGGAATTTTTGTGGTGGTGGTTGGTGTTTTTGTACGGTGGTGGTTGTTAATTTGTTGGTGGTTATGGGTTTTGTAATGAATTTGTCGTGGGTATTTGGTTGGATTTGGCTAGTTTTGTTTTAAATTATGTTTGGTGTTGTGGACAATGCGGTGGCAGTGGTTGTTGGATGGTGGTGGTGGCTATTAAGTGGATAGCCAAGTCGCCAGGCCAAGTCGATGGTGGTGGCAGTTAGCTCGCTACTCAATTAAGTTGCGAGGCCAAGTTGCTAGAACATCCTGTTTGTTACAAAACTGACTCTTCGCATTCCATACACACCCTACTATATATAAACCCTTATACCTACGAAATGTAGAGAGCTTCTAGAGAGAATTTTGAGAGAGAAACCCTAGAGAAAAACAAGATTGATTCATCCACAATCTTTAGCCTTTGATTCTCCAAATTCCTCTACTCTTACCCTCTCTATTGTTACATCCTTAAAAGGTACATTAGCCAAAACCTTTTCTCATCATACCCATATCTGTGAGGAGGCTGTTTAGTGCTTAGGAAGCAGTTAGGAAAGGACCAATAGATATTGGTTAATGCTATGGGCTATAGCGGAATCCGGTAAGCTAGAGAAGACAAATGTTCGGCGTAACCTCGTTGGAGCAAGATGCTTGGAGGGCTTAGGTATACTGGGTAGATTAGGTTTGGAGGGTCTTTTGCTGTTCATGTATCCCAACTTCATTCTCTAGTGGATTATTGACCGCTTGGAGGGCGACAGAGAGATTTTACGCCGAGGACTTCGGTTTCCTCTTCGATAACACATCGCTATATTGTTTTTGTGTTTGCATCTCTCTTCCCTTAATCTTTGTCATTTAATTTCTGTTGTGGTTGTGATTTTATTTGGTTTAGATTGTTTTATCAATTCTGTTTTAAGTTTATGTTCATATTCCGCACATACATTATTTGATAATAAGCTTGAATTGGTAATTTGTAATTTGGGGGTTTAAACGTTTAAGGTGTTATACACACTATTTGAACATTCAAGTTTGAAGGATCAAAAACTCAAAGTGAATATTCTGAAGTGAGATTCATTTCAATAACACGTGTTACATGTAATATAATATCAAATAAAATATTATTAAATGGTAGTATTGTTTATACAAGATATTGGTTCTTATACATGGGCAGGGACGGAGCTAGGATTTAGAGTTAGGGGGGCAAAAGTATAAACAAATTTTTTTTAAAAAAACTCCAAGTAAGCATTCATTTAGAAGAGAAATCCTATGTCCACAATATCTTCACTACATTTTCACAACAAATCGTAAGTGGTAGGTTATTATTAATTGTTATGAGTGAGCAAAAAAGTAATTTAAGTTGTAGATTCAAATTAGAACCAATAACAACTTACCGCATGTGATTTGTTATGAAAATATTGTGGACGTAACACTTCTCAATTTAGAAAGTTAAGCTTTTTTTTTTTTTTTTTGGTGTCTTGTGTGTTGTCAAATGTATGTAGGTGTTCACTTAGACTAGTTAGAATTGGCTTAGGAATTTTTTATTTTATTTTATTTTTTGTTTGTGTCTTGTGTGGGTTTGTTTTGGGGTATTGTTTAGGCTTAAGTTTGTCATTCGTCAATTTTGTTGTTAAGCTTGTTAAATTTATTTCAAATTTTAGATCAATAAAATTTTTTATAGCCTTTAAAAAGATTAATAATATTGTTGAGAGGGCAAAGTGAAAATTTATTGAAATAAATTGCTAAAATTAATACACACACATATATATATACACTAAAAAAAATTTGAAAAAATTTAGGGGGGGCCACTACCCCTAGTCTAACTATAGTTCCGTCATTGTACGTGGATTCTAATTAGTTTAACTGGTAAAGTCTCTGATAGTTAAATAAGAGATCTGAAGTTCAATTTCCATTCACACTAAAAACCTATTGATATTTTGGTCTAATGATAAAAAGAAAAAGTGAATGTCAAATATTAGAATGTATTTAAATGTTAATACAGATCGATAGAGTGAAAAATGTGTACTTATTATGGCTCCCACGAAAATATACAATTAGGGTAGGGCCCAATATATTAATAATTTATTTTTTTAATAATACTCTTTTTTTTTTTAGAAATATTTTTTTAATAATACTAGTTACTAATAAAGTAATAAGTGTTATAAAAAAAAAAAATGTCGCTCATATTACTTGCTCCAAAAAAATGAAAAAAGAAGGTGTGGGGTTAACTGCCCACTCTTGCTCGTATTAGAGACTTGTACTAGTAACTGGAACCGAAGTCCCACGATGTTACTTAACCGTCAACTATAGTTCCAACTTCCAAGTCCAACCAGTGTTCTGTTCTGTACGGCAATGGCTTTCTAAATCTGAATTTGCCATTTCTTCCTTATTTACAGCTCTACGTGTGTAAGTCATCTTTCTCTTTGTTGGGTTTTTTTCTTCTTTTTTTTATTTTTTGCTTAATTTTGTTGGGTTTTAAATGCTCTTAGATTTTCTGGGTTTTTTTTTTTTTTTTTTGGTTATTGTAATCTAAACAAAAATTGGCTCATCTGTCCCTGTGGGAATCGTCACTACACTTGCGTATGCCACAAACAATCTTTTTGTTTTGGGGCTTTGAGAGTTAGGAAATGTGGTTCTTTCTTTGTGGATGTGTAGGATTTGAATTTAATGTTTGGTAGATTTTGCGCTTTCCTTCTCTTTATTATGCATTGATGCTTGACACTTTCCTAGTTCTTAAATTTTATTTGAATTCTTGGGCACTTCGTTACTAAAACTTTAGTGGTCCCTTTTGCCCATTTGGGTTACACACACACACACTCTCTCTCTCTCTCAATTCTTGAAAGTGTAAGATGGACTGATTGGTCGGTTATTAAATGAAAAAGGTTCATGCTAGTAAATTTTGCCAGTACTGTGTTTGGTTAAGACTTAAGAATTAAGAAACGTGCACTGTGTACCCATTTGTGTGGAAGTATTATATAGTTTCTATTTGATTGCTAATGCTAACAAAGTTTGAGGAAATAAGATAAACCTTTTTATATGTATTTATATATTTTTAAACTCTTAAGTTTTACAAAATGTTGGGATCTGAGGAAGCATTTGAAAATCATCTGGTTTACTTGAGGTGAGTTTTCCCTTTCCTTGGGGCTAAAGTAACTTAAAGAATGATGTTTATGGTTTAGAACTTTAATTTGTTTGCCTCATTTTAAATGGAACATATGTTTTCTAAAAATTTTTTAGCTTTTGGTTGCAGTTCTAAGTGGAAATGCTTTCTGATTATCTACTTCTCTTTATTATGTTTTTTGGCTCTTTCCCTTTCAATATAATTTTCAAATTGTTCATGACATTGGTTGTCATTCTGTTTAGTGCAATGGATGCTAGTGACCCTATAGCTGGAATGGAGGTGAGCCACCAAAATGAGGTATCCAATTCTGGCACTGATGATGTTATCATGGAGGAAGGAAGCAGTGTTCTTAATAATGCTGTGGAATACGAAGGGCTAGATAAGAGTTCTGTAGCTGATTCCCTGCTGGGAGAGAGTGGAGCTTTCGAGCCCTTGGCTGAGAAAGATGTAGAAAGATCAAGTTTCCCTCAGGAATTCACTGGTTTGACCATAACAAAGGTGTATTACTACTGAATGGCTGATTAATGTACCTTTACTTTTAGTTGATTAGGGCACATCTCAGTCAGTTTGTTTAAATTAATAGGAAACAAGGGAGGGAGACAACACAAATAGTTTGGAAAATTCCAAGAAAGTTCAAGGCAGGGGAACGGCCATAAAGCATTCAAATCCCAACTCTATAGTGACTTCAGTGAAGAAGAACAAAGATGGGAAATTTGGTTCGGTCACCTTAAAGAAACCTTTTGCCCTTGCAACTAACCGGAGGTCACCTAATGACAGGCAGATTGCTGAAAGCATCACAAGCATTCCCTCAGTCAGGGCTAAGAAATTGGCATCTGCAGCTAGTGCTGCTTGCCATTTCCCGGTAAATGCCAGTAACATGATAGTCTACGAATATATTGGATTCAAGGTTAAGAATCATTCTTTTTTGTTTTCATATGCTTTATGCTAATATTTCTTATGGTGTTACTCCGTTTTCTTTTGGGCAGCAATCAGGACAATCTTGCACAGCATTACCAGAGTTAAGCACATCAGAGCCAGAATGTCTCGGGTATATTTTTCTTGCAATTATGGCATATTTCCTTGCTCCTGCTGATTGATTAGTAGGTTTTGAGATGGAGAAAGATCATGGTTGATGTCTATCAATTCCAAAATATTTTACTTATTAAAATGTATCTGACCAATTGACCATATAGTAAGTGTGCAATTTGTAATTTAAATGTAACTGTTTGCCACAGGGAATACATCAAACATAAGCCAATGGCTAAAGTTGAAGAAAACTCTCATTTTTTTTCTTTGTGTGTTGTCTAGCAGTGGTTGTTGTTGTGCTTTCCTGACATTAATGCCATTCCATTTTTCCATGTTCACTGAAGGGTTGTTTTTCTTTAATTCTTCATAGAAGCCCTGCAGTAGAGAGTACTAAACCTGAAAGAGTTGGTCGTCTTCCTTCCTATGGCTTCAGGTTCAAGTGTGATGAGAGAGCTCAGAAACGAAAAGAGGTTGGTCAGATTCTTATTTGCACAAAACTTCAATCATATTTTCTCAATGGTTTTGATTATATATGGCTGCTTCTTCAGTTGATGATTTATTGCTTGTTTATATCCCTTTTGGTTGGGCAGTTCCTTTCGAAGATTGAGGAAAAGATTCATGCAAAAGAAGCGGAGAGAACTACTTTGCAGGAGAAATCCAAGGTAGTGCTATTCAATTCTGTCTCAGATTTTATTATTATTATTATTATTTTATTTATTTATTTTTTTTATTGGCTTTGATTTGTCACAGAAGTCTGCCCTTAGTGCTGATAGTATATGCTAAATTGTTTTTCTAGGAAAGTAAAAATGCTGAAATAAAGATGCTTCGTAAGAGCTTAACATTTAAAGCAAGCCCCATGCCAAGCTTCTATCATGAACCTGCCCCACCCAAAGTGGAGTTCAAGAGGGTAAGTTATATGCGGTATCTTGGTCATTGTCAATCCGACCCTGGATAAACTATGTGTGTTTGAAACATCTCCTTGCCCTCCTGCTGGACTTAATCTATGTTTTAATTGTGTGATCAATGCTAAAGTATGTCATAAGCTTCTTCATTTTGCTGTGACATGCCAACTGGAATTCCCCTTTCAGCTACAGATTGAGGTGTGTGTATTAAATGTTACACTCATATATCAAACACAAGATCTAATGGGAAACATTCTTCCATTGTGTTGAGAGATTATATTACCACAGTACTTTATGGATCCTACCTATTCTATGTTTTATGCTCATCTGATACCTATTCTATGTTTTGTGGTCATGATAACTTTAGGTTGTTTGGGAGTTTGATATGGTAACAATGGCAAGAAATTTATGGTCTTCACAGTATAAAAAAAATTTTATTCATAGAAATGTATCCATTGGAAATTCTTTTGTGGACAATAAAATTATATGTTAATGTGTGGGGTTTAGTTGAGAATATTGAGAAGAGTACAAGATATCCCTGGGTATATAATTTTTCTGCTCTCAGCAGGCACTGATGTGCTTGTTTGGAGAAGCCTGGAATCTCTCTTCAAGGTCCAATATCCTAGAAATTGCACCAGAGTAGATTGTCCAAAACAGAAAATGTTCAATGGATCATTAGAACTTCAACAGTTTGTTAGATTTATACTTATTAAAAAAAAAAGGGAACAGTTTGTTAGATTTAATTGATCTTCTAGGTATATGTCCTGATTTAGACTTTTTATCCTTTCTTTTACTTTTAGCAGTCATCAAATCCATCTAATTAATTACTTGTTTTGTGCGAATAAGCATGTAATTCTGCTTCGATATCATGATTGATTTCTTTCAATCACTATATTGTACTTGAAAATGCAGTAACTAATGGAATGAACCTGTTTATCTTGCAAGCCTAAATTTAATCAAATTACTGTTCGCTCTTTTGTTTCTTATTACAGAGATTTTGTTATATATATCAATGTTTTCCCCCATTTTCATTACAATTATACAATGCAGATACCACCAACAAGAGCCAGATCTCCCAAACTAGGCCGTGGCAAGGGATCATCAGCAGCATCCTCTGAAGGAACCGGCAGCCACAGCACTCAATCAGGCCGTCTAAGCCTAGATGAGAAAATTACTCGAAATTATGCTTCCAAAGAATCATCTGGTAAGAAGCCACTTCGAAAGTCCCTACCAAAACTTCCTTCTGAGAAGAATAAACTGTCCAATTCAAGAGAAAATATGACGTCTTCCACTCAACATTTAGAACAACATAAGATTGACCAGGAAGCAGGGAAAATATCTGAGCCAAGCCAACGTAAAACTGAAATTGATGCAAATCCTGTACCCAGGAAACAAGACTAGCTCCCTCAGAGCAGACGAAAGAGGGGTTTGCCACTGCTTTTGGACATTCAACAGAGCAAACATTAGATTTGAATATGTGTGCTTCTGAAGAACGTAGTTTCACTTGAGTTAAAAATATAAAACTAGAATTATCTATTGGTTATGTGGAGGATATTGCAGTGTGGGGTTGCTAAAGTTTATTTGTTCATGGTTTTGTAGCCAGAAGTGTTATTATTTCTCTGCTTGCTCATGTGATTTGTGATATGCAGGAGCAGATTTATTTGCTTGATTTCTTTATGTAAATTTGTATTGGTAATATTATACATCTTACTGTTGATGGCATTTCTACCTTTGCAACCTCTGCCTGATGTTTAACCACTAAGTTGCATATTTCTTGTTTAGTTATCTAAATGCTAGCCTATTGATCAGGATTTTATCGCATGGCTCTCCAACAAATTACATCCCGATTTGGTTTTTCCCCAATAAATGATATCAGTGATATGCATGTTCAATTCTTGTTGCATTAATTGATAGAATCCACACCCTCATGCGGGCAATACTAATATTTATTGTTGAGATAGGGATTGAAAAGTTTTTACTTGAAAAGTATGAAGTTGTATCATGAACTTCTCAAAAAAAAAAAGTTGTTTCATAAGATATTTATTGTTGGTGTAATGATTGAGAAAGTTTTTGTGGAGAACCGAGTTATATTATAGGATTTAACGTGGCTCCTTGAGCTTGTCAACTTTGTATAGTAAGAGCATTCACATTAGTCTTACCAATTTAATATTTCAGCAAAAATTTATCTAAACTCAACCGAAACAAACGTGCATCAGCCTCACTAAATTAACTAAAGATTTTAAAGAGGATAGTCTCATCTCTACATGTAGTGAGCCTCTATCCTTGTTACATTAAATTTCAATGTTGATAAAGTATTGTGACTGATATATATCTATGAAAATAATAGATAGCTATCGTAGTAAAAGTAGAGTTTTTTGGATTAGTTTAGCTAAATATTTGAGGAAATTGATGTGAATGCTCTTATATGGACAAAATTTTACTCCAAATTGCAATTGGAGTGAAGGAATCTCCTCCAACGCATAGGTGACAATTCATAAGAACATTTATATGTATTAAATCATTTAATCAAGTCATATAACTATTAAATAAGTCATAAGATTCGTGTTTGAGCGGTCACCTAGTGGGTTTGGGGAAATTTTCTATAAACTAATTTAGAGAAAATTCTGTCCATAGAAGATTGAGACAAACAGATTTAAAAAAAGAATAAAGAAAAATGCGTCTAGAAAATCATGTGTGGTGGCTAGGGAAGAAAGTTCGGGAAGAATGGAATTAATAATTTGATTTTATAATTTATATTTGCTTGAATTGATAACTTTTTTTTTTTTTTGGGTTGAAATAAGGATTTATAGTTTCAAAAAAAGAAAAAGATGAATTTATCACATGGTTTAAATGAAGAATTTACTTATTTGCATCCTTAATTATTTGCAAAAAGTGAGAAAAAATTTAGAAGTTAGCTTATTTTTAAAAAAAATTAATATTGTAACTTATTTGATAAAAGGTGAGATAAAAAGTTGGAAGCTAAAAGCTTTTTAATCATCACTTTCTACATAAGTTTCTCATAATTTCGTGAATAAGACTAACTAACCAAATCACATGGTAGAAGGGATTAATGAAATGTTTGATGAAGAGCATTTGCACTAGCTCATCTAAAATAAGGTAAAACCCAAAATATAACCTAAAAATCATCCACATTAGATCAAGAACTACTTATGCAAAATAAGACTTTGTAATATTCAAGTCAATTATAGCTTATGCAAACAATTTGTAATATTGATATCCCTTTAAAAGCCTACGGGTAGTTTATTAAAAGCCCATTAAACCCAGTCTGTTAAAGACAAAATGTGCATTGCCCATTAGTTAGAGTTTTCCCTTCTGACATTAATTGAATTGGCCCATTGACCCGTCAACAACCTACTAGGCCCATGGGACAAGTGAAAATGGGCCGATTTGGCCTGGCCTGGCCCATTGCCTTAAGGCTTATTGTGATTATTTCTACCTTAAAAATGTTTATTAGGATGATTCGCAAACACCACATAAAACCATTCCATCAATGAATGTAATCTAAGATTTTTGAGGAAAAAAAAAAAAAAAAGAATGTAATCTAAATAAAATTAGATAATAGCTGAGCTTGGTAACGTAAGCTTGTCACCAAGTGGGGCATTAAAGTGATTGAATTTATGTGTGACTTTCCAAGGTAGTCATGTGTTGAAGGGTCCTGACCCATGGTTTAATGGGCTAATCACATTTTACATGGGTAGGTAGCAATTACAAACAATTGAGTTTGAATAGATTATCAACACATCTTGAAGGCTCTCTTAGTCTATGGGTTTAATGGGCTAACCTCATCTTACATGGATGGGTAGCAATTACAAACAATTGAATATTAAATAGATTGCTCACATATCAAAATTAGGTAATAAATTTAAATATCATAAAACCCCATTAATATAATTTGACCCTTTTTTTTCCCCTAAAATCTTTCCTAGTACCCCGGTAAGTTGGTAACACTAATGTGAAACCAAAAGGGAGATGAGGCAGCCACGTGGCCTTTCCCCATTGAGAATCCTCTCAGTGACTGTGACTCTCTCACTCCTTCGCAAGGAAGTTGCAACTTAGACTGAACTCGTGCGATCCTTTTTAAGCTTTAGCTCTCCTTGTCTAACTGCCCCCAGGCTGCGCCACTACAAAACGACGTCGTGGGGGAAGAGAGATAGAGAGAGAGAGATGGAGAGATTAGGTGAAGAGAGAGGCGCCGGAGGAAAGCTCAGGAAGCCGCCGTCGCGCAAGCCGCCGTCCACACCTTACTCTCGGCCACCACCACCGCCGAGCCAAGCCGGAGCCGAAGCAGGTGGTCGGCGATGGATTTCGAAGCTGGTCGATCCGGCTTACCGGCTAATTTCCAGTGGCGCCACTCGAATTTTTCCTTCGTTGTTTTCCAAACCAGATTCCATTGATGCCCTTCCTGCACCCACTCCTCAAAATCACCGTAAGTTTATCTCTCTCTCTCTCTTAATTTGTCTCTATCTTCATCTTATTGTGAGAGATTAGGGTTTTGGAAAAGTCTTGGTTTTGGGACTATTCCAATTTCCTTTTATATTTGGTTGATTTTTTTTTTTTTTGAGAGGATTATAATATATTTGTCATGAAAAAATGCTAATTATTTAAGCAAATTATGAAGCTTTTGATCGTTTATTATAATTATAATTGTAGTTATTTTTTAAACCCTGTAAATCTGAGTGTAAGAGTAATTAGCAAATAATATTTTGAGGTTTAAAAGCTAGGAAGCACAGACACTTCATTAGTGTCATACTTGCCTTATCATGTTATAATTTTTAAAAAATTTACCCGTACCGTACCTTGTCAGTGCTTCTTACTTAAAAGGTGTCAGCTTTATTCTAAAGTGTTATACTTGTACATTATATATTGTAGAGTGAGATGCATATTTTAGAGCATAATATTTGTGGGCTTGCTTGTATGGCAATGCTGAGGATGATGGTGAGAATTTCTTTTTAATTATTATAGCAAACCATATTTCATTAGAATATTTCAGATAATATATTTATCTGTTTACCAATTGTTCTATTTTTTTTCTCAAAGTTGTGAAAATTGATATCCCTCTTCATTTTATGTACCGTGTAAGAAACTTAAAGATTTGTGCTGAACTTTGGGTAATATAATTTCATCTCTCTAAATAATGATTTCTTATTGCAATGGAAAACTTGCTTGCAGAAGTGGAACAAGATGGTGGTTGTGACGATGGAAAATGCGCTATAAATGTAAGGATTTTGAATATTTATATATAACTTGGTAGCCTATCCTGTGCCCCTGACCCTCATATTTTTATTTACCATGTTGGAGGGGCTTTAGTAAGATGAACCTTTCTGTTCCCATTAACATTATTCTTGATTTAGCCGTATTTATTGCAGTTTGGATCATCCAGATCAACTGGAGTAGCAAGTCCTAGTGGGGCAGCTGATAGATTGAAGAGTGGTTCTAAATTTGATGGGTACAAACAAGAGAAGAATGCTGGCCTTTCTGATGATGACAGGCTTTCTGAAATTGAGAAGCTTTTGAAAGGGAAAAGTTTTTCTAGGTAGATCAAAATTATTTGTAGTCTTGTCTGATTATTTGGATCTCTCTCTCTCTCTCTCTCTCTCTCTCTATATATATATATATATATATTCCCCCCTGATCCCAGATTAATGTTATGTTAGGTTTTTAATTTTTTTAATTGATTTTTTAAGTCTCCTTTCTATGATAAGGAGAATTTCAGTTTCATTGGCTGTGAATGTTGAAAGTTTAAGCATTTTTTGGACCAATGAGTTAGTAAAGTATTTACCATTAATGTAGCACTTTCTAAATTCTACTCATTACTATGCAGGGACGAACTTAATCATTTGATGGAGATATTACATTCTAGGGCTGTTGATCATAAGCCAAACATGATTTTGGGAGGAGACCCTGCTGGGCTTGTAGTAGCACAGGAAACTCCAAGAATTTCAAGTGAAGAAAAAGATTCAAAGAAAGCTTTAAAGGTAAGTTCAACCCCTCCCCCCCCAGTCAGCTGTATGTAGAGCAAGTTATCGCTGTCAACTTGGCTTTTGAAGAAGTGACATATGCCTGTAGAATAAACTTTCTTAGGCTTACTAACTTATGCAAAATTTTCCATTTTGCTCTAGTTGTGGATAGATTATATATTTCTTTCTTCCCAAAAAAAAAAAAAAAAAAATAAATAAATAAATAAAAAAACTGCTGTCACAATGTACAGTTTTTAAATTTAGTTTCAAATATGGAAAAATATAAGGCCAAAATATAAAATTTTAAATAATAGAATACACAACAATTTATCAATTACTTTTAGGAACCTGGTATTATTTTTTTATTTTATTTTATTTATTTTTTTTAAAAGAGAAGAAATAAAATACTTCCAGCATGTGAAAAAAAAAAAAAATTCGGCTTTGATGCATTCAATTCTACAAAATGTGTCATTGTTAGAATATCTTGGAATTACTTGAAGAAAAACTTTTCTAATGCTTCATCATAGCTATTATCAATAATGCATGCATAGGTATACATTGATGGTATGGATAAGGGTTGTTTGATATGCATCCCCTAAACCATCAAAACATGAGGAGGTGGACACACAATTTTAATTGTTGCATGTCATTGGAAAATGTATATTTGCTATATATTTGTTCTTTTTTACATGATATATTTTATATTTTTTACTTTCCATAAAAATATGGTTTTCAAGTCAAGTATGTCGTTTCATACATCTGTATTTGGGAGGAACTGGTTGCACATGAATATGGATAAGGTGAATAAAGACATAACAGAATTAATGGTGCTTGAAAAGGTTGTTATTCTTGGTTGTACTATACATTAAAGGTAAATAAAAGATTAGTAGATCAATTCATCTAATGTCTCTTAGGAGTAGATGGCAGATTAGGGCCTGTGAGGAAATATTAAAGGATCAACTGTCTAGAAGTAAAGTTGGAAAATAAATGAGGAAGAAAAGGCTTGTGAGAGGGAACAAAATTAAGAATCAGTTGTCTTATGGGAGTTGCCGGAGAGAAGTAAAAGAAATTGTCTAACAACAAGTACTCTCTCTCTCTCTCTCTCTCTCCCTCATTTGTGCTCACACCTACACAAAAAATGGTCTTATGTTGCAGTTTTTGAGTTTAGCAGTCTATATGTGGGAAAGTAGGGGTTGATTATTAGGACCCACCTCATTTGATGTTTCGAGCTAGTTAGTTAGCTAAATTGTTAAGTTAGAAAAGGGAGAAATTTGAAGCCTTGTTCTCAGTCAGAAAAGACTGTAAGTCAGTCAGAAATAGGGCTGAAGGAGCCATTCCATGACTTAACATTGGTGGAACACTACCTCCAATTCCCTATACATTCGATAGAGCCAAGGCTTCTCCCTCACTGATCGGATACACCGAATTGCTTGTTACCACATGCGTCTGTGCATAACCAAAGTAGGCAATAAATGGGCGTGTGCCCTGGTTTCCCCTGAAAATATGGAAAAATAGAAAACTAAAGCCTTCCTGCGTCTCAGAAATATCATCTAGGTTGGTGTAAAAATAGTGGGTTTACCGACACATATTTCACTGGAAAGGGAATTTGAGTCTAGAAAAAACTTGAGTTTTGGGACCCTCAAAGTGATTGGGGGTGAAGGCAAAACCAGTTTATCTTTAGCGGCTGGAACTTGCTGTATATCTCCTTGAGTAACAACTGAAATTGACCTGGTGTCTGTATTCACTTGGGCTCAAATGTTGATACATAGATGTGCTTGCATCGTGCCTATTCTGAAACAGAGCTCCTTGCAGAATTATTGGACTCAGATTTTTCTTTTTTGGTTGTGGTAATGCTCATTCTGAATTGCCTTTAATGTCCCTTTATGACTTTTCCGATCGGCGCCTTCGCTAGATAGTGGGGTTGGTTTATCAGTCTGAGCCATAAAGAAAATCCAAGTGAGGCAATAGGGTGGATCTAAATGGGTTTTAAATTTAATGTCTAACATGACCATGTTGATTCCTTGGAAATTATTTGGAGATTGAAGATATTCTCATTTCTATTATTTTTTCAAATGTTATGCTATAAAAAAATGATTGAGGTTGAGTCTGTAACGACTATAAGATGGGGTAATATATAAATTTTAGATGAACACTTGATTAGATTGATATTCCTTATACTATAGTGCTTGCTGAGGTTGGTAATTGAGATGGACTGTGGCTTAGAGAGGGTTATGACTTTCCATATTTATCTCATATCTCTGTTGGGCCTCTAGCTCAAATGGCACCTCATCCCTTTGTAAGTGTAATGTGGAGGTTGGGACTGTGGGTTCAAGAACCATTGGGTGCATGTGTTACCTACCAATAAAAAAAAGGGTATGTTGAGAGTGGATTACAAGTTGATGTGAAGTAGATGCAGGAGGAGTTATATTTCCAGAGCAATTTAAAGCGCTGATCTTTTCCCCTCAAGTGAGGTATTTTTCCTTAGGAGAAATTTGTCTCTCCATGTTCCCCCTTTCTTCTTTCTCTTGCTCTTAAAAGAATCCTTGTCTTATGTCCAACACCACAAAAATTTGAGGTCTTGCTGTAATGTAAATTTGAAGTCCTTAAATTTTTTTCTTTAAAGTAACTTATCCCAATAAATAAATAGTTTTAATTTATTTATTTAAATTCGAACTCTTTGTGTTGTTTGAATTTGCTATCTTAATGAGTTCTTGGTCTGCTTTAGATGCTGAAGATGAAAACAGTGGGCTTTATAAAAAATTTCCATGTTAGAAATATAGAATGAATCTATAAAATTTGAAGCCTTTAGAATATAATGGAAGTCTCTAAATGCTATTAATTGTCCTTAGTGCCTTTAAGATAATATTAGGTTTCGATCTGAAGGGAAGTTCAGAATTTTCTTTTTAACTTTGTGCACATATTTTATTTACCATATTATGTTTTAGTGCCTTGGAATTTAATATATGTTGTTCATTATCATATTCTCAGAAGTTGAAAGGTGATATAACAAATGTATGAAATTTTCCAGTTGCAAGATCAAGTTGGTGCTTCGCCAGTTGAAATTGCAAGAGCATACATGGGGAACAGAGCATCAGAAATAGGCCTTGGTTCTAAAAATATAACATCAGAAGATGAAAGAGCATTACTACATGGTGATGAATCTGCTGCAAAACCATTTATACAATCACCTTCACCTAAGCCGTCTGCATGTTGGCCTGGTTCCATGGCACAAGATCAACATGGTTACTTGACCCCACAAAGTCAAAGAAGCAAATTTGGACTTCATAACTTTCCCCGAACTCCTTATTCTAGAACTATTTTTTCGAAGTCCAAGACCAGGGTATGTATAATTGAATTACTTAATTATGCCATGATTCATTAGATGCTCTTTCCTGCATTTGGGATGACCGTTTATGCTACTGGTATGTCATCAGATCACCCCATTACGAGGTGATAGCAATCGGGGCATGAACATTTCATCAACTCCCTTTCAGCAATCACAAACTCATTTATTTGGACAGGTAAATTTTCATATTAGCTGTCCTAATTGCATGCCTCGATGTTGTAATCCTCCTGTGAGAATAATTCTCTATTTTTTTTATTTATAGATTTACTGTTATTGTTATTGTTATTATTTTGGATACCCATTGGATCTTGAACTTATTACCTCACCATTCACTTCCTTTTATGGGAGGAGGAAGTGCCATTTGAGCTAGATTTTATAGCTGCATGGTTCTTGAAAGATTTCTATAAATTTAATTTGGATTTTGTAGATATTTTCTTGTTGATTTTCTCTGTTAGAGTGATGAATCTGTTGATTCATTTTTGTGAATGAAATAGTGACCATATGAAATCCTTTTTTTTTTTTTTTTTTTTTGACAAGTGAAATCCTAAAATTAATTCAGCACTTAAACTTGTAATTGTCTTCTAAAGAACCTGGTTTGTTCACTGGTCATGTGCTCTATCAGTATACTTTGTTCTAAACATAGATGTGCTTTAGAACAGATTGTGCATACGTTCTTTCTTGGGGTTCCTTTGTTGGGTAGGCATCAAGTCTTTGTAGTATCGTCATACTTATTGTTGCTAAATAGTGGTACATGTCTTGGGTGAGTTGGCAACCAGATCAACTCAATGAGGTAAGCTGGAAGTGTCCTGTCAAATATGTTCCCGATTATGTCTGGACTCGGGAATTTGTGGGACCTAAACAGGTCCAATATGCCAGAAATATCTCAGTAATGATCTGAATCAGGTCCATACGTAGTCCTGCAAGTTGAGCACTCTTCTTGAGCTGACTCATCCCTTTTAGAAGGCCTATCCATCTTGCTGCCTACCAAGGCCCTTCTACTCCAGAGTTTCTTAGTTGTTTCAGGCCCATTTTGGGACTTAATTAACTTAATCCAGCTGTTGAAATGCAGGGACAACATCCCCCATGCACGGACTTTTTTAGATGTAAGGTCTGTTTGGATACTGCTTATTGCTGAAAACTAAAAATTGAAAATACTGTAACAAAATAATTTTTAAATATGTGAATAATATTGTGGGACCTAGTTTTAAAGAAAAATTTGCATAAATTAATGACTTGTGGGTCCCGTGAACAGTGCATGGGACCCACAAAAAAAGCTAGACGCACTATCAAAAGAATTTCAGCAACATCCAAATGCTCACGTAATATCATACTTTCTTTTTTTTTTTTTTTTTTTTTTTTTTTTTTTTGAAGATAACGTAATATCATACTTAGTTCTTTGACTATGCTAGTAGGAGATTAGCAAAAGATAAGGCAGGTCACATCTTTTCTCTCGTCTTTAAAAGTTTCAAATCAGGGTATATTTTCTCCGGTCATATCTTTTCACTTGAGCCCACTGCCTGAGATGGAAACTTTTTTAGCCTTGGATAAGGCTGAACCGTTCTATTATTATACTGTTTACTCGTGTTAAGATTTTCATTCTTTGTTACAAAAATAAAAGGGTATTATTCCCTCTGAAGGAATTATGGATTGTCTGTTATTGTACTTAGCACTGTATTTAAGTGCAAGAGATACATGCAGGTTAGCTGAATTTTGGCTGTTTTACCATTGGCATATGGGACTTTTCTCTGTTCTTGACCTTTTTTCAGCTCCTGAATTCATAATTGCTTGAAAAAAATTTATGCTGTGTTTCTTTTAGTGTCTTATAAATGTCTATGTTGCACTAATAAATATGTGGATTTGAATGATTGAAAATTAATCATCTCTCCCCCATTGTAACTGTTGAATTATAAAAAAATTACCTGTTAGGGTGCAGACTAGTGGTTGGAGGCTTGGGATGAACTGTAGACCTAGACATTCTGGGTTCAATCCCCATTAGGAGTTCCCTTGGATTACCTTATACATGGTTTTGGCTGGTGGGGTTGTGCATCTGTGATTTACTCTTTAGGGGTGGGTCTAAAGGGCCCTGGGCCCTGCCTTGGTGAGGTTCTGTGTCATAAAAAAAAAAAAAAAGAATGATTGAAAATTTGTGTGCTGCAATTGAAGGTTTTATCAACTTGTGAAACACTGAATGTATATGTCAAGCTTACGATACATTTCCATTTTATTTAGATTAAGCCTATGTATCCTTTACTTTATATACATCTGAGAACTAGAATATGCTAACTTGGCAAAATTGAATTTTTGTCAACATATATGTATGTTGATCTGATCGTTTTACTTACTCCTTGAATGCATAGGTGAAAAGGAGTGATGCTCTGGATAATGATTATGGATCGGTGGGACCCATTCGTAGGACAAGGCATAAACCTCTTGCAAAATATTCTTCAGGAGGGTCTGCATATTTACGTGCTTCTGTAGATGGTCCTTCACAGGTGAAAAATTCTGATGCTTCTGAAGGCATCTTGTCTGCTGTCAAGAAAAATATGGAAATTGGAGGAACAAGTAGCACTTCAAAACCTCAGTCATTATACAGTAAGCCACACAGGTCTGAGAAGGCTGTTGCTGCAGTACATCCACATACTACTGAGATGGCTAGGAAGATTTTGGAGCATATTGATAGAAATCCACCCACTCCTAAGGATAAGACTTCAGAGTTAAAGCTAGTCGCTACATGGAAGAAACCTGAATCTTCTGTTGTAAGCAATGCCATGTCAAATGAGCGTAATACCTTACCAAATTTAGGATATTTTGGTTCTTACAAAAATAAAGATCAAATTGACCAGAATAATTATGCTCAAAGGAGTGAAGATATAAGGAACTCTCATTTTAAGGTTCCACCTCAGGACAGTACTTCTGAAGCTGCCAAGGCTGTAAATAAAGGTGGTTCAGCTTCTTCAGTGACTAGACCAGTTTTGCCTTCTATATCTATTAGCAAGCCTGTGTCAAGATGGCCATTTACTTCCGATGCTGGTTCAGGGTTTACATTCCCAGTTTCTTCCTCTGGAGTAGAGCCACCAACGCCAACCATTGTGCCATCACTCTCAGGCAGTGGTCTGCAGCAGAAAGAGGGACCTGCCATTCCTTCATATAGTTTTGGCTCACAAAGGTCTAATCCTGCCCTTGTATTTTCCTTTCCTTCTACAAGCAGTGCTACCATTCATGAAGATGCTCTGGATATTAAGTTCAGCTTTGGATCTGATGAGAAGACGCAGTTATCTTTCAGTTCATTCGAAAAAGATGCTGTCTGCTATTAACTAAAATGATCATGTTATAGGATTTTTATTTTCCCCTTATATTCATTTCCTTTTCTTTTCTTTTTTTTTGTTTCCCAGTAGCTTGTACTCTCTAGCCATTGTTTCCTTCAGTGGGAAAGGAGTAAAAAGAGCAGTTTGAAGTGGAAAATGGCACATTTAATTTTTTAATACCCTGGCCCATGGTTCCCATTAGACCACAATTACAGGTAGAATTTAACAGGTTTGGGCAGCCCTTTTGCATTATACTGAGGTTGTAGAGGATTTGTTTCATGAGTCATTACCTGGAATAGGAGATTGATCCGTACTGGTTAACTAGTCGGAATGGAAGATTTTGGTACGAAATTATAAACAATGGTCATTAGTCCCAAATGGAGGTGCAATCGTTGACATTGACCTTGGATTTTTACTTGGACGCTCTAGGTTGTTCCTGAAGTCTATGATAGCCGAGAGGTCACTGTAGCTTTTATGCTTTGTTTTGATTGCATCGAAAGCGAATGAAAGCAGAAGCAAAATTGAATAGACTCTCCACTGTTTGTTTTTCTCTCTCTTGTGGAGCCCATTTAGGCCCAAAGCATCAGACAATCTGAAACAAAGCTATCTGATAAAATCCATCCCGAAGTTACAAGTTTTGCCAGACCAATAATTATAAAGTATGTTTTTCATAATTGAAACCCTTTGGATAATGGCCTATGGGGCCAAAACAGGGATGGAAAGGGATCAAGAGAAAAGAAGAGAATATTGGGCCCACCTATATATTCTTCCAAAATTTTGAAATATGTCCTTAAGTACGAGCTATTCTAATATACTTTACCAATATATGGCCAACCCAAACGGCAGTATTTTCTTTTTGATGATTCACCATTTCATTAAACAAACAGACCACAAACATCCTTCCTTAACTCCCTCAAAATCAAAGGAGGAAAGCTTATTACAATAGACACATGACCTATTAATAGAAGCAAGCGCATAAGCAACTCTATTTGCATCTCTCCTAACCCAACTAAATGCATAGAATTCAAAACAACGGTTAAGCTGATCTACAAAATTGTCCAACAAAGTAGAAATAAACCATTCAACATTGGGAAATTTTTAATTCAAAGCATTGAAACAACTTTTGGCATCGCCCTCTACAATGATTATATGCAAATCCTCAGTTTGTGCTAATTGTAAGGCCCAGAGAATAGTAGCTACTTCTGTTTGCATTGGATCACAAAGTACATGCACCTTAGCCCATGTGTATCGGACCTTAGCTTCTTCATCTCGAGCCATTACAACCAATGTTGAGAATTTATCATTGACATTAACATCAACATCTATCTTCATTACTTTTGTTGGAGGTTTCATTGCATTTCTTGTCAAGAAACCTAGTCTTGATTATGTACAAGGTCTAAAGTTGGCATAACTTCTCTTACCCTCTTATTGATATTGTTGATGATGATAGGAATATTCACATTTTCCTTCTAGTGAGCAACAAATTTCTTGAGGTTCTAAATGGCCTCAAGAGTTATAGCCATAAGCAAGGTGCACTGTTCATAATCCTTCTTTGTCAATTGATTATGCCCCATTACCTAAATTGGAGGATCCAAAACAAATCTTACTATGCCTTCATGGTTGAATATTGTTAATCTATTAGGTCTTATTGCCAAACTTCTTCCAAACTAGATTACTCTTTGTTGTAGGGAATAGCAGAACAAATGAGCACAAGTTTCAGTAGTAGCATCACATAAGTAGCACCCTTTATCAAAAACTCTGATCCTTTGTTTTAAGCTATCCATTCTCGGCAATAGGTTGGAACCTTTCATTTGTTTTAAGGTAAAGATTGGGTAGCTGTCGTAAACTATTGACTCACTCTATAGGCAAATTAATTGAAAATTTTCCTTTCAAATCATTTAACCATATGAAATAAGTAATAACTCTATCAGTTTGTTCTGTCCGTATGATAAGGTCTATGAAACAAATTTTTGAAGGATCTTTCAAATATATATATATATATATATATATATGAAGGACAATAAATAATTCTAGATATATAAGTACTTAGCTGAGTTCTAGTTTTAGAAAAAAATACATTATATTTCCGTAATATAAGTCCTCTTCTCATATGAGGGTAGACCCCACAAGTATGGGGTTTACACTCATGTAAGAGGAGGATTCATATTACAGAAATATGATATTCTTTCTCATATCCTTGTGGTCCAATTTATATTAGGCCTCGCTTTGATTGGAAAAGGAGGCAACACGTGACACTATTTATTATCACAAAATGGAAAAAAAGAAAAAAAAATGAAAAAAGGAAATAAAAATAAAGCCATTTTGGAAGAGAACAAGATGCCATGGGAATCACATGTGAGCTTCCATTCTCGTATGGAAGAACTAATCCCTTTCACCAAACAAAAGCCACCCATGATCCAACCCAAGTAACGGTCCCCATCCCAAAGTTCATAAAGACATCATCAAATTGCTTATCATGGACCCACTTAGGCTTATCTTGCATTGGAGTAATAGGAAGACTAGTTTCACCTTGTACATTCTTACCACTTCTTAGAGAGAGAGAGAGAGAGAGCGAGTCCAAAGTCCAAACTCCAAGGTGAGCGAGTGCGGAAGGGAAGGGGGGGTCTGATTCTGAATGTGGTGGGTGTGGGGAAGTCAGAGGTGAAATGACATAGAAATGTAATGAATGCTTTCACAGACATGAATTTGACGTTTCAGATTCTAATTGTCAGAATGTGGTTCCTATTTCTGTAATCTATTGCACTGCACCTATCTATAAAGCCTATAAGCCTATAGCTACCAGCTGCCTCACCACTACAAGCCGTATTCGCCTCCCACTACTCCCTTCCCACGGGATTTGGATTCGGTGCAATACCTAAGATATTGCACCGGGTATAATTACACTAAACTCACTCATATTAATTTTTACCATTTTTATTTTTTAATTTTAACTTTTTAATTTTTTCAATTTTTTTTTATTTTTTTTTATTCAATGATTAAGATTAAAAGTTTCTTGTTTAAACTTTCAAGCTTAACTGTGTATTGTTATTGCATCAGATGTAATATCTTAGGTATTGGATCTTATCTGAATCCTTTCCCATGTACTCTATTGTCATAAAGTTGTGAATTTTGTTGATATATTAGTATTTTTTGTTGGTTCTCAAAAAATTAAAAAAAAAAAGTATTTTTGTTTATTTATAAATAATACTTAGAAGATTAAATTTTATATTATATATATAAACCCATTTGCCAGTTTGTAATCTACTAGCAGTGCCCACTTCAGATCTCGAAGGACGTTGAATGATTAATTTTAGGACTTTCTTCTAACTTCCTAGGTAAATATTATTTAATGTATTGTCATTTAAATAAAATATATAAATTTTCCAATTTATTATCTTTAATTTAAATTCTAGTGAAATAGATGTATTGGCTTTTTTTTAATAAAATACGAAGGGGTCAGGCTTAGATTCAGTAGTATTGGACCTGTTGAGATGATAATATGTGTCAACTTTTAAACATGTGTCACCATCTAACTGGATCCAGTGCACTGTAAGTTGAAAAATTTATTTGTTAATTAATTAAAGTGTACAACTCAAAATGGAATAAAAAACTAACAAATGAGGACGAATGTGTGTGTGTGATAAATATGAATGGTCTACCTTTCCCAAGATGAGAGTACCAAAGAAAGGGCTTTTGTGAGAGATTTTAAACGATTTTAGTATGATAAATATGAATGGTCCACCTTTTCCAAGATGAGAGTACCAATGGGAGGGCTTTTGTGAGACAATGAACCTGAGTGGACTTAGAGGTAGATAGCTGAAGTGGAGTGGATGATTTGAGAGGGGCGAATGTAGGCAATTTTTTTTTTTCCTTTTTCTTTTTGAAGATTTGGGATAGGTAGGGTAAGATAAGAAGGAGTAAAGTTCACTAAAAACTTGTGATTTTTCATTTAAAATGGATCTATTTTATGATTTGAATTAAATATTGTAAATTTAAAAATGAATTTAGTGCCACATTATTTAACTTTTTTAATGACATGACACTCTATATATCATTGCATTCATAAAATAATATTTGAATCCTGAAGCAACTCTCTTCATCTTAAATGAAATAGAGAGGATCTTGTCCTAATTGGCGTGGATAGATATATAGAGTAGTTTAAGACTTTGAAGCATTTATGAGGAGAAGATTATAAAAGCCAACAGCACCAAGTATTTTCTTTTTGCTAGTCAAAATAATGCCACGTTGGGTTGACCATTGTTAACCTCAACATGTTATTTGCTCAGGTATTGTTAATTTGGTATTTAGTATTTGATTTTTATTATTACTTCTAAATAATTATTTTAAAAATATATATGATTTTTTTTTATCTAATAGAGATGTAGAGTATAAAAGTTTATGTCAAATTTATCCATTTTTCTTTAATTATTTTAATGATTATGTAACATATATCATCATTACCGTCGATTTTTTTAATCATATTTTCAAGGAAAAGTCAAATCATATAATCGTCGATCCGATTTTATGAAGATTAGATTCATGAAGTCGCTTCATCGATCCTATGTAGGATTCCAATTTTAACAACCTTGTGTATAGTTATAAGTAAGCATACATATTTAAGACAAAATACCATAACTTAACGCTTTTATGGAATGTTTGGTAAACCACAAAAAAATGATTACCTTTGAATAATATATCGTGTTTAAAATTTTTTGTCTGCAAATGTAGCATACAAATCTGGTTCTTGATTTTTCAAGTTTGTGTTTAAAACTAGTATATAAATGTTTCCTTAAAATTACTATAATTTAATTATAAATGGTTTAGACAAGAAATATATATATACACACTACATATATATTTATTAAATTGGCTTATTTGAATTTGAATTAGTTATGGTGTTTGCTAAAGGATCTTGTTTACCTCCAAATAAGTTTTGAGGAAAATTCCTCTAACCTAAACTCACGATGTGATAATTTAAATTGATTTTCACGTGTATTTATAGACACATGACCTATTTAATGAGTAATTTGACTTGTTTAAATAATTTAATGAGTCAATTAATTTAATAAATGTTGATGGTTACGTAATAAATTAGAAGAAATTTTTTCAAGCCAGTTTGAAGGAAATTTTTTTCTTTTACTAAACATCCCTTGATTGGCTTTATCTTGAAACTTATCCATTTAACCCTTTTCTCTTAGTTATTTTAAGAAACCTGCCTATATTATTATTATTATTATTATTATTAATTATTTTTTAATTTTTTTATACGTGCAGATGCCAACAGCTTGGATGCCTATTAAGGTGAAGCACGCTGTGTATAAAATGCATCCAAGATGAACTTAAAATTCTTAAGTTATTTCTTTACGCTATTGTTGATAATTAATCCATAATACCAATTTTATACCAAGTTAATTAATTAGTCCAAATTATGTTAAATGCTTGGTTGGTACGTAAAAACATGCACAATCTATATATATATATATATATATATATAAAGCTAAAAGAAAATTCAATTAAATTTCAAATTGGAATTCAATTAGAGTCTAATTTTGCGCCACATGTTCCATCTAATTTAAGTTTTTAAATTTTTATACCAAGTGAGTTAATTTAGTGTAAAAATTAGATTTCAAATAGAGTTTAATTTTATGCCATGTGTCTCATCTAGTTTAATTTAATTATTATTTTTTTTTTGGTGTCAAATGAGTTAATTTGGTATAGAAAATGAGGAGTCCAATATAAATAAACCATAAAAAAAATCTAATCATATATCCGACTCTATATAGTCCTATATAAATAAACCATAAAAAATCCTAATCATATATCTAACTCTATATATAAAATTAGAGGAAGAGAGAGTTTGAATGATTTTATATTTATGATTTTATTTTTGGTATAACTAAAAATAATTCAAATTTATAAGTCATTTATGTAATATACCATGACTACGTATCATTCATTACTAACTAGGTAATATATGTATATATATATTGTTTTTTTTTTTAACCAAAGTTTAGAGAAAATTTAATTAGAATCAAAATTGGAGTTTACTTTTTGTCAACTTTTCATACAAATTAAATTGTTTATATTTTTGCTGTTATTTTTCTCTGAACTAATGAGCATATTTTTTTATACTGTTTCTATTCAAATATTTTGTATGCAAAGATACTGAATGTAACAAATTGTAATTGAGTTAAATGATCCCATGCACCTATCCCCATTCAATTTAGGAGATACTATTTGACCAATTTATTATTTTATTTTGTGCTGTATTTAATAGAATTTTACAGATAATAATTGTGAATTGATATTGTATATGTAGTATCTAATAGTGATTTTTAGAATTATGTACGTAATAGCAATGTAATGAGAAATTTGGCATAACCAATATTATGAAAATTGCAAAGAAAAGCTATTTTAGTACTTTCAAATGTCCTGGTTGAACTATATCATATATATTTAATAACTTAAATCAACATCAATAACATCATTACAATTCATCATTTACATGTGTAAACATAAGTTACACACTAGTGTTATGTAAGTAAAAAGACAAGGGAACATGCAATATGGTTACGTAGGGAAAACCAATAGTACAACAACCGTTTAACAGTAAAAATCATTGCGAAGACTTAACCACCAACCCCAAAAGAAAAACATATTCACTATGTAGAATTGTAGTTTTTACAAATAGAATAATTTATTCTAATTTGCTACCTCTTTGTAGTAATTACTAATGTGATCTCACACAACACATGCTCACGATTTTAAGTACAAACTTGAAAATTCACTCCAACAACGTTTTGTTAATTAGATGCAGCAACTTCACCTTGATCACCAAATCTTCAAAAATATGAACTTTGAGCTCTTGTTGATATTTCAAGAGAGCTTGAAAATCTCCCATTCTTGTGTACAGCACACAGGTCTCCAAAAGTCTTGAAAAACGTGTCCTAAAATTTCTTTAATACCTTGGTATGAATCTCGAGAGGTTGAGATTCTATCTTGATGGGTTGGGACAAGTGACTCGATCAATTGAGGATGAATAAGATTTCAGAAACTTTGTTCTTATTGAGCTTGAATCTTGGTCGTGTCTTGAACTTGAATTAGACTTCAAACACACTTAAAAGTCACTGAAACTCCTAACAAATTGATTACATTTACAGTTTGCCAACCTTGTCATATGGACTCAACAATAATCACTAGATTTCAATTTTTTTATTATAAAAAAAAGGTTAGTTTTCATTTATTGTACTTCATGTTATTCATGAATGGCTCTTTTATCTTCATAATAGAAAACTGGTGGAGATCATTTCCTTCTTCACTTTTCGACATAATTATAAAGAGTGAAATCTAAAATTTGGCCTCTTTTTTACCATTTTTTATAAGGATAATTTTGCATCTGAAGTGCATGGAAAATAGACAGTAATAGAAAACTTGGACCATCTACATCTTAGTCAAGAGTTGATAAAAACAAAGTTTGAATGAAGCAATATCTGCAAAAGTGATTTCTCTACCTTTAGTGCTTTTGTGGCGGATTCTCTGAATGTTGAGATGGGATGCCGGAAGGCCAAATTGGTGGTCCATAAACTCCTTTTCACAGAGGGCATGTTAATTATGAGTTAGCCCATACTTGGACAGAAAATATCTTTTCTTAGATATTTACTTTTGTAAGAAAAAGGAACATTAATTTTTTTTTTTTCCTCTTTCATTCCCAATCCACATCATTCAATCATCCAAGTTAAAATGCAAGTTTCTCATATAAAATCTTGATTAGGAACAAGTTGTAGATGATATCATGATATGAAGGTGCCCATATAGCCTTGGTGGTAAATTCTGATTGGCCTGATACTGATACTACAGGTCTAGTTTTTCCAAAAAAAAAAAATTGCATGTAATTTTTAACCTGTAACTTACGCATCAAACATTTGGTTTACACGTATTTTCACTTATTTATCATAATATTATCATTTCAACTACACTTGTTTGATAAATATATTTGTTTTTTAACAGCTCAACACTTAGTGTTATAGAACATAGCTGGTATATATATATATATATATATATATATTTAAAAAAAAAAAACCTTAATAGGTATTCTACAATTACACAATAAACCTAATGTGTTTCTTTACTTCATCTACCTTACTCTTATTCTATAATTCACATCCTATTAAATAATGCATGCAAAAACTCTCAACATTTAGTATCTTTTAACCATCAATTAAGGGAGAACCGTTTATTTTATTTTTTTATTTGGACAAAGTTTAGTTACAAAATTGGTTATAGTCTAAAATTACAATCTTGCTTAATAAAATTAACATTATTACATATTTTGAAAATCTAACCATTATATTGCATGTTTTCTACGCTCTTAATACACATGTCAAATTTTGTATCAATCGGATATTATTTACTATATGATTTATAAGCTTATATTTTGTGCATAATTTTAAACTATATAATCTTGCAATTTAAATAATTTATTGATGACATAGCTATTGATGTTTAATTTTCTAGAAATTTTGCAAGCATGAAGAATATAAAAAGATGTAATCCAATGGTAAATTTGTCAAAATTCACTTCCAATAAAAAGATATTGAATAAAGTTATAACCTTATGCTATAACCAATTTTGTAGATAAACTTTGCATTCTTTATTTTTATTTTTATTTTATCGGGGTCGGATTGACATTATTCCTTCATACAATTTAAGGAGTTTGGTGGAAAAGAGGAGAAAGAAAATCGATCGAAAGGTCCGACTATTAGTGAGACAGAAAGACAGGCATATTATTCGTTATGCAATAATTTTGAAATTCCACTCATGTTACTCTAGTGCCTCAAAGCCTTTTGTTGTTAAAGAAACATCCACCATGCGAAAGTTGGAAAGCTTTAAATATGTTGAACTTGCAAGTTGTAGCACAACTTTGAGAATATGAGAAAGATTAAAGGCAATATAGCACTTGCAGGGCAGGACTACTGTATATCTATATATGGTAATAATATGGTGGTCATACAATTGAGGTCATAAACACTATCCCTTTTCACATGTTGATCAGTAGGATATTTCCAAGACAAATAGAGTTTTCCTTCGGGTAAACTACTACTCTGAAATAAGAAACATTTACACGATGCACCCCTAACTTCAAAATTCTTCAATTTACACTGTAATACGAGATTTGAGAAGTTACGTTTAGACCTCGTTGTTTGAATTTAGCTAATTTAAATTGAATTAGTTAATTAATCAATAATGAATCCAATGGATTCACGGTTAATTACCATAGATTTAATAAGTCACCAAATAAAGTACTAAAAAGTAAAATGAAAAATACAGGAATGTATGGGTTCCAGTTAGCTCAACTGGTAAAGTTTTTAATGATTGTATATCAGAAAGAGTTATCATCAGGAACGGACACCATAGGTTAAAACTTTCTAAAAAAAAAGGAAAAAAAAAAAAAAAAAGGAATGTGATAACAAAGTGAAAAACTCAAGAAAAACTATCCAAGAGAAAATCACTACCAGGATTAACCACCAATCCCAAGGAAAATTTATTATTCAGAATCAAAGTTTGCAATAGAAATAAACCCTTCTAAATAATTAAGTTACCTTGAGTAGAGCTTACAATATGACTGCACGTTGCTCTAAGCCCCTTGAACTCTTCTATCATGAAATTTCTTCCTCGAGCGCCGTTCCTGACTCCAAGGACCTCCTCAAAGATTTCTTCACAGTAACTATTTGTGGATGCTACGTGGCTTTAGCCTTGATTACCAATCTTCAATGATACCGTCTGATAGGCTAAAAATGTATTGACCCCTTGTGATGAATTAATCAATTAATTAGGCAAGTTAATTAATTAATACAATTAGCATGCAATATACGTGGTAGCACAAACAAATCATTAACTAAGTTAATATGCAGCAGAAAATAAAGTTGACACATTAATTTGTTTACAAATGGGGAAAACCTCAAAGGCAAAAACCCCACCGGGTGATTTTAAGGTCATCACTCTTGAGAATCCACTATTACCACAACAAGCGGTTACAAGTAAAGGAATCTTAGTACTTTATACCAACTTACAGTTGAACCCTTACCCGAATACCCAATTGGACTTGTTTTGTAGTGACAGTCTCTCCTTTTAATGCATGGTTTCCAGTATATGACTAACCAATTGATGCACGGATCCAAGTACGTGACTAACCACCAACTTGAGAAGGATGTTGGCTGCAAAGTTCTCCAGTTCATCTACATGATGAAGATCATGAATCTTCTTGGTTACAAAACCTTATGGCATACAAATGCAGCAGCTTCTTGAAAAAAAAGATGAACTAGGGCAAATTGTCTCCAGTCACAATATGCTAGTGAAAAACCTTTGCATCAAGTTGCACTCACCTGTATCAGCTGTGATGGCTCTTAAAATAATCCTTATATATGTTTAGGGTTGTGAGAAAAAAAAGCTTAAACATGTATACATGGATTGGTGTGAAATTAGATCTGAAAAAATGATTTTTGTAAATCTCGATAGATAGGTTATCTATTGAGCAGCTGTCGAGCATCAGACAAAAGCTGCCTTTTAAATCTCAATAAATGCTATCTGTCAAGCTAGCTATTGAGTTTTAAAATCCAGCACTTCTTTACTTGATTCTTGGATAGATTTACATGGCTTTAATACTTGGACTTGAAACCTTATTTCTTGAAGTATTAAACATATCCTAAATCTACCTAATTATAAGTAAAATGCGTTTTGTTAAAGGATTAGCCAATTCTACATTGACATATGTTCCTAACATGATTCACATATGTCCTAACACCGTCTTTATATTCACCTTGTAGATGTCCAATATGAGGGTGATAAAATAGAACTTAGGTTTTAGTTTTTAGAAACATGGCACAAGCTTTCTCTCTTCTCATTTAGTCGTCTATAAGTTCCTCTTATATACTTTTCCATGTAGGGCATCCGTTCCTCTGCTTGATTGCTAACTTAAGGGTCTGTAAGAGAATTAGCCTTCTCAATTCTTGATCGATTGATAATCTGTCGAGAGTCAATCGAAGGCCTAATCTCAATTGATTGAAAGTCGATCAAGTGGTGTGTTAAGCTTAGAAGAAGTTATTTTTGCTTGAGTTAATATTGGGTTTTCATCTTGGCCTAGAATAGACTCATTATAACTCAATAAAATTTATAAGTTGTCATAATTTGCCAACACAAACCTATTTTACCTAACAAGATTAATTTGCAATGCATCCTCATGATCCAAATTAGTTTTTAATAAATAAATTAATGGGAAAGTGTTGTCTACCTTTCGCCCCCATTGTATTGGTCTAAATATGGTCTTACAGGCAACGAAAATTCTCATTTAGCATGGACACATTTCTGTTTGGTACTTGACATACAATCTAGGATACACTTTTGTTTTATTTTTTTAACCTTCGTGAAAATTCAAAGTACGAAAAGACTTGTTGATTTAAGCTTTCAAATGCCTGAAACTGAAAGGCATTCATTACTTTAACATAGAGCAATATAAGAAGGCTGCTTGCGGAAGCCACTGGAAGACATATCAATTGGTCAATTTAGTTTGGATCACAATTGTAGGATATTTATAGGGTAAAGTACAATTTTGATTCATGAAATATGGGAGTACAATTTCACTAGATTAAATGATTAAATTCACATTTTTAATAATTTAAGTTTTAATATGTTTAGTAATTTATCATGAAATTAGTCTCAAAGATTAATTTGGCGGATATGGAAATTACAAGAAATTATGAGGAAGAATTGAGGTATTAGCCTCATGACACACGCTTCATGCATGTGGTGAGGCTTTTTTTTTTTAATAGTGTCATAATTTTCAGTTTAAGATTTACATGTTTTCTCATTAATATTATGTATTTAGAACTATTAATACAACCAGGAGTGTCGTGAGGTTAGCTTCAAAAAATGAACAAATATTACATGTTTATTTTATAGCCAAAAAAAAAAAAAAAAAAACTTGTGTTTTTATTTTATATATATAATTTATATTTTGAGAATCTAATTTATAAGTGGATAAAGTAATTTGAAAATCAACATAAGAGCAGCCCTATTTTTTACGCACTATTTTAGTGGGAGTTAGAGTTGTATTTTTACCGAATTGTCTTTTAATTTTGTCTCTACTTAAACATAGGAGTATGTGTAGGGATGTTTTTGAAAAAAAAAAAAAAAAAAAAAAATGAGGACCCCAAACAGGAGAAGCCTTTAAATAGTAGTATATATGATTTCTAATGGATTGTGGTACTCTTTGGAGTTTATGGTTGTAGTACATCTTCCCATTGTGTTAGTCTTGAAATTATTAAATATCATGACCAAATTTAAATAGTCTTTAGTCGGATTTGACTTCTTCCGTATTGGTAATATAAACAAACTTTTCCTGGCATGAATGATGTGTACAAAGTCCTTGGTAGTACGAAGAATTTAATTAGTACCCTAGGTAGTTTTTACAATTGTGAAGAAGATATTCGATGAACTACGAAGCTGAGTATTCACATCAGTTTGTTAGTTTGTCAAAAATTTTCATTTATTTAAGTATAAGAATCTACTTTTTTTTATTTTTTTATTTTTATTTTACATACTTATTTTTAAAAAAATCAAAAATTACAAATCAGATTACCTATTTTACATTGCACTATATTACATTAAAATATCAAATATTCTTAATTTTTAAATTTTTTTTTTCTTTTTTCACACATAAGAACCATCATTCATTCTCTCTCTTTGGTCTTGGAATATGTAAAGAAAAAATAAAAAATAAAAAAAATTCAAAGTAAATAATATTAGTGTAAATTTATATAGTTACTATAGCAATTTTGCAAATTTACCCATTTTAGTTTGACTGACGTGGATGATTTTGGAGATTAAATATGTAAAATTGATACATTTCTTTATTTTATATTGATTAATGCAAATGCTCTAACAAAATGCTTAAATTTATTTCAGTCATTATCTTCTAAGGAAGTGAAAGTTGATAAAGATGAAGAATAAAGTAGCGTACTTAAAGCCTTGTAAATCACATCCCTAAACAACTGGTCACTAGTACAATGAAAAAGGATAGAGTTAAAATGTCCTTGAAACAGAATAAAGTCAAGGCTATCTTTTACTTGAAGAACTTAGATATGCCGGATCTTGAGGGATCAAGACAACCTTCATTTGTTCAGTAGTGCAGCCCTTGACGTTAGATGCTTCTCAGAGGCCTGTGAAAATCAGGGAAAAAAAAGGAATCAGCAAAGCGACTTTATAATTAGAAGTTATAGCACGCATCAATGTTCTTGACCCATTATTAGCAGTAACTATGCATGAGTATATGGAAGTATTAACTAGCCCATTATAAGTAAGAAAAAGAAAGCCTACCAAAGAAAATAGGATTGGACTATATGAGAAAAGAAGCAAAGAAGCATAATCCTATTTCTAGAAGGAGGTAGTTGGGGGAAGAGGAGATAGGAAGGGAGGCTGAGATATACTAATTATATTCTGACCACCTCCCTCTCTACTCTTCTCTCCTCACTCTCCATCTCCCCCTGTTCTAAACATACCCTAAAGATGGATTTAGGACTAATAAACTAGAGAAATTTAGATAGGAGAAAAAATCACATCATGCGGAAAGGCCACTGCAAGAAGTTGGAGTGATTGATTTGTAAGAACTTTGGCAATGTATTCAAAATATGAGCTTGATATAAAAGGGTTCAAGAAGCAAGCCCTAATTAGGACTTCAATGAAGTGTTGAGTGCTTTAGAATACTAATATGCTGCCAGGAAATAAGATGAAGTCAATGCAATTACATGAAATTTCCTTTTTAAATATCATAATATATTACATAAGTTTCAGCTAGTTCAATTAGTAAAAAAAAAAACTTAAGTTTGAATCCAAATTATATAAAAGAAAAATCTATTAATATCTTAACTTGATAATAAAGAACAATTATCATGGAGCAAAATTTATAAATTTTAAATAATGTATATATATAAGTTTTCCCAATGCCCTAAGACATTGGTTTATAATATATTTTTAGAAACTTCTTATAGAAAAATAAAAAAATAATTATTTTGTAATAGTTTTTAAAAAAAATATTTTTATGTTATTAAAACTTTCTTTAAATAGTTTATTAAAAAATGTTACCTTTTAACCGGATCCTTAAAACAAGTAACCCAGTTATATATTTCAATTGTGTTCCCTTTACTGAAATGAAGCAAAAATGGATAAGAAGTGAGAGTTTTTTTTACCCTTTTCAGAACTTACTTTGTCCAGCTTAGCCTGATTGTTGGTCTCCAACATCAGCCCGAAATGAATATGAGGGAAGTGTGCCCACTACCAAAGAGAGAGTTAAAACTGAAAGTCAATCTCAAAAAGGAAATCAAGTTAATATAATTATTAGAAGCATTTGAAATTAATGTTCACTTACATTTTTTGCTGCAGTACTAAATGCTTCCCTGTGGCTAATATCCGGATTATTGGCCTTGATCCTCTGGATCTCCTCTCTACAGAAAACATTATTGTCTTATATGAGAAATAGAAGTGAAATTTGTATGATTGTACACAATGCATTTAAATAAATTTCTTTTTTACTTTATGAACTGATTGTATGCAGATGGTACTCGCTGCCTCTTCTCGGGAGCTGAAATGGAAAATAACAGCTCATGAGAAAAATCAAATTGAAACTAATAGCAAAGACAAAAAATAAAAATAAAAAAATTCAAAAATGTAAATAATTTGAATCACATAAAATATAGGATAACTAGTCATCAAAGTGGGTGCCTCACGTCGATTCACAACCCTTTCCTCAGTGGCGTTGTTGGTTATTGGTGCTCGCATTGCAATCTTGCTGTTGCATTTGGAAGAGGAAGAGCTTGAGTAGTCATTCCTGTGATCAGGTGTGATGTGGTGTGGTGCCTGAAAATTAAAAGCAAAAGAACTAAGCTATATTATTAGCTCATTTTCATGAGCGAGAGAGAGAAATGAAATGATGTTTTGTGAGAGAGAAAGCCATGATTGAAAGACTGAATTAGTTTGGAATATTTACGGCTCAGAAAAAAAGCAAGTAAAACCCAGATTGACAGTTGTAAAATAAAAGATTTTCAGGGATCTTAAAAAAGGTCTTTCTTTACACAGTAGAAGACAACAAAAGCTCATGAAAAGAAATCATTAAACCTAAGAACCCTGCTTGTCAATCAAATCAAAGTAGAATATTTTTCAAAAAACGGCTGAAGAAAATTTCACTTTCAATTTAGACCAAAAAAAAAAAAAAATCATGCTAACGAGTAATTGTTTTTTTTTTTTTTTTTTTTTCATTTCTGTATTTTTAGTCAGTGTTCTAAAAATACCAGTTAGTATTTCTAAAAAAAAAAAATACTTTGGCCTCGATGGGTCGGCAGGCAGAGCCGCACAGGAACTGACTCCTCTACCCAAAAAAGAAGAGGAAGAAAAACAATAGGTTTTGATTAAGGCGGCTGGGTGCTAGGGTTACAGTACTTCACAAAGCAAAAAAATGCTTTGAAAAACTCGATCTATGTCTATGTATCTATATAAAACAGAGAGACAGAGATCCAGTGAAGGCTAGGTAGCTTCGATTTTCTCAAAAAGAAGCTACAGAATACAGACATCATAACTATCGGTTTCAGAGGGACATCCTATCCATCAAGTATCAACACCCAAAAAATAAGCTGAAACTTTGTATGTTTGTGTGGAAATTAGCAACAATAGCTATCACCTGAGCATCTTGCCATGACATTGACTGAAAAGCGGCGGCCATGTTCACGGACCATAGATTGGTGCAGTGCCCACATCGGACGGTCACTATGTCCAACAAGCTGCTGCATGGAACACTGACCTGCTCAACCCCCAAAAAAAAAGTCAGAAGCCGAAAGTTTAGATCGAAACTAACTGAATTTCAAGAAATAAAAAGAAATCACTATAATTTTGTCAAAAAAAAAAAGAAGAAAAAAAGAAAAAGAAAAAAAGAAATCACTATAATGAAATAGGTTGAGTACAGCTCATGAAAGCCTAGGCTAGGCTAGGAGGACCCTGACTTTATTTGGTACATACAACAAAGGAAAGTTGTGAAATTAAATTGGCTTTAGCTTTGTAGAAATGGGCTATTTTTTGAAAAGAAAACCCTAGAAGGGATGGTGGGTTTGTTGGTCTTTCTAAGGGATGGGTGTGTGTTGTTGTGTTGCAGAAATAATTGAAGTGAGATCTTCATTTTTGCTTTCCCCCCTTGAGCTAAAGAAGCTAGGTTTGCACAGCACCCAGTGGTGCAGTGTTTTTGGTAAGGGAAAAGTAAGTCTCAGCTAGAGGAAGAAAATCAAAGAGTGAAAGACTTGTCCTCATCAGTTTGAGTTTTTCATCAAAATGCTTGTTTTGACGTTTAAAAACCATATTTACAAAAACAACCATCACACACACACACAGATACACATGTACACACACACTCTCTCTCTCTCTCTCTCTCCCCCTGTGGTCTTGTGCACTTCTGGACCTTCAGATATGACTTTTCTTTGACTGCAAAAGAAGAAGGAAAAAAGAAAAAGTCCAACGATGGAGACCTGACTGTAGCAAAAACAAGAAACCCCATAAAGAATTTTAATGTAATTCAGTAAATTAGACCACTACCACAACCAAACTGATCTAACAAAAGCAAAAACTAGCTTAGCTTTTTTGAGGATCTTAAAATGTTCTTCCTCCATAGATATATATACTTATGAGAAAGAAAGCACACATACATTAAAAAAAAAATGGCAAATATAAATTTCCATTAGTGGGGAATTTATAATAAGAGATAAAAAAGCAGATCTTTCATGAAAGAAAAAGAGTTTTGTCAGATCAGAGATACCGCAAGAACGATATTGCAAAAGTTGCAGGGGATGTAGCAGAGTTGCTCAGGCGCAACATCGATGCAGCTCGACATGTCTCTTTTTTAAGTAAGCAGTCAAAGCAAACTTGTTTACCCAAGAAGGACCAAAAGAAATAAAAATAAGAAAACCAACTAGCTCTTGCAAATTGCAGAACACCAGCGAGAAAGAAAGCACAAAGCTTTTGTTTTCTTGCTTTGGAACTCGGCTATGTATCACAACAGTAAAACTTAAAGGTCTTATATATAGAAATTTTTGGAGAGAGAAAGAGAGAAAGAGAGAGGAAAAGAAAAGTGAGATTTGGGATCCGAAGAGGTAGTAAAGAGTGGGGGAGAGAAAGGTAAGCTAAAATGAATCAAATAATTTTTTTTTAAAAAAATTTTAATTTAAAAATAAATTAAAAAGAAAGAAAGAAAGAAAGAAGTGGCTTTAGTTTAGTAGTGCCCACGGGTGGCAGGAAATGCTGGGTCCTGCAATGGAAAAAAAAAAAAGTGGGATTATTTTATGGAAAACCGGGTTTAATTGGAAAGCAAAAGCAGTTTAGCTATAGTTATTGGGGAAGGTTAGGGTTTGAGAAGAGAAGGGGGAAGAGGTTTTGGCGTTTTTGCCATCGTACCAAATCTAGGCAGATGATATATGGTAACTAGGATAGGAACTAGTTAGTTTGGTGAAATGAATGTGAGTGTGACCACACCTTCCGTAATTTCCCCTTTATACAACACAGCGGATGAGAGGTAAGAAATCTGAACTTTTTTGCTTTAATACAGTAAAAAACATGAGTAAATGTACGTATGTAGATATATATAATGTAAGTATCTATAGATGCTTGTACATAGAATGTTTGCATAAATGGACATGTGTGTTTATAAACTCAAATATGATATATGTGGCTCTAATTTTGATGCAAAGAGATATCATGTCACTTTCCTCTTTGCTAAAATCTATAATAATCATTCTCTCACATTCACTGATATACTTTTAGTCAGGAGTGGAAATAGAAATTTTTGTTTGGAGATCAAGTTACGGCACTATTATATTTTTCAAAACAATCCCTCTCTCTCTCACACACACACACACACACATATATATATATATATATAAACACACTTTTTTATTATATACACACTTTTTTATTTGATAAGTTATATAAGTTATAAGAGCACATTTTACAATAAAAATAAAATTACGAAAAATAAAATTATGTTTCTATAACGATTAGATTAATTATATTTTTTAAGAGTATCATTGAACTAATTCAAATATTTGGGGGGGCCAACTCTTATTTTTGTAAACTAAAACCCAAAAAGTAATGGCTCAATTTGTATAACTTGTGATATTCGAATGGGAAAAATGACTCCAAAATCAAAATTAATGTGGAAATCATAGTAGGAAGTGCCATGTCCGGAGAAAGACTGTGGCTGGAAGTGGCTGGACAATGATTACCAAAGGCGATCAACAATTAAGTCGAGTAATGGTTGGTGGCTGGTTGCTTGAAGTTTAGTGAACTTCACAAAAAAAGTCATTCTGATACTATGTAAAAAATAATAATAATAATAAATAAAATTCATAAAGAGAGTGGAAGTATGGAAAATTACGTGGTTGAGTTTGATAATCTACATCCAAAGTAGAAAGCATTTAGTGGCTACATTTTTCAGTTTTCACTATTATGAATTATTGTTATACATTGAACACTAAGTGTGTTATGTAGAGTTACTAAAGTTGACTTAGGAGAATCCCTTGATTTGACTAAAATCAATGATAATTAATGTTTCTTGATTTTAGTCAACCAATGATATCAACTTATGCTAAGTATAATATGCATGTTACACTAATAAGAACTATATATTTAAAGCTTATCATGTGATGCAGTGGAATCTACTCTCAAATTTGATGCAAACACTATCTTATTTGATCTTTATCAGAGTCTAACATGAAAAAAAAAAAATGTAGTTTCATGAATTATACTAATGAATGTGAATGTCACCTAAATTCTATTAATAAGACACGTACCTATATACACATAAAAAAAAATTGTAGGCATAGTAGAATTCCCATCCTAAAGGAGGAGCTCAATCTAAAATTTTATCAACAATATAGAATGACATACACACACACACACACACACATATATATATATATATATATATATATATATATCTTCTTCTTCTTTTTCCCCTCTTTTTATTAATATAGAATTTCACATTCTAAAAGAACACTATCATCTTTGTTTGGGGGTTTCGCTTACCTCTAGTACTTTTTTAACTGGAAATGTCTTTTTATTTTAAATACACAATAGCAAACATTTTGTTTAGTTAATAGATGATATGATAGTTTCTTATTAAAATAAAAGAAGATTTCAATTAAAAAAGTAAGGGAGGTAAGCCAAACATTTTGTTCGGAGATACATTACTTGTCAATCCAAACTAAAGTTAGCCAAGCCATCAGGCTCTAACTGTAGCTAGCTGAAGCCAAGTCTCAAGAGCCATTAGATTCTGAACTGCCTGTACGGCCGTGAAAAACACTGAAATTAATGTAGTTTGTTGGAAATAGAATGTCTGCAACATGGGGTGGGTCTCAATCTTGTTTTGCTGGTCTTGCAGTCATCATTAATGCGAATTAAACTTACATGAACTAACTACCCTTATAAACCTTAAACCCTATATAATTATATCAGCACCTCATTTTGTAGGTGCTTACTTCTATGGTCTTGAGAGCTTCAATAGATTAAGAGAAACATGATACGCCAATAACATTTTGGAAAGAAATTAAAAACTATCCAATTGATTGCTGTGAAAATTATCGAAGTGGAAATACACAATAAACAGCCTTCAGCATATATGGACACTATAGAAAATGAGAAAACATGGTTAGTATCACTTCGTTGTCAATTTAGCCAACCTTACAAGGTACCGGTACGCCTGTTTAGTTTAGGTCCTTTTCCATGTCCTCTGCAATAAATTTTTGTGAGACAACTTCTGTTTGCTTAACCGGCAACATACTTTTGGAAATTAATTAGCTATGGTGCTTACTGTGTATTTGTTTTTATTTTCCAACAGTCTTCAGGAAATCAATTATTTTATAGTTACTATATCATAGTAATTTTAACACAATATGAACGAGCTGTGTATTTTTCAACCGCAGGGTTCCCCAAGTAAAGCTAAAGAAATTAAGAAAGGAAGTCAAAGGGCGTTCACGTATGTATTTGAGGATGAATTGAGGTTCCAAATTTTCTGATTTCTATAATTGATTAAGAATGTAGCTTTTCCCAATATTGCTGTAGACACAAAATTTCAAGTTTGAAAATTAAACAATCGAAATAGTTTTACAAATGTATTTTTTTTATTGATGAATGTTTGAGTACAATTCTCTATATTTAAATCCTAATACAATAAAATAATTCCCTGATTCGATCTCCTTGGAAAAATTTTCAATTCAAGAATTTTGTCGATGTAGTTTTGATTCGAACACAAGATGTACTCACTTTGATTGGAAAATGGATTGAAAGGTTTTTGGAACGAAATTGCAATGATTCTGACTATGAGCTTGTTAGAAATTATTTATTTTTTGCGTTCTTTGTGTGTTCTTCGAATGTTTTTCATCTTTGAAGATTTGTAGTGAAAATTCCTCAGGGCTTTAGAGCTTAAATCCAATAAAGATTTGATTGATTAAAGTTCTTTAAGTTTTTGGATGCTTTGAAAATCCAATAAAACTCTGAGACTTGGAAAGATGATTTGGATGAATTTTATTTGAATATTCTTTGTACTCGAAGATTTGTGTTGGAAGTTCTTCAGAGCTTTAGAGGCTTGAATACGTAGAGCTTCACTAATTTATAGTTTTTTTGGAGTTTATGGAGGCTTTTGAGCTTAATTTCAGGGCACTTTGAGATTTAGGAGAATGACTTGAATGATTTTACTTTGAATATCCTTCGTATTCAAATATTAAAATTCTTGGGAGACTTTAGAGCTTGATTCTGGCAGAGTTTTGAGACTTTTGAATGTGCTTGAATGTGTCCCCCAATAAGACTGAGAGGAGTTTCTATTTATAGGAGTCTTGAGGAGATTTGAAGACATGTGATTGACTCTCATTGGTGACACGTGTTATGAAATAAAATGGTGGGACTTTATATCTTGTTCTCCAAAAGATACATGTCATTAGTTAATTAGCCAAAGTGTTTTAATTTAAAATAACATATGACAATATTTAATTTGACTACTTTATGTCATTTAAAATTAAAATATCAACTCGTATCGACATGTGATTGGCTATTGGGTATTCTTTATAATTTTTATTTAGTGGCACTTGGAATATTTTTATTGGTCTCTAAATAATTACAATGAAACCCACTAAGTAACATGTGGTATCTTGTAATTGGCCACTCTGAATGTACTACATGAATTTGGTGGCAATTTGTAATTGGTCATAAATTTTCACTCTCTACAATTGCAAATCCAATATGTTACCTGAGCTTTTTATTAACATATCCAAGAAAAAAGGGGCAAAGACGAAGAAATAGATAGCATTATGACCTCCTTATATTTCATTTTCAATATAATTCTCATATCTTAAGTTATATTTCATTTTCATATCTTTTATTGCGAATGTTAGATCAGCTCATTCAAGTATAGGCAAGTGGAATAGAGTTGAGAAAATGGCAATGTAATTGAAAAGTAACTACAGGACAGTACTTAATTATCAAGATAGAGTTTAATATATCTTCCTGTTATGGTTGAGTCTAGAATTACATATCTTATCATCTTATGATAATTCGTAATTCATGTGTAGCTAATCTTTTATGGTGTCCAATGTACATAGTGTTGTTTTTCTGGCAAAAAAAAAAAAAAAAAAGCTTAAATTCTTCTGAAAAAAGATAGTGTACACCCAGTTGAAGATGAAATGACCACACAAGAAGCATAAATTCTTCCAACATATGTGTTAAAAAAAACCAAAATTTGATTGATAGAGCTCTTTACAATGCTTTCATATTCAACCTTCACATTAATTATCTGCGTCTATCTAGTTGGTAGATCTTAATGTACATTATGAGCGGTCCACCAATGCAAGCTGTTCACTGGTTATAAGGTTTTCTGTTTCTTTATGTTGACAAATTAAATGAGAAGAAGTGGAAGTTGTGATTTTTAGTTAGTTCTGCTAGGATAGTATTGACAAACCATGACAAATTGTGAGTTTTGTTGAGTTGTATTGTATCTATTCAAGTCCAAGACAAAGACCTAAGATCAACTCATGTAAATGGAAGTTTTTGCAATCTTGACGCACTTCTCGATCATCCTCAAATATCGATTGAGATTTATGCCTTCGATTGACTCACAAGTAATTCTTGATTGATCAAAAATCAAAAGCCTAATTCTTTAAGGCACATTAAGTAGCCTATCACCTATCAAGTGGAATTTTGAGCTCTACATGGAAGTATATATATAAGGGTATGCTAAAGTCGAATAATGAGAGAGAGAGAGAGAGAGAGAGAGAGAGAGAGAGAGATGGTTATTATTATTAATAAATTGAGTATTAGAAAAAACCCACCACAAATAAGACCAAATTTAACACCAAACCAACACAATCTATACAAAGAGAATTTAGGGTTTGAGTTTTATTTAGGAAGATGTACAAAAAAGTAAATAAAAAAAATTATATAATATATTTTTAAATATATATATTTTAATTTAAATATATATTAAATATAGGCATGTTGGGTCGGGTTAGATGAATTTGTGAATCTTATAACCCAAACCCAACCTAGCCTAATGTAAATAAATAAATAAAAGTCACAACCCAACCCAACCCACCAACCCCTAAAACCCGACTCAATTTGGAAGGTTGGGTTGGATCGGGTAGGTTTAGGGGTTGTGACACACCCCTACACAAAATAGCTGAATTGATGCAACAACCACTAGATTAATGAACTTAACCACTAAATCGACACATTATAAGGGTAATATTTTTATTTATTGGCATACCCAAGATCAAAAGACACTTTTTATATAATTGAGTCCAAGTTTTAGTCTGTCATTATGTTACTTATAAATGGTATTATTGAAGACACAAGACTGCTCAAGCAAAACTGAATTTGCAGGCCTCGATACTTGGCTCAATACATATCAATCTATCAAAAATAAATGAATCTCGATACCTGTCTCGACACCTCGATCTATCTAGCCTCGGGAAAACTAAACTTTAAATTCTGTTTTTAGCTTGTTTGTTCGTTTAGACCCCTAAAACCAGATTGTTTAACCTAATTAATTAACCAAGTTGATTATTAGGTTTATTATTCAGCTCTAAGTTAAATAAGCAAATATCATATCATGCATAAAAGTGGAAAAATAAATAACACCATGATATGATGACCCAGAAAAATTAATGAAACGAATCGTTTCAAGGTAAAAATTTGGAGAGGATTTAACCTAGTTATTCTCAAGGTAAAGTAAATCCACTATAAGAGAATTAAAGTTTTTACAATCAGATTTAACCTAAATCTATTACTACCTCATATAGTAACTTACTGACACGACCATGTGTAATTTCCGAATCCACGAGCTCCTTCTCTTCTCGAATTTACACTAACACAAGCACCCTTGCTTGTGACTTTGAGATCCCACTCAAAAGTTTCAGATCATCATTAGTAATGATCTTGATGCAGTAACTATATTCTACCAATGCTTGATTTTAGATCTTGCTCCGGTAGATTTTGTGTAGTTAGAAGGTACAAAGCCTCTCAGATCTCACAAAGAGTAACAGACAAGTCTTCCAAAAGTCTGAAAAACATAGTTAGGGTTTTCCTTTTATATGTGGAGAAGTTGGAATGAAACCCTAAACGTTTTCACGGGCTTGGGCCTGATTTAAAAATTTGCAAAATTTCTGTGCCTGCAATTTTCGATCAGTCGAGCCTAATTTCTTGATCTGTCGAGTAAGGCAAAAACTCACTTCCTTTTTCTGTAGTCAGCTGGACTTGAACCTTGAAACCAACACTTTTAAGCATTGCCTAACATCTAGACTAGACATATTTTGTTCTTGGTTTGCCAACACAATGAAAATATGATTCTAAACATTTAAACCTAAATATTTAGAACCTAATAATCTCTCCCTTTGGCAATCTTTGACAAAACATACATACAAATTGTAATGCTTAAATTAAGTACGCCCAAATACAAGATATTTCCCTAATACAATTATTACATAACTACTAACTATTAGTTGCTAGTATAGACAGCAACTATTGAAAAAATTAACCTGTAAATTCTCAAAACACTGAAAATAAACCATAAACGCATGCGTGGAAAATACAAGTACCATAATCTAAGTAAAAATTTGAACTTTAATTCACAAAACATATAAAGAGACAGTAAACACATCAATAATGAATAACCTCACCATCAATAACTATCATAATCAATAAGCACATCAAAATTTGTGAATCAAGTACATAAACACTAAGTAGATATAAACATCAAAACCAAAGAAACTAAAGAAAATACACCAAACTCCCCCTACATACAAAAACTCTACTCCTCCTAAGTACAAAAAGTCCTAAAACCTACTCGCCCTTTTTGTTACGATTTGCCAAAGGCAAAATCAGTCATCAGAGGGTGGAGGAGGTGAAAAAACACTCTTATGCTCTGCAAAATCTGCTCTTAAGGATGCAAACTCCGTCAACAACTCATCCAAAAGCTGTCCATAAGCTGCCTGAGCAGTCATGAAAGACTCCATCATGGCACGGAGTGAGAGAGGAGGGGCAACAGTAGGGTTTACATCATTAGCACCACCAGAAGGATCCACAGCTACAGTCGGATCCACAAAAGTCTCCTCAGTAGTAGGCACAATACCAAAGGCACGAGCTGTAGTAGAAGCTTCTACTCGTGATCTCTTTGACGTCCCAGTGCTTGGCTTAGCACTCTTCATCTGTGCCTGTCGCTGTCTAAGAAATGTGGCTCCTATGGGGACGATGATGTGAGCTAACTCTAAGGGTGGAAACTCAGACAATCCTAAAAACCTTAAAATCCTATAAATATACATGGGAAAGAACAATTTCTGACCTTTACTCTTACTCAGTGTATGGGTATGTGGGTTTACGAATTAAAGGCACTTCTAAAGCTTCAGAAAAAGTTTGTTTATTTATTGTAAACTCTTGACCTCAAATTCAGGAAGTCAAGTAATGACCACCTGTAGCCTTAGAATAGACAAATAGGTTAAAGTAAAACTCTTTAATCAAAGCTGTAGGAGGAGGATCAGACACCTCACACAAAGACACAGTTCCTAAATGTTAGGGACATATTTTATATAATTGGCTAATTCTTTGATAAAATGCACTTTACTTGTAATTGGGTAGATCTAGGATGAGTTTAAGACTTAAAGAAACATGTTGTTCAAGTCAAGTGTTAAAGCCATGAAGATTTGACCAAAAAACAAGGGAAAAAGAGCTACTCATTAAAGCTCGATAGAAGTCTCGACAGAATCATTTCTATCGAGATTTAATGTTGAAGCTTGACAGAAGCTCAATATAAGCTGTTTCGAGACTTACGAAATTAGACTTTTCAGATCTGATTACATGCATATGCTTATGTATTTGTGTAGGGTTTCTTTTCTCACAACCCTAGACATATATGAGGATTATTTTAAAGGCCGTCGTGCATGCATTGGGTGACTGAAGGCAGAAATTGCTCTCGTTCATCATTTTTTTTGAAGAAGCTATTGCGTCATTACACCAATGGTTTTGTGACCAAGGAGCTTCCTGATCTTCATTGTTGATGAACTGAAAAACTTTGCAACCAACATCTTCTTCAAGTTGGTGGAGTTAGTCACGTACTGGGATCTGTGCATCATTGGTTAGTCACGTACTAGGATTCGTGCATTGAATGGAGAGATTGCTGCTACAATACAAGTACAATTGGGTATTGGGGTAAGGGTTCAATTGTAGGTTGGTATTTCGGGATAGGCCAAAGGGTTTGGTAAGATTTCTTATACTTGTAACCACTTGTGATTGATAGTAGTGGATTCTTGGGAGTGGTGACCTTAAATTCACCCGGGGGGGTTTTGCCTCGGAGGTTTTCCCCCATTCATAAACAAATCACCATGTCAAATTTATTTTCCGCTGCATTTAATTTAGTTGGTGATTTGTTTGTGCTACCACGCCATTGCATGTAATTTGAATAATTAATTAACTTGAGAAATTAATTAATTTGCAAGAGGTCAATTCATTTTAATCTAACACTAGATACAAAGTTCCTACAGATGGAGGGATCTAACTCACTCAAGACAATCTCCCTTTCACCCTAAATAGACCTATATTTAGTCAAGGTCTCATACGTCTCTTCATACTTATCAGTGAGAAACCGAACTCTATCACCAAAAGCTGAACCAGAAGAGGATGAAATAGGGTTCCTATTAGCTCTAGTCTTAAATTTTCTATCAACCTTAGGAGCCATGACTAAGGATAGAAACAAAACAACAAAACCAAGGGTAGACTGCATTAAGAAGGGTTAATGACAAGATAACATGCAATTTTTGAAAAACTATATGATGCATGACATTAGGATTCATATGATGCATGTTGTAATGCTCTAAAAACAGTCAAATTTCATCACAGTGTTGAAAATTTTCCAAGAAAATTAAGAATTTCAGAAAATCCCTAATTTTGAAAAACCTAATTTTCAAAAGTCCTTATATTGATCAATTGAACAACATAACAAGCATAATTCATGTTATAATCACTCAATCTATCAATAACACAAGTCAATTTTATTCAGTTTTACCCAATTTAACAAAATCCCCAAATCTCTCAAGAACTTAAGAACCCTAATTTCAAAAAAATTTATAAATCATGAAAGAAATTAAAGTATGGGAATCATGTTTAAATGATGCATGAAAAAAACCCATGATTCAGATCAAAATGCCCAAAAACATCCAAAACCCCAAATTTCTAAAAGTGTGAAAATCCCAAAGAAAAATGCATGAAATCATGTAATTTGATGAAAAAGAAAGGGAAAAAGTGTCTTACCCTAAGAGTTTGAAGAAAACCTTTGAATCTTTGACCAAGAAAAATGACAAAAAAATTTTTGATGAGAAGGGATCAAGAGAGGAATCGGAGAGAAAGACAAAGGAATAGTTTTAAAAATAACTGATTTGATTCCTATCTGTTTGAGAAATACGAAATCTGATCGGTAGAGAGGAATCGGGGAAGGAATCGAAATTCACTTAAAAACAGGCTCGATTGATTGAAGGGGATCAGGATGGAATCGAGCAAGCCTGAGAGTTTAAGCTGAAAAACTGAATTTTCCTCTTCCCATTTCAATCGGTCAAAAAATAGACTCGATAGGTCGAATCCTGAAGAAATAGAAATTTTAAAAATTCTGGAAAACTTTTTTTGCAAAAACATTTGAAAAACTGTTTTTATGATATGAGATGTATGTTCATGATTTCAAATGTTTTACAAAACCAAAATTTTCTAAGAAAAACTCAAACTTTAACAAATTTCTTCGATCTTTTCTTTCCTTACTTCCCAAAATGCATTAAACACATCAAGAAGTTAAATTTTGGAAGGCCACAAAACTTGACACATAATCACATGTACAAAGTTTAACAAAGATTTACTTGTGGTGTGTGCAACTAGTAAGTGTATAAGATACTCACAAGGTGAAGTGTAAACAGAAAATAAGCACACTTTCTACATTATTCATCATATAAGTTTGAAAGTAACCATCACCTAAAGAGTTACATCATAAAAGTCCCACATCTCCTAGAAAACACGCTTGCAACCATGCAAATTTTTTTTTTTTTTTTTTGCTTTTTCTTTTTCTTTTGAAGTACATTTTTCTTTGTTTTTTTTTTTTTAATCTATTGTATAGTAAAACCTTAAGTATTTTGCTGTGCAAGTGCTACACCTCATCGAGCACGACTTTTATAATTTGCACACAGGTGTTTATGATTGGTGAGTAACAGTGGTGAGATGATTATTTATGCCTTTCTCTTAGGATTTTTTAGTCCTTACAATCAAAAGAATGTTACTCTAAAATCAAGAGCATGTGATTAAAAATCATAAACAACTCACACAATATAAGTACTACATAGCACAAACTAGCAAAGTGCAGAAAAATAGAACTCATCAAACCTAAACAAGGTATACAGTCATGAAATGTAAATTTCATAAGCCAACCTCAATTACACATCTTGAAGATGTATAATACAAAAACCTTCCTTTTTCTTTATTTTTTATTTTTTTACTTATAAAAGAAAATTGAAAAACATCAAAAACAAACCTAGAATGCAATGTATGAATGTCATGCAAATGCAAATTCTAAAGAAAAACAATTTTGGTCATAGGAGATTGAAAGAATTAATACAAGGACCATGAAACTCATAGGTGACTAGGGATATGTGATCACACCAATCACTTGACAAAGAGACTCAAACTTACTTCTATCAAGTGGTTTGGTAAAGATGTCAGCATTCTGATGCTTAATAGGAATGTACTCAAGAGCAACAACCTTTCTTTCAACAAGATCCCTAATGAAGTGATATCTAATCCTTATATGTTTAGTCTTAGAATGTTGTACCGGATTCTTAGAGATATCAATAGCACTGAAATTATCACAGTAGACAACCATAGTTTCCTGTGATAGACCATAATCACCTAAAAGCTTTTTATTCCAAAGATGTTGTGAATAACAACTTCCAGTTGCAATATATTCTGCTTCTGCAGTTGATAGAGAGACATAATTTTGCTTTTTGCTCATCCAAGCAACAAAATTGGTTTCCACATAAAAACACCCTCCGGTGGTGCTTTTCCTATCATCAGCATTATCAGCCCAATCCGCATCAGAATACCTAGCAAGAGAGACATTTGACTCTTTTCTATAAAACAATCCAAAATCACAAGTACCACTAACATATTTGATTATTCTCTTTACAACATTAAGATGTGATTCTTTTGGATTAGATTGAAATCTAGCAATACACCAGCACTGAAAGCTATATCAGGTCGACTAGTAGTCAAATACAACAAACTACCAATCATACTTCTATATAAAGTGATATCAACATACTGACCTGATGGATCATTCCCAAGTTTTGTATTGGTAACCGTTGGCGTTCAAGTATGTGCATCTTTTTCGAGTCCAAATCTCTTGAAAAGGTTTCTAGCATATTTTACTTGGTTAATGTGTTTTCTTGTGTTCGTTTGCTTTATTTGCAGTCCTAAAAAGTAGGTAAGTTCACCTACCATGCTCATCTTAAACATCTTTTTCATTTTATCTGCAAAAGATTTAGCAAGAAAATCATTAGTAGAGCCAAATACAATATCATTAACATAGACTTGAGCTATAGCAAAATGATTCTTATCCTTCCGAATGAAGAGAGTAGTATTAGAATTTCCTCTCTTGAATCCATTCCCTGTGAGATAAGAGGCCAGTCTATCATACCAAGATTAAGGAGCTTGTTTAAGACCATATAATGACATTTTCAATTTGTAGACATCATTAGGCCTATGAGGATCCATAAATCCTTGGGCTGCTCTACATACACTTCTTGTTGCAACATCCCATTCAAGAAAGCACTTTTAACATCCATTTGATACAGCTTGAAATTCAAGTGACAAGCAATGGCTAAAAGTATCCGGATAAACTTAAGTCTAGCTATAGGTGCAAATGTCTCATCAAAGTCAACTTCTTCTACTTGAGTGTATCCTTGTGCAACAAGTGTTGTTTTATTTCTTATGACTGTTCCATACTCATCAGACTTGTTTTGAAGATCCATTTAGTGCCAATTACATTGACTCTTTCGGGTCTTGGAACCAGTTCCTATACATCATTTTGAACAAATTGATAGAGTTCTTCATGCATTAAGTTAATCCTATCAGCATCTTGCAAAGCTTCATCTACTTTCTTAGGTTCCACTTGAGAAAGATAACAAGAGTGTGTAATGACCTTCAATGCTTTAGATCTTAGTCTCATGTTGCCATTTAAACTTCCGAAGATATTGGTGGAAGGGTGATTAAGCTTGACTCTAGCAGATTGACCTTTCACCAAAGAAGTTGTTGTACTCTTTTGCCCAGATGGTGTACTTGACTTATCTTGTTCCTATGGAGTTTCTCTGACCAATGTTGTTGGTTCTGAAATAGTATCATTCAGAATCAATATTTCTTCATTGGTAGAATTTTCAATATACTCCTTAGGAAGAGTATCTTCATCCTCTCTAGATCTCCCTTAAACACTTCGAGCCTCTTCAGCATGAGTTTCAGGATATTGTTCATCATTTATCTCCACATTAGTAGATTCCATCATAGTTTTAGTTCTGAGATTGTATACCCTGTATGCTCTGCTTGATGTAGAATATCCAAGAAAGAAACCTTTATCACTTTTCGCATCAAATTTTTCCAAATTCTCTCGGACTCGAAGAATGTAACAGTTACTGCCAAACACTTTGAAATATTTCACCATCGGTTTCTTCCCTCTCCAGAGTTCATATGGGGTCTTTTTAGTATCGGGATGAAAGTACACTCTATTCAAGGTATGACATGTAGTGTTTACAGCTTCTCCCCAGAAAGATTTTGGCATGCTTTTGTTATTCAGCATGACCCTAGCCATCTCTTGAATTTCTCTATTCTTTCTTTCCACAACCCCATTTTGCTGAGGTGTCTTGGGTGCAGAGAATTCTTACTTTGTTCCTTGATCATTGCAAAAAGATATGAGTTTAGAGTTCTCAAACTCTCTTTCATGATCACTTCTAATCCAAGCAATCAGAATATTCTTCTCTTCTTGCAACTTCTTGCACAGATGAATCATCTTGTTAGCAACTTTAGACTTATCTTTCAGAAGAACCACCCAAGTATATCTTGTAAAATCATCCACCACAACAAGGATGTACTTCATTCCACCTAAGCTTTGAACTCTGGCAGGACCCATAAGATCTATATGTAGTAACTCCAAGGGTCTTAATGTCTGAACTTCACTGATTGATGGATGCCTAGCTTTCACTTGTTTACCAAACTGACATGGTCCATAAATACTTTTCTCTATCTTTTAAAACTTTGGTAGCCTGAGAACTGCCTCACACTTGGAGGTTTTTTTTTTTTTTTTTTTTTTTTTTTTTTTTTTTTTTTTACTAGCATGTCTTAGCCGTTGATGCCACAAATCCACTTGATTAATTTTTACACTATAACACTTATGATTTAGGGTTAGTGTTATACTGTAACAATTATCAGCTATTCTTATTTCGACACATATGCAGTTACCTCCATCATCAAGTATCTCACATTCATACTTAGTGAACAACACATTCAGCCCATTGTCATAGATTTGACTGATACTCAGCAGGTTTGCCATGACCCACACATCTTCAAACACGGGCAGCCCTGGAATGTCTATTGTTCCAATAACTCGGATGATTGACTTGCTTCCATCTCCAAAGGTGACAGTACCAATCTTTCGTTCAAAAAGAGTCTTGAACAAGGCTTTATTACCTGTCATATGCTTGGAACAACCACTACCCAAATACCAAAGACAAGTATCCTGTGCCTTTAAGGCAGTTAAAGCAATATAACAAACATAATTATTGAAGGAAGTAGTTATACGTAAATATTCAAGGATAGGATTAGCACATTTAAAATGCCATATAGTCCAAGAGGAAATGGACTTAATTCTCATTCTAGTTGCTTTCAAGAAACTAGTTAAAGAATCCATGACAGTTGGGATCAAGGATCAACTCTAGGTTAAAAACTCTATAAACAAGAGCTAACCCACTTTGATACCACTTGTTTGTTCGTTTAGACCCCTAAAACTAGATTTTTTAACCTAATTAATTAACCAAGTTGATTATTAGGTTTATTATTAAGATCTAGGTTAAACAAGCATATATCATATCATGCATAAAAGTGGAAAAATAAATAACACCATGATATGATGACCTAGGAAAACTGATGAAACGAATTGTTTCAAGGTAAAAACCTGGGAAAGATTTGACTTAGCTATCCTCAAGGTAAAGTAAATCCACTATAAGAGAATTGAAATTTTTACAATCAGATTTAACCTTAAATCTATTGCTACCTCTTGTAGTAACTTATTGATACGACCACGTGCAAGCTCTGAATTCATGGACTCATTTTCTTCTCAGATTTACACCAATACAAGCACCCTTACTTGTGACTTTGAGATCCCACTCAAAGGTTTCAGATCACCATTAGTAATGATCTTGATGCAGCAACTATGTTCTACCAATGCTTGATTGTAGATCTTGCTTCGGTAGATTTTTGTGTAGTTCGAAGGTACAAAACTTCACAGATCTCACAAAGAGTAACACACAAGTCTTCCAAAAGTTTGAAAAACATAGTTAGGGTTTCTCTTTTATATGTGGAGAAGTTGGAATGAATCCCTAAACGTTTTTGTGGGCTTGGGCCTGATTTAAAAATTTGCAGAATTTTTGTGCCCGCGATTTTCAATCGGTCGAGCCTAATTTCTCGATTGGTCAAGTAAGGTAGAAACTCACTTCCTTTTTCTGTAGTCAACTAGACTTAAACCTTGAAACCAACACTTTTAAGCATTGCCTAACATCTAGACTACACATGTTTTGTTCTCGGTTTGCCAACACAATGAAAATATAATTCTAAACATTTAAACCTAAATCTTTAGAACCTAACATAGCCCATAATTACTTGGCCTTCTATAGATTTGTGCACTAGGGTTCCCGAGCAAAAAAAATACACAGTTTATAGCTGTCATCATAGGGACATAGAGACACATGCATAATAGGGAGTTGTTGTGACATTTATGTGCCTAGGGTTTTGTACCAAGCTACTACCAGTTTATCTAAGTGTGGATTGAAGAGCTTTGCAAAGCTACAACAATCAAAAGAGTTGTGGAGTTAGTCACGGATAGGAGATCCGTGCAAAGGAGAAGTCTATTACAAGAAGTTGTCCAATTGGAGATTGAAGTTAAGCCTCCTTAAAGATTAGTAGGTTCTACTGTAGGTAGGTACTTCAAGATAGGGTAAGATTCCTTATACTTGTACCCCCTCTTCTTGTTTGTGAATTCTTCGGGAGTGGTAACTTAAAATTTATACTAAGGGATTTTGCATATGAGGGTTTTCCTCATCGTGAACAAATCGTCTTTTGTAACACTATTTAGTTTGATAATTTGATTGTGTCATAATTGAATTTGCATGTAATTTGGGCTAATTAATCAACTTGGGTAATTGGTTAATCAACTGTGGTCAATTTATAACCCAACACACAAAACCACCATTGGTGCAATCCCAACCAAGAATTGCTACTTCCTAGTGTTGACAAATACTACTCGCCCGTGATACTGCATCATTGATCTTTGTGTGCAAGACCACCACATGTGGGATTTTCAAAATTTTAATTCAATAAAATTTTATTAATTGGTATAATATTGACAAAAAAGCTATGTTATAAATCTTATTATATTACACATTGTGTAACTTTAAGTAATATTACACCACTTAATATTTTTTTAATTGAATGTGAAATTTTACAAATCCACAATTTGATTACATCATCTTCATATATTTTCTATATTTATAAAATTTCAAGATGATCAAACATCAATAGCCATGTCATCAACCAATTGTTTAAATTCAAGTTTTTGTAGTTTAAAATAATAAATAAAAGATGAGTGTATGGATCGAATGATAAATAATATCCGATTGGTAGGTAAATTGGCATGCATGTTAAAAACATATGGAACATGTAATCCAATAGTGTGTTTTTCAAAATATAAATTCAATACCAAGTTATTGAATAGTGTAACATTACTTAAAATTATTTGAACCTAATCTTGTGTGTGTGTGTGTGTGTGTGTGTGTGTGAGAGAGAGAGAGAGAGAGAGAGAGAGAGAGAGAGAGAGAGAGAGAGAGAGAATTTAAATTTATGGTCTACGCTTTATGATGATTGTTCATTATCATTAGGGTAAGACACCAATTGGTTATTTATGTAGGTGGAGTTCGAACCCTAAATTTCTTTTTTCTATATTAAGAGATTTTACTAATTAAGCTAATTGAAACCCACTAGATAGAGCTTATTTTGCTTATATAAAAATAAGCTGGGTTTGATTAGCTGTAACAGAGAAAAAACGGGACTTCAAAGGAGAGAACCTGAGAAAATTAGCTAGATTAATTTACAAGCTAATTAGGTTGTAAGTAGTTGATTCCCCCAAGGAACCTAACCAAATAAATCTTAGTTTTAATCTAGTATTCAATAATTTTACATGTTATATAGTAGCTAAATTAAGATGACCATATTCTATATATCATACGTTTGTATATAAACGGACACAATACATAGCATATATTTGTGTCTATATGGATTTAAATTTATCAAGGGGCTCTTGATTTCATGATACTTTCAACAATTTTAAAAGAAAGAATTTGGGTTTTATTTATTTATTTATTTATTTTAGATAGATAGAATTTCAAACTATGGTTCCCACTCTATGAAAATTTCTTTTATTAATTAAACTAAGACATCAATTGATTTTTGGTGTAAGCAGGTGTAAGGACACGATTTGTAACGACCTGTAACAGTGTTGGGTTCGCACGTAAAAAGGCCCAAACAATATCATTTGTAGAGCGTGGGTTTGAAAGGCTAGGCCTCAGTCACAAGACGGTGGTTTTCCGTGGTAGTCATACATAATTAAATTGCGTTCGCCCTAGGAGTCTTTCTCCTGGAGGCGGGCTGGGAGGTTTTGGTTTTTGGCCATTTTTCCTAGCCCCTTTTGTGGTGCATTAACTTTTACATTATATAACCCTTCTTGGTTGATCTTAGCCCTCCACTTGTTGGTCAGGCAGGTGCCTACTTCTGTACCCGTCCCATCAGCTGTCCCTCCTTGCTTTCTGTTAGTTGCGATGATCGAAATCGCCCTGCCCAGGCGTCTTTTCTCATTAACATGGTCAGGACGCTGGCTGGTGCATTTAATGCGGAGGGGACGTGTTTACCTTGAACCAATTTTGCATCGTACCTCCACGTGGGCCCCATTCTACTCGCATCCCCTTCAGGAGGTTGTTTGAGGATAACCTTCATCGAGACGTTGCCCTTCCCCTTGAAGTCCTGGAGTACCGAGGATAGGGTTGTCCTCAGGTGTTCCCCTTGACACCTCGGCCTTTCTTCATTCGTCCTCGACACACACCCTCCTCGGCATGGGCCCTGAGCCCTAATAGAACGTGGGCCGGATTATAAGTTCCCCAGCCCCACAATAGCCCCTCAAAATCCTGCTATCCGACTCCTCGGGCAGATAGGAGGGTTTTGATGACATCAGACATCTGTCAATGCTTGTCAATCCTTGTCACCTATCGGTTCCCGAGACTTTTCATCTGCCCGAGACACGTTCCTAGAGCCCTTGGAAGGCGAAACGTGGCTTCATTAAATACGGGCGGTTTTGTGTTTCCCACGTTCTACGGCATGATGAAGATCGAACGGTGGTGATCCCTTGGTCTTTATGGGCGGGAAAATTTGTGCAGTTACCCTAGAAAGTATAAAAGATTTTTTTGGAACGGATCTGCCTCTTCAGTTTTGCACTTAAGAGTTCTAGCGCGTATACCCTGGGTTCATCTGAACTTTCGTCCAAACTCAAGTCTATCTCCAGCACAAAAAGCCTGTCCGAAGCATCTTTCCTCTTTTATGTAAGTTCCCTACCTCCATTAACTCATATTTTTTCTTTTCTGAGTTTATATTTCTCTGGTTCCCTTTCTTCTCCCGTTGCTGGTTGAGTCTGTTTCGTAAATCATAGAGATGGCCAAATCGAGACTGAGGAAATTAGTCGATACTGAAGAGGCGATGAATAAGTTCATCGCCGATTACAGAATTCCTCCCAACGTGAGTTTGAGGCATTGTAAGATGGGGGAGTGGCACTATAAGAGGGAAACGGACGAGGTAGTAATTCCCGTCCTCGCCTTTGTAGAGGGGGGTATGAGAATCCCTATGGGGCCGGTAACGAGGGATTACCTCAGGCACTTCCGATTAGCCCCCACCCAGTGCACTGACAACATATTTAGGATTCTGGGTTGCGTGGATGCTTTAAACGAAAAGATGGGGTTAAGACTGACCCACCATGACGTGAATTAGTGTTATAATCTCCAAAATTTGAAGGAGAAATCCTACTACATGAAGACGAGAGATGAAAGGGTTCGACTAATTCAATGCCTCCCTGATTCCAACAAGGGGTTAAACAAGGATTTCCTTATCGTCTCCGGTGAATGGCATGATGGCAATCCGTGCCCCATAGTAGAAGGAAAATCAGGTGGGGTATAAGGAATGGAAGGGCGCTGACCCTTTGCGCCATTCTAATCTGAGGTGGTTCGGTAACTAACCATGCGTATATGTTTTTCTTTTTGTAGATCCACACGCTTATCAATGGTATTTTCATTTAGTCAACCGGGTGGACTTGGAGACCGTTCTACAAGCGACAGTTTTCGTAAATGACGGAGATGGTCAAGTCCGAGCCGCTCACAAAAAATTAGGGTACGCTCCCGTTCAGAAGTCATTCGCCGACCTTAGGCACGTGATCAGCAAGAGCCGCCCTCGTCTTCCAAAAATTACCGTGGTCGAGATAGGATTTCTAATCTCCGAAATACCATCTGTCCCAGGGAGCATCCCATTGGTGGGCCCCTCCTCGTCTCATCAAATAGCGGAGGACGAAGGCGAGTTAGATCAGCCCGAGGAAGGGTTTGGGGTGTTTGACCTAGCCAACCAATCCGAGGATCCTCCTGGTGATATAGGTGACCCAGCCTTGTCCGAGGGGGAATTGTCATCAGCAGACACATCTTCTCAGGCCAAGATGGGACTCAAGAGAAAGCCCCCGACCACCCTACTCGAACTCCTCGAGGGTCAACCAGGGAAGGGTGTGCAGGGAACGCCACAACCCAATGCTCCTTCCCCACCACCTCCGCCCCAGGCTATCCAGACTAGATCATCCTCCTCCAAGTCACAGCCACAATCCCCTCGTCCCAAACTTCCTGCTTCTCTCCCACTAGCTCTGCCTCCTCGGTCGGAGAGCACTGATTCAAAGAGGAAAAGGAGTCCCAAGGGTAAGGAAGCCGTGGATAGGGGAAAGTCCCAACCTTCTAAGGAGAGGGATGAAGCCCCACGTGTGAAGCAATTAAAAATTGGGCCCCAAAGCAAGGGTAAGGAGACTGAAGTACAACCTTCCCAGGGCAAGGGAAAGGGTATCGAGGCCCAATTCTCGCCAAGCGCCTGACTTCTCGCCCCAATGCTTCATGGGGGTCCACTGCTGGAAACCGCGTCCATAAGGGACCTTGGAGATGGCGAGGGTGGTTACGTGGCAGACGCACTAGGGAGAACCATGCTACTTCCCACCGACATGGATGGGTTGAAGAAAATGAGGATGCAGGAGGTCTTCCTCAGCACGAAGCGGTACCTAGGCATGGTAAGGCTCTTGAAACCTAAAACTTTATTAACTCTCACTCCCGGTTTGTCATTCACAATGTATTTATCTCCCTTGGCAGGCTCTCCAGGCCACCTATAGGATGGAGGAAGAGGTGAACAATAAGAGTAAGGCGGCCAAGAATGAACGCTCCAAGCGCTTAGTGGCCGCGTAGACTCTCCAAGCTTCTGAGGAGGACCTTGCCAAGGCTAAGACTGCACTAACAAACGCTATCCGAGAAAGGGATAACGCCTCGGCGGGTTTAGCTAGCGCTCAAAAACAGGTCGAGGATCAAACAAAATGCCTGCTAGAAGCCGAGGATCAGTTGCGAATAGCCAAGGAGCTGATCGATGACTGAAATAAAAGACTGGCCAAGGCAGAGCATGACAAAGGTGTGGCGGAGTATGCCCGTGACGAAGCCATAAGGGCCAAGCAGGAGGCCGAGTTTGCCCAAAACGAGGCTGAGGCTGCCAAGGAAACGGCCGAGGATGATGGTTATAATGCGGGGGTAGCTGAAACCTAAGCCATCCTTAAAGCCCAGATTCCTGGAGTATGCAGGCTTTACTGCTCCCAGGTTTGGGAAGAGGCCTTGAAGCGAGCTGGGGTGAATGCTTCATCCGACTTATGGAAAGCGGAGAACATATTCTACCCTACAGCCATCCATGAGGCCACCTCAACCAACTCCGTGGCTGTGAGCGACCAACCCGTGGAAGGGGTCACTCAATCGGAAACTGTACAGGTCGGCGCCTCTCTTGGCGAGACGCTCAAAGAGGGAGAACTTCAGGATGTGATAGAAACATCTCAACGTATGGATCCCGAGGTACCCAAAGAGGTTGCTGAGCCCGTGGTTGGCACTCAAATGCCTAATGCTGAGTAGCCAGCTATACTTGCCCAGCCCCTACAGGCAATTCCCCTTGCCATGGTCCCCAAGAGTACCGACACTGACCCTGTTCACCCTTCCCCAGAAGGGACTATCCTCCAGGGCGTCGAAGCTGATCCCGTTCTGCCTTCCCAGGACGTGGCCGACGCAAAATTAAAGAAGTAGAAACCCTAGCTAGGCTTCGTACTTGTTTTTAGTTTAACGATTAATTTGTTTCTTTTCCATTTTGAAAATTTTGTAATCTATTAGTAGTTTGAACCTGTTGAACATGTATGTATGGAATCCTTTTCTTCCTTTTTTCCTTTGGTTACTTGTTAGTTGCCTTTGTCGATACTTAATATTGTTTATGAATTTTGAACTAATTACCTTAACACGTATGAATAGTTATGCATGCGATAAATTTAGAATCATGTTTCAGAACGTTAGCTTACCTACACTTGCAGAGCCTTGAACTCATTTCTAACCTTCATTCAATGGAGACATAAGCATCATTCGAGATGTCACGTGTAGTTGCTAGGTCCTGCTTAGTATCCAGGTTTCTTTAAAGTAGTTGGCTTCCCCATAAGTTTGAGTCCGAGGACCATGCAATACCTTGGTTCTGTCCAAAACTCGATAGATATTGATAAGTAGTTGGTTTCCCCATAAGTTTGAGTCCGAGGACCATGCAATACCTTGGTTCTGTCCAAAACTAGATAGATATTGATAAGTAGTTGGTTTCCCCATAGGTTTGAGTCCGAGGACCATGCAATACCTTGGTTCTGTCCAAAACTTGATTTTTGTAAGACTTTTAAGTAGTTGGTTTCCCTACAGGTTTGAGTCCGAGGACCATGCAATACCTTGATTCTGTCCAAAACTCGATAGATATTGATAAGTAGTTGGTTTCCCCATAGGTTTGAGTCCGAGGACCATGCAATACCTTGGTTCTGTCTAAAACTTGATTTTTGTAAGACTTTTAAGTAGTTGGTTTCCCCATAGGTTTGAGTCCGAAGACCATGCAATACCTTAGTTCTGTCCAAAACTCGATAAATATTGATAAGTAGTTGGTTTCCCCATAGGTTTGAGTCCGAGGACCATGCAATACCTTAGTTCTATCCAAAACTTGATTTTGATAAGTAGTTGGTTTCCCCATAGGTTTGAGTTCGAGGACCAAGCAATTCCTTGGTTCTGTCCAAAACTCGATAGATATTGATAAGTAGTTGGTTTCCCCATAGGTTTGAGTCTGAGGACCATGCAATACCTTGGTTCTGTCCAAAACTTGATTTTTGTAAGACTTTAAAGTAGTTGGTTTCCCCATAGGTTTGAGTCCGAGGACCATGCAATACCTTGGTTCTGTCCAAAACTCGATAGATATTAATAAGTAGTTGGTTTCCCCATAGGTTTGAGTCCGAGGACCATGCAATACCTTGGTTCTGTCCAAAACTTGATTTTGATAAGTAGTTGGGGGAATTAACCCCTCGACTACGGCATGAGACCTTGGTTTTAGGGGAATTAGCTCCTCAGCCAAGCCCCTAGAACCATCCGTGTGGCTGACGCTATGAAGTGTAGCCCCTAGTAAAGAAACATAGCCCCTAGTGGAATTTTATGCTAGAACACTACAACCGGCTGTTAGAAATGACAAGGGAGCTATCTCGACCTACCGCCTATGCCAACACACAAGCCTTTCCCACAGACGGCGCCAATTGTAAGGACACGATTTGTAACGACCCGTAATAGTGTTGGTTTCGCACGTAAAAATGCCCAAACAATATCATTTGTAGAGCGTGGGTTTGAAAGGCTAGGCCTCAGTCACAAGACGGTGGTTTTCCGTGGTGGTTATACATAATTAAATCGCGTTCGCCCTAGGAGTCTTTCTCCTGGAGGCGGGCTGGAAGGCTCTGGTTTTTGGCCATTTTTCCCAGCCCCTTTTGTGGTGCATTAACCTTTACATTATATAGCCCTTCTTGGTTGATCTTAGCCCTCCACTTGTTGGTTAGGCAGGTGCCTACTTCTGTACCCGTCCCATTAGCTGTCCCTCCTTGCTTTCTGTTAGTTGCGATGATCGAAGTCGCCCTACCCAGGCGTCTTTTCTCATTAACATGGTCAGGACGCTGGCTGGTGCATTTAATGCAGAGGGGACGTGTTTACCTTGAACCAATTTTGCACCGTACCTCCACGTGGGCCCCATTCTACTCGCATCCCCTTCAGGAGGCTGTTTGGGGATAGCCTTCATCGAGACATTGCCCTTCCCCTTGAAGTCCTGGAATGCCGAGGATAGAATTGTCCTCAGCTGTTCCCTTTGACACCTCGGCCTTTCTTCATTCGTCCTCGGCACACACCCTCCTCGGCATGGGCCCTGAGCCCTAATAGAACGTGGGCCGGATCATAAGTTCCCCGGCCCCACAACAGGGTTTGAACCCCAATTTTCTTATTTCATGAAATTTTTTTTTACTAATTAAGTTAACTGGAACCTACAAAAGAATTTGGGTCGGAATCTCAAGACTCGAGAGCAAAACATATAAAATATTTATAAAACATGAATATTAGTTTATTATCCTACACGTGGTGGATCAATTTACTAATAAAAATATTCCAATCTTAAACCTTTATAAAAATAATGGAGAAGAGATAACACAGACCTTCCTAGAGTAGTGAAAGTGCTGAGAATCATGGCGCAAGATCAAGACATGCTAATAGAACTCATTGGGGTGATGATGTTGAAATTGTATGAAATTTGGATGGTTGAAGATAAATGGTCTTCTGATGAAGACTCGTGACTATACCATGAGGTTCACCCTAATTTTGGAAAATTCCTCAGTTAAGGCCCCAGAAACAGGGATTTTGCCTTTTTTAGTAATATTTATTTTCCTTTATAATTTTTAGTTTAAAAGTCAGAATAAAGTCCCGTCTATTTTGGGACGTCTCTTGGAGACATTAGTTTCAATTTCTGAAATTATCTCAATTTTTCCATTTTTGGTAAAAATTACTATTTTTTTACTTAATTACATGATTAACACAAATTAAGGTTTTCTGGGAATTTTCCTAGGCGCCCTAGGTTTTCTTTTTGCTATATAAATGCATTGTAGCCTCCAAGGCAATTCAATTATCACACTAATAAAAATTCATATTTTTATCTATCGTTTCTCTTTGGTGGATTCTAGGTACCTATCATCTTGTGAATTTAAGAAATCCCTCATGGATTTAAGGTTTTCAATCAGGAGCTAACATGTTTAGTTTCTTCTTATCCAGAAAGCAACGTGTTTATTTTCTTGTTGATTCAACGACATTTAAAAAAAAAAAAAAAAAAATCTGAGAATGAACTAACCTAAACCAAACTAGAATTGAACTTACGCAATTCAACTTGGTTCGATTTTATGGTCTGCCAACACGACATATCATGTTGTTCTTTTAGTTTTTTCCAATAATTATAATTCCATGCAGGGTTCATGAGCAAATAGTCAACATTGCCTTCTGTACTTCTTTTCCCCTTGGTACTATATGAGCCCCTTTGTACACACACACACACCAGAAGTTTCACAGAATTACAAAGAACCTTCTAGGGTGAGTGTGCTCTTTATCAAAATTCGAGACAATAGGGCACCCATATTAGTGTCCTACATGAATAGCCCTTATCCGTGTACATAGGGAAACTAATAATAAGAACCAGCCAACCTAGTGCCTAGTGGAGCTTCATGTCTCTCGACTAATGGGAAGGCAATGTGAAACACGAAAGAAAGCAAATCAAAATTATTTTGAAAAAAATGTAAGAGGAAAAGGAGAAGGTGAAAAGTTAAAAGAATGTATTAAGCGTATTTGTTTAGGAAATATTTTTAGAAATTTTTAATGAAAAAATAAAAAAAGTAATTGAATTTTTGACAAATTTTTATATTTTTCATAAAAGTTGTATAAAGACTTACTTAAAATAGTTTATTAATTAATGTCCTAAGGATACCCATTAATTTGACCCAAAACTTAAAAGGAGGAAGAAGAAGTTACAGTTGCCATTGGGAGCTCCTATTTTTATAAGCATCCACTTTTTTCCCACAAAAGAGCTAATAGTAGCAACTAGTAGTATATAATATCTTATTATATGGGTAATGATATTCTTACACCTCTTTTTTTTTTTTTTTTTAATGTTTATTCTTTTTACATCTACTTTCATGTATGTTAAAGTATGGACATTTCTGTGGTAAAATCTCTGATAGCTGCATAAGAGATCTGATGTTTGATCACCGTCTACACCAAAAACTGATTGGTGTCTTGGTCTGATGATAAAGAGCAATCATTAAGAACGGATGTTATAGGTTGAAACTTAAAAAAAAAAGAAAAAATATGGACATTTTTGCATCAATTGTAAGAGGATATATATATATATATATATATATATATAATTTGATAATTACAATAATAAAGGAGAGCTTCTTCCACTCTTGGCAATCTTATTCATCCTTAACCAGAGGAATTTGAGCCTTTAATTATTGTGTTCACCTATTAATTAGAAGTTTAGATTAGGAATCAATTCTTTCTCAAAAAAAAAAAAAAAAAAATAGGAATCAATTAAATTAACCAAAAAAAAATTAGCCTGCCCAAAATGACCTTTTGTTTAGTGTCTTTTATTACAAAGTAAAATAAAATAATGCCACAATATTTTATGTATGAAATACGTACATATTTAGGATGTAATGTAAATTTATAAAATTGCAGAGCAAGTAAGCAGGGAATCAAAGTGAGCTGAATATTTTCATTCCAATTAGTTAACTTATATGAATTATCCCTCTATTCCATCTCGTTTTAAATTCTGGTCCATTCTACCTGTTTTGGTCAATTCTACTAAATTTCACTAAGTTTAGTGATTTCGGCTGGTGTGTAAATCGATCATTATTTTTTTTCTTTCTAAATCCATTTTTTATTACTTCACTCACATTTGACATTTTATTATTATTTCCTTTAATAATGTGTTTATCTTGTTACTTTACTCACATATGACATGATCTTTTTCTTCATTGATATATATTTTTTCTTTACTCATATATGACATATTATATACTTTTATTATGTAATGATTTTTGGGTTTAGACCCTTGTCAAAATACTGTATTTAACAAGTTTTAAAACCAAGTTGATTATTAGATTTGTTATGAGAGCTTTACGTTAAACACATAATCATCAATATCATGCAAGTGTGGAAATTTAAATAAGGCACAATATAATGACCTAAGAAACCAATGAAACCAAAACAGTTTCACATTAAAAACTTGTGAGGACTTGACCTTATCAATCATGAGGTGAAGAGATTCACTATTAGATAGAGATTTACAGTCAGAATAATCCTATTTGTTGTAAATCTAACTACAAGTACTAAAGTGAGCTCTGAATCTCACAAATGTCTCTAATAGCAATCTACAACTACGTGAACCTCCATCCTAAGGCTTCAATGTCCCCTTGAAGATTTGAATCCAATATACTTGATATTTGGAGATTAGTAACTTGAATCCATTTATTCAAAGAATATTGATTGATCACTAGTAGAGACTTGAAAGAACAGTAGGTACAAACCTTTTAGATCTCAAATTGAGCCACTCCAAAGTCTTGAAAAATGTGCTTTATGGTTTTCTTTATATACTCAGTGAAATAGGTCTGAAACCCTAATAGTTTGATGAGCTGTAAACCTAATTATGAAAATACAAAGTTCGATCGGTCAAACATAAGTTTTGATTGGTCGAAATTGTTAAAAATTTGATTCCTTGAATCAAATGATTTCTTGTTCTTGCACATTGAAGCAGTGCCTTGAGCATTGTCTAATCATTTCTATAAACTTTTTGAGTTATAACTAGACAAGTTTGTGTTTGCATGTTTGCTAATAAAACTATATAAAAATATAAAATACTACAAAAAAGATTGTTATTTGCGATGAAACTTTTTCGATGACTACAAAAAGCCGTCGGAAAAACTAGCTTTTTCGACGGCAAGTCTTTTTCGTCGACAATTACTCGTCAAATATTAAAATATTTGTGACGGCAAAATGAGTTCGTCGAGGATGCCTATTATTTTTGTCAAAAATATGATTTGTTTTGGAGGGAAGTTTTCCCGCCTTACTTTTTACGACGACATAAAAATGTTCATCGCTAATAAAGTATTATTTACGACGACCGAATAAAAACCGTCGGAACTAGTAACACTTGTGACGGCTTTTGTGTGTCGAAAATACAAAATATATATTTTTTATGGTGTTATTATTTGCGACAAACATTCTTCCATCATAAATATAAAAGAGGGTATTATTTACGATGACTGAATAAAAACCGTCAAAACTATTAACACTTGTGACGGCTTTTGTACGATGAAAATACAAAAAATTATATTTTTTATGGTGTTATTATTTTCAACAAAAATTCTTCCATCGTAAATATAAAATAGGGTATTAGTGACAGCCATGAAGCCATCGAAAATGGTGAAATATTTTGGAGGGAAAATTCCCCCTTACTTTTCACAATATTTGTGACGAAATTTATCCATCACAATTATTTTATTTTATTTTTTTCTAACTGAGTTCGTATTTGTGACGAACATACTGACCGTCGTAAATAGTTAATTTTCTTTAAAAGAAAGAACTTATTAGTGATAGAATTGGATCCCTCCCAATAAATAATATTTGCAATGGACATAAGCTGTTGACAATGGTAATTTTTTTTAAAGGGGGGGAATTCATGCCCTTATTTTTATGTGTTTGACAATTGTTTTCCATCACTATATATTGCATTGTTATTTGTGACGGACATTTTGGTCGTTGTTAATAGTTAAAATTTTCTTAAGAAAAGAAGGTATTAGTGTCGATAAGGTAAATCTGTCACAATAAAGGTGATTTCCAACATATATATGGCCATAAAAATTTATTATTTTATTTGAATGGTAAATTTTCCTCAATTTTTTCTTAAAAATGTAGAATTTTTTCTTAATTTTAAAAATTGCAAAAAAAAAAAAAAAAAAAATTTCAAGACCCTCCAAGTAAAAGGCATTTTTATTATTTTGAAGCTTTTAGGGGAAATTTCGTCACTTTAGAAGTTTATGGGTATTTTGGTTATTTCATAGCTTTGGTGGTGTATTTTAGCCATTTTGGATGGTCGGATTGTGTCAACAGGGTTAATCAAAGTTTCCCAGTGGGTGGGTACAACAACACATGTCCATCATGCAACCAGATGGAGATCCAAAATCTGACCGTTGGATTAGTAGAATATGGTGAAATATTTGTATTTGTAAATTACAATGACAATCAGATGATCAAATTGTGAGAACAGAAAAGTCAAATCTTGCGAAACTTTGTCAAAGTCTATTAAACTTGGTCAATCTTTGGTCAAACTTCAAAGTTGGTTCCAAGACCACTGGATTTGATCAAATTAGGTAGATCAGGAGGTTTTAAGTAGGTTTTGGGTATTGGTCAGTGTTTTAAGGTTTTTTGGGTTTTTATGCCTTTATCAGTTTCAAGTTTAAAAATGGCAGTCAAAGGTCATATGCAAATCCATTGGGGTCATTTTGTAGGTTTTTGGTTGTATTTTGTAGATCATTTTCTCGATTCTTAGTGATATTTATATAGTTTATAACTCACTTGGAAGAGAATTGTATATTTTTATTGATTGAAGTTTCATGATAGGTGGATACAACGACACACATCCATCTTGTGCCAGAGTTAGATTAAAACTTTGATCATTAGTTTGAAAGAGTGGGATAAATATTAGTTTTGATAGATTTTGAATTCAATCAAACAGTTGGATTAGGAGAATGTGACCAATCAAAATTTCTTAGTGTCTTGGTACAACAACACGTCCATAATACTCTAGACTCAAATCCAAAATCCGACCGTTGGATTGGAAGAATGTGGTGAGATATTGGTTTTAGCAAAGTATGACAACAATTAGACGGTTAGATTGTGAGAAATGAGTAGTCAAAGTTTGCAAAACTTGGTTAATATTTGGTCAAACATGGTCAACCTTTGAAAAACTTTTAAAAAAATGTCATACCTAATATTTTAAAATAATCTTTAATTAAAATTTGAAATCAATGTATTTTAATTATGAAATAAGATGATTTTGGAAATTTGCGGGCAGGTTTGTACACAACATTCTTAATATTAATTTAACAAAATTCAGTTAATGAGATGTCAAGTGGAAAATGGTTTTTCCTTCAAATGGAGTGGTTTTGCCAAATAAAATACACAATTAAAGTTTATTTTTATTTATTTTTTAATATTGAGGTTATATTTCTGTAAAATAAATCCACCTAAACAATATTGAGGTTATATTTCCTTGACATTTTTTAAAAGAACACTTGCTAAAAAATAATTGCAAGAAGTAAAATTTCATAGTGTTTCTATCTTTTATTAATAATAATAATAATAATAATAATAATAATAATAATAATAATAATTAAAAAAAATGATATTTCAAAGTGACCAAAAAAAAGAAAGTGACGTGGTTGTCATTAAAAAAAAAAAAACATAATTTTAATAAATAAAACAAAAAGAGAAGTCACATTGCAGTAAAATAAACCCAGCCCCACATTGTTAAAAAAACACACACGGCAATATCATTTTAACTTAAAAAAAAAAAAGAAAAAAAAGAAGAAGAAGAAGACAAAACCCTACCTCTCCCTATCACTAAAAAACAAGCGCCTACCTTTTTATTTTTTCAATCCCACGCCTCCCTTTTTACTTAGTAATCCTAACACTCTATTTCACTCACTAAGAAAATAAAGAAGAAAAAGCTCTCACCTCATTAGCCTAGGTTAGTTTTCTTAAATCCTTATATCTTGATTTATATATTTTGTTAATTTAGTGGATTACTAAATGGATTTGTTGGTTGATTTATTTTATCTAAATTTTGGGTTTGGTTTAGATATATCTCTTTCATAATATACAATCTTGTATTGTAGGTAAAATTCTTGACAGTTTGGTACTAGACCATAGTGTAATGTTTGTGTGTATTGGTGGCCCCAACCAATTTGTTGATTACTTTTAATTATATGCAAGCACCTATTGCACATAATTTATTCCAGTATAACCAACATAAATTTTTTTTCCCTATTTTATTGAGGTTGTTGAAACCAATGATAAATTTGCTCATTACAGTTTTCAATTAATTGCTATTCTTAGTTCATATATAATTTTTATGTGACTTGTTGTGATGATGGATATATTGTTAAGAGTGATGGGGATGTACTATTAATGTGGTTATTGGTGGTGGATGTATTCTTGGAAGTTCTCATTCACAGGAGAACTACAAGGTTCTTGACAGTAGTAAGAATTTATGATAGATGCAATGTTTGTGTCAGTAGTAAGGATTTATTTTTGATGTTTTGTCATTTTATCATGGTGATTGTGTTAATTTTTTTAAATGAATATATTTTAGTTAATTCTTTATTATTTACTGTAAACATAAAAATTTGTGTAGTTATAATTTTTGTATATTTATTCAGTTTAATCTAAAATATTGCAGACCAATGTTAGGGAGGAGATCGTAGTGTGAATAATTACACAAGATGACTTTGAGGAGGAAGGTGACTCCCAGCTAGAGGAAATTAGCTTGGATGATGACTGATCTTCCAATTCTTATGCTTTCAAGTTTAGTGAAGGATATAATATAGCTTTCATGTATTATTGAACATCATGCTATTTTGTAGACTTCTTAATATTTGCATTTTTATTGCATTATTCACTTATTAGTTTTGAACAATTATGGATTTGTACTTGTTATTTGAATGGAAAATTTTTTATGAGATGTATGTTTGTAATTTATATATTATTTTATTTACTTTCATATAATTCATGTATTTCTTTTTCGACAAAATTGTTTTGTTGCAATTAAACTACTAGAAATGACCTTTTTTTTTTCGACGAAGCTATTTTGTTGCAAATAATGTATTAGTGACGTGGTAACTAATTTTTAATAACGGTCAAAGTTCGTTGAAAAGACATAAATGGTCACTAAGATTTTGTATTTTTGACGAAAAGCTAAGTATTTACGATGGCTTTTGGTCGTTGAAAAAAATATATTAACGATGGCTATAGTTCGTCGCAAAATGTATTTGGTCGTTTGACTTCATCATTTGAAATTGTATTTTTGACGGCAAATCAAGTATTTATGACGACTTTTTGTCATCGAAAAAATACATTAACGATGGCCTTAGTTCATCGCAAAATATATTTGTTCGTCCAACTTCCTCGTACGAAGTTGTATTTTCAACGGCAAAACTAGTATTTATGATGACTTTTAGTCGTCGAAAAAATACATTAATGACGGCCTTAGTCCATCACAAAATGTATTTGGTCGTTCAACTTCCTCTTATGAAGAAGTATTTTCGACGGAAAAAATAAATTGCTAACAACGGCTTTTTACTGTCGAAAATGAGTGTTAGCGATGGCCTTGTCGGTAATATAGTATTATTGACGAGGCTTTTACCGACGGACGTCGACGGCCTTTTGCCGTCGATACTACTAATCTACGACGGCTTTTTGTGTTGTTGCGACGAACTTTGGCCGTCGCTAATAGCAATCTTTTTTGTAGTTAAACCTAACCATGATGATATTACGAATGTACATTATTTGATTTTGAATTCATAATTTGATTTGGTATAGTATCATGTGATGCAAAGTTAGGTATATAAATTTTAATGATAACCCCTAAATTGTATGCCGAAATAGGTTGGTACTGAAATGTTTCATTCCAATGGACAAACTAGAACGGGGTCCAAAATGGTAATCAAAACATTAGATCTAGGCAACTAGGCGACTAAGGGTCCACTTTTAATGTGAGAGGAGGGAGCACCTTGTCAATATTCTCCGAAATAGGGTTATGCAACAATCCGCTTAATCCATCCATTCTGCTTTGCTATACATCACCCTACTTGGATATGATATTTATTTTCAAGCGGTTTAAGTGGGTTCAACTATTAAAGTAGTGGGTCAAGTTGGGTGGCGGGTTGAGTTTTTTTAAACCATCAAGACTCGAACCAACCCACCTATATATATTCATATCTTGTTATTCTATATATCATATCATATTTTAAATTTTTTTAATTAAATCCATGATTTATATATATTAATTTGGAAAATGTGATACTTTTCCAACATATCTGTAAGTATATATAATGACACGGATATGCTTATTTTTTTTTTCTTTTTGGGAAAAAAGTTAGAAAAATACTCATACCATAAATCGTGTGTACTTTGATCTATGAGAAAGTAGACACATCCTATAATTTCCTTTAATGATTTATATTTTTGTTGCAAGTCAAATGATTTATAAGATTTATAAGATTTTTGCATACCCTAGTTTAAATCTTGCACACCCTGATCACATATCAACCTAGCCCTAAAACCAATATTATTATCATCATCATCATCATTGTGATCTGTGTGAATGCATGCGTATATGGTATGTTATATGCGTATATGGTATTTAATAATTAGAAAATACAGAGGGTTTGTTATATGTATGTGTATTGTTAATATGTTATAATAACTTTTTGTTGTAAAGTTAGTGATTAAAAAAAAAAAAGTAGACACTTAATGTATTATTTATGTATAGATGAGTTTGTTTGTGTGGGTCAATAATTAATATAATATCAATGAGTTCAGTTTCGTCATTTAGTTTACAATATTTCTATAAAAATAATGACAAATAGATAATAACAACTGTATAAAAATAGAACTGCTATATACAGACATAACAAAATAAAATGGTCACCTAATAGAAGCAAATTGTAAAATTTCATGTATTTGTGTATGTGTGTTTGTGTGTTTTTTTTTTGGTTGTTGATAGCACAATATATTCAACTTCTCTTTATATTAAATTTTGTTTAATTTAAATATCTCAATGACTCTCCTAAATTTTTTTTTTTTGGAGCCGCCATTGCAACACAAAACAAAAACTAATCCACCCAATCCACCGAGTCAAAATCGCCCAAATTTTTAACTGACCCACCATTTTTATAATTTGATGAATTGGCAGTGGTTTAAAATTTTTCTAACCCACTATTAGCAAATAAGTTAAAAAATTTCTCCTTAACCCGTCTAAGCCACAAACTGCGCGTACTTAGTAATTTTCCGGGTCTTAACACTCTGTCAGACTGTCCTGTGTTGCCATCGTTGGGATATGCAATGTTTATGAGGATGAAGCGTGAGCGGTGAGCCACCCTTAGAAACGTATTAATATTACGTTCTTTTCAAGAATGTTAAAAAGGAGCTCTGTTAGGCACTTAGGAGAGTTTGAGCCACCCCTCGCACTTTCAAGGAATTATTGTTCGAGCAACTTCTCTCTCCTCTCTCACTGGGTCATCTCTCTCTCTCTCTCTCTCCTATATTTGCCATTAATTGTAAAGTGTACTAAATTTTCTTCTTTTTAATTATGAGGCCTTGAAGAGAGTAGCTGTCTTTATCCCTAGTGTGAGCTGTGAGGCGTACGTGTAGAACACCAGGCCCGCCTAGAAAATGTCCATCTTTTTAGACAGCGATACAATAGTAAAATTGTAACAGCACAAAACTAGAGGGTGTGTATGAGAGTGAGTTCTGTAAAATCATCATGTGGAGTGTTTTTTTGGGTTGACTCGCTTGTGGCTTTCTTGATTTGGATGGTTCAATTCCTCAAAAAGAAGAGAGGGAGGGTTTCTCCAACATACGAAACTGAAGTCAATCAACTGTCAAGATTAAGGAAAATGGTGTTTCTTGTCGAATTGTATAGAGTTGAGAAAATTACTATTCCTTTCTTCCCTCTCCTTTGCATTATTAGAGCATATCAAGGAAGGACTTAGATTCTCTCGCACTACTTTTATATATTATCCATATGCATCATGTGTTAATCTTAAAAAAAAGTGGACACCTGATCAGGAAAGTATGGACATTGTGAGTAAGAAGTGTATATCAAGAAGTTTGAAAGAATAATTTTCCAATAAGGAATGAACTTGACATTGATTTTATATGTTGAGAAACTCCAAGGACACAACTTTTATGTCACAAACTTTCCATAACTTTGATGTAGTAGATTATAAGTGGTAGGAAAAAAAATGATCGATCTATGTGAAAGTAATTGACCACCATTCACAATGAACCACTTTAGCAAGTTGTGGCAAATGATGTGGTCTTAAAAGAACTATCATATATAAGACAATTCACATCCAGATTATCAAAATTCTTTATTTTGGCTTACCAAAAAGTTATTTTTTTCTACTTTACTCAGTCACTTTAACACTACACACAACATCCTATTATCCATTTTACTATACGTCATATTAAAATAATCATTTTTTTTCTTTCTAAAATCAACCCAAACCCAAAATCAAATCACGCTAGATCTATATGCTCTAAATCACTTTTAAGGTCATATTTTTCATGAGTTGGCATATACTTTGACAAATACACGTTACTTGTAATTGGGTAGATTTATGATATGTTTAGAATATCATGAAATATGTTGAGTAATCAAGACAAGTGATATTATTAAAGATATGAAGATTGCACCAAGAAACAAGTAAAGAAAAGCCGAAATAGTGAACCTCAACACTAGCTAGTCACGACACTAACTCGATAATAGCATCTATTGAGATTAAATGAAGGACATCAACACTAGCTAGACACTTCTCGGTCTATCGAGCTATGTAGATTCAAAATTCTCAGATCATAATTTCGGTCCATGATGACTTGGAGTACTAGGGATTCATTTGCTAAACTCCTAATGGGTATAAAGGCTTTATTTGATCGTCGTCAAAGACACAGAGACTCAATTAGAAAACTCATATACTTTTGGAGAAGTTACTGTGTACTTGTATGCCTTAGGGTTTTGTTACTAAGTGCTTCCAGATCCAACAACAAACATCAGTTGCTGGGAAGTTAGTCAAGTACTAGACCCGTGCAAAAGGGAAGAAGACTTTACAAGATCAAGTCCAATTAGGGATTGCAGTGATGGTTTAATTGTAGGTTGATACTTTGGAATAGTCCGAGGTACGTAGTGGTAAGATTCATTGTATCTGTAACTACTTGATTCTTAATTAGTGATTCTTGGGAGTGGTGATCAGAAAATCACCCGGTGGAGTTTTTGCCTTGTGAGAGGTTTTCCCTATTAGTCAACAAATCATCGTGTCAATTGATTTTCTGCTGCACTTTAGTTTATTTGGTGATTTGTGTGTGCCTTCATGATTTGCATGTAATTTGATCTAATTAATTAACTTGAGTAATTGAATTAATTAACCAGGGTTAAATTATAACTCAACAAATACCATGCTAGATCTACACCAGATTTGAACTGCACTGGATCTGTGATGATGGGAACTTGAGATCTGCACTAAATCTACATTGCAACCGCAATGGCACCCCAAACCCAAGCCGGTGCTATCCAAACCCACCACCAAATCAAACCAAACCCAAAAATCGATCAAATCTATTGTTTTTGCCTTTTTTGGTGGTCGAAAGAGGCAGCCATTTGACGGAAGTGTCATCATTTAGTAGTCAAGAGTGACGAGAGGAGAGAGAATGGTAGAGAACAGAGGAGAAAGAGATAATTAAAAAGAAAAAAAATGATTTACAAATTCTACAATGTCTGTGTATATTTAGACAAATAATATAGCACTTGTAAAATTTTGAATAATAAGGGGTTTGTTTTGTGAAATTTTGCAATGGTGAATTCTCAAATTAAACAATTTTACATATCAAAGTGTGTGTGTGTGTGTGTGTTAAGATGGACTTGGAATTAGGCATTGCTTGAGCATTAGCATTAGGTGTGCCAAATGTCGGCATTTGGCACATCAAACTCTAAAAACTCACCAACATCATATGTTCCAAATGCCAAAAAAAATTGGCATTTGCTATAATACAATTCTATTATTGGCACCGCATAGGCAGAAATGTCATTTTTTTTCCTCATTTTTTTATTCATTTTTTTCTCTACTCTCAAACATATCTCGCTTTCTTTGTCTCTCTTTCCATTTGCCTCTCAGCGTCTCTCACTCTCACTCTCAAATGCTGCCACCGAAGATCTTGCACCGAGGCTGATCTTGCCTAGCTATAGGTTCATCACAATTTTTATTTGTTTTTGTTTTTGTTTTGGTTTTAGGTTGATTTGTGGGTGTGGTGCGACTAAATTTCTAGTTTGAAATAAATCAAACAAGTAAGTTTCACTAATGCGAATTTGTATTGATGAATATGTGGTACAATTCTCCAAAATTACAAAAGAGTGATCCTCTGATTTGATCTCTTTGAAAGACTTATTGGTTGGGATTGTAATAATGTGATTTTGACTCAAACACCAAATATCCTTCAATTTAGCTGAAGGATGGATCGAAGACCCTTGAAATAGAATTACAATGAATATCTGGCTATGAACTTGTTAGAAATTCTTTGTTTTTCGTGAGTTCTTCGTGTTCTTGGTGCATTCTTCATCTTCAAAGGTTCGTGGTGGAAGTTCTTCGGTGCTTTAGAGGTTTGAATTCGTAGAGCTTCGTTGTTTTGTGGTTTGTTGAGATTTCTAGAGACTTTTGAGCTTGATTCTAGTGAACTTTGAGACCTAGGAAGATGATTTGGATTATTTCTTTTCGAATGTTCTTCGTATTCGAAGGTTTGTGGCGGAAGTTTTTCGGGGCTTTAGAGGCTTGAATTCGTAGAGTTTCACCAATGTGTAGTTTCTTGAAGTTTCTAGAGGCTTTTGAACTTGATTCCAATGACCTTTGAGATCTAGGCAGGTAGTTTGAATGATTTTGCTTCAAATGTTCTCTATATTCGAGGTTGAAGTTCTTGAAGTTCTTGGAGGCTTCAGGGCTTGATTCCAGCAGAGCTTCCATATTTTTGAATCTTCTTTGATACTGCTTGTGCTCTAGATCTCTTGGCATGTGTGTTCCAAGATCTCTCCCAAGGTGTCTTGGTGTTTAGAAATGCCTTAGGAAGGTTTCTGTTTATAGGAGTTTGGGGGTGGGTGAGCGACATGTGACGAAACTTGATTGGTGACATGTGTCATAGTTTGATTGGAGGAGCTTTAAGACTTTTTCTCCAAGACATGTGGCATCTTTTGATTGGTCGAAATGTTTTGATTTTCAAGGTGACACATGTCAGCACTCGATTGGACTACCTCTGTCATCGCTTACACGCGTTGAGCTACTTATGTCATCACTTACACGCGCCGATGTGTGCTTGGTTCTTGCATGTATTTTATGCCCCTATTTCAATGACACTTGGCAAATTTCTATTGGTTTCTAAGTAGTGATAGTAAAACCTAGTAGCAGTACATGGCACTTTGTAATTGGCCGTATTTTGTAGACTTGGTAGTACGATGTGTCAGCTTGTGATAGGTCAAGAATTTTCTCTCTCTACAATGGGTTTTATTTTAGTAGTTTTGGGTGGTGATGGTTGTAGGTTGTGTGTGATAGTGGGTTGATTTTGGGGTTTTATTATGGTAGTTTTGGGTGGTGGGCGTTGGTTGTTGCGGCAATAGTTGGTTGGTGGCCGCTGTCCACTGGATTGGAATAGTTTTGAGTTAATATTATTTTAATGTGTTTTATATATATACCCCCCCCCCCCCAAAAAAAATGAAAGCAATCGTGAGTCCGTACATTTATTTCTTCTAATTTTGTTCCCTTTGTCGTGGATGCAAATAAAGGAACTTTAAAGTCATTCCGATTGTCAAATAAGTCGCATTGTCAAGCATTTCTTCTTCAAGTAATGAAGTAATCAATAAAAATCTGTAAATTAACATTCACTTCATTAATTTTCTTGGGTCTTCTCCATATTTTCCTTTGTCTGGTTCAATTTTCAATATATATACATATATATATATATATATGTATGTATTTTTTTTCTTTGTACGCTCTGTTTGTTTCAGTATTAACGTTTTATAGAAATTTGCTCATTTTTCAAAGAGCATTTTCTAGAAAACTGTCTCATTTTCCAGTGTTTGGTAACAACCTTGAAAATGAGCTTGAGAATGTTTTTTAGTGTTTGATATGGAATTTTTCAAAAAATATTTCTTTTATAATTTAAAACATGTATATTATGTAAACTAACTAATGTAATCATTATAAATAAAAAACCAAGAATGAATTTGGTTTTCATACTAAAATTTTGACAATAAATACAATCAAAATTAATTAATTGTGAAACTTTCATGATCTCTACCACTCATCTTGCTCATATATATAGACAGTAACGTACGTATACACACACACACATATATATCAACCATTTGTCTATATATATATATATATATATATATATATATAAATTTGACAGGGGAATACATTTTCAATAAGTATAAATAACAATAACTTTTAATTGTCTACTTTTTTTGTTGGTATACTAATTGTGTACTATGGTCAACCACAAGTCTCCAATATTATTATAAATTATGTATTTACATAATGTACTGTATAATATATCATCACTGCATAGTGTCTGCCAACAAAAAAAGTATTTGCCAACAAATGCAATTCTCCAAAATAATTATCATTTATTATATAACAATATTATTAGTCCACAGTAAAGATTGTCCCATGTAAAAGCAATTTAGAGCAATATAGGTACTATGTTTAAACTTTTCATCTTTTACTTCATTCTTTCTTTCTTCTTCTTCTTCTTTTTATTTTATTTTTTATTTTTTTGCACTTTATGTATGAAAAAGAATTAACTTTTGCCTGGAATCCATCAAACCGAAAATTTCTTAGAGAAAAAAGAAAATCGAGCTTGAAATTCAAAGCAAAGAATTAGGATTTTGGTAGAGAGGAATGAAATAATTACCACTGCAAATTTGTTCTCCTTTGCAAGTTGGAGTTATTGATCGATCAGTGAAGGAAAAAAAAAATCTAATCAGAGAATAGTGTTATAGAGGGGAAGAGAAACATGGAGAAAAGAGAGAAGAGAGACAGAGAGAGAGAGATCTATGGGAAGAGGAGAGACCAGAGTTAGTGACAGTGAGGGTGTGAGGAGAGAAAAAGCAAAGAGAAGAGAGAAAAAGTGAGAAAACTTACCATGAGAGAGAGAAGGGGCCAAAAAATTATGTTTCCTACAGCTATAGACGAAGATAATATTTATAGGAGATGCAACGCGTGAGAGAGAGATTGTTTTCCAAAAATTTTTTTTGGAAAACAACCTATAGAAAATAAACCTTATTTTTATTAGAGTTTTCTGTTGACCAAAGATAGTTTTCCATTGACCAGGTTTTTTTTTGTGCTACCAAACACTGAAAAATGTGGAAAACTATCTTTATAGAAAGTTTTCCAGCGAAACAAACAGAGCAGTATACAACAATTGAGTAGTTGTTTTTGTTAGGTTATGTGGAGCCTAGTTTATGTTTGATCTAATTTATGAGCTGTTTTGACATGGACATATTACGGTTTTCAATGAGATATTTTCTAATTTGGGCCCTGTTTTTGGCCCATTTTGGCCCCATTGTTTTGGTGTATTTGAAAACTGTATTGCATGGTCGCCTTTGTATTTTTTTTCCCTAACATAGTAAAAACATAGAAATTTTATAGATGTAAGCAAATTTCCGAATCACTTATATCTTGAATCTTGTGATTATTGTTCTTAGCACATATTTTTCTCTATTTTTGTTTCATATAGGTTCAAGAATATTAGGTCAAATTCCTAAAATTTTTATCTACTTTCGTAACTTTTTATTTTAATTTCCTACTTATGTATATGACCCCTTTTTTTTCATTTAATATTTAACTTGTAGTATATAATATGTCCATCTTATTTAATTAAAAAATTTAAATAAAAGGAAAACAAAATATGTTATTATTATTTTCAAACATTTTAGTGAGCCATTTGAAACTTTAATAGAGTTTCATCTTGATTAAATTATTGAATTGCAAACATATATTAGGCTACTTGGCCTAAAGATGTTATATAATGGATAATTTTTATTATATTAGAATATATAATTATTATAGATGATCAAAATAATTAAAATTAAAATTTAATTTTAAACTTTTAAAAATTTTTAGTAATAGAAATTTAGTTGGCGTAAAATTTTATGTTTCATGAAACTTGATTGTTAGGTTTTATTTAAGTTGGCTGTGGGTGAATTGGGCTTGGGCGACCATGTTAGCCCACTTGTTCAAGACCCAACGCAAAGCCTGAGACCCATCAGATGAATTAGACTTGGTGCGCGGGAGACAGTTAGTCTTGGGCCTCATCACAATGGGCCCAGTCCTGAGTTCGGGATTGTGGCTGAAGGGATGGCAAGTTGAGGGATTCCTGAGTGGTCGGTTAAGCGCTAATTGATAACGAAGGTAGTTGGGGTAAAACACGAACCAAGCAAGATAGGTAGCCGAGGACTAATAGTGCCATAAGGAAACCACACCCGAACACAATTCAGCGTCTGGAATAAATTCCTAGGGAATCCTCTAAAGTCATGAGGATCCCTTGAGATTCTGAGGGACATGGAAATACGTGTGTGAAGTGGGGAGGTAATGATGAAAACCCCACTAAGGAGAGGCTATAAGAGGGGGCAGAAGGTGGAGGCTTAGGGGGTTGGAAAAACTAGAGAGTAAAGGAATAATAGAGAGAAAAACACAGGGAGACACTGGGGATTCGAGAGGGACCAAAGGAAGTTTGAGGCCTCATCTGTAGGATTGAGCCTTGACCCACATTTAAATATATTATGACCCAAATACTATCACGAATTTCAATATTCGGTAACCACAATTGGCACCATCTGTGGGAATCCTACTCTACTTGAGGCTTTGAGCGAGCTTGGTATTGTCCAACTATGAAAGGTCCACATGTTGGAGAGGGTTCTAGGGGAGGAAATCAATCAAAGGCTTCCTCAAGGGGTCGTAGGAGGCAGGAAAGGGAGCATAGAAGGAAGCAGCAACATATGCACAACGAGCAAGAGACGAGAGAAGACTCTAATGAGGGATCTTCCCACGAGGAACGAATTGGGTCGTATATCCCTAAGTGGCCTCATCGCAGTGACCAGTTGAGGGAATTGAAGAATCTGCGGAAGCAGGTCAATGATTTAGAGATTGAGTTTAGAGGAAGGAACCACAAAAGAGACTGGGAGGATTCATCTGATAACCCTGACAATGTTGTGGATGGGTCATCTTAGGGTAGTGGCTCACATCGATCGAGAGACTGGTCAAGTGAAACTATGGGGCATTACCATGAATCCCCCCATCGCGAGAGGTACAGACACCGTAATGTCGCTCTAGATGCAATGAGCTGGGCATTGAGGAGAGCTGCCCGAACACCGTTCACCGATGAAATTGAGTGCACGGAGATGCCGAGGCAGTTTGTGCGACCTCCGTTCACCATCTAGAACAGAAAGTAGAACATGTGAGTCACTATATACCAATGATGTTGCTCTATTCTCACAATAACGGGTTGATGTGCAAAGTGTTCTCATCTAGCCTGGGGTCGACAGCAATGAGGTGGTTCAATGGTTTGAGGAAAGGGTCTATCTGAGATTTCAAGGAGTTGATACAAGCATTCGGGGCTCGATTCATAACATGTAGCAAAGTTCCTCAACCGATAGGTTCCTTGCTGTCCATAGGGATGAAAAGTGGCGAGACCCTCCAATCTTATACGAATAGATATTTGGAACTTTACAATGAGATAGGAGGGGGAAACAAGCAGGTGGCGGCCAACACTTTCCAAATGGGCCTCCCCGAATAGTCGGCGTTGAGAGATTCTCTAACCATGTGGATTCCCGAGGACATGCATCAGCTAATGAGAAGGATCGAGGAGCATAAGAGGTTGGAAGATGACCGACTGCAAGGCAAAGGTAAAGCCCTGGCTTCATCGCAGTATCGTAAAGAATATCATCCTGAAAAATTCCAACAGAGGACTAGACGAGAGCCGAAGGCCCATAGGGAGGGCTCGAAACAGCGTGCTGAGGGAGTTAATGCTACATTCAAGGAACTAGTCTACAAAATCCTGGAACATATCAAGAATAAGCCATACTTCTGATGGATGGGAAAGATGGATAGAGACTTGTCAAGAAGGAATCAGAGCTTATATTGCACATACCACAGGGAGAAGGGGCACACTACCGAGCAATGCTGTGTGTTGAAAGATCACCTAGAGTAGTTGGTGAAGGCTGGGCATCTCAAGGAGTTTTTAGTCAGGTAGGAAGCAGCAAATGTAGGTCAAGGGCCAGGAAGCCGAAACGGCTAAAATCTCCCACCTCCAAATGGGCATTATAGAGGTTATTCATGCAACTTCTCAAGGCGTGAGCTTGAACAGCTGGAGGGGAGTACTTAGCGCGGTATCCCCCTCAGAAGTAGAGGCCACAAACTGGCCTGAAAAGAGGCCCTGGAGGATTTCCGCCCCGATCACCTTTAGCAAAGTAGATTTGGAAGGAACGTCTTGGCTGCATGATGATGCTTTAGTAGTGACTTCCTGGATTGGAGGTTTCTTAGTAAAGAGGGTCATGGTAGATCAAGGGAGTGGTGCCAAGATAATGACCCCGATCTGTACAAGGGTCTGGGGTTGAAACCAGAGGATTTGAGTAAGTATGATATCCCACTCCTAGGGTTCGATGGGAGAATAGCGATGCTCGAGAAGTTGATAAATTTCCTATTGGTGATTGAAGGGAAGGAGGTACAGATAAATTTTATCGTGGTTAACGCCTTCTCACCCTACACGACGATCCTAGGGTGGCCTTGGATCCATTCCATAGAGGCAGTACCATAGACCTTACACCAGAAAATTAAATTTCCCACAGAAGATAATGTTGCGGTAGTTCGGGCCAATTCGAAGATGGCCAGGTAGTGCTTGGTGGCGGCAATTAGCCACAAAATTAAACAGAAGGAACAAGTCGACTGCGAGCCTTTATAGCAATAATGGAGCTTGAGGGCTCAGTAGGGGTTGACAGTGCCGAGGAGTTGATTCCAATACCAATCTTTCCATTTTCTGACAGGTGGTTCCGAATCGGGAAGAGTTTGTCTACTGAAGACCGATTAGAAATTTTGTTAACACTAATTCAGAACATGGATGTGTTTGCCTAGAGTTTGTACGAAGTGCCTGGGGTCGACTCGAATTTTATTATGCATAAGTTGAATGAGGACTCCCGAATCCTGCCATAAAAACCAAAACTAAGGAGATCCTCTAAACCTCACGTGGATGCAGTGAAGGAGGAAGTGGCGAAGTTAAAACGCTTGGAGGCCATAAGGGAGGTATTTTTTCCCGAATGGCTAGCTAATACCATTGTGGTTAAGAAGAAGAATGGAAAATGGAGAGTATATGTTTCTTTCTCCGATCTTAACCGAGCATGCCCGAAGGACCCCTTTCTGGTGCCTAAAATAGACCAATTGGTAGACACCACGGTCGGGCACTAACGGATGAGCTTTTTAGACACATTTCAGGGTTATCATCAAATAGCTTTGGCCTTCGAGGATCAAGAAAAGAATTCCTTTATAACGCCCGAGAGGAATTATCATTACATGGTGATGCCGTTTGGATTGAAGAATGCGGGGGCTACATATCAATGGATGGTTACGCGCATGTTTAAGAAGATGATCGGCAAGACAATGGAGGTTTATATTGATGACATGGTGGTGAAGACGAAGGAAAATGGGGGGCATACGCATGACCTGGAGGGCGTCTTTCATATTTTAAGGCTACACAAGTTATGCCTTAATGCAGAGAAGTGTGCCTTTGAAGTAGGATCGAGGATGTTCTTGGGATATATGATCATCGCCCGTGCCATAGAGGTGAACCTTGACCAGATAACGGCCATAAATGAGGTATTTTTTCCTGAATGGATAGCTAATATAGTTGTGGTTAAGAAGAAGAATGGAAAATGGAGAGTATATGTCGATTTCACCAATCTTAACCGAGCATGCCCAAATGACCCCTTTACGGTGCCTAAAATAGACCAATTGGTAGACGCCACGGTCAGGCACTAACGGATGAGCTTTTTAGACGCATTTCAAGGTTATCATCAAATAGCTCTAGCCCCCAAGGATCAAGAAAAGACTTCCTTTATAATGCTTGAGGGGAATTATCATTACACGGTGATGCCGTTTGGATTGAAGAATGCGGGGGCTACATATCAATGGATGGTTACACGCATGTTCAAGGAGATGATTAGCAAGACAGTGGAGGTTTATATTAATGACATGGTGGTGAAGACGAAGGAAAATGGGGGGCATGCCCATGACTTGGAGGGCGTCTTTCATATTTTAAGGCTACACAAGTTATGCCTTAATGCAGAGAAGTATGCCTTTGGAGTAGGATCGGGGAAGTTCTTGGGATACACGATCACCGCCTGTGGCATAGAGGTGAACCTCGACCAAATAACGGCCATCCAACAGCTACACCTGCCTAACAACCCCAAGGAGGTCCAAAAGCTTATTGGCATGATTGTCGCCCTGAATAGGTTCGTATCAAGATCCGCAGATAGATGCTAGCCATTTTATCAGTTGTTGAAGAAGTGGAAGGGTTTTCATTGGACAAAAGAGTGCGATTCGGCGTTTAAAGACCTAAAATCCTATCTTGCCAGCACACCTATTTTATTGAGACCTGACCCGGAGGAGGATTTTTACATGTACTTGGCAGTGTCCGATCACGCCGTCAGTTCAATGTTGGTTATGCAGTATGAGGGGATCCAAAGGCCTATATACTACCTTAGGAAAACCTTAGTGGATGCGAAAACTCGGTATTTGCCATTGGAGAAAATGGCCCTGGCCCTAGTACATGCCACAAGGAAATTACTCCACTACTTGCAGGCTCACACTGTATGGGTGTTAACCAAGTACCCTTTACTGTCATTGTTGAAAAGATCAGATTTCACTGGAAGGATAGCAAAGTGGGGGTCGAGATTGGGGATGTTTGATGTATGCTATAAACCGAGGAATTTTATTAAGGGGCAGGTGCTTGCAAACTTTATGGCTGAATTTACCCCCCCCCCCCACTCTTCCGGGCTCGATGGGAATATGTCAAGTCAAAGTGGGTTAATGGAAGGTATTCGTGGATAGAGCCTCTAATGCCAAGTTGGGCTCTCGGGCCTTGAACAACGAAGTAGAATATGAGGCCCTCATCGCGGGGCATTGGGCAGCGAAGAGTATCGGAATGAAGGAGGTGGAGATGTTCTCGAATTTAAGATTGGTGGTAAGTCAAATCGAGGAGAACTTTGAGGCAAGGGATCACTGCATGTCACAGTATTTAAAGATGTTCGAGAGTTTGCAGGCAAGGCTTTAGAAAGTTAGTGTTGTCAGAGTGCCGTGAAGCTAGAATAGCCATGCCGATTCTTTGGCCATACTGGCGTCTTCCTTAGACAACTGCATACCCCAAATGATTACCGTAGAACTGTTAGAGCAACCAAGCATCGAACAATAGATAGTGGTAGCGGCTACATCGGAACTAGAGCCAAGTTGGTTGGATCCATACATAGCTTTTCCATTCGACGGGTCCTTAGCAAATGATACAAAAGAAGCTGAGAAGGTGCGGAGGAAAGCAGCTCGATTCTGGTTGTCTAAAGATGGGAGGTTGTACCGGCATTCATTTGGAAGACCATACCTATTGTGTCTTCATCCTAGCAAAACTACCAAGTTGTTGGCTAAGCTTCATGAGGGAGTATGTGGTCGCCACTTGAGGGGTAGGTCACTCACACACCAAGCCATGACTTAAGGATTTTCGTGGTCGAATATGCAATGAGAAGCAGTTGACTACGTTAAGAGATGTGATAGGTGCCAGAGACATGCACCTATGCTGCACCTATTTAGGGGAAATCTCAACCTAATCATCAGCCCTTGGCTTTTCGCCCAATGGGGGCTAGATATAATCGAACTGTTCCCTCGAGCCTCTAGATATAGAAGGTATGTGGAAGAACATCGTCACGAGGTTTAGGGTTTCCCAGAAACTGGTGTCTGACAATGGGCTGCAGTTTGATAGCAAGATTTTTTGGGAGTACTGTGGTAGCCTCGGGATAACCAATAGGTACTCATTGTCCACATATCCTCAGAGCAATAGGCAGGCCGAAGCGACGAATAAGACAATTGTTAACGATCTAAAGAAGAAACTAAAGGGTGCGAAAGGAAACTAGGTTGAAGAGCTGCCGAACGTTTTGTGGGCGTACCGAATGACCTCTATAAGATCAACAAGTGAGACGCCCTTCTCCATGACCTACGGTGCCAAAGCGGTTATATCGGTTGAAGTTAGTTTGTTGAGCTTGAGGGTTGCAGGCTTTATGTAGAGCCATAATGATCAATGTATGGTCGGGAATCTGGATGCTTTGGAAGAGTGAAGAGATATGGTATCTGTGTGGCTTGTTGATTATCAACAAAAGTTGGCTCAAGGATACAACTGAAAGGTGAGGCCTCGAGACTTTATGCCGGGAGACCTCATTTTACGAAAGGTTGTTGGGAGTATGAAAGATCAAAACGCTGAAAAACTAGCCCCAATTGTGAAGGACTTTATCGAGTAACAACTATGGTTGGAGCGGGAGCCTATTACTTAGAAGACTTGGAAGAAAGACCTTTGCCTTGACCATGGAATATCTATAATCTAAAGAAATATTATCAGTGAATGCAATGTACAGTATGGAATGCATGTATAAATTTGTAAGTTGGCAAGAATCGTGGAAGTAAAAGAATTACAGTTAACTAATCCCGTATAAGTTTGAATGAACAATGAAGTATCTGTGCATGTTCGTAGTACGTAGTCTAAAGAATAGAAATCTGGCCTTGACTTGACTCCAGTCACCGACCAAATGGAAACCTTTATATTTAGTCATAAGGACAGAAATCTAGCTTTGGCCTGACTCTGGTCACCGACTAGATGGAAACTTTTATATTTTCTCTTAAGGACAGAAGTCTGGCCTCGGCTTGGCTCCGATCACCGACTAGATGGAAACCTTAATATTTACTCCTAAGGACAGAAGTTTGGCCTCGGACTGACCTCGGTCATCGACTAGAAGGAACCCTTAGTATTTACTCATAAGGGCAAAAGTCTAGCCTCGGCTTGACTCCGATCATCGACCAGATGGAAACCTTAATGTCTCTCATAAGGATAGAAATCTGGCCTCTATATGACTCTGGTCACCAATCGTATGGAAACTTAGATATCTCCTTAGGAATAAAAATGTGGCTTTGACCTAATTCCGATCATCGGCCGTGCGGAGACTTCGATAACTTTGCCCGATTCTGAATACAGGTTATGGCATAAACTCATTTTCAATCATTGAATATCCCTACTATTGACAAACGATCGGGGAATGCCCCTATGTTTGAATGCACCCTTGATATTAACTAATAAAGACACATGAGGAGGGTATATCGCGAATGTTGAAATTATGTACAACGTACTGAACAATAAAACTTGTGTATTTTTAAACGTTAATATTAAATTGCGGATGCTGTAACTGAACGCCTAAATTATATATTGCGTTACTGAGCGATAGCAATTAAACAATATTCGGTATGAACGTCAAAGCTTAATAACATTACTGAGTTAGTAAAAGCTGGATGAAGATAACTGGAGGGCATTATCCCTTTTCATGCAATCATATAAGGATAAGGAGAAAGTTAAAACCATCAGTCTCATATAAATTTAGAAAAGGAAAAAAAAAATTTAATACACGGGTATTGACCCACTTAGGGAAGTACATAAGTAAAAAAGAAGAGAAACGGAACGTAAAATAACAGAGTAAAAACATTTTCTAGAGTTCGGGGGCATTGGTGGTCGAAGGGGTTGGTGCGAGGGCTTCTTGGCTAGCTGGAGGATTAGTGGGCAAAGATCACGGGTCCAGTAGGGTTTTTTGAGCCTGCCTTGAGGATCACTGGCTTTCTGCTTGGCCAATTCTAGCGCCTTTTCAGCAATGGTCGCCTGCCTTTCCATCACATTGAGCCCTAGAGTCTTCTCCTGCAGGCTGGACTCAGCTACTTGCTTAAGGGCTTTTTCTTTGTCTGTTTCATCCTGTGCCTCCTTTAGCCGACCCTCCTCCACGTGAGTCAGTTGGGCAGCCTAAACCAACAGGAAAATAAAACGGGGTCATTCAATCCCAATTGGTAACACTTGTAAATTGAGAGATTGGTAAAGGAAAAAGAGAGAGGCCAAGGTGACAAAACGGTAAAAGGTCAGGTAATAATAAAAAATAAAAAAAATAAAAAAAATAAAAAAAAAAACTTAAACTTAAAAACTTACGGCTATAGTGTGCCACTTCAATTTGAGCACCAAGTCCTCATCTCGGTAGCTTGAGTAATGCTCTATATCAGTAGAAAGCAATAAGGCCTGCCCAAGGCTGTCTGATACCTGACCTCTTCCTCCGCTCCTCCATATCTGTAGGTAGGAATTCGAAGGTAGGACCTTATCCCCTATGTGGAAGGTGCACTCCCACCCGGCGGCAGAGCCCGAGGAAGAAGCTGCTACCTGAGAGCCAATTATGACCGGCTAGCTCACAGGTTGTGTCACCTAGGGGGTCTTACCGGTCGTCTGAGTGGACGCCTGACCTAATGCTTGAGTGGGTGTGTGGACAGTAAGGGGGGTGTCATCCTCGACCGCAACATCGTTGGCACCCTTCTACCGCTTCCTCCGTTGTTGGGAATTAAGGGGTGTAGGTGGCCCGAGCGGCAGCCTGACCTCTCAAGGCTTAAGCAGCTGGAAACCAGCGGTCCAAGGCCATGGATCGTTTTTGAACCATTTCTTTTGCTTGGTTGGGAAGGATGGGCTCTTCAGGATGTGCGTCCTCGGCGATTGGACCTTCTTTGTTAGTGTCTCCTAAGATGGGGGCCTCCACAGGAATGTGCACCACTTGACCTTGGAAAATGTTATCCTTTGAATCGTCTAGTATAGGTTCGAGAGAGTTGTGTCTGATCAGTCGGGGACTTAAATGCCTAGCTTCCTCAGAAGTGAGCCCTGGTGGCAAGAACCCAAGTAGCCGAACATCCAAATATGACAGCAATGGGTTACCGATCATTAGCGTGTTTGATGAATCTTAGTAGCTTGTATAAGAGGGCACACAACCTAGGATCAGGTGAGAAGCCCTTAGCTGCCCAACAAAGTGCACAAATATCTCCGAGTGAAGGATAAAGTTAAGCTCTCGGATGTGCACAGCACTTATATCCGACTTAAACTTCTTGGAAACTACAATCAGGGGGGGGGGGACGAATTAGCGAGATACTGAGAAAGTAGAAAAATAATAATAACGAGTAACAAGTAAATGATAATAAGCACATTAATAAGTCAAAAGGGGAAGGGAGACACATTCGTTTGGTGATCGGGAGAAGAGAGTACCGACCTATCTCACAAGGTGAGGTCGGGCATGACAACTCTCCGTTCAGCCAGTTACCGTTCATTCTCACGTACTCCGCGACCGAGTTCCTATTGGAACCAGGGAGGCAGGATATCAACCTAACCATTGTGTTTCAGGTCGTGATGGGTAAGGCTCAGACCAAATAAATGGTTGAGACACCCCACACAGTTGACTACCCTATAAAAGTTAGGTAAGCATTGGTCAGGGCTAAGGCTGTAAAAGCTGAGGGTCCTAAGCAGTAAGGGGTCTACCGAGAACCTAACCCCGCCCTTCATAATGGACATTAAAGGAAAAAATACTACATGGGGGAGCCTTTGAACTTCTCTATCTCCCTCATGACAATACGAAATTTCAATGTCACGAGGGATATTGTATTTGACTCTGAAGGATTCTACGTTTTCCCTAGTTTTCAAAAGGTAAGCAAAAGGCATATTGTTGAATCTAACTAAGTTAAGAAGAGATAGTTGAAGGGAAGAAGACTTACAGAGTGATTTCTTGTAGGGAAAGTAAGGGCTCGGGAGCAAGAGGAAGGTAGTGTTTAGAACTTAGTAGAAACTAAAGAAAACGAAAAATGTAGATTATGGGTGGTGATGAGTTAGAAATTTATGGTCGTCACTACGCGAAGATCGTCATTTACTCAGAGAAGACGTCACGCATTTATTACGCTCATTGATGACGAAATGTAACGGACGGAGCAACGGTTACAGAATGAGCTGTGAACTTCAAACAAAAATTCTGTAACGCCCTAGCCGTTGAGCATAAATACAGTGATTCATTGCCCATTGATTAGGCATTTAACTATAAAAGAGAAGGCACCAGAAACCCAAGGTACAATCAATCACACACAAACACTCTACAGAAATCACTCTCAACTCATTTTCTCTCTAGTATCTTTCTCCTTTATTGACTTAAGCATCAGAGGTGGTTTAGCTAATGTCACACCGGCGTGTTACTCTTCCCCTCAGTTCATTTTGCAAGTTCTCTATCTACAGAGACGACCCCATTCGCAGTATCGTCCATCTGCTACGACGAGGAGCTTAGCTATTGATTTTTTGCATCATTAGGTGGTATTTATAGAAATAGGGGTCATTAATTGTAACTGCCCAACTGCAATTAATGTGCATCATCATTTCACTTCACACGTGCCTTGGTAAACGAAGCGTCAGGCCGTTTGGACCATCTGATGTCTCAGGCTCTACCATGTATTTAAGCAGGCTATCTTGTCTGTTACATTAAAAGATGGATTGTTGGCCTTCCTGAAATGTAATTGTCATTCCTTTTGGATGGGGAAGGAGCAGATGCCCCGATCGTGGGGTAACGAACCTCGATCCTATCTCCACTGTGTGGAAACAAGATCGTGGGGGGGGGGGGGTTATTATGGGTGAATTAGGCCTGGGTGACCATGTCAACCCACTTCATCAAGACCTAATGCAAAGCTTAAGACCCATTAGACGAATTAGCCTTGGGCCTTATCACAATGGGCCCAGTCCCAAGTTCAGGATTGTGGCTGAGGGGATGGTAAGTTAAGGGATTCTTGAGTGGTCGGTTAAGCGCTAACAGATAACGAAGGAAGTCGGGGTAAAACACGAACCAAGGTAGCCGAGGATGGATAGTGCCATAGGGGAACCACCCCTAAACACAATTCGGCGTCTGAAACAAGTTCCAAGGGAAACCTCTAAAGTCGTAAGGATCCCTTGGGATTCTGAGGGACATGGAAATATGTGTGTGAAGTGGGAAGGTAATGGTGAAAACCCCACTAAGGAGAGGCCAGAAGGTGGAGGCTTAGGGGGTTGGAAAAACTAGGGAGTAAAGGAACAATGGAGAGAAAAACACAAGGAGACATTGGGGATTCAAGAGGGACAAAGGGAAGTTTAAGATCTCATCTGTGTCATCTGTAGGATTGAGCCTTGACCCACATATAAATAGATTGTGACCCAAATACTGTCGCTAACTTTAGTATTTGGTAACCACATTGGAAATTCATGAGCTTAATATATGTTGTAAGTGTTTTTAGAATTTTATATTTGCAGAAAAGACTGCTGCAAAGTTTTGCAATTCAAAGTGTGAATCTGAAAATTTCAAGTCGTGTTGGATTGATCAAAATTACAATTTCGACCAATTGAAACTTAAGTTTGACCATTCGAAAATCATAGATAAGATCAATTTGCAGATTTAAAGCCCAAGCCCATTGTCCAATCTACTAGGGTTTTGTGCCACTTATTCTACACTATAAAAGAGATCCTATAGGATGAAATAAAATAGAGAGTTAAGTGTCTTATGTGCCTACTATTGTGTATCTAGGGTTTTTATACCCAAAACTCTTTTATATATTCTATCAATGATATTCTTTGAAGAAACTCAAGATCTGGTATTGTAAAAGTTACTGCTTTATACCAGTAATCAAAAGTACTGAAGATCTAAACCTTCAAGGGTGGTCTTGGAGTCGTGGACTGGACGTTCACATTTGGAACACATCCATATCAAAGACTTCTGTGGATCTTAGAGCTCAGTTGAGTAACTATAGTCAAGTTTACAAAGAATGTGGTTATTTAATCTATGAACTTCTATTTGATATAGGATTTGCTCATCTTCGGATAGGTCCTCCCAAGTTTTTTTTACCATGAAAGGATTTTTTTAATTGGTTTTTCTAGACCATCATATCTTGTGTCATATTTATATTCCGTTGTGCATGATATTTTTGACAAGGGTCTAAACCCAACATTATCTATTTAGAGTTTTACCTAAAGTGAACTATCCTAATGAATGAGAATGGAGCTATTTGTTTATAAGACCCAACTTTTATTATATAGTACATAATGTTTAGATTTTGAGTATAATATGCATAATTAAAAAAAAAAATTAAAAAAATTAAGGAAAATATATTTACACATATAAATAGGCTATTTCATATATATTATTAATAGAGAATATTTTCACCATTTCAAAATTTGTCTAACACCCTAGAGTCATCAAGGACTAAGGGAGCATCAGGCCTAAGAGCATCATTAGGCACCAAGGGAGTGTCAGGCCTCCCACGTGGTGATACTAATAGCAACGGTCAGACCCTTACCCGTCTAGTACTTCATGTGGCTGACAAATCCACCTTGACCAAGGATCCTCCAAACTTAGCTCCACACCGTTTGCATGTCCTCCACTCAAATATCTCCATAAGAAAAAAATGTGCATGCCACGCCTAAAAGATCCTTCTACATATTCGTATCCTCCAAACATGGGAAGTTAAGCTGATGAATATAAAAATATGGTTAAGTTGATGATGAATACCATGACTGATTGATCATTGTTGTCAAGCTAATGAATAAACATTGTAATAAAGTGTTGAGTTTAATAGCTTCATCTTTAGTCTAGGTGTGTTGGTTTGCGTTTCTTAACTCGCATTTAGTACTTGAGTCTGTATTAGGGTTTTTGTCACACAATTTCCAAAAGAAAGTTTGTTAGGTATTTTAGGTTTTGGCTAATTCCATGACAAATTTGGTTATAATTTTATAAAAGTTTACTTGTAATGACAAAGGCTCATTGTAATTGTTTTCAATATCATTTGTAACCATTTGGTGCAATCAAGGATGAAGTAAAATGAAAGTTGTTAGTGTGCAAGTCTGGAAAATTTCGGTTAAGAGAAATCAAGATTAGTCAATCAAGCAAAATTAAGCAGTTTAAAAATTTGTTGGATAGAATGTTTCACCTATTGTTTGCTTAATTTTTGGTCAAGCAAACCTCTTATGGAAAGCAATTGACTTTGTTTTCTCGGTTCAGTTGTAAGCAATCAACCCTTGATCTGTATACCTTATAATAAGATCAAAATATAACCCTAATATTCCAAAGAGAAAGATGACAAAAGGATTGAAGAGAAGTTGTTCAAAGTGTTCAATTCTTTCATCCTCTCTGATGGATATACTCTTGAGAGGATACTTCACTACCAAACACAAAATTACCACCCATGTCTTTGTGGAGTGCTATTGTGAAATCACAGAGCTGTTGCAAAGACTTTAAGTGGACTTGAAGTAATCAAGAGACTAGTTTGGCAGTCGATGATCAAGTTGTGGCTTCGAGTCATTGTGAAGACTAAATGTTGGTTTAGTAGTTGTAGTAGGAGCAAACATCTCAAATACAATGTTTATTATTTATATTAGAGGTCTAGAAAGTTAGTCTGTATTTCAAAAATCTTTATTGTGGATTTGTTGAGTTAGATTTTTCCTAAAGTGTTTTTAATGTTTTAGGCTTTCACCCTGTGAAAAAATCCTTGTCACTGTGTGCATGTGTAGTTGTTCTTTACTGGTGTGATTATCACTTCGTTTGTTTTGAAGTAAAATATTTTCTAAAGCGACTCATGACTGATTTTTACCAGAGCACATGTCTGGAGTTTAGGGATGGGGATGTGAAGGTGTTAGGCAGCCAACCCCACCTAACTTGTGGGCCGATCTCCACTTATTGTGTTCCATATCCTAATTCTATCAAAAGGCCCTTTAATTGGTTTATTCTATACGCACACATGCCCTAAGCCTACCTAACATGCATCTAGCACTCAACTTAGCATTCATCTAAACATGGCATAACATACATTTCATATTCATCATCCATCTCATCGCATGCATCTCCTAACATACATCTAGACATAGTATAGGTCCTACCATTCATCTAGCATGTACACACACCTAAACAAGCACATATCTCCAATCATCATCAAGGTAGTACACACTCAAGGCAATAAGCATACCATCATATTCCAAGGGCAGTAGGCATATAGTATCATGATATCGATTAAGCATATTCATCATGTTCATAAAAAAAATAAAAAAAATCATATTCATCATCAATTGCATCTTGTTCATCGTCTAATTCCATATGCATACTCATGTGATTATGCATGACTTACCTCGCTTACCTTACTGCATCATCAACACAACACCTATGCATCAATGCACGATCATGTGATTGTGCATGTTCATGTTATTCATCCTGCACATAAAACTTAATCTTTAATCTAACACTCAAAACATGTGAAACATATTATATTATTGACCCTAGACCTAATCATGCATAAACTGACCTAAATAGGCACTAAAACATACATTAAAGCTAAGCAAAATGGAAAAAGAAAGAAAACAGATAATTTTGGGTTTTTGGGTTGACATTTGTGTGCATGTAGAAGCATGCATATGCATGCACGAGTGTGCATATGCATCCCTACCCAAAAATGCCCAGCAAGCAGCACACGAAAACTATATCTATTCTAAACCTAGAATGATTCTAATTGTCAAAGCAATAAACCTATTCTACACAGATAACAATTAAAGCAGTAAAACAACAAAATGAAAGAGATTAGGTCACCTTAAATACGAGCTCTCAAAGCTTGATTTTTTATTGTTCTCCTCGATCAATCTATAAAACAAAATACCTAGAGGATTAGTAAGTTTCACTAGAAGGATTTGGACCGGAATAAGTCCTAGCTAAGAATCTTTAGTTTTAGGATGCTTTTGGATGTAAAGTTTCTCTAGAATCTCTTTTTTGGAGTAGATTTGATGTGTTTTGGGAAAAGGGCAATGAAGACTTATTATAGTGTTCAGAGAGAAGAGGCATTGCTCTTCCCAGGCAATGTGGGATTAGCTCTATTGCATTTTCCATAAAAAAAAAAAAAAAAAAAAAAAAAAAAAAAAAAAAAAAAACTTTCCATACATACATTTTTGAAACCCTAATACATACGCATGCTTAAGCATTCATACACATGACTTAAGCATGAGTGTACATGTAATGAACATAAGTACACATGCTTTGGATACGTGCAAGGTTTTTCTTTTCCAAAGCATCCTTCAAGTTAAAGAGTTTATTTATCTAGATCCTAGACCAATCCTAAACCCTTCTAGTGATATTGTCATTGGGGAGTTGTGTTGTAAGAGGTGCAAAATGAGGTGTCTACTGTAGCGTCTGCTTAGTGGGATTGTCTGCAATTTACTCGCACCCATCAGAGGGGAGCTTCAGTATGTTTATGAAGGTGAATGAGGAGGCTGATAGATCAAGTAATGGTTTTTACCACCAAAATATCAACAAGAATTATTCAAGCAATACCAAGATTGCAAGCAATGCTCCATAATAGTCAATGCTTATATGGAGGAATTTGATAAGCGGCCAATTGTAACAATTTGGAGGAGACAAAAGATCAGCAAATCGCTAGATTTGTGAATGGGTTGCATGTGGAAATTCGGGATCAAGTTTCCTTACAGACCCTATACACACTTAGTAAGGTTGAAACCCTAATCAAGAAAGTGGAGTTCTAACAGAGTAGGCCAAATATGAAGTCCTAATTATCTATCCGGAGTTCTCTCGATTCTTCACACTCTGATACCAACTAATGTCGTGAAAGCTACATTAAAAAAACACGTTAATTTCTAAATGAAAAGAAACTAAATACATTAGCTTCTGAATGAAAACCTCAAATTCACGAGGAGTTTTTTGAATCCATAAAGTGATAGATCTTTTGGATTCCACGAGAGAAAAGCAATAGGCAAAAGTTTGAATTTTTATTAATTTGATAACTGAATTTCCTTGGCAGCTATAATGTGTTTAAATAGTAAAAGAAAACATAGGACAGTTAGGAAAACATCCAGAAAACCCTAGTTCGCACTAATCACAAAATTAGGTGGCGAAAAGGTAAATTTTACCAAAAATAGAAAATTGAGACAAGGAAACTAAACTACTATCTCTAGGAGACGTCCTAAAATAGACAGAATCTTATTCTGACATTTGAACTAAAAGTTAATAAGGAAACAAATACTATAAAAATGAGGGAAAAAAAAACACAGATTTCGGGGGCTAAATGATGGAATTTTCCCGAAAGTGGCTTCAATCATGGTCAAAGGCAACGAGTTCTACTCCCAACAACATTTCCCTTCATGTAACCAAATTTTACACAATTCCATCACTATTGCCAATGATTTCTACTAGTACCTTTCTACTTCTTAAATTTTCGACGCATTGACTTTTGGCGGTCTCTCTAATCAAAGAAAGTCTATTCTACATCATTTTCTCTATGAATGTAAGACCATTAGGCTATACCACATTAAAACCTTACTTTTTATTTCCTCTTTCCTATCTCTCAATCACTCAACAAATTTTTAACACCGAATCATTAACCAAGATGTAAATCCTCTTGACCCTAATTGGTTGCATGGCACTAAAGGGATTGGTGTTGCACCTATTTGTTATTGATTCATTAAACATGAAAACCCTAGACCCAGTGATGTTGATCCAAGAAAAATTCTAATCAATTAAGCCATAGAAAAAAACTGGATATGGTAATTATTGACATGCAGGAATTTGAAATATGATAAGAAAAAATTGGGAGTTATGAGTTGTGAATTGTGAGTTGTGAGTTATAAGAACTAAAATATAAGAATTGAGATATGGGTGCGTTGAGAACCAAAGACAGCCTTAAACTCTATAGAATAACTTCATAGCTTTCATAGCCTATAAGCCGCACCCGAAACTAACGCACCTCTTCAAACAACAAAACTAAAAATTGTATTTCTTCACACATTAGATACATACTAGTCGGAAACTCGTGCAACGCTCGGGAACTTACCTATTTATAATAGACTAAAATAATTTTATAAAATTTTAAATTGATTATGAAACTATACTATTGCGTGAATTGCTCCTATCTTTTTGAGTTACAATTTGATGAATAAGCCAAATTTAGATATTGAAAAAAAAAACTAAAAAGTTCTGATGTTAAAACGTTCGAAAGGGGAAAAAAATCAGAAAATTTACTGGCACTGCCTAGAAATTATTGAAACAAAACAAAATATATATGACTACCAAATAGAGAAATATAAGAGAAAGATAGGTTACCTTCAAGAGAATAATCCAAAGTTATAACAGTTGAAATTTGCCAAACTGTTTCAAATATTGCAAAAAATTGAACCCAAAAATTTAGATGGTCAAACTTTCAAAAGACAATAAAATTAAAAATCAAAACATTCAGAACCTACAAATTATAAAAACAAAACAAAAACAAAAACAAAAAAAGTCATTATTGCGAAACAATTTCAGTAAGGATAGAAAGCTTTTCTAAGTTTTTTTTATCCAATTCTTCCTAATTGATGAAAAATTTGGTTCAAACATTGTCAAACACTTTGAAGGTGCAAATAATATAGGCTTCCAACATAATCTTTAATTAATAAACAAAGAAGCATGACACCATAAGAGAAAACATAAGATAACATATAGTGCATATACCTTACTCCACAACTGTGAGAAAATATTCACACAAAAGGAATTGAAAACTTGTATATACGTCTCCATAAGGTAAAGCTTAAGGTTATAGAATCTAAAATAATATAGAATATAGCATCTTTGAACCACACAAAAAGTTAGCAAACTTACTACAATACTTGTCTATATATATTATATATTGTAAAGTACTACTCCATACAAAACAAAAGCAAAAAAAACTAATTCACAAAAAAGAGAAAAAGCAATAGCAAGCGTACCAATGAAATTGAAGTTTAGGATTTTCTCTCTTAGTGGAGACGGACAGAGGAGATTGCTTTAGGGTTTTCAAAGATTTTGTATCTTATATATATATAAAAGACTCCTGTTAGGACTCTCTCACTATTTACTTTTAAAAATTAAAATTTTTTTAAATTAAAATGGTGATGTGGAAAATTGTAGGAGTTTCAAAAGTTTCGGTTTTATATATATATAAAACCGCCGTACAGCTTTGGTCCTACCGCCAATACAGCATGGTATATGCTTCTCTTGTGCTTTGACAAGGTGAATCCTCAAGAATCAGATGCTGACCGGTTGGTAGGGAAATCCTTATATTGGATATTACTTCATCTACAGTCCACACGATGGTTGAAGGGTCAGTCAAACTAGTAAGACCCATCAAGAGAATTTGCAAGTAACTATTTGGTCCCCGGCTTAGATTGCTAAACATAAACAAACCATTGCTGGGAAGAAGAATCTTACCCAAAACATCAAACTTCATCTGTGATTTTAGAAGTACAAATTAAGGTAAGTGAAACGCAATATCATGTGCATCAGTGCATGTTCAAAATTGATCATACAAATAAAATGCTAGCCATGTGTGACATGTGACTTTGGTATTTGCTAATGATGCCGAACTCTTTTTGTCATCTACGAAAGATGGGGACTGTTGCAAGTACAGTACAAATACGGCGCCCATATCCATCAGCGATTTCAACGAAAGTTGTCTCTTGATGCCTCGTACATGCATGCTGGAAGGTCACATGTGAGGTGTGGGCGCCTGAATTTGCTCACTTAAAAAAAAAAGGGTGATGGACAGCTTATGAATCAAATATATGTATGTATCCCTTTCTTTCAATTCTCAACCTTTCATTCACATGTTCAAGTTTTATAGCCAATTAGGTACATGTCAATAACAGTTGTAGTGTGTCGTTTAGTTGGGTCTTACTTACTTCTTTTGGTGGCATGCATTTTACCCTATCCATAAGCGAAACCATTGTAAGTTCGTTTCCAAAGCCTAAAACCATTATATCATTACGTATATCTCATCATATATTAGTCCTTTAACAAGCTATACAAGATATTAACTTTTATATTTTCAAAGGATTTCAAAGAAAATTGAGTAAAAATTAACACTTGTCATCGGCAGGAGGATGTACATTTCTTGCCTACTGTCTATTAGGCTATATTTGGTTCGGGAAAAAAAAATATATATATATATATATATATTTTCAAGTTTTTAGTTACGTTCATAAAAATGCTATGAAAAACATATGTTTTACTACTTTTTCAAATTTTCTATTAATAATAAATTTAGATAAAAAATAATCTTGATCAGTCACTGGCATGGTGATTGGCGACCGGAGACCAGGAACATTCGTAGGGGTGGTGGTTGGGTGGCTAAAAGTAGGGGGTAGAGGTATGGTTGATGAGTTTTGGGTAAGGGGAAAATGAAAGGTCTGTAGGCCAAAATGGCCAAATACCACTGTTTTTGAAAATATTTTGCAATCTACCATTATTTCTGAAATATGTAGGGAACTACCACTAATTAAGAACTCGATTTTGAGGAACTCGAGTTTTCCATGGTACTCGAGTTCATAGAACTCGAGTGCCATGAAAAATTTTTGAAATTTTTTTATGTAACTTGAGTTCATGGGATGGAACTTGAGTTCTATAAAAAAATAGCACGGCAAATTTGAAGGATATTTTTTCAAAGAACTCGAGTTTCACAAAATCAAGTTTCAAAAAAGATGTGGTAAATTGCTAAATATTTCGTAAACAGTAGTAGATTCATACATATTTTCTCAAACAGTGATATATGAATATTTTGGCCAAGAACTACAAATAAAAGTGTAAAACATTTTCTATCAAAAGTGTTTTTTATTTTACAGTCAACTAGAAAATAATTTCCGGTTGACCAACCATTTCAATAGTCCCAAATACCCGCAAATACAAAAAGTATTTTCCTGGAAATTAATTCCTATAAAAAACAAACACAGCGTTAATTGAAAATGAAAAAATGTACCATAAATTTTATACAAGTGACGGGGGTTTAATATGGAGACTAAAAGATCGTGCTTGTATTCGTGAATCTTCCAAGTTCTAAAGGACAAAAAGAAAAAATAAATATGTTAGGTATTTAGATCACTTCATATTCCAGTGGACATTACGGGTCAAAGAGACCTCTACGAAAAGAAAACAAGATGAAAGATCAAGGGAAAACAAAATGTCACTAAGTTAGAGTAATGCTATTTGAAATTTCGCAGAGAAGTTTGTGCACTAGTCTCTCAAATGTACATGGAAGTATAGGTTTCTCTTTCCCCATGCTCTCAGTGTGTGTGTTTATATATATATATTGACCTCTTAGAAACCATAAATACCCTTTCGAACTTAATGCATCATTTTCTTCTATATTCGTGAAATTTTGAAACAATTTAGATTATTCAATCGTTCTATATAAATATAAATTATAATTTTTCCCCATAAAAATAGATTCTCTATTTTGTAATTCAAATTCAAGTAAAAAAGACCCCGCCACAGAGGGGGGGGGGGGGGGGTTCTAAATTTTGTATATCTCTACCATTTAAAAATTTATTTAAATGGTTTCTAATACTAATAAGATTTGACAGAATAGCATGAGCCCTATATCAACTCAGTCATACCAAACAATTAAAACAAGTGGTCAACCAAAACACAACGGATGTTAAGGAAAAGAATAATGCTAATTTCGAAATTCTTGCCTAAGGATGACTGTTATCCTACTCCACCATTGACACGATGGCTAGAAATTAAGACATGTTCCCTTACAACAAGTCGTCAGAGTCTTGAGGTAAGAGAGTGAAAACTTCTAGAATCTTTGGATTTATCTTGAAAATAAAGGCTCTTCCCGACATAAGCATCGAAGAGGGCATTAACCAGCGCCACATCGATGTCACTCAGATAACGTGGTTCATTGTAGGAGCTTGTCCTTTGGTTTGACCATGCAATCTACTGCATCATCAATTGGCACCATATGAGGGAACGACTTCCTATTTTTTCTTATGAAAAAAATTATATGGTTCAAACAGGGTTGATAGACATCCAATGCAACATTAGCAACACCACCAACCAACTTGATCAGAAAGCCCGAAATAATCCCATCAAGATTAGTGAAGGATTTCCACTTTGGACCAACAAGTGAAAGATATGGCAGCTTCTTTTAAGGCACCCCGCCACGATATGAATTGCCTTCTCCCTTAAGGCACCCTGCCGCGATGAATAAGGAATAATTTGCAGTGACCAAGGCAAGGATAAAATGAAGTGGACGAGAATCAAATGTGTTGGGTCCCAAATAATATTATAGCAAAAACTATCAATTCAAAATAGCAATCACACATTATAAAACAAATATTTACGTGAAAAACTCTTTCTCCTTGAAGGGAAAAACTACGGGACAAACTCTAAATCAATTTACTATTATCAAATTTGTTTGTTCGTTTAGGCCACTTAAACCAGATTGTTTAACCTAATTAATTAACCAAGTTGATTATTAGATTTATTATTCAGATCTAGGTTAAACAAGCATATATCATATCATGCATAAAAGCGGAAAAGTAAATAATACCATGATATGATGACCTAAGAAAACCGATGAAACAAACTGTTTCAAAGTAAAAACGTGGAGAGGATTTGACTTAGCTATCCTCAAGGTAAAGTAAATCCACTACAAAAGAATCGAAGTTTTTACAAAAGATTTAATCCTAAATCTATTGCTACCTCATGTAGTCACTTATTGATCACACGACCACGTGCAAGCTTCGAATTCGTGGATTCCTTCTCTTCTTGGATTTACACCAACACAAGCACCCTTGCTTGTGACTTTGAGATCCCACTCAAAGGTTTCAGGTCAATAGTAGTAATGATCTTGTAGCAGTAATTAGGTTCTACCACTGCTTGATTGTAGATCTTGCTTCGGTAGATTCTTGTGTAGTTAGAAGGTACAAAACCTCTCAAATCTCACAAAGAGTAATACACAAGTCTTCCAAAAGTCTGAAAAACATAGATAGGGTTTCCCTTTTATATGTGGACAAGTTAGAATGAAACCCTAAAAATTTTCATGAGCTTGGGCTTTGTTTAAAACTTCTGCAGAATCTAATTTCTGCGATTCTCAATCGGTCGAGTCTAATTTCTTGATTGGTTGAGCTTGACTAAAATTGACTCTCTTTTAAGCATTGCCTAATACATAGACTAGACATGTTTTGTTCTCGATTTGCAGACACATTTAAAATATGATTATAAATATTTAATCCTAAATCTTTAGAACCTAACAATCTCCCTCTTTGGCAATCCATGACAAAACACACACACGCACACAAAATGAAATGCTCAAATTAAATACTAGCCCAAATACAAGATATTGCCCTAATACAATTCTAACACAACTACTAACTATTAGTTGCTAGTATAGACAACAGTAATTGAAAGAATTAACCTGCAAATTCCTGAAACACTGAAAACAAAACCATAAACGCATGTGTGGAAGATACAATACCAAAATCAAAGTAAAAATATGATCTTTAATTCACAAAACATATAAAGAGAGACAGTAATATCATAGTGAATAACCCCATCATCAATAACTATCCTAAGCAATAATCACATCAATGTTTGTGAAACAAGAACAGAAACACTGAACAAATATAAACAATGACATATAAAAGGAAATATAAACATCAAAACCAAAGAAAATACATCAAACTCCCCCTAAGCACAAAAACTCTACTCCCTCTAATTACAAAAAGTTCTAAAACCTACTCCCCTTTTTTGTTACAAATTGCCAAAGGCAACATCAATCATCAGAGGGTGGAGGAGGTGAAAATGCACTCCTATAGTCAACAAATTTAGCTCTTAAGGTAGCAACCTCAATCAACAACTCATCCAAAAGCTGTCCATGAATTTCCTGAGAAGTCATGAAAGACTCCATCATGGCATGGAGCGAGAAAGGAGGGGTAACAGTTGGGTCAACATCATTAGCACCACTAGAATGATCCACAGCAGCAGTCGGATCCACAAAAGTCTCCTCAGCAAAAGGCATAGTACCAGATGTAGGAGTTGTAGTAGAAGCTTCACCTCATGATCTCTTTGAAGTCCCAGTGCTTGGTTCAGCGCTCTTCATCTGAGCTTGTCATTGACTAAGAAAGGTGGCTCTTATAGGGGCAATAATGTGAACTAACTCTAAGAGAGGAAAATCTAACAACCCTAGAAACCTCAAAATCCTATATATGTACATAGGAAAGAACAACTTTTGAGCTTTACTCGTACTCCTATAGATATCAACAATGGTTTGAATAAACATAGAAGAAAAACACGTAGAACAATCAATAACAAGAGCATAAAGGAATGCACACCTATCTATAAGGACAATATGAACATGTGAGATAGGATAAATGTTATGGCAAGAAATCCGTAAATACAAAGAGTTATGCTCGGTAAACTCACAAGAATTGATTCTTGGTTCAATTCCCCAAGAAACAGACCTACCATAGAGTAGAGACATGTTATCATCAACAAAAGGAAAATTAGTGTATGGATATATGGGTTTAAGAACTACAGGCACTCCTAAAGCTTCAGAAATTGTTTGCTTATTAATAGTGAACTTTTGACCTCTAATCCAGGAAGTCAAATAATGACCACCTGTCATTTCAGGATAGATAGAGAGATTTGAATAAAACTCTCTAATCAAAGATGCAGGAGGATCAGACACCTCACATAAAGAAACCCAATTCCTAGACACAAAGTTCCTACGAATGGATGGATCTAACTCACTCAATACAATCTCCCTTTCACCCTAAATAGACCTATATTTAGTTAAGGTCTCATAAGTCTCTTCACACTTATCAATGAGAAACCTAACTCTATTAACAAAGGCTGACCCAAAGGAGGATGAAGCATTGTTCCTATTAGCTCTAGTCTTAAACTTCCTACCAACCTTAGGAGCCATGATAGAGAAAACAAAAACAAAAACAACAAAAACTAAAGGCAGATTGCATCAAAATGGGTTAGAGATAAGATAACATGAAATTTTTGGAAAACTAGATGATGCATGATCTGATGCTCTAAAACAGTTCAATTTTATCACAATCTTGAAAATTGACCAAGAAAATTAAGAATTTTACAAAATCCCTAATTTTGAAAAACTCTTATATTGATCAATTGAAAAACACAACAAGTATAAAACATGCTATAATCACTTAATCAAACAATATCACAAGCCAATTTTACTCAATTTTACCCAATTTCACAAATTCCCCAAATCTCTTAAGAACATAAGAACCCTAATTTCAAAATTTTTGAAATTAAAGCATGTGGATCATGTTTAAATGATGCATGAAAAAAAAAAACCATGGGTCAGATTTGATCAAAATTAAAAAAATTAAAAAAAAAAGGGCAAAAATGTCTTACCTTAGGATTTAGAAGAAAACCTTTGAATCTTTGACCAAGAATAAGACAAAAAAAATTTTGAGTGAGAAGGGATCGAGAGATGAATCGAAGAGAAAGACAAAGAATAGTGAAAAAGGCTGATTTGATTCCTTTTTTTTTTTTAAATGAAATTTCAAATGTTTTTCAAAACCAAACTTTTCTAAGAAAAATTCAAACCTTAGCGAATTTTATCTAACTTTTCTTTCCTCACTCCACCAAACTGCATTAAGCACATCAAGAAGTTAAATTTAGGATGGCCACAAAGCTTAACACTCAATCACATGTACAGAGTTTAACAAAGATTTGTTTGTAGTGTGTGCAACTAGTAAGTGTATGAGATACTCACAAGGTGATATGTAGACTGAAAATAAGTATAATTTTTACATTATCCATCACAAAAGTTTGAAAGTGACTATCACCTAAAGAGTTACATCATATAACTCTCACATCTCCTAGAAAACATGCTTGCAACCATGCAAAAAAAAAAAAATTTTATTTCTTTTGAAGCATATTTTTCTATGTTTTTCATTTTGCTTTTTGTTTTTTGTTTTTTGTTTTTTGTTTTTTGTTTTTTTTTTTTTAATTTTCATAGCAACATCTTTAAATATCTTGCTGTGCAAGTGCTACACTTTACTGAGAACGGTTTTTATGATTTGCACACAAGTGTTCATGATTTGCAAATAACAGTGGTGAGATAGTTATTTATGCCTTTCTTCTATTTTTAGTCCTTACAATCAAAGGAATGTGACTTCAAAATCAAGAGCATGTGTTTAAAAACCATAAACAACTCACACAATATAAGCACTACATAGTGCAAACTAGCAAAGTGTAGAAAAATAAATTTCATCAAAGTTAAACAAGGTACACAGTCATGAAATGTAAATTTCATAGGCCAACCTTAATTACACATCTTGAAGATGTATAATACAAGTACCTTTTTTTTTCTGATTAAAAAAAAAATTGAAAAACATCAAAAACAAACCTAGAATGAAATGTATGAATGTAATGCAAATGCAAACCCTAAAGAAAAACAGTTTTGGTTACAAGAGATTGAAAGAATTAATACAAGGACCATGTCAGCCAAACTCACTGAGGCTGAGTCTTTTGCATCTAGACTCTTTTAGATGCAAATTTGGAGTTGGGATTTCAATTTGAATTGGCCTTAAAATCAGCTCCAGTATTGGCATAAAGTTTAAGAATCTTTACCAGTTCATGGATAAGTGCCATAAAATCTTGTGCTTTTGACACAAGCACTTTTTGTTTGGATTCTTGCTTTGAAGCTTGCAACTTTGAAAGCAATTTGGCCTAGTTTGCCCAGCTCCACCACAAAAATGACAAAACCATTGAGGTTTGTGGTATTTCTTGCTGCTAGATTGATTGGAATTCTTAGGTTTTGACTCACTTAAATCTATCCTAGTTCTTCTAAAAGTCAAAACTTCTTCCTTATGTACCTTAACTTCAGACACAGATGGATGAACAACAAAAGAAGATGTTGCAAGTACAAATTTAGGAGGATTAACAACAATAGAAGATCCACTCTTAACAAACCCTAGTCTTGTCTTATCATAAACAAATTTTTGAACATTTAACATGTCATCCAATTCAAAAGCAGAAGTCCTATCTATTTGTTCTCTAGCAATAGATAATTCTAGTTTTAAACTTTTAACTTTTTCAAGCAAAGACATGTTTTCAATCTTAACAGAATTCAAGAGTTCATTGGCATCAAACAATTTTAATAACAAATTATTCTTTTTATGTTCACAAGTGTTTATCTTTTCCAATCCTATTTCAACACTCATAGCATCTTTGACTGCAATCTTGCATAGCTTGTTATAAGCCTCTTGTAAGTCCACATTCTCAGAAAGTTCCCCATCAGAAGGGTTCTCATCACCAATCTCAATTTCACTTACTATAGTAGTAGCAGTGAAAGCCATAAAGTTTCCTTCTTGATCATTTTCAGACTCATGATCAGAAACTTCATCATCACTCAGAGTGACAGCCATAGCTTTACCTTTAGATCTCAAAAATGTTGGACACTCAGATTTTAAATAACCATAACCTTGACAACCATAACATTGTTGTCCTAAAGAACCGTTAGAAGATTGACCTACTTTGTCTTTTGATTTTTCAAAATTGTTATTTTTGGCAGTGTCATTCTTCTTCACATTCTTAGGGTCGACATTATTTCTATTTCTTGCCCTTCTATTATTATTTCTCAGAAAATTTCTAAAGTTCTTACCAAGATAAGCAATCTCAGTAGATGAGAGTTCATCATCAAATCCACAATCATCAACATTATCAATAGATTTCAAAGTCATAGATTTGGATTTGTTAGTCTTTGATAAGTCAGATTCATAGAATTGAAGAAATCCTACAAGTTCATCTACAAGTATAGAATCAACATCTTTACTTTCAGTTATGGCAGTCACTTTTGGTCTAAAGTTCTCAGTTAATGATCTTAAAATTTTCCTAACAATTTTAGGTTGATCATAAACTTCACCCAAATTAAATGCAGAATTGACAATATCATTCAACTTAGCATATAATTCATCAAAAGACTCATTCTCAAACATTCTAATGCTTTCAAATCTAAAAGTCAACTGCTGCAATTTATTAATTTTTACTGCCTTAGTGCCTTCATGCACAGTCTGTAAGATGTTTCATGTAGTGTGAGCAATCTCCACATTTGAGATTCTCTTAAATTCTTCCATAGAAACAATATTGAATATAGCATTCATAGCCTTATTGTTAAAGCTAGCTGCTTCCTTTTGAGCAGTGGTCCATTCACCTATAGCAGTGGTTGGTCTTTCCTAATCATTTTCTACAAATAATCATACTCTCTCATCAATGGATTTCAAAAAGGCTTTCATCCTAATCTTCCAATAAGCATAGTTATTCCCATTAAAGTATGGAGGGATCACAAGAGAGTGACCATGTTCCATGCTAATAGGGGTCAAGGATCAACTCTAGGTTAAGAAACCTATAGACAAGAGCTAACCTGCTCTGATACCACTTGTTTGTGTGTTTACACCCCTTAAACCAAATTGTTTAACCTAATTAATTAACCAAGTTGATTATTAGGTTTATTATTCAAATCTAGGTTAAACAAGCATATATCATATCATGCATAAAAGCGGAAAAGTAAATAACACAATGATATGATGACCCAAGAAAACCGATGAAACGAACTGTTTCAAGGTAAAAACCTAAGGAAGATTTGACCTAGCTATCCTCAAGGTAAAGTAAATTCACTACAAGAGAATCGAAATTTTTACAAAAGATTTAACCCTAAATCTATTGCTACCTCATGTAGTCATTTACTGACATAACCACGTGCAAGCTCTGAATCCACGGACTCCTTCTCTTCTTGAATTTACACCAACACAAGCACCCTTACTTATGACTTTGAGATCCCACTCAAAGGTTTCAGATCACCCGCAATAATGATCTTGTAGCAACAACTAGGTTCTACCACCACTTGATTGTAGATCTTGCTCCAATAGATTCTTGTGTAGTTAGAAGGTACAAAACCTCTTAAATCTCATAAAGAGTAACACACAAGTCTTCTAAAAGTCTGAAAAACGTAACTAGGATTTCCCTTTTATATGTGGACAAGTTAGAATGAAACCCTAAACATTTTCGTAGGCTTGGGCCTTGTTTAAGACTTCTGCAGAATTTAATTTCTATGATTCCCGATCGGTCGAGTCTAGTTTCTCGATTGGTCGAGCTTGATTGAAATTTACTCCCTTTTTCTGCTGTCAGCTGAACTTGAAGCTTGATACCTATACTTTTAAGCATTTCCTAATACATAGACTTGACATGTTTTGTTCTTGGTTTGCCAACACATTTAAAATATGATTCTAAATATTTAATCATAAATCTTTAGAACCTAACAAAATCAATTACAAAAATTCTCAAGTTTATGCCTAACTTGAGATTCACCAAATACAATAATAAATCCCCTAATGTATTTCTCAAGGCTAAAGAAAATCCTCTTATTTTCTTTGCTCTCACACACATTAATTATTTCTCAGGCGACAACACTTTACTCTCTTCTCTTTATTTTCTTCTCCACACACAACTTGCTCTTGACTGTATTCTATTCTCTATGTGGCAAACCTTGTTGCTCTGTCTTCTCCTCTATACAACACACCACAAAAAACCACATAAGCTTGTTTAAATAACCCCATCAACATAGCTTTCTTTATTTTATTTTATTTTTTTGGTAAAAGGGAGAAATATCATAGACTAAGCAACAATAATAGATGTCTGGGAACAAATCTTCTCATAATACATGCCCAAATTATCATAGTACAACAGTAAGCAAATGTCCACAAGAAGACTATCAAAAATAGTAAAGTCTTGGGAGGTTGAAGGGCCTTTCCTTGAAATAGCATTTGCACATTTGTTAGCTTCACGATAGCAATGCTTCGTTTTCACTTGAGGAATTTGGCTGATTAGGGTCCTGTAATCCATAATAAGAGAGGCATGGTGTAAGTTGGTATTAAAATTGTTAGTAATCCATCCAAGAACTACTTTGGCATCAACTTCAATTTCAACGGCCACCAAATTCAGGCTGATACATAAGGACAACCTATCTCTAAGGGCCCAAAGCTCAGCCCTGATACTAGTGGCAAGCCCAATATTCTTGCAAAAACCTTTCACCCATTGCTCGTTAAAATCTCATATCACTCTTCCCCCATTAGCCCTACCAGGATTACCCAAGGAGGATCCATCAGTGTTGAGTTTGACCTACCCTAGGCTAGGCTTCTCCCATCTAACTTGGACAGTTCTGGTTCTCTTACCACCACCCGGTTTGCCAACATAATAAAGGAACTCTTTGGCAGAAGAGAGAATTAGGTTGCCCCGGTTTGAGTTCCTATTGGAGTTTTTGAAGACGATATTGTTCTTGTGATGCCAAAGATTCCACACAGCAAAAGGAAAGTAAACATTCCATGGAACCTAATCCTCCAGGGAAGAAGAACACTTTGCATTCCCTTCTAGCCAGTCACACAACTCGAGATTGAAGAAATCTTTTATATCTTGGCAACCTGGGGTCCCATTCCAGAAGGCACAAGCAAATGAGCAATCTCGAAGGATATGTATGATAGATTCGTTACCATTAGTACACACCTGGCACTGTGTATCTCCATTAAGGCCTCTTTGCACTAGGATATCCTTAGATGGGATGCTGTGAAGGAAGCATTTCCACCAGAAGGTTTAGACTTTTGGCAAGGTATTAACTTTCCATATCCACTTGCCACGGAAGGGGGGGGGGGGGATGTCCTCACCTCTCGCAAAATGAAAAATGAGCACTTCAGTGTTGGGTTGGGCTAGACCATGGTGTCCACGTGCACCCAACAAAATGAAAAATAAAAAGAGTGTTGCGCCTTCGTCCAAATAGTGTTGTGTATACTTTATCAAAGAAATAGTATTCAAAGTTTTTTATTCAGTTTTTTTTTTTTTTTTTTTGTTATTTCCATTATTATTATGTTTGCACTAACAATAAGCATGATAAGGCTAAAAATCAAATTGGAGATTGGCCGACAAAGAGGTTTGCAAAAATCACCAAAATTGAGCGTATTTCTTCACCCAGTTGAAGATACAAAAGCCTCCACACATTGGGATAAATAGCTCAGGAGGTGGATGCAACTAGAGATATTTGATGAAAAAAAGAACCATCTATACTATGTGTAGATATAGAAGGTGCAAATTCACCTGCATCTGCATGTAGTCTTAGATGAAATTATATGCAGAACGTTTTCGATCATGTTAAATGGCTCAACAAGGATATAGTTTAATAAGCTAAAGCCAGGTCCATAGACTCTTTTGCCCAACAAAGCAGGTTATTCTTCAGCCACTTCATTAGAGGTTAGATATACAAAAAGCTAGTCGCTTACCTACTTAAAATTAAGCAAGCCAAATGAGAGTCCATTTCTGACTATCTAGCACAGTTCAACAAAAAGGAATTAGAGGTGGATGAAGCAAATGAGAAGGTAATATTAACAACTTTTATGTAAGGTCTCTGTCCCTTATTTTCTTTATCCAAGGCGTTTCCGGCCAACAAGGCCAAGCTAATGCTCAAAGCACAGAAGCATGTGTATGTAGAAGACGATATGAACGCAAGGAAAAGACAAAGATAATACTATAATAGCATGAGTAGTTAGTAGGAAAAAGGAAGAGGGAGATAGAGATTTCAAAGACAAACCAAGGGTATAAGTCAAGACACAATTCTGATTGAGGATAAATAGGCTACGGGGCCAAGTAGCGCAATATTATAGAGCAGAGCCAAGAGCCTATGCCAGGAAGGTGATTCCAGTAATTGCAGAAGTTTTATGATATTTCACACAAGGATTTGAATCTACATTGTCTTTTTCATGATAATTGCTCTTTATTGTCAACAAAATTATGTGCAAGAGTTATTTTTTGTGTAATTAGAGACTAGTGTTTATAATTTCTAAATATGCATAAACCTTTGAGCTTTGATTAACTTAGAAGACCTCAATAACATTTAGAATTATGGATTTTTTAGCCAAGTGGCTCTAAGATCATAATTTTTTTTGCTATAATTTTGTCACAATTTCGATAATATAGACCGTAAATAGTTACCTATCAACTTCACACAAATTCACCAATTTTTTTTCTACTACTAACATTGGAGTAATGAAAAAAAAAAAAAAAAAAAAAATTATGGCCCTATTCTCTTTTTAGCCCGTGGACACGGACAGCAAGATTCGTCCTTTTTGGGACATTTGGTTCTAGGCCTAATTAACCATTCCGGGCAATGCAACTAGGCCCATATTTCTAGTGTTGGGTACTTTAAAGGCCTGGCCTAATTCCTACACACAAGGTATTATTTGTTGAGTGGAATATTCCTACACATGGTCTCCTTCTTTTTGTAACCCATATATTTCTTCTGGTGTTTCACTAACTGCAGACCAAAAAAAACTCCTTTCTCAAAAAAAAAAAAAAAAAAAAAATCAGTCACATTGGCCTGAAAAAGATGGTTCGGCCACAATGCATTGGTTCCGACTTCGGATGATGATTTTGGATATCAAAAGTCTTTCGTTGTTATTTCATTCATTATTGTACGAAAGAGCCTAATAAGTCAGATTTTGGGTTTTTATTTTTATTTTTTTAATTATTTTTTTTCCTGTTCATTTAAATATTCTAATTATTATTACAGAATATTCCCCAACTACTAGAATAGTACCAAATTATCAATTTCTAGAAAGCAGGGTAAATATCCACAACGAACCCATGCACCAAACCACAAAATGTGAATTGCTAAAACTCGATGGATAGGGACCACTTAAATAAATAAAAAAGCCAATCTTGAATGTATTCCACTTACGAAAAGTAGACCCAGTAATTGATTTTGATTTTGAATGTAAAAAAAGTTATAATAACATGATAAAGTCAGTAGCAGCACAAATGAATTTTGTGGTTGATGACGTGTACATTCTACTGGTCCCCTACGCCTTCTGGGCTTTACCTTACAGTCCAAAACCAGAGATGACCCACATATTAATTGGACCGAAGAAACAGTATACAAATTCATGGCCAGTCCACAGGAACGTTTTTATTTTTGTTGGGTGGGGCCGTGGGGGAGGTGTTTAGTCAAACAAATAAATTTTGAAAATCAAACACATAATATCCTTATCAAACTCAAAATATTTACTCTCCTATTTCGAAAATTAAACCCACATAAATTTTGAATTAGACTTGCGGAATTTTTTAATCAAACCCAAGCAACTTGTCTTGGCTTCTTATCATTTCAAAATTGAAAGACTGTTAATCAACTACCTCTCCTCGATTTTGCAAAAATAGAAAATTTATCAAGGGGTACAACAGTACAATTTACAACGTTTTTACTTGCAAATTATTATATTTTTGATAATTTGAGGTGGAAGGAATTGAACTTTGAATATCTCAGTTAAAAATATTAAAAAATGTCAATCAGTTAAGTTAAAAAGCTTTTGGCTTTACTTGCAATATTGTTTAATTGTCTTTGTTTATTAACTTGAAGGGAAAAAAAAATTGGTGAGAGTGAGAGGGTATTTAAATCCCTCTCCTTTTCCATTGACATTTGAGGGGGAAACAAATAACCCAAAAAAGAAATAACGAAAATTGCACTAAAATTTTACTAAAATGTCCACCTCGTTAGTAGATTTTGGGTAATCCAATAGAACTAGAGTTCAAGCATTGATGCATCATGCATTCACTGCCATCCACTGAAAGCTTTGAGAAAAGACTTGTATGATCCACGGAAGGTAGCACAAAAATATTGGATGCTGATGTCTCGCCTTAGATAAATATGTCACCTTTTTTTAACGTTCCTATGAATTTATGATTGAGAAATTATAAGCTTATGTTCTTATAGAACCTAGGTTTTACTGATTTTATTTTTTGAAAACCTATATCATGTTAATTTTGAAATTGTTCTGTTATAATGAGAAAAGTTAACAGATGCCCTAAGTATATTGATATAGAAAATATTTTTATAAACTTTTTATGGGAAAAGAAAATAGTAACTAACTTTTTTTTTTTTATAGCTTTTTATATTTTTCACCAAAAGAAATTATTAACTAACTTTTTTTTTATAGCTTTTTATATTTCCCATCAAAGTGAATATTAAAATTTTCTTAAAATGATCAATTAATAAATGGCTTAAAGGCACTCTTTAACGGAATCTAAAATAAATTACTCGATAATACAAATCTGCTATTTTTGAGAAAAATACCTCTTAATCTTGAATACACAATGACGATTGTTCTTACATTCAAAAAATAGGGATTGGCGCCAAATCTAACGAAACTAACAAAGATTAGAGGTGTCCATGGGCTAGTCGAACTCAAGTTACGAGTCAACTTGTGACTCGACTCGATCTCACCGAGTGTTGGAGTCTGTCACTCGTTGTCGACCAACAATCCTCAAGTTTTCGACTGCTGTTTGCCATTGGTTTCATGGACTGGTTTGGTTGGATTGGCAGTTGGCTTCAAATTTGCAACTGCACACAAAAAACCCCAAACATAGTATAAAACACAACATCAAAATAAACCACAACTATTGCCACACCCACCTCACCATACCCAAATTACCCAAGGCCTACTATTACACTTACACCACCAAAAAATTGCAAAAGTGATTATCAAACTCCGAGAAGAAAATGAGGGGGGGGCGGGGGAGCAAGAGAAAGTGATAGTCATCCAGAGAGAGAGGGATGAGTTGTGTTTTATTTCAAGGAGAAGTTTGGCAAAGGAACTCACTCTCTCACATGAGGAATGAGTTTGGGTTTTTTTTTTTTTTTTTTTTTTTTTTTTTTTTTTTTTAAGAAATAAACACACACAAGAGAGAGGGAAAGGGGTTTTTAACTTTTGATTTCAAAGAGAAACACCAAGAAGAGTCAGAAATAATGTTTGATAAGAATGGAAGATAGGAAGAGATAAGTTTTACATTTTTTTTTTTTTTTTTTTATAAGGAGAAATTTTGCATAAAAAGGCAGAACGGAAGAGATATGGCTGGTAGTACGTGTCAGCCATGCAAAGAAGTAAGAGTTTCAAAAGCCAATTAGGTAGAGACACGATTCACAAGTAAAGAAAGTTGCTTCGTTCAAAATAATCAGTCAGTTTAGTTTTAACGGGTTGTCATAATTGGAAACCGACATCCGAATCGAAAATGGTTGGATTTGAATGTTCACACCCATTGTCGAGCGAAACTTATTCAGAGCCAACCCATATCTAATCGGGGTCGAGTCGGTTCGATCGGTTTTGGTCTGGCCTAGGTTGGACTGGACACCCCTAACAAAGATAAGAAACTTTCTCACCAACCAATCCTAGACTAACACGTGGCTGACTCTTAACAATAAATAAACTAATTCTATTACATTTTCGATGATTAGCCTTAGAACTTAATAAGCTACAAATCGTTTATACAAAACAATAACTTTGAATCCTAAAACTGCAATATTGTAAGCTACAACAATGAATATCATCCAAAATCAATATGAATTGAACTAAGAGCTTTTTACAAAGGACTTTCTCTTGCACAAAGTGGTAGTCCACTTCAATGTGCTTGGTACGGCATGACAAATTTGGATTGGAGGCAATTGCTAGAGCTGAAACATTATCACGCCATAAGATAGGTGCATGATGCAAGAAAACCCCCAAAGTATAAGTAACATTTGAATCCAACAAAGCATAGTTGTTGAACTAGCTAAGGCCCTATATTCAGCTTCAATTTAGGAATGAGTAACAATATTATGTTTCTTAACTATCCATGGGATCACTTGCCCAGTCATCATTTGTAAAGCCTGATAGAGTAAGAGGGCCAAGTTGAAAAGTAATTCCAAGATACAATGAACCTCTAAGAATCGTGACATTTAAGTGATTACAAGTGGGTTGGCTCATATGTTGATAGGCCTACTGGATTGCATAGGATATATCAGGCCTTGTGAAGGTTAAATATTGCAAAGCAACCATAAGACTTCGATAAGGAGTAGGGTCAAGTAGTAAGGGACTATTATAAGATGTAAGATGTTGTGAGAAAGAGCATGCAGTTTTACATGGTTTACAATCAAACATGTTGAATTTGGTAATTAAGCCAATAACATGTTTGGTTTGATGGACAAAAAGGCCTTTAGAGGCGATATCAATCTGTAACCCAAGGAAATAGCTAAGAAAACCAATGTCCTGAAACTCAAAGGACTTATGGAGTTGAGAGATAAGCTAAGAAATAAAGGAAGGATGGTTCCCTATGATGATGATATCATATGCATAGAGTACAAGATATACCACATGATTGTCTTGGGTAAGAATGAAGAGATTGATGTCAGTAGTGGAAGCTATAAACCCCAAATGGAGTAATTGAGTAGTAAATCTCTCAAACCAGGCCCTAGGTGCCTATTTAACACCATAGACAGCCCTATGCAATAGACATACATGATTAAGAGCAGCAAGGTCTTCATTACCAGGAGGTTGAGCCCTATACACCTCCTCTTTGAAAATTCCATGTAAAAATGCATTGCTTACATCAAACTGTTTCAAACTCCAACCATAGCTCATTGCTAAAGCCAAAATCAACCTCTCAGTAGTTGTTTTCACCATAGGACTGAATGTTTCTTCATAATCTAGTTCATTTTGTCAAAGATATCTTTTTTACAACCAATATTGCTTTATATCAAACAATAGAACCATCATTGTTTTTCTTGAGCTTAAACATCCATATACAACTAACAATGTTTTAGTTAGAAGCAAGCACCAAAGACCAAGTTTGTTACTTTTGCAGGGAATAAGATTCAGAATACATGGCTACAACTTAGTGGGGATACTTGGAAGCAACAGAATAATAGGTTAAGAATGTATTGACCTCTTTGTAATAAATTAACCAATTAATTAGCCAAGTCAATTAATTAATTCAATTAACATGCAATACGCATGGTAGCACAAACAAATCACCAATTAAATTAATATGTAGTGGAAAATAAAGTTAACACGGTGATTTGCTTACGAATGGGGAAATCTCCAAGGCAAAAATCCCCACCGGGTGATTTTTAAGTCACCACTCCCGAGAATCCACTATTATCACCACAAGCAGTTACAAGTAAAGGAATCTTAGTACCTTATACCAAACTACAGTTGAACCCTTACCCCAATCTCTCATTTTCAATGCATAGCTCCCAGTACATGACTAACCAATCGATACACGGATCCAATTACGTGACTAACCACCGACTTGAGAAGGATGTTGGCTACAAAGTTCTTCAGTTTATCAACACGATGAAGATCACGAAGCTCCTTTGTTACAAAACCCTACGGTGTACAAACGCAGCAACTTCTTGAAAAAGAAGATGAACTAGGGCATATATCTCCAGTCACAATATGCTTGTGAAAAACTTTTTCATCATGTTGCATCAGTTGTGATGGCCCTTAAAATAATCCTTATATATGTTTAGCATTGTGAGAAAAGAAAGCCTAAACAAATATACATGGATTAGAGTGAAATCAGAACTGAAAATCTGATTTTCGTAAATCTCAATAAATAGCTTATCTATCGAGCAGCTCTCGAGCATCGGGCTTACACAGCATTTTAAACCTTGATAGATTCTATCTATTGAACTAGCTATCGAGGTTTAAAATCTAGCACTTCTTCACTTGATTCTTGGACAAATTTGCATGGCTTTAACACTTGGACTTGAAACCTTATTTCTTGAAGTATTAAACACATCTTAGATCTACCCAATTACAAGTAAAGTACGTTTTGTCAAAGGATTAGCCAATTCTAAATGACATATGATCCTAACATGATTCACATATGTCCTAATAATCTCCCCTTTTGGAAATCCGTCACAAAACCACAACAAACAAATGAACATATGAGAGAAGTCATAAATCATTCAACTCATGCTCACTTGTTAAATACAATAAAATTTAATCCTAACACAAACTCTTGAAAAAATTTGCAAGAAGAGAGTTCATGGCAAGAAAGACTTTGACAACCTGTATTTCTAAAACACTTTAAACAAAACTCATCACGGCATTTTAGTGTGAAACAGAAATATAAAAGATTGCATACAATTAATAAGAAACATGTGCATAAAGAGAGAAAAGAAACAACACATGAAGAGATAAGTGAAACTGTAATAACAACCTTAATATATATATCAATAATGAGTACAAGGTTTGCTATCACAATTTAAGAACAATGTATCTAAAAAGTAAAGAAAAAAAAAGATACAAAAAGTCTTCACTACATCCCTCAAAAGAAAAAAAGCACTCCCCCTAACAAAAATATTTATCTCCTATACTAACTCTCCCCCTAAGAACATGACTACTCTCATATCCAAAACTACTCTCCCTTTTTGTCACGAATTAATAGGCCGAAACGAATTCACCCCTTGTGATGAATTAATTGATTAATTAACCAAGTTTATTAATTAATCAAATTAACATGCAAAGCGCATGGTAGCATAAACAAATCACCAATTAACTAAAGTATGCAATGAAAAATAAATTAACACGGTAATTTGTTTACGAATAGAGAAAACCTACACGGCAAAAACCCCATTAGGTGATTTTAAGGTCACCAAGAATCCATTATTATCAAAACAAGTGGTTACAAGTAAAGGAATCTCAGTACCTTATACCAACCTATAGTTGAACCCTTACCTAATACCCAATTGGACCTTTTTTGTAGTGACAATCTATCCTTTTCAATGCATGGCTCCCAGTATGTGATTAACCGATTGCGCAAATCCTAGTGCACAACTTGATCACCAACTTGAGAAGGATGTTGGCTGTAAAATTCTTCTATTCATCACACGATGAAGATCATGAAGTTGCTTGGTCACAAAACTCTAAGGTGCACAAACACAGCAACTTCTTCAAGAACTAGGGCAAACTAGGTTTCTGGTCACACCTTCTTCACACTTGTGGAATTGTGCTTTTGTGCAACTTGTGTCACTTTTTATGACCCTCAAAATAATCCTTATATATGTTTAGGGTTGTGAGAAAAGAAAGCCCAAACATACATTCACGGATTGGATGAGAAACAGTCTTGAAAAACTGAGTTTCATAACGATAGCCATCTATCGAGCTAGCTGTCGAGCCACGGGCTTCTACAAATTTTAAACCTTGATAGATGCTAGTTGTCGAGTTTTAAAATTTTGCACTTTCTAACTTGATTCTCTGACAGACTTGCATGGCTTTAACACTTGAACTTGAAACTTTGTTTCTTGAAACATTAAACACATCCTAGATCTACCCAATTACAAATAAAGTGCGTTTTGTCAAAGGATTAGCCAATTACATAAAATGTTGACATATATTCCTAACATTGAATCACATATGTCCTAACACGAATGACGAAGGGCAAGTAATTGAAGCAGTCATCTCGTCGTCACTAGAAGAGCTAGCATCCTTATCGTCATCATCATCGTCCTCAGATGTCTCTGGAGATGGAGAGTGAGACTCCATGAAGCCACCAAGGTGAGCCTGTCGTTGAGCAATACGATCGACACGGGTGTTCACCTGACACAACTCATCACTGAGTGTGTCAAGGCGAGCATTCATGTGTTGAAGCTGTGACATAACCGCCTCGAGGGTCACACCACCCACCGAAGAAGAAGGAGCGGATGTGGATGGAGCGGAAGATGTTGGAGGAGTTGCTGTCTTGGTCCGTGACTGCTTCGGTCGAAGCTGGGCCTCGCTCTGTCAAACGGTCGCTGCGTCTATGATACACATGACGAAGAAGTGTGTAGACTTAAGATAGGAGACAAACGCGTGGTGGAGAATCTGCGTGATAGCCGAAGGAAAAATGAGCTTATTATAGGTCACCGAATCCTTATAGACATCTATAAAGGAGAGTATGAAGTGAGAGGGAAAGTCAATAGTGAGTCCCTCAAGTAGGGATAGCAAAAATCAAGCACGAAGCTCAGTAATGGAGTTATAGTGAGACAAGGGATGGAGAAAAAATGTCATCACCATGTTAAGGAACCTCAGACCTTTTGCAAAGCCCAAGCAAGAGGTGTTTTTACGGTTAGCCCAAGATGAAGGTGTCTCAAAGAAGAGAGATGAGAGTTTGTCTTTGGACATAGTCCTAAGATGATCATAGCCGGGGTAGTCAAGATGCGCTGCCCTCGATACATGTAGCACCTCAGATATAAGATCCGGAGTGACTATGATGCGCGTACCTCGAATGTGAGTGATAAAATGAGGTACAGAATAGTCGAATCCGTGCATATTGGAGTAAAACTCTTGTATGATCACAGAGGGACAAGTGACCGGGATGCCACACAATGACTCCCAACCCCTACTGTAGATGACAGTGGAAAGGTTGGTATCGGAAACATCTGATAGGATTGATAAGCCAAAAACGTATTGACCCCTTGTGATGAATTAATTGATTAATTAGCCAAGTTTATTAATTAATCAAATTAACATGCAATTGTATGTGGCAGAACAAACAAATCACCAATTAACTAAAGTATGCAGCGGAAAATAAATTGACACGGTGATTTGTTTACAAATGGGGAAAACTTACACGGCAAAAACCTCACAGATGATTTTAAGGTCACCACTCCTGAGAATCCACTATTATCAAAACAAGCAATTACAAGTAAAGGAATCCCAATACCTTATACCAACCTACAGTTGAATCCTTACCCCAATACACAATTGGACTTGTTCTATAGTAACAATCTCTCATTTTCAATGCACAGCTCCTAGTATGTGACTAACCAATTACGCGGGTCCCAATACGCGACTTGATCACCAACTTGAGAAGGATTTTGGCTGCAAAGTTCTTCAGTTGATCACACGATGAAGGTCATGAAGTTGCTAGGTCACAAAACCCTATGGTGTACAAACACAGTAGCTTCTTTAAGAACTAGGGCAAACTAGGTTTCCAGTCACACTCTTCTTCACACTATGGAATTGTGCTCTTCTGCAACTTGTGTCACCTTTTACAGCCCTTAAAATAATCTTTATATATGTTTAGGATTGTGAGAAAAGAAAGCCCAAACATACATTCATGGATTGGATAAAAATCTGAACTAAAAATCTAAACTTCATAAATCTCGACAGATACCCTATTTGTCGAGCAGCTATTGAGTCTCGGGCTGAAATAGCTCTCTTTAAACCTTGATAGATGCTAGCTGTCGAGCTTTAAAATCCTGTACTTTCTGACTTAATTCTTGAATGGACTTGCATGGCTTTAACACTTGAACTTGAAACCTAGTTTCTTGAAGTATTAAACACATCCTAGATCTACTCAATTACAAGTAAAGTGCGTTTTGTCAAAGGATTAGTCAATTACATAAAATAGTGACATATGTTCCTATCATTGAATCACATATGTCCTAACAAGGACGACTTGGCGTTCCAAATGAATGCTGCATCGTGAAAAGTTCTCCGAGAAATCTGTACGGGCTTTCTCATCACGGAACCGAACATGAGAGGGAGTAAAATCAGCAAAGGGAGAAGAAGAAGCTGCATCAGAACGAAGAGGGTTCCGGGATGGAGTAGACTTGCACTTAGGTGCCATAGAGCAAGCTAACCGCAGAGAGAGAGAGAGAGAGAGACAAACAGAAAAGTACCAACACAAATCAATATCAAAATAGAGAGAATTGAAGGTACGTATACACGAACATGTGACATGCAATAGTAAAAACATCATGGGCTCAGCCCAATCCAATCCTACCAGCACACATGCTTTCAACATAATAAACACATATCTATAATGCATGAAACATTGTTAAAATGCAAATGTGATGTAATGCATGAACTTTTAAGATCATTTGAACAAAACCCATCCCAAAAATTTAGCAAAATCCTCATCAATTTTGAAAAATCCCAAAATCTTTCAAAAACCCCTCAAAGTTAGGTCAAAAGAGATGAAATGCATGATTAAATGACAGAAATAGAATCATACCAGAGGAAGATAATGATCTTGAGGCTGAAGATTGAGTGGAGAAAAGGTTTAGAGTGAGAGAAGGGTGTTTAGGAAGGTGAGGAAATAGAAAGATTCGAGAGAGATCGAGAAAAATGAGAGAGAAATTGCGCTGAAGCTTTATATAGAAATCCACAATTCTTGATGGATCAAGAGGTATCGAGAGGTGTCAAGATTTAAATTTTGACAGATAGAGCTATCAAGAAGCTATTAAGAGTTGTCCACAGCAAAGTGACCTTGATGGATCGAGAAGCTATCCTGCTGCTATTAAGGAGACAAAAACTTTCTCAATGGATCGAGAAGCTATCGAGAAGTTATCGAGACTAATTCTCAAAAATCTCGATGTATCGAAATTGCGATAACAACTATTGAGAAAGGAAGCTCAAGAGGCTCAATAGATAGACTAGTTGTCAAGAGGTGTCTAGTAGCTATCGAGATTGCTCAAAAACAGTTTTTCAAGAAGAGAAAACCACAGATATGAATGCAATCAAGCATGCTACTTAACCAAAGATCCAAACAACATTTTAAACTCTCAAAATCATCTCTCAACAATAAAAAATGTCAAGCATATAGATCCAAAACACACACACACACTAAACAAGTCTAACCAATTTTCTATTTCAAAAACAAGTAAAGACAGTTTAGTGAATATACATTAACATATGTATTCTTTGTGATAGCCAACTCACAATGTACCTGCACATGTATCAAGTGTAGCAAAGAATTTTACGTGTTGTGTGTGAAAAACATCGCAAGAATTCATAAGTGTCTACATGTTATGATGATTTGAGATATAAGAAAATCATTTTAACTCACACACAATCATAATTGCTTGATGGAGACTATCACCTTCGAGATACATCCTATAACTCCCACATTTCCTAGAAGACATGCTTGCAATCATATATAAAACATTTTGATTCTTTTTGCTTTTTATTTTTCTTTGCACATTTCTTTTGTTAAGCATATCATGCATGGGCATATAAGAGAGAGAAAAGAACTACCCTATTATGTTAAGTTTTTGACATTGCACTTTTACTATGCCAAAGCATACAGATGTCATTTCATGATTGGCAGACAATAGTGGTGAGATGGTTATTTATGCATTTCTCTTAGAATTTTCTAATCCCTCTCGTCAAAAAGAGTGATACGAGTGTTAAGTACAAGAGATCACTTAATCTTACTCATCACAAACACGAGCCACAAAGCTCGCTTACTTAGTTATGTATAGAGATGCTCATCTAAACTACAAAAGATATAAAGTTTAGAAAACTTCGTTTCAATGGCCATCCAAGGTACACAAATACCAATGTACACAAAACACACACTATTTTTGTATTTTTTTTATTTTTCAATTTTTTATTTTTATTTTTATGAAAAACAAAATAAAGCAAAACTGAAAATAAACAAATAGAAATATGTTAAACAAAGTAAAGAATAAAACTAGATGCAAATACATGAGGAAGGAGGAGGAGAAGAAAAGATCAATCCATGGAGATAACACCAATGTTCTGACGAAGAAATTCAAACCGTTTGCTATCAAGAGATTTGGTGAACAAATCAGCCTTCTGATCATTAGTGTGAATAAACTCTAGAGTGAGAGTACCATCTTTGACAAGCTTCCGAATGAAGTGATGTCGAATCTCTATGTGTTTAGTTCTAGAATGTTGAACCGAATTCTTAGAGATGTTGACTGCATTGGTACTGTCATAGTAGATGGTAAGATGCTCTTGACAAATACCATAATCAAGGAGGAGTTTTTGCATCCATAGAAGTTGGGTGCAACAGCTATCGGCAGCAATGTATTCAGCATCTATAGTGGATAATGAGATGGAATTCTATTTTTTGCTCATCTAGGAGACAAGATTATTACCCACATAAAAACAACCCCCCGATATACTCTTTCTATCATCAGCATTCCCAGCCCAGTCTGCGTCAGAATATTTAACTAAGACATTATTTGTATCCTTGCTATACTACACACCAAAGTCAGTAGTGGTACAACAAACTTTTTCACAAGATTTCTAGCATATTTAGATTGAGATAGGAATATACTTGACTCTTGTTAACGAATCTACAACCCAAGAAAGTGATTCAACTTTCCAATCATGCTCATCTCGAACTCGGCCTGCATAAGTTTGGAGAAATTATGAGCCAATTCATCCTTAGTCGACCCGAAGATGATATCATCAACATAGACTTGAGTAATTATCAACTCGTCATCTTCCCTTTTAATGAAAAGAGTTTGATTAGTTTTTCCTTTTGTGAACCCATGTAACACCAAGTATTATGTGAGCTGATCATACCAAGCTCTAGGGGCTTGCTTTAAACCATAGAATGCCTTCTTGAGGTATAACACATGATCCAAAAAGTATGGATCAATGAACCCTTTTGGTTGAGCCACATAGACATCTTTTTTGAGGAACCCATTCAAGAAAGCAGTCTTTATATCCATTTGGTAAAGCTTGAAACTCAAGTGACATGCCAAGGCTAGGAGAATCCTGATGGACTCCATACAGGCTACTGGAGCAAATGTTTTATCATAGTCCACTCCTTCCATTTAAGAGTATCCTTGAGCCACAAGACAAGCTGTAAGGTTGAATTTTATCAACCATCTTGTTGGCTTTATTCCATGCCAATTTGCTTGTATTTTAGCAATTAGTAACCATGTATATAGGTGGGAATCATGTAAGGGTAGTGTGTGAGAGAGTGTGAAGACATGTTTAAGATTGTGCAAAGAAGCAGGGACTCGCCATTGGATCTCGCGGGTGGCTCGCGGCTTGCAAGTCGTTAGAAGTTGCACACATGCCAAGCATGCCAGAAGTTGAAGCGTCATGCCAGCTGGAGCACTATAGGACAAAAAGTACAGACTGGTCATTCAGTTATCTCGCGGCTGGAAGTCGCAGCTCAATCAAGTCGCGAGACCAAGCTACCAGCCAGCTCTGTTTTGAAAAAACTGACTCTTTGCATTCCACTTTCACCCTAGTATATATACCCCTTATACCCACGAAATGTAGAGAGCTTCCAGAGAGAATTTTGAGAGAGAAACCCTAGAGAAAAACAAGATTGACTCATCCCCAATCTTTACATAAAGACTCTTCAAATTCCTCTACTCTCACCCTCTCCATTGTTACATCCTTAAGAGGTACATTACCAAAACATTTTCTCACCATACCAATATCTGTGAAAAGGCTGTTTGGTGCTTTGGAAAACAATTAAGAAAGGACCAATTTCATATTGGTTTATACTATGGTCAGTAGCGAAATCCGGTAAGCTAAAGAAAAAATAGGTTCGACGTAACCTCGTTGGAGTAGGAGCTTGGAGGGCTTAGGTACACTGGGTAGATTAGGCTTGGAGGGTCTTTTGCTGTTCATGTATCCCAACTACATTCTTTAGTAGATTATTTACCGCTTGGAGGGCAGCGGAGAGGTTTTACGCCGAAGGCTTCGGTTTCCTCTTCGATAACACATCGTGTGTTGTCCTTGTGTTTGCATCTCTCTTCCTTTAATTTTTGACATTTCTACTGTGAATGTGATTTTATTTGGTCTAAGATTGTTTATCAATTTTGTTATATGCTTATGTTCATATTCCGCAAATTAATTGTTTGATAATAAGCTTGAATTGATAATTTGTAAATTGCGGTCTAAACTTTTAAGGTGTTTTATACACTAATTGAACATTCAATTGGTATCAGAGCAGGTTCACTTATATTGGTTTCATTACCTGAGTGTGATCCTTGACCCCATATTGAGATGGACCAGTCTCAATCCCTAAATGCACCTCCATATTTTGATGGTAGCAACTATGCATTTTGGAAGGTGCGGATGAGAGCATTTTTGTGTTCTATACATAAGGCTGTTTAGGATGCCGTTGAAATAAGTTGGGCAAAGCCAGAGGCAGCCAAATCCACATGGGATAAGGCAGCCCTTGCGGCATCAAATGCTAATAACAAAGCACTTAATGCAATTTTTTATGGTGTGTCCCCAGATGAGTTCCATCGGATTTCTCATATCACTATTGCCAAGGAAGCATGGCAGATTTTGGAGACCACTTATGAGGGTACAAAGAAAGTTAAAGACACCAAGTTACAGATGCTGACCACTCGATTTGAGGAGCTGAGAATGAGTGAGGATGAGTCTTTTGACTCTTTCTATAGCAAGCTGAATGAAGTGGTCATTGGCAAGTTTAACTTAGGAGAGAAAACGGAGGACTCGAAAGTTGTACGAAAAATTCTTCATTCATTGTCGGAGAGCTTCCGTGCAAAGGTGACTGCAATTGAGGAGAGCAAGGACCTTGATGAAATCAAAGTCCAAGAGCTGATTGGTTCTCTCCAAACGTATGAGCTTTCATTACCAAATCAAAGAAAGAGCAAATCACTTGCTCTTAAGACAATAAATGAAAGGGTAGAAGCTCACAGTTCATCGGATGAGGATGTAGTCGAAAAGGATGTTGCCTACCTTGCAAAGAATTTCCATAAATTTCTAAAGTTCAAGAACAGTGAGAAATTTGGTGATAAAGGGAATTCATGAGTTCTAAAAAGGAGAAGAAGGATTTCAAGAGAAGAGAAGGGAAGGAGTCCCAATCTACTTAAGGAGTCACTTGTTTTGAGTGTAATGGACATGGTCATTTCAAAAAGGAATGTCCTAATTACATGAGATCGAAGGGCAAGGCGTATGCCACCACTCTTAGTGACTCGGATTCCTCCACCTCTGATTCGGAGGATAACTGTGATGAAGAAGGGAATTTCTCAGCATTCATGACTATTGCTCATGTTGAGTCTTCGGAGGACTTGAATTTGTTTGTGGAAGAGCTTGGGGAGCATAGTGATGAGGAATCCATGGGAATTGTAGAAGAATCAGATGCTGAAGAAGATGAAGATACAGCTAGTCTTCAAGAGAACTATAATTCACTCCTTGAGAAGTCGGGAGAATATGCAAAGGTGGCTAAGGCAGCTGTGAAAAAGATGAAGAAAGCTAAGGAGGACTATAGAAGTCTCCTAGTGAGATATAAGGAGGCCAAGTGTGAGATAGAGACGCTAAATGGCGAGCTAACCGAAGCTTACACCAAGGTGAAATTCCTTGAGCTTGAGGTGGTTCAAGCAAATGCCAAGGTAGAGCGAGTATCCACAAAGAAGCTTGATGATGTCCTTTCCTCTCAAAAGACCTTCTCCGACAAAACCGGATTAGGATACAATGGAGAAAGTAGTACAGCTGTGAACATGTCCAAAGAAGTGAAGTTTGTGAAGGCCAAAGAGCCAGTTGTAGTTGCCCTTACTGTGGAGAAGGCAAATGTTGAGAAGAAGAAGAATGTAGCTAACCAGCAGGTGTTGAACAAACCCCATAATCAATTTGTGGTCAGGTCTGAAGCCAGAGCAAAATCTCTTCCACGATCGTAAAGAAGTCCTAGAACAAACCATATGTGTCATCACTGCGGACTTCAAGGGCACACCCGACCCAATTGTCATAAGCTGAAAGCATTGAGGAATGCAAGTGATCAAAGGTCAAGAAGACCAAGAAATGACAAAAGGACTTGGGCTATTGAGTCATCAAGAAATCGAAATGGTGATCTCGGAATGATGAACATGATGAAGATAATTGGTGCATTCACCAACTGCTTGGAAAGTTTCACTAGAAGGTTTGAAAGTCCTAACTCTCGTACCCAATCCTATAGGGATATCACTCCAAACGCACGTGACGTGTGGGTGAAGAAGGGTACTCATGCATAAGCATTACAACATGTCCATGCATTAATACTTCTTATGCTTTGTGATTATGCTTGGTGATTTGCTTATTAATTATGTGAATTGAAAATTGTTTTTTTGTTTCTGCATTCTTTCTTTTAAAAATGTTTTTACATTGTTGCTTTTGATCAATCTTTTCCTTCTTGTGTGTCAAAAATCCAAAAACCACATAAAAAGTAGAAAATCCAAAAAGTTTGATCGAAATTGTTGAGTTTTTGTCTCAAAATATGTTTTACCTTGTACCTTGTGCAAATGGCTTTGTGCATCTACGAGCATAACTTGTTTCCTGTGCACTCATATCATTGAGGGAGAAATCTTGACATCTATGTGATTGTTGTAAATAGATCTTCAAACTTGTCATGAATGATTAGTGAATGGTTTTGTTGATCTTGAGACATGCATAGACTTGTGCCTATATATCTTCCCACTCTTTTATTTTTTTATTTTTGCTAAAAGAGCTTATCAAATGTAAATCTACAAATGAAAACAGATATTGAGCTGCAAAAGCCTGTCGTACATACTAGTATTTAACTAGGAAAAAGGGAAAGCAACTAAAAATAAAATTGTATGATGCCCAAAAAGCCAAAGGCTAACTCATCAAAATGAAATATAAAAAATTTCAGGCATCGATCTCACAATAAGATGTGTTGATTCAAAAAGATCAAATGATATGTTGAACATGGAGCCAAATGAAAAGTTTCAAAGATATTGTACTCAAGTTTATGTGGAAGGTCATATATGCATATTTTTATAATTGAGATGGGTCACATTATCTAGTGCTAGTTGTGTATGCCTTGATTGAATTGATCATTGAAGCTTCACATTAGACTAAGGACTATCTCATTTTTTATATTCACACATAATACACATGTCTATATTCAATGAATGTCATATTCATTTGTGTGATTGTACTTGATTAAATGTGTTTTCACATACTCAATCTTTGTTGATCAAACACAAAAAGATTTTTAAGTGTTTTAGTCATTTTTCGAAAGTACTTTGTTTTTACAAAAATTGTCAAAATTTCAAAAACAGTGTTGCCCTATTTTGGCGACTCAGTCGTGGGTTGGCCCAGTCACATGCTCCAAACGCGAGCCCATACAGAGATTTCTCGCGACTTACTAGCGACTCACTGGCGGGTAAATGCCCTAGTCATGAAAAATACTTAGAATATTTTTCAAAAATCTAGTTTTCTTGCTTTTCGCAGCTCAGGTTGGCGACATGTTTGCGGGTGGAAAGTCCAGTCGCGAGGGGTACATAAAGATTTTCGCGACTCAGATCACGACTCTTTCGAGAGTGGAACTTCCAGTCACGAAAAACACTTAGAAAATTTTTCAAAAGTTTTTTTTTCAAGTGTTATGGCGGCTGGCCCTGGCGACTTGACTCAGTCGCAAAAATTGCATGTTTTGCGTAAATAGGTTAGTTTTTTAAAACTTTTCAGTTTTCCCTCGAACTTTTGTGACTTTTCATTATCTTCCTTACCTGAAACACTCTCAAACTCACCGTGTCACTCTCGAACAAACTTCCATTTTTACATCATTTCAACTCAAAATCTTCAAGAAAAAGGTATGGGTTTTCTCTTTCTCTTTACATACTTCATGTTCTGAGTTTTGTTTACTTGAATCTGTGAGTTGTTGGTTTGATTTGGGATATTTGTTGTTTCAGTGATGGGTTGGATGAATTTTTGTTGTGTTTGGATTTTTGGGTATTGTTGATTAAGCTTTTAGGACTCTATTCTTTTGCTTTCATGGTTGATATTGACTGAGTGTGTCTACTGATCTGTTTGGAGTTTGAATCTCATACCCATTATGTTATGATTTTTTTTTACTATAATGTACTTTGTGTGTGTTTTTGGTTGATTCAAAATGGTTGTGTTTAGTTGGTTGGGCTATTTGTTTAAACTGTTTATGGTTATCATGTGTGTTACTTCTGTCTTGTGGATATTGTCTGCTCTGTGTTGGTTTGAACACTTCATACTCTTTATGACATATCTCATAGTCATTTGCCCCCTTTTGGTTGAGTGTGTTTTACACTGCTTGTGGGGTACTTTTGGCTCTTTACAATTGATTACTGCATGTTGAAGTATATGTTTGGTAATGTCCCCTAGAGCTTTCATGTTTAAGGTGTTGTGCTCTTTGATCATTGATATCACTATGTGTTATGCATCAGTATGAGATATCTCTTTCAATGACTGTTTTTAAGCTGAATATGGTCTTAGTGTTGGCCTGATCTTCTGTTTTTCTCTATACCACTAACCTGTTACTAATGGTTGTGTTCATCTATTATGCTTTGTTGTTGTGGCCTTTTCTGCTTGTTTACAGATGGCCCCATCTCCTACAAAGAAGAAGACTCCTGCTAAGAAAGCTGACAAAAGGTTGAAAATGGACCATAACCTATTTACGTCTGTTCAACACTTCGAGAGATATAGAGATTCTTTCTTGAGGGGAACCATTATTCAGGAAAGGTTTGTAGACTTAGGGGACTTGAAGGACACCTTTATTCTAAGTTGTTTTGAGGGCAGAGGATGGGATAAATTGTTGAGTGACCTACCTGCAGTTTGTGAGCCTTTAATAAGGGAATTCTATGCAAATGCTGTGATAAGAGAGGATGAGTTGAACTGTTGGGTTAGAAGAAAGGAATTCATTATAGATGCCCATGACATAAATGAGGTGCTAGGGCTTGAAGGTTTATATGACCATGACTTCACTAACTACAAGGACAAGATGCTATCTATAGAAACTATGCAAACTCGCATTGGTGGACAAAGAGAGGGGAGATGCCTCAACACTACAACATTTCTAGCTAACATGAGGTACCTAACCACCATCATGATGTTCAACTTGTACCCAGTGAGGAAGCTGACTACAATCAACAATGCCAGAGCTATCTTCCTTATGGAACTCAAGGAGAAAACCTTCATTGACATCAGCTCTCACATCTTTGACACTATTGTGGATGAGACTAGAACCACCTCTAGGCCCAAGCTAATCTTTCCTAGCCTTCGTATGAGGCTTTTCAGAGCAAAAGGTGTTAAAATCCCTCAAGATATCAGACCCATGCCTACACCTTCAGCCATCAACAAGCTAACTATCATTAGAATACAAGTCCGTCTTCCAGGTGATGAAGAGGAAGGTGACCAAGGTGAAGGTGACCCAATGGAGACTGAGACAGTGGCTGCAGGATAAACTTCATCATCCAGAAGCCGAGGCAAGAGGAGCAGAGCTTCAACCTCATCAGAGGTACCTCCAGATGCATTCCAGATCATCTTGGAGAGGATTGATGGACTCAGAGAGGTCCAGAATGAGCATTCTGACAAGATGGTAGCAATTTAAGATCAGCTCAACATACTATCAGCCAAGTTTGACAGCATCAACACCCAGCAGTGACCCTTTGGCCATTCCGATCAAAAAGGGGGAGAATTTTTGAGGAGCAACTCTTGAGGGGTAGTGCCATTTTGAAGGGGAGCATGCCATAAACAGTGTTTTCAGTTTATGTTTCAGTTTTACTTTACGTTTCTTATGGTATTATGTTTTATGGGTTTAATACATTGTGGTTAAAGTTTTGGTTTAAAGATTTAAAACTCATGGATTTGTTTGGCTGTGATACTTTGATTTATTAATATTTAAAGACGTTATTCAGTATTTATTTTGTTAGATTTGTACCCATGTTACTTTTGTAAGCTTTTAGGGTTTGTTTCCTTGTGTTTTGTAGGCTTTTATGGTTTGTACCATGCTTATGCAGCTTTTATGCTTTGTTGCCTAGTACTTCTAGCTAAATATTATGCATTTCCTTTAAGTACTCTCACTCTTGTGCCCTAATAGGATCTTGTTCCTAGATGCATATACTTTATGTATTGTGCATTGGTTGAGTGTTGGACATGCAAGTAATTTGCATTAAACTTGTTAGCTTATATGACCGGATGTTCATTCCAAGTGTAAATGAGCATTGTGGTCACTATTTTATAGTGATTGCTTGTATGGTCAAGCCATGGTTTATTACTTAATTCCATTTTGCTTGATCGCATTTTGCTTGCCTCATATGCATTACAAGTTTTTCTACATACAATGATCATATTGTGTTATTATGTTTCAGGAGATTCTTGTTCATATGATTCAAGAGCTACATAGATTCTAGAGTTAGGTGTGAGTGAGTTTTGTTCAATTGTTCTCATCTCACATGTTAAGTCTAGAGTTTATTTTAGGGTTTTGTCACGAAATAGCCAAAGGGGGAGATTGTAAGGTTGAATTTTATCAACCATCTTGTTAGCTTTATTCCGTGCCAAATTTGCTTGTATTTTAGCAATTAGTAACCTTGTATTTAGGTGAGAATCATGTAAGGGTAGTGTGTGAAGAAATGCTCAAGATTGTGCAAAGAAGCAGGGACTCGTGATTGGATCTCGCGGATGGCTCGTAGCTTGCAAGCCGCCAGAAGTTGCACACGTGTCAAGCATGCCAGAAGTTGAAGCATCATGCCAGCTGGAGCACTACAGGACAAAAAGTATAGACTAGCCATTCAGTTACCTCACGGTTGGAACTCGCAGCTAAGTCAAGTCACGAGGCCAAGCCACTAGCCAGCTCTGTTTTGAAAAATCTGACTCTTCGCATTCGACTCCCACCCTAGTATATATACCCCTTATACCCACGAAATGTAGAGAGCTTCTAGAGAGAATTTTGAGAGAGAAACCCTAGAGAAAAACAAGATTGACTCATCCCCAATCTTCACATAAAGACTTTTCAAATTCCTCTACTCTCAACCTCTCCATTGTTACGTCCTTGACGTACATTACCAAAACCTTTTCTCATCATACCCATATCTGTGAAAAGGCTGTTTGGTGCTTTGGGAAGTAGTTAAGAAGGGACCAATTTCATATCGGTTGATGCTATGGTCAGTAATAGAATCCGGTAAGCTAAAGAAGAAATAGGTTCGGTGTAACCTCGTTGGAGTAGGAGCTTGAAGGGCTTAGGTACACTAGGTAGATTAGGCTTGGAGGGTCTTCTATTGTTCATGTATCCCAACTAAATTCTTTAGTGGATTATTTATCACTTGGAGGGCGGCGAAGAGGTTTTATGCTGAGGGCTTCGGTTTCCTCTTCGATAACACATCGTGTGTTGTCCTTGTGTTTGCATCTCTCTTCCCTTAATCTTTGCCATTTAATTTCTGTTGTGAATGTGATTTTATTTGGTCTAAGATTGTTTATCAATTCTGTTAAATGCTTATGTTCATATTCCACACATTAATTGTTTGATAATAAGCTTGAATTGATAATTTGTAAATTGGGGGTCTAAACGTTCAAGGTGTTTTATACACTAATTGAACATTCACAAGCCTTGTTGCGGATCACATTACCATCCTCATCAATTTTATTGTGGAATATCCATTTTCTGCCAATGATGTGCTCACCCTCTAGTCTAGGTACTAGAGTCCAGACATCATTCCTTTGAAATTGAAGCAGTTCATCATGCATAGCTTCAACCTAGCTTTCATCCTAAAGAGCTTCCTTAACTTTAGTGGGTTCAACCTGTAACAGATAACAAGAATAAGACACAAAATTAGCAACACATTTATCAACTGTACACTTCCTTAGTGTAATTTCATTCATGTTTCCCACAATAACTTCAGGAGGATGATTTAACTTAATCTTGGAGGAAGGTTCTTTCTCTTCATGGGATTCAAAATCAAGTGAGGTAGGCATGTCTGTTGAACCTTCTGCAATACTTAGAGTGGTGGGAGTACTTGGAGATGTGGGCTCTTGATGAAAAAGTTCTTGAACATCCTTGGGCTCGGGAGGAAGAATTTCTTTAGGGATCTCCTCACTAATTTTCCTTGAACCGAACTCTGAAGCTTTATTGATAACAACATTAATAGTTTCCATCACCTTCTTAGTTCTTTTGTTGTATACTCGATAAGCCTTACTTATAGATGAGTATCCTAGAAATATTCATTCATCACTTCGGGAGTCAAATTTGCCCACATTCTCTTTATCCTTGAGAATGAAACAAGTATTTCCAAAGATTTTGAAATGCTTAACATTTGGCTTCCTTCCCTTCCATAACTCATAGGGAGTCTTCTTGGTACTAGGTTTGAAGTACACCTTATTAACCATATAACATGCAGTGTTGAAGGCTTCTTTTCACAAGTTTCTAACCACATCCTTGTTGTACAGCATGGCTCTAGCCATCTCTTGAATAACCCCGTTCTTTCTATCTACTACACCATTCTACTGAAGAGTAATAAAAGTAGAGAATTCTTGAGATATACCTGATCTAGTGCAAAAGGACTCCATGTATGAGTTCTTGAATTCTTTACCATGATCACTTCGAATTCGATTCAGAAGCATCTGACTTGGACCTTAGAAGAATGACCTAAATGTACCTAGTGAAGTCATCTACCACAGCCATGATGTATCTCTTTCCACCAAGAGACTAGGTTCTAGTTGGACCCATAAGAGAGGTTGGTCTCCAATCATGTGTCTTGAGCAAGGTTATCAAGGTACCACAAACACGTGTCTATAACCTTAAATGTGGACTTCATCATAAAGCACACCTCATGCTTAGATGACAAATCAGTAGGAATGGTTTTTTCTCTCATCTGCCATTTATGAACAAAGCTTTTAACTTTCACTTTTCTTAGACAAACTCCTTTGCACATTTTCATTCTGAGACAGTCTAGTTTCTTCTTTGTTATACTAAGATCTTTTCCAATGATCATCATGATGGATTTCAAATAATTTTTAGACTTGCATTTTCTAATACACTCAATCAAATAGAGATTAGAAAAACAAGATGTATTTGAAAACAAAGATCTTTTCATGCCAGTTGCAGCCATGACAATAGGGGTCAATGGATCACACAGCAAAGATTAACCCTAATCAAAGTGTGCCTATTCTGATACCACTTGATAGGCCAAGAATGTATTGACCCCTTATGATAAATTAACCAATTAATTAGCCAAGTTAATTAATTAATTTAATTAACATGCAATACGCGTGGTAGCACAAAAAAATCACCAACTAAGTTCATCTGCAGTAGAAAATAAAGTTGACATGGTGATTTGTTTACGAATGGAGAAAACCTCCAAGACAAAAACCCCACTGGGTGATTTTAAGGTCACCACTTCCGAAAATCCACTATTATCACAACAAGCAGTTATAAGTAAAGGAATTCCAGTACCTTATACCAGCCTACAGTTGAACTTTTACCTCAATACCCAATTGGATTTGTTCTGTAGTGACAATCTCTCATTTTCAATGCACAGCTCCCAGTACGTGACTAAACAATTGATGCATGGATCCAAGTACGTGACTAACCACCAACTTGAGAAGGATGTTGGCTGTAAAGTTCTTCAGTTCATCAACACAATGAAGATCACGAAACTCCTTGGTTACAAAACCCTATGGCGTACAAAAGCAACAGCTTCTTGAAAAGGAAGATGAACTAGGGCATATGTCTTCGGCCACAATATGCTTGTGAAAAACTTTTTCATCTTGTTACATCAGCTATGATAGCCCTTAAAATAATCCTTATATATGTTTAGGGTTGTGAGAAAAGAAAGCCTACACAAATATACACGAATTGGAGTGAAATCAGAACTGAAAATTTGATTTTTGTAAATCTCGATAGATAGCTTATCTATCGAGCAGCTATTGGACTTACACAGCCTTTTAAACCTCGAAAGATTCTATCTATCGAGCTAGCTGTCAAGCTTTAAAATCCAGCACTTCTTCACTTGATTCTTGGACAAATTTGCATGGTTTTAACACTTGGACTTGAAACCTTGTTCCTTGAAGTATTAAACACATCCTATATCTACCCAATTACAAGTAAAATATGTTTTTTCAAAGAATTTGCCAATTCTAAATGACATATGTTCTGAACATGATTTACATATGTCCTAACACAGAGAATAAGGGAGACTTTGTAATAGTATAATCAATGGTGGTCTTATAGGCTTTAGGTTCATAAATTCCATGCTTGGACTTGGTAATCATGGGATGATGATAGGTAGTAACCAGTAGAAAGGAATAAAAAAATAATTTGAGAGGAAAGAAGAGGTAGAGTAAGTAAAGGTGAAGAGTGATTAGAGCTAGGCAAGGAGGGTTCAAGCTGAGTAGGAAGAGGAAGTGATGTGTCATCACTGAGAAGAAGATTAGAAGTGAAAACATCAGGTAAGATGGAATCAAAAGACAAAGATTGAGGACAAGAGGGTGGAGAATTAGCTAGGATCTCACTAGAATGAAGCAATGTAGGCAACTAGTCATCTAAGGATAGTAAAACATAACAAGGAGCTAGAGAAATTAGATTAGATGCAAGGGAGGCTCTATACATTTTAGGGCCCCAAAGGTGAAGATTAAAATGAGGCACTTTATATATTCAAATATTACTTAAATATTTTTTTACTTAAAATATATTCTTCTCATTTTTTTCCCTCTCCTTATAACAAAACTATGTCCTTTAGACTCTGAACTTAAACAAACCCTACTATCTTCTCTCTTCACATTAGCTACTCCCTCTCTCTCTTTGTGTCATGTCTCTCTCTCTCTCTCTTCAGCCTCTCCTCATTACCTTCTTTAGGCCTTTGTTGTTCCTGCCTTTCTCCACCTCCCTCCTTATCACCTCTCTCTTATTTTGGGTTGGTTCATAGAATCTCTGTTTCTCCTTTTTGCTTAATTTTGAGTTGTTTATTTGATTTTTGTGTTTTTTTTTTTTTTTTTCATTTTCTTGGTGCTTGGCGTTTGAGTACTGAGAAAATGTGGGAAAATAGTATTTTAATTTGTTTGGTTGATAAGAAGTTAGAAGAAACCAAAAAACGACTGAACCAAACCAATGGAAATGTAGTCAATTTAGTTTGATGTTCCTTCCCTACGGTTCAGTGTCAGTGACAAATATGGCAAAACTAAAAACTTCTTGGTTCAGCAGAAAAATCACCCTTCACCTCAACCAAAATCAACCGATTTCACCCCTAGTCTTAATTGTGACTAGACTACTCTTTTTGGGGTATAACAAAGATAGGGCTAGCATTTTTTTTCTTCGGTCGTTACACCACAACAAACCTACTTTTCTTCATAGAATGAATAATTATATATAAAAAAAAAAAATGTAGAATAAATTACTTAGTGCATAAATGCTAGATTGAATATTTTGAAGATAGCCAATCTGTATAGGGAAAAGGGGTGGTTCCTTGTCCTATCAAGAGTGGAAAAACCTTGGTGAAAATTTCTATATTGAAATGCAATGAAATATCATAGGAAAAAAAATAGGGAAAACAAAGTAAAGAAAAAGGAAAATGGAAAACCTTTGATAAAACTTTCTATTTCGCAACAATCTAGAAGTCACTTTCTTACTCTAAACAAAGTTTTCTCTCTCAAAACAAAACTTTCACTCTCTACCCATTTTGTTTAATAGCTTCCAAATTGATTCATCAACAAGCTTAAGGTGAAAATGAAGAATTTAATTGGCCCGCTAATTTACAACCTTTGTTTAACCTCACTTCAATGGTAGAATCGTCTTTTTATTCTTTTTTTTTTTTTTTTTTTTTTGAGTAGCAGAATCGTCATTTTATGACATAAAGGCAATGTTGTACTTTTGATAATTAGATTTTCATATGCTTAGTTGGGTACAAATTTAGAAGTTCTATCAATTAAAATGACATATCATATACATAAAATCTAACCTTGGATTAAAAGTGATGGCCAAATCAAGATTTTAACGGTCAATTGCATTCTTGTAGTTAAGGTTGATCAATTAATTATGATTGGTACATTAAAGAATAAATTTTGATGAATTACATGTCATAATTCTATTGATTTAAGCTTAAGGCAAGACTTTAGATGCATAGGATAATTAGGTAATTTTCTTTTTTGAGAAACAAATACGCACGCAAGGGGAAGGGAAATGAGTTCTAACACAAATGCACACCACAACTCCAATACTTCACTCAAAAGTTATGGTAACTTTTAAGAGAGGGCGAGATAATTAGGTAATCTAGTTGTTGTAAATAACTAGTTAATTATAATTTAATTTAAAAGTAATTAATATTTAAAAATAAATAAATGACCCTGATCAATCACGCCTAACTTTAAAATGGCCTAAAAATATGTCTAAAGTCGGATTTCTATCAAAAGATAATTAGAAAAATGTCTGAAACTACCCAAAAAAAAATTTTAATTAAAATCTAATTAAATTGGGACAAATGTCGGTCAGCACTCAAAAATTTTGTTTTGCCACATGTTGACCAAAATTTGAATTTTCAGTTTGTTTCTTGATTTTTCTGGTTTTAAACTTAATGTTACCCTAATTTGAGATAAACCTCCGAACTTGCCAGCTTTGGAGAGTTTGTAATTCACCCTAACTCATCAATATTAGGCCTCCCCCACTCTATAAATGGAGGGATCCTCGACTCCAAAGCATAGTTTGACTTCTAAGATTTTAAGGGTCTATTTGGATTGAGAGAGAAAAGAGGGGGAGTGGAAGGGAGTAGGGTAAAATTGGCTGAAAAAAAAGGCTAATTTTGAGTCAAATTTACTCTACTCTACTCCCCCTCATTCCCCCTCAATCCAAACGGACCATAAGTGTCTATTTGCCACAAATGACAAAACAAACTTTTTCGTTTAGCTTTTAACTTATTTTATTTATATACAACTTTCTAAAACCTCACTTTTTAAAGTATAAGAATATTTTATCTCATTTTCGGCACCAAAAAAAAAAAACCAATTAAGTTAATGCTAAACATTCACTGAGTCTGAGAGAGCTTTTGTGAAAGAGTGATTGGCTAATTGTTGATCCTTTATGATAAGATACTCTACCCCTTCAAAAGCCATGAAATTCACGACTTGATATAAATTCAACTCAAAGTAAGCCCCCAATCGTTTCACATTGTCGTATTGTCCAAAATCTGTCTCTCTGCGAAATTCCTAAAGAATAGAAAGAAAGTTCTAGAGAACAATTGAAGAAAAGAGGTGCTGCTCAACTTTTAATAGCTTGAAGAAAGGAGGTGCTGCCCAAATTTCCAGCCGTCCAAAGAATTTTGAAGGGAAGAGGTGTTGCCCATAATCTTAAAGAAAGTTCCAACTATTCTTAAAATCAATTGTGAGTGTGGTGGATTGCACCTTTGTTGTGCCTTTCAGCTCCCTTTATCATGCAGGCAGGGTACGCAGATCTCTCTCTCTCTCTCTCTCTCTCTCTCTCTGTTTGGGCTCATCATTGGCAAGGAACTTGGGAGTACACTGATACCTCTAAGACAATGTGAGAGACTGCACCCCTAGCCCGTTTTGGAATTGATTAGTTTGGGTCAAACTTACGTGAATGGGTAGAGTCATGTTATTGTCTCTTAAAATGGAGGTTTGATTGATTACATTTTTCCTTTTAGATTAAGGGTTTTACAATGAAGTCGTCATTTATTTAATTATTGGAATAAATAAGAAAACCATAATTGAAAAATTCATCATTTTATTGATTTGAGAATGATTGATCATAGGAAAATACATGGCTTTGGTCCTAGATACAATCCAAGGCAAAGTACATGGCTTTGTTTTCTAGTTACAATCTAGAGATTGAAAATCACATGGATAAACATTTGATCTACTAACCCTTAATCTAAGTTTGGAGGTTATGTTACAAGATGGAAAATTATTAAGCACCCACCTTACTCGATAAAACCAATCTTCTAGATTATTGTGATCAATATTCATATCATATCATCCAACATATTATCAATCAATTGCATGTTCACTTCTTTGCTTGAATTTAATGTGTGTGCATGTGATAAATGCTAATTTCATATATTGATAATTACATTTGAATTGAAAAATAAATTCTAGTGAATGTGTGTGAATGATGATATCCTAGATTCATGGATTTGAGAGAAATGTGAAATTAACATGTTTTCATATTTTTTACATAAACATGTGTTAAACAATCAAGAACATGTGAAAAATGCATATGAACAACATTCAAGCATATCAAGCACATTCAAGGAATTTAAATAATCAACTATCATTATAGTAAAATGAAAAACAAGTTAGAGAAAGAGATTGTACTTGCATGCAACATGCACCTGGTGGAGGATGTTTTTGGTGGAGGTTCTAAGGGTAGAGTAGAGAAGAAAAACTAGGAAAAGGGAGAGTGAGTATCACTCAATATTTTAAGTCTCAGGAAAACTAAGATATGACAAGATTAACTCTAATTCACTAGAACTCAAGAGGGGAGAAGAGAGAATATTTCTGTCTCTTGGAATGAAGGAGAGGGGGGGTTTATATGGTAGTGGTAGAGATAATATGAATGGAAGGGCATTCAATGAGGGTTGACAAAGGATGAGAGAATATCATGAACCTAGACCCAATTTCAGAGTTTAGGGAAAGCTGATGCATTAAATTCGGGGGTTGGTGGGAGTGATGAGTAAGCAAAATGACTAAAACTTACGTTTTTTCCGTCCTCCTGTAACAGCTCACAGAGCCAACTTCAAAAAATCATATCTTTTTCATTTCTGATCAGAATTACCTCATTCTTATACTCAAATTGAAGCCCTAGATGTCTAGTTTCTATCAAAATTAACTTCACTCATAAATTCAAAATGGTCCCCGAGATATCAATGAAATAGTGAGTAGTGGTCATTTCTTGGAAAATGGTTTCAGCATGATTAACATTATTAGGCCCTAAATTAACTTCTTGTTAACATTAATAGGCCCCAATTACTTACATTTCAGAATTAATCAGCCTCAAATCATGACATAATTATCCCAATTAAAAAATAATTACATCGATTATCCATTGAATAATTAATGTTTGATTATCTAATTAATCAAGTGTGCACAACCTTACTATAAGTTGTAATCCTAGCCAATCAAACAATGACATGTTATTAATTTCAAATTGATTATAATTACAACCAATCGGAATTAATTGTTCATAATCACATATAGTCGGACTTAATTTGTAAGAGTGCATCTTGGCCGTTAAAACTTAATTTGATGATAACTTTCAATCCGATAGTCCGATTAAGACTTATAACCAATCAATTTGATCGTTACAACACCAAGATCAGTTTGATAAAATGAAATTAAGGATCTAATGGCCACAATTAAGATCCTCATCTACAAGGTGAAATTACTTTTTTACCCTCCATGTGAGGTTAAATGTTGGTTGTAAAATGGGGTGTCAACAAACAAGGGCATGGAAGGACTCGTCACCTTGTTATAGGTCCAAAAATCATTTAACTCCATAAACAATGGTATAATTGGTCCAAAATAAGTCTGAAGTTAGGGTACAATCTTGAGAAGATGTTAGGCACCCTAAACTAGCCAATTGTAACTGACCTCATTTGTACTACCAAATTATGCCTAAATGGACTTTACTAAGTAGAGCCTTATACATGCTTTCACACCCTAATTTCATAATCTAACTAAGAAGGGAAATCAAACAAAAGCAAACAAATGAGAAAAGTGCATAAAATGAATCATCCAAACATTTTGGTCAACTAATCATGTGAGAATTAATAAAGTATGTGAGCATTTAAGACATGTGAATGTTCGAACATGTGATCATCCAAGCATGTGGACATTTAGGCATGTGGTCATCCAAAACATATGAACATTCGGACATGTGATCATCAATTAAAAGGTCTGTTTGACATTAAATTTGAAATGGTGATTAAATATTTTTTGGGGGATTCTTAATTGAATCTTCATTAAATCTTAAGTATCTTCCCAAATTAGATTTACCATTAAAAATTAAATGTACTCTTGTGCCCTTAGGTTTTAGAAAGTATCTTATCCATTAATTAATGCTTGTTGATTTCTCCCTTGATTAGGATTCTAAATATTTATAAATCCAAACTCCAAAGTCTTTTAGTAAGATTACAACATTATTAAGCAATTAATTGTCTTTTCCTTTACTAGTAGACTTGCTCATTCAAATTCAAATTTAATTGTCTTCAATCCTTTAGGCAACATTATCTCCTAAATATTAGACCAATAATGTCATATGATGTCAGTTATTCTAAAATTAAGCTTTCAAGTCTTCTAGGAAATATTTACATTTGATTACTCCCATTAATGATTTTTTTGTTCCTTAATTGCCTTTCAAGTTCAAATTTAAATTACTTATCTTTTGTCATTAAAACCTGATTACCATAAGAGCATTCTCATCAAGGATTTTAAAAAATTTAGCATTTAGCATCTAAAAAACCAACTCTATAGCATTTAACACATCACTTTACAATACACCTAACATCAAAATTTCATTTTTTTTTTTACGATTTCATTAAAATATTATTTATTTATCTTTTTTTTTAATTCTTTGTTATTCTCACCACCCAAGCCACCACAAACCCACACAACCAACAACCTCCACCACCGGCACAACCTATAGTACCAACCACAGCACCACCCAACGGCACAACAAACCACCGACCTCCACCCAAAGCACCACCCATAGCACAACCTTGCTTTTCCCCCTCATCCTCTCTCTACCTTAACCTACAGCACACCAACCACCAAACCCACCACTATTACCTAGCAACCCAACCACCACAAACCCACAACCAACGGCCTCAACCCACTGGCACAACCCACGACACAACAACCACAACACCACCTAGACCCATCAAGCAACCCAGCAACCCACCGCCGTTGAGAAACACCATTGTTGAAAAACACAACTGAGACCCATCAAGCAAACCACAGCAGAAAAATGATCCACGACCCCATCAATCGTCAGACCCATGACCCATCAGCAGTCATCGAACAAACCTCCACTTGCAGTCATCAACGACCCTATCAGACCCACAAGAGGGAGAGCCTGAGAAAGAGAGATGAGAGAGAACGACAGTGAGAGTGAGAATTTGAAGAGAGAGAATTAAAAACATTAAAAAATGATAACATCTTGCTGCAGTGAGCTCTAAAAATGAGAGCTCACTGTAACAAGATGTCAAATTTTTTAGCATATAGCATCTTTGATGGAGTATAGTTTTGTGGTTTCAGTCACTAAATACACGCTGAAGGAAGAGAAAGGGAGAAAGTGTTTGGAATGCGATGGTAATTTCTCTCAAGTACTAGCATCATTAACACTGACACCAAAGGATCCGACAAGTCGGCCATCAAATAAGGGATGAAATTAATGAAGTGGAGGTTGTGTTTCTGAATAACTACTAAATTGGAAATTCGAAGAGACAACATTATTCATGGCAAGAAATGAAAAATATATGATAAGTTGGGGTCCACTATTTGAAAAAACCCACGAAGGAAAAGAAGAAGGAAAGACAAAAAGGACAGGAAAGTCTTTTATTCGCATATGAACCACAGAAGCATTTCATATGCTTAGGGGGCTAAATGTTGATGCTCGTTTTGGAAGCCTAGTAGTAGAAAGAAGCCCAACAATATGGGCAGAATAGAGTTAGTGGATTAATAGAAAAAACCATTAAGCCCGAATGGCAGGAACAATGGATTATAGGCCCATAAAGTAAATAAATGGGCCTTGAGGAAAGCAAATGGGCTTAAAGGAGCCCAGAGAGAGAAGTTGTAAACCCATGGGCATTATGAGATGTAGAAAAGTAAGAATGGGTCACAACAAGTCCAAGGTAATGAAGCCAGAAAGTAAGGGGTTGGTGGAAAGCCTATGAGCCCCAAGGATAAAGAATAAGGTAATTAGGCCAGGGAAGCCCAAAAAAGTTAGTAAAAGCCCATGTGAATGCAAAGTTAGAAAAAGGGCCAAGGATGCCCAAGGAAAGCAAATGGGCCAAGGATGCTTAAGAAGAAAGAAATGGGACAAAGCAGCCCACGAGCAATGTAATAAGTTAAGAAAGCCCAAAGTAGCATGAGTATAAATCTAATGACCATAATGAGTCATTGAGAGAAGAATAGGCAGCAGGCCCAAGAAGCCCAGCAAACACGGGTCAAATAACACTACGACAGGAATGATAGAGTGGTATGGCAGGAATGGCAACAAGACTATGGAAAGAGTAAAGAATGGGCTAAAAGGGGAAAAACCCACAATCAAGCAAGGTTCAGCCCTTGAAAGGAGCAAGCCAATAAAGAATGAAAGATCGAAAAACAGTTCACGCCATAAGAGGTCAAGAATGAGCGGCAGAATACACAGATGAGCCTTCAGACCATGGCAAACACATGAGCAGTAGACAAGCTTTCAACATACAAAGGAAGTAAAGTACGCGCAAGGCCTAGGCACTACCAACCTATATCCAGCTAATACAGGAATGATGGGTCATGGGCCAGAGGTAAGAAATGATATGGTCTGGTGGTGGGGAGAAAGGAAAGCCTATTCTGGGGTTCCCGCTCATATTCTTTTGGGGGTGATGTCCTGCTGGGATGACATACCACCCCAAAGAAGGTAGGATGAATAGGAACCACTAGATGCATGTTATGAGGGATAGCAAGAAAGAATGCCATGGTGAGCAAGCAAACAAAATAGCCTTCTTTGTTTGGTAATGGAGAGTGACACAGCCAACACAGGTAAGTGGTGGTGGCTAGACAACTAACAAACCAGTGGGTGGTCGGGAGGAACACCCTAAACCAAAAAAAAGTGGTTAAAGGCTAAAATGGTATAAACTAGTCATGGCAAGCAATATATAAAGGGTCTTTACTGTGCACAGTAACACGACCACAACAAGAACAACCACTAGAAGAGAATCACAGCATCACCATCACCATAACACTACACAAGTAAGCATTAAGAAAGAAGGAACAAAGAGGAAAGAATCAAAGTAACAAAACAGAGAGAAAAGAGAAAGAAGTGAAATAGAGAGGGTAGAATGGCAGACATGCACCAATAGGATAATTTCTTCTCTCTCTCTAAAAGCCTACCCTTTGTTGGGGATAAAAAATTTGTTTGGGCACAAGCCATCCAGGCCCGTTCCCTCAAAGTAGGTAATTTCTACAACATGATCCTCCTGTGAGATTACTCATGTTAAGGAAGTGGCTCCCTCCTTGGCCTTAGCCCGTAATACAATTGCACGCAGCAAACTAATATTTCATTCTTTGATTTTATCACTTATTGCTACTGTTTCCTATTCTGTGTTTGCAATTTTGCCTATAATGTGCTATTTTTCTCTGTTTTAATTAAGGATCTCTTGCTTGTTTTTCCTAATAGTAACGTATTTCTGTTATCATTGTTTTATTACATTTATCTGTTATAACTCTTTTGCAGCAACTTCGCCTGCCATAGGCATGTGCCTAAAATTTTTACAAACGGGACATAGTTTTTGCTCAAGCTAGACCAAGGTGAGTTGCAATTGGAACGGTCCCAACTCTCCTATCTAGAACACTCAGGCCCAGTTCAGCAAGAGGCAGTCCAACCCAAAATCACAAAAGGCCCACCACATTTAAATTGGCAACTTCACTAGGGAGTTGGGAAACAGATAGGGATAGAAGACAGAAGCCATCACAAACAAATGCCCCCAAAATCTAGAACAACACGAAACATGAGTGTCGTGCCCTCACAGGCAGAGTCTAGGCCAACAATGCCTCACCAACAGTAGCCTAACCAGGTAGAAGGTGTCAACAGAATGGGGGTTAAGCCCCAACCACAGCCAAGGATCCCCATTGAGAATGCCAATGTTTTTATTGAGGTGTTGCAATCACTGCAACATTCGCAGTAGCAAATGATGGAAGAAATCCATCAACTGAAAACAAACAAGACGAAGGAGAAAACAAGCTAGCATGACCCGGAGTAGCTAGCAAAAAAATAGAAGACACCAATTGGAGGCGCTCCACTGAATGCAGAACAACGTTTCATCACTATGGCTGAAGTAGTAGCTCTCTTGGAGTAGGAGAGGGCCAAGGCACCTAAGGAGAGATTTTATGCACGAAGACCTCCTTTCCCATTAAGGATACTTAGCAAACCACACCCAGAAAGATATGAACCACAAGTCTTTGCTCAATACGATGGCAGGAGGGGAAATGTTGTCGAGCACATAAGCAAGTTTATTGATACTCTTGGCCCCTATGCGACAGACAAGGACTTATGTCTTCAGGAATGTTCTAAATCACTATGTAACCGTGTGTATAACTAGTACATCGGTCTAAAGCCAAGATCGATCCCAACTTGGGATGACATGGTGGATGTATTTTGCACTAAATACTTCCATGGAGAGGAAACAGTATCGCTTGCAACCTTGCAAGCAACTAAGCAAAGGACTGATGAGGATTTAATGGAATACATCAAAAGATTCAGAGACATAGCACTTGATTGCTATGATCATTGCAAAGAAAAGACCTTGGTGGAAATGTGTATGAAAAATATGATCAGGGAGTACAGAGTCGTTTTGGAAAACTTGGAAATCTCCTAGTTTGCATAGTTATTGCAGAATGCCAAAAAGACTACTTAGTCGGTGAGGCCGAGCTCAGACAAAAGAGGCACTCCACAGGCTATAGCAGTATCCACTGGCGAATGAAAGAGGAAAGCTGACAGAAGGGAATATGATACCTCTCCACCACTACCATGCACTTCAAAGGAGCTAGATGTGCTCCTAGACAAATGGATAGCATACAGAGTATTTAAACCTAATCAAGTTTCTAGAGAGCCCATGAAAGAAGAGCGAAGGGACCCACGCTTTTGTCACCTGCACAACTACGTGCAACATCCCACCGCAGAATGTTGGGCGCTCTACAAATTGGTACACCGTAGGATCAAGGAAGAGACTTTAAAGCAGTCCCAACAGGAAGTTCAAAGAAACTCACTCCCAAACCACAAAGGGAAGGATGTAGCAGTAGTTGTGATTTGTGCAGATCTAGGGAAGGACGAAGAAGAGAGTCCAGCCTTGCCTGCCGCAGCAATTACCATCTTACAGAAGAGCTTCAAGTTCAAAAATATGTTCAACCAATTGGTACTCACAACTAAAAAGCAAAGGATAGCTATAGAAGCCCTGGTAAGCATTGCCTTTGGGGCAGGGATAGAATGTCTAATGGCTGAAGTCAAAGTGACAAAGTCCTCCTGCAAGAGTCAAGTGAGATCATTTTTAGTGACGAGGATATGAAATTGGGGTACTCGGATCACAGGAGGCCCCTTACTTGGTAGCATCTATAAATCAAATTCCCATTAAGAGAGCCTTGGTGGATACGGGCACTTCTGATAGGCCAAAAATGAATTGATCCCCTTGTGGTTAATTAATTCACTAATTAGCCAATTTTATTAATTAATCAAATTAACATACAAAGTGTGTGGTAGCACAAACAAATCATCAAACAACTAAATATGCAACGGAAAATAAATGACACGTTGATTTGTTTACAAATGAGGAAAACCTACACGACAAAAACCCCAATCGGGTGATTTTTAGGTCACCACTCCCGAAACTCCACTATTATCACAACAAGCGGTTACAAGTAAAGGAATCCCAAGTACTTTACCAACCTACAGTTGAACCCTTACCCCAATACCCAATTGGACTTATTCTGTAATGACAGTTCCCCTTTTGATGCATGGCTCCCAAGTACGTGACTAACAAATTGCGCGGATCCCAGTACGCGACTTCAATCACCAACTAAGAAGGTTGTTGACTGCAAAGTTCTTCAATTCATCCACACAATGAAGATCAAGAAGATGCTTGGTCACAAAACCCTACGGTGCACATACACAACAACTTCTTCAAGAGAAAGAGATGAACTAAGGCAAGAACTTCGTCTCCGGTCACAATTTACTTGAACAGAGTTTGCTTAATGTTTGTGCAACTTGTGAACTCTTTGACGGCCCTTAAAACAATCCTTTTATATGTCTAGGGTTAGGAGAAAAGAAAGCCCAAAGACACATTCATGAATTCCAAGAAAATCATATCAGAATTCTGAAATTCTTAAACTTCGACAGATAGGAGGTGTCGAGCAATTGTTGAGCAGGTGTCGAGCACATGGGCTGAACAGCTTCCTTAAACCTCGACACATGCTAGCTGTTAAGCTAGCTGTCAAGCTTTAGTAATTCTGCACTTTCAGCTTGTTTTCTTAGATAGACTTGAAGGCTTCAACACTTGATCTTGAAACATGGTTTCTTGACGAATTTAAACACATCCTAAATCTACCCAATTACAAGTAAAGTGCGTTTTGTCAAAGGATAAGCCAATTACATAAAATCATGACATATGTTCTTAACATGTGAAACACATATGTCCTAATAATCTCCCCCTTTGGCAATCTGTGACAAAACCACAACAAACAAATGAATATATGAGAGAAGTCATAAATCACTCAACTCATATTCATTTGTTGAATACAATAAAATCTATCCTAACACAAACTCTTGAAAAATTTTGCAAGAAGAGAGTTTATGGCCAGTAGACTTTGACAACCTGTATTTCTAAAACACTTTAAACAAAACTTATCAAGGCATATTTGTGTAAAACAGAAATAATAGATTGCATACAAGTAATAAGAAACATGTGTATAAAGAGAGAAAAGAAACAACACATGTAAAGGGTAGGTGAAAGAAAAACATACATCAACATATATAAAGAAGATAAGTACAATGTATGTCAAAAAAATGTCACAAGACCTAATGTACAAGAACAATGTATCTATAAAAGAAAGAAAAGAAAAGATACATAAAATCCTCACTACATCCCTTAAAACATATCAGCACTCCCCCTAACAAAATGGTCTTATACTAACTCTCCCTCTAAGATAGACTACTCTCATATCCAAAACTACTTCCCATTTTTGTCACGAGTGACAAAGGGTAAGAATGTCAAGTAGACATCTCATCGGTAGAGCTAGCATCTCCATCATCATCATCCTCAGAAGCATCATCATCATCATCAGAATCAGAATCAGAATCAAAAGAGGGTGGTAAAGGAGTAGCCTCGGGAGCAAATCTGCCCATGGTCGCCTATCGTCATGTAATACGACCAACACGGACGTTCATCTGATACATCTCAGTAGAGAGTGTATCTAGACGAGCATCCATTCGCTGAAACTGCACCATGATGTCTCCTAGTGACACATCGCTCACAGAAGAGGAGGGAGTAGATGTGGATGAAGCAGAATGGGATGGAGCTGAACGGGAGGGAGGAGCTACTAAATCCGACTACCTCGACCGAAACTGCGCCTCACTACGTTTAATGGTGGCATAGTTTATGGCACACATGACAGAAAAATGGTCGGAAGAGGGCAAAGAAATAGAAAAATGGCGTAAGATCCTTGCAGAAGGAAAGATGAGCTTATCACGGGACGCCAAATCTAGATGAACATCTATAATAGAAAGAATGAAATGAGAGGGGAAGTCTATAGTAAGATGCTCAAGAAATGACAATAAAAACCAAGCATGAGGCTCTGTGATGGAGTTGTAGTGAGAGAGTGGATGGAGTACAAAAGTCATCACCATGTTAATGAATTTAGGACCTTTAGCAAAAGGCCTACATGGTGTAAATTGACGATCACCCCAATCAGAAGGGCACTCGCAGAAAGCAGCCATGAGCTCATCCTTGGACACAGTCCTCAGATGCTCACAACTAGGATAGTCAGGAAACTCTATCCTAGGAACTTGAAGCACATCCACAACAAGTTACGGTGTGACAGGAATGCGCGTACCTCGAACGTGAGTGAAGAAAAGAGGTACTGAACGATCAATCCCGTGCATGTTGGAGTAAAACTCCTACATAAGCACGAGAGGACAAGTGACCGGGACGTCACACAGTGACTTCCATTCTTGACTATGAATGACAGTGGGAAGGTCAATGTCGGCGAAGTCCGCCAGAATGATTTGGCATTCCGAATGAACACCTCGTCTAGAAAAGTTCTCTGAGAATGCCTTGTGGGCATCATCATCACGGAACCAAAGAGAGAGAGGAGAAGAATCATAAGATGAAGAAGCTCTGGACCGAAGAGGGTTATAAGCCAGAGTAGATTTACGCTTAGGTGCCATAGACACGATTAACGTACACAGAAAGAAAGGGAGAGAAAGAAAGGCAATCAGAAAAGTCCTAAGCAATTCAAATATAACAAGTATATTGGAAAGAGAGTACGTATGCATGGGAAACGCATGAACATGTGACATGCAAAAGAAATTGCATCATGGGCTCAGCCCAATCCAAACCTATCAGCACACAAACAGTTTACACACATCTAAATTCATGACAATACTATTATAATGCTAATGTGATGCAATGTATGAGATTTTAAACTCATTTAAGTGAAAACCCATCCCAAAATTTCAACAATAACTCATCAATTTTGAAAAACCCCAAAAATTTTCAAAAACCCCAAAACCTAGGTTTCAAAACATGAAATGCATGAAAATGGGAGAGATTAGAAGCTTACCAAGTGAAAAAAATCTTGAAAAAACTTGAAGAAACCTTAAGAATCAAGATTGCAGTGAGATGAGACTGTTTGGGAGGGAAAAAGAGAGAGCTATCGAGAGAGAGATCGAACGAAATGGGGTTCAGATCGCACGAGGAGATATAAATAGTGCCTCAGTAAATCTCGATAGATGAAGGTGTCGAGAGGTGTCGAGCCATCTGTCGAGGAAGGTGTTGAGAAAATAGTCTTCAACAAATACAGGTATCGAGGAGGTGTCGAGGAACAAATCAACAGATACAAGAACAGAAGCTCGATTGATCCACCAGGTGTCGAGAAGCTATCGAGGAGGCAAGAACTTTCTCGATCGATCCACCAAGTGTCGAGAAGCTGTCGAGATTGCGATAAGAAAAAGCTGAAAAAGCTCGACAGACAGCAAGGTATCGAGGAGGTGTCGAGCTAGCTTTTAAAAGCAGTTTTTCGAGAAGTGAAAAACACAAACGAGAATGCAATCCAACATGCAACTCAACCAATGATCCAAACAACATATTAAGCTCTCAAAATTATCTCTCAATAAAAATTTTAAGCACATGGATCTTCAAAAACACACACACACTAAACAAGTCTAACCGATTTTATTTTTCAAAAAATAAGTCAAGACAGTTTAATGAGCATACATTAATACATGTAAAACCTTGTGATGGTCAAATCACATTGTACCTACACATGTATCAAAAGTAGCAAAGAATATTGCGTGTTGTGTGTGAAAAACATCGCACGATTGCATAGGTGTATACATGTTATGATGATTTGAGATATTAGAAAATCACTTTAACTCACACACAATCATAACTGCTTGATGGGGACTATCACTTTCGAGGTACATCCTATAATTCCCACATCTCCTAGAATACACGCTTGTAATCATATTTAAAACATTTTTTATCTTTTTGCTTTTTATTTTTCTTTGCATATTTTTCTTTTAAGCAAATCATGCATGGGCATATAAGAGATAGAGAAGAAATACTCAATGATGGTAAGCATTTGACATTCCAATTTTGCTATGCTGAAGCGCACAAATGTCATTGACACTGCACTTTTGCTATGCCGAAGCATACAGGTGTCATATTATGATTGACGGGCAACAGTGATGAGATGGTTATTTATGCCTTTTTCTTAGGATTTTTTAGTCCTTCCCGTCAAAAAGAGTGATACGAGTGTTAAGTACAAGAGATAACTTAATCTTACTCATCACGAACAAGAGTCACAAAACTCACTTGCTTAGTTGTGCATAGAAATGCTCATCTAAGTTACAAAAGATACAAAGTTTAGAAAACTTTGTTTCAATGGCCATCCAAGATGCACAAGTACCAATGTAAACAAAACACATACTATTTTTTTATTTTTCTGATTTTTCAATTTTTATTTTTATTTTTATTTTTATGAAAAACAAAACAAAGCAAAACTGAAACAACCAAACAAAAACATGTTAAGCAAAGCAAAGCATAAAAATTAGACTGACTCAAAACTTGAAAGCAAAACACACAAAAAATGCATACACAAAAACAAGAAGAGAGAAAGAGAAAAGTGATAGAATCACTTGGAGCCCTTTTCCTTCCATACCTTGGAAGAACCTTTACGTCTAGCAAACCCTTGAACTGGCAGTGAGGGAGAAGAATTAAAACCGTTCAAGTTTGAAAGGAACATGAGGGCTTTGAGAAGATCTCCAAGGGAAGCAAGAGAGGATTGAAGCTGATTCTGGCGTCCAGATGCTATCATGCCGTTACTCTGTTGAGTGACTAGCCACTTATAGCAATTTGGTCGAGTATGACCAGCAACTCCACTATGATGACAGAGATGCTTCTTCTTCTGTTTAGGCTTTTGAGAGTTAGCCTCTTTAGCTCTAGGGTTTTTTACATCTTTCTTCTCAAGCTTAAGAGGTGCTCCTAAGATAGATTTACCTTTGTCTAAGTTCTCACTAGCTAATTCAGTTTTAATCTCATTGTTCTCAATTTTAACATTATTAGCAGGAGAAACAAAAACAGTAATACTAGTAGAAGCAATATTAGAGGAAGAGAGATCATACCCTAAACTTGTTCGATCTAAAGCAGATTTCTGAATGCTGAGCATCTCATCAAGCTTTGCACTTGAAGTCCTCTCCAATTGAGCTCTGACTTGAAACAACTTTGCTTCAAACTTCTTGGTCTTCTTAGCCAAGAAATTGTTCTCGAACCTCAGTGCTCCAATAGTCTGATTAGCCTCATCAAACTTTGTGGAAAGCTCCTCATAGTCAAGTTCCACATCATTGAGCTTCTTGGTGGTTAGCCTATACAGTTTCTCATGCTTTTTAGAAAGCTTGTAAAGTTTTTCATAGGCTGTATGAATGTGATCTTGATCATCCATCTTCTCAAACTTGGATTCCACCAATTCCTCTTCTTTAACCACATCTTCAACAATCCCATCAGTAGGATTAACAGTGGTAGTGAAGGCATTCAAGATTCCGTCATCCTCATTATCGAAATCATCCTCAAGCTCGGTGTCGCTCAAGGTCGCAACAAGTGCCTTGCTCTTCCCAATGCTCTTAAGATAAGTAGGACACTCATGTTTCATGTGACCGAAGCCTTGACACCCAAAGCACTTAAGCCCTACGGGAACAGTGTACTGACCGCCATCCCTTGCATCCTTCTTCCCTTTATCTTGGCTCTTGAACTGAGTAGAATTAGATTGCCTACGGTCCTTGTCAAAGCCCTTTCCATTGGCATTCTTCATAAACTTCTTGAACTGCTGGTGATGTAGGACTTCATCTTGGAATCTTCATCGTTGGAAGACTCATTTGTGTCACTACTCTTGGCCTTCAAAGCCATGCTCTTGCTTTTACTCGACTTACCTATTCTTGTTAACCCTAGCTCGTAGGACTGCAAGTTTCCAACCAACTCAATCAAAGGAATCTTGTCAATATCCCTTGATTCTTCTATTGTCATGATCTTGGCATGGAATCTCTCGGGTAGAGATCTGCGCACCTTCCTCACAATCTTGGGTTCAGAAATGGTTTTCCCAAGATTGAAGGTTGAGTTCACTATGTCCTTTAACTTGGCATAGAACTCATCGAATGACTCATCCTCCTCCATCTTTATTTCTTCAAAGCTTGTAGTGAACCTCTGAAACTTTGAATCCTTGACAGCCTTTGTACCCTCATAGGTTGTCTGGAGGATGGTCCATGCTTCCTTAGCAGTTTCAATAGAGGATATCTTCTTGAACTCCTCATTGGTGACCACATTGAATAAAGCATTCAATGCCTTGCTGTTGAAGTTTGCCGCCTGATCTTGGCTTCATCCCAATCGGTCGGTGCTTCCTTTGGCTTAGTCCAGCCAATCTCGACAACTTGCCACACCTTTTCATCTAAAGACTGCAAGAAAGCTCTCATGCGTATTTTCCAGTATGCATAGTTAGTGCCATCAAATAAAGGAGGTATAATTAATGACTGTCCTTTATTCATGACAAACAGGGGTCAATGGATCAATACAGCAAAGATTAAACCTAATTAGAGTGTACCTGCACTAATACCACTTGATAAGCCAAAAACGAATTGACCCCCTTGTGATTAATTAATTGATTAATTAGCCAATTTTATTAATTAATCAAATTAACATGAAAAGCATGTGGTAGCACAAACAAATCACCAAACAACTAAATATGCAGCGGAAAATAAATGACACAGTGATTTGTTTAGGAATGGGGAAAACCTACACGGCAAAAATCCTACCGGGTGATTTTCAGTTCACCACTCCCGAAACTCCACTATTATCACAACAAGCGGTTACAAGTAAAGGAATCCCAAGTACCTTACCAACCTACAATTGAACCCTTACCCCAATACCCAATTGGACTTGTTCTGTAGTAACAGTTCCCCTTTCGATGCATGGCTCCCAAGTACGTGACTAACCAATTGTGTGGATCCCAGTATGCGACTTCAATCACCAACTAAGAAGGTTGTTGACTGTAAAGTTCTTTAGTTCATCCACACGATGAAGATCAAGAAGATGTTTGATCACAAAACCCTACGGTGCACATACACAGCAACTTCTCCAAGAGAAAGAGATGAACTAAGGCAAGAACTTCGTCTCCGGTCACAATTTGCTTGAAAAGAGTTTGCTCAATGCTTGTGCAACTTGTGAACTCTTTGACGGCCCTTAAAACAATCCTTTTATATGTCTAGGGTTAGAAGAAAAGAAAGCCCATAGACACATTCACGGATTCCAAGAAAATCATATCAGAATTCTGAAATTCTTAAACCTCGACAGATAAGAGGTGTCGAGCAGCTATTGAGCAGGTGTCGAGCACACGAGCTAAACAGCTTCCTTAAACCTCGACACATGCTAGCTGTCGAGCTTTAGTAATTCTGCACTTTCAACTTGTTTTCTTGGATAGACTTGAAGGCTTCAACACTTGATCTTGAAACATGGTTTCTTGAAGTATTTAAACACATCTTAAATCTACCCAATTACAAGTAAAGTGCATTTTGTCAAAGGATAAGCCAATTACATAAAATCATGACATATGTTCTTAACATGTAAAACACATATGTCCTAACAACTTCCTTAAATCTTATTTTGCTAAGCACTCTCCAAGCAGCAGGAATTTTGGAGAAAAAGACTCAAGGATGCCCAATGAAAGTAACAGGATTCGGGGGAAGAGGAGACTACATCGCGGGTCACATTTAGCTATGGCTGAAGGTAGGCCCAATAGCCTCCCTAGCCCACTTCCATATGGTAAAAATAGAAGTCCCGTACCACGTGCTTCTGGGAAGACCATAGTTACATAAGCATCGATTAGTCCCGTCCATCTATCATCAGTGTGTGAAGGGAAGGTTGAATGGTAGAATGAGGCGCATAGTAGCAAACCCATCGCCATTCGAAAAAGCAGAAGCTCATTTATTAGAAACTATGTTCTACAACCAATGGGCACCATCTGGGGAGAGCTTAGTATCAAAACCATGAGGTACCTTCGTACCTAGGTGGGAAGACATCCAAAGTGATCCGGAACCTGATCTAAGGAAGTTGCTATCGCAGAAGAAGAAAAGGAAGGAAGCACCCGCTGTGGAGTTAGATGACACACCACAATGTGTCAAGGTTCTAGCCCTGATGGCAGAAATGTATACAAATTATGAAGGTGCACGGGACCCACATGTGATATGCAAGCAGGCCTCAGACAAGAATGGCAGCACAAAAGCTTGGTATGCTGCATGGCTCAATAAAGCTCAAAGGAAGAAAGTAATGAAGAGAAAGACGAAGAAGTTATGGCAAAAAAGGATGTACAGGTTATGGAAAAAGAAGAATTGGAGGAAGTTAACCTGGGGTCTGACCTACGAGAACCAAGACCCATCTCAATTAGTTCAAGACTATCAGAAAAGGAGAAATCAAAATTGATACTGTTGCTGAAAGAGTTCAAGGATGTCTTCGCATGGGATTATAACAAAATGCCAGGATTGGATCTCGGGCTAGTGGTGCACACATTGAATGTGGACCCCGAGGCCAAACCAATGGCCCAGCCTGCTAGGATTTTCCACACTTAGATAGAGGAACATATAGTTAAGGAGGTGCAGAAACTACTGGCTGCAGGTTTCATCAAACCCATCCAGCACCCGCGATGGTTATCCAACATAGTGCCAGTAAAGAAGAAGAATGGGCAGATAAGGTGTTGCATAGACTTTAGGAATCTCAACAGAGTCTACCCAAAGGATGAATTCCTACTGTCAAACATGGATGTGCTAATAGATTCTGCGATAGGGAACGCCACGTTTTCTTTCATGGATGGATTCAGCAAGTATAGTTAGATTAGAATAGCGCCAAGAGATGCGGAGAAAATTGCCTTCAGAACATCCATAAGCAATTTCTACTATACTGTAATGCCTTTTGGGTTGGAAAACGCAAGCACAACTTATCAACGGACAATAACGTTCATATTACATGACATGACGCACCAAGAATTGGAGGACTACGTGGATGACATAGTCGTGAAGTCAAGGAAACGAGAAAAGCATGTCCAAGCATTGAGAAGGGCATTTGAAAGATGTAGGGCCTTCAAAATAAGGATAAATCCCCTCAAATGTGCATTTAGGGTATCCTCCGGGAAATTTCTAGGTTTCTTGGTTCACAGTAGAAGGATAGATGTCAATCCGGCCAAAGTTATGGCCATAGCAACCATGAAACCACCAGCCACAGTGAAGGAATTGAAGAGTTTCTTGGGGAAGGTCTCATACATCCGGAGATTCATCCCTAGATTGGCGCCAATTACTTCTGCCTTCGCCAGACTACTCAAGAAGGGGCAAAACTTTGAGTGGGGAGAAACACAACAGGCGGCCTTCAAAAGGCTACAGCAGATTATGATAAACCTCCCTACTATGCAAGCCCCAATCCACAAAAAGCCATTATTGCTCTACTTAGCCACCAACTTATATGCTATAAGCGCATTAATTGCCCAAGAGGACGGAGGTGGCATGGAGCAACCAATTTACTACATTAGCCGTGCCCTGAAGGACGCAGAGACTCGCTTTCCAAGAGCAGAAAGAGCATGCTTGGCCATAGTATATGCTTCATAAAGGCTACGTTGTTATTTCCTAGCCTATGAGGTATGGTTGATGACTAAGTCCCATGCAATCAAAGCCTTATTGCGGCAACCAATCCTTTCTGGAAGGATATCCCATTCGTTACTTCAGTTGTCATAGTATAACCTAAGAGTGGGAATGCCCAAAGTAGTGAAGAGCCAAGCTATAGTAGATTTGTTGGCACAATTCCCAAGAGAAGAAGAATTCCCGCTGGACGATAAGGTCCCAAGGGAGGTAGCTATGGCAGAAAAAGTTAGAGAGCAGTGGGTGATGCAGTTTGATAGGTCATCTATCACCCAATCAGGGGGAGTGGGAGTAGTTTTGTATCATGAAGAAGACAAGGCTGTGGCGCTTTCATTCAAATTAGAATTCCCCTGTTCGAACTACATGGCAAAATATAAGGCCTATCTAACCGGGCTGGCCGCAGCCCATGAAATGGGGATCAAGCATTTTAAAGTGATGGGTGATTCGAACCTGGTGGTCTGTCAGGCCAAGGGAAGCTTCTTCTTGAAGGAACCTAGCCTAGCCCCGTATAGGATGATGGCCCAGAAGATGGAAGAAATGTTTTCAACGTTTGAGATAGAGCATGCCCCAAGGAACGAGAACCAGTATGTAGATGCGCTGGCCGCATTAGGCTCATAAATAATTTTCGAAGGAGATGGCAACATGTTAGAAGTCAGCAAGAGGAAGGAATCTATTATTGAGATGCTAAAGGAGAGGTTCCAAGAGGAACAATGTGAAGAAGATTAGAGGATTCCTATAAAGGAAGTTTTGACAAAGGAAGAAGACACGGCATAATTGAAGACACTAAAAGACTACGCCTTGGTAAGAGGAGAATTGTACCGCAGGATGCTAGGTGGGGTCTTGTCTAGATGCGTAGGGCAAGAAAAGGCCCAAAGGAAGCTGAAGGAATTACATGATAAGACCTGTGGATTCTGCAGAGAAGTCAATCTTTACCGTAAACTCCAAAGGGCAGGCTTTTACTAGCCAAGTATGGGTAAGGACGCAGATCAAGTCCAAACCCAATGCGAGACTTGCCAACTTGCAGTAGACAAAAAGGAAAGCTACGCCATATTCGTTAGCAAAGACTGGAGGAGTCCATTCATGCAGTACTTGATAGAAGGTATCCTGCCACAAAAGTATAGTGAAAGATACAAGCTTAAGAGGTTGGTGACACGATATTTCTTGCATAACAAAGTCCTTTTCAAGAAGGGATATGATGGGGACCCATTATGATGTTTGGGTCCCGAGGAAGCAAGTGAGATGATAAAGGAAGTGCACGTAGGAGAGTGTGGAGGGTACCAGGGGAAGAAAAAATTGTACAAGTGCCTACTACAAATGGGCTACTACTGGCCCACCATGAAGGGAGACACAGTAGAACTTGTGAAAAAATGTCACAGTTGCCAAGTACAAGCCAACCTAATTCATACTCATCCACAGAACCTACACAGCATGGTCACCCCATGGCCCTTTCACACTTGGGGGCTTGATTTGGTGGGACCAGTTAATCCACCATCACACGGATACATATGGATCTTGGTGGCCACGGAGTATTTCACCAAATGGGTAGAGGTAGTACCACTCCATAAAGCTACAAGAGGAACAGTGGCAAACTTCATCAAGGAGAACATAATTGTTAGGTTTGGAGTACCCCATAGGATTATCAGTGACAATGGCACACCCTTTGTCAACAGTGATGTAAAGAAACTGCTTGAGTTCTACCAAGTCAAGCACTATCGATCATCGCCCTATTACCCTCAAGGGAATGGGCAGGCAAAGGCGACAAACAAGACCCTCATAAAGATCATCAACAAAATGAGCCAAGAATATACAGGAAGATGGGCAATGCATCTGCCAGACGCCCTTTGGGCTAATAGAAATTCACCAAAGTCAGCCACAGGGTTTTCACTTTTTTTCTTGGTTTACGGAACAGAGGTAATGAGCCTAGCAGAAGTGATGACTCCCTCTTTAAGAGTTATACAGATGTGGGAGAAAGAAAAAGAAAATGGAGTCTTTAAGGCGGAAAGATGTGAAGACCTAGATGGGCTTGACGAAAAGAAGGAAGCCCATGGCTTGACAGCTAGCTCGATAGATGGCCATCTATCAAGGTTTATGAAACTTAGTTTTTCAAAGTAGTTTTTCATCCAATATGTGAGTATGTGTTTAGGCTTTCTTTTCTCACAACCATAAACATATATAAATATTATTTTGAGGGTTGTCAAAGGTTGCACAATTGCACAAGAGTGAAGCAAAGTCTTGTTCATGCAAATTGTGACCAGAGACAGGATTTGCCCTAGTTCATTTTTCTATTGAAGAAGCTGTTGTGTTTTGTACACCATAGGGTTTTGTGACCAAGGAGCTTCTTGATCTTCATCGTGTGATGAACTGAAGAACTTTGCAGCCAATATCTTTCTCAAGTTGGTGATTAAGTCGTGTACTAGGATCTGTGCAATTGGTTAGTCACGTACTGGGAGCCGTGCATTGAAAAAGAGAGATTGTCACTATAGAACAAGTCCAATTGGGTATTGGGGTAATGGTTCAACTGTAATTTGGTATAAGGTATTGAGATTCCTTTATTTGTAACCACTTGTTTTGATAATAGTGGATTCTTGGGAGTGGTAACCTACCCGATGGGGTTTTTGCCGCGTAGGTTTTCCCCATTTGTAAACAAATCACCATGTCAATTTATTTTCCGCTGCATACTAGTTTAGTTGGTGATTTGTTTGTGATACCACACATCTTGCATGTTAATTTGATTAATTAATAAACTTGGGTAATCAATCAATTAATTCATCACAAGGAGTCAATACATTCTTGGCCTATCAAGATGGAAGAAGGAGAACATATCGGGACCCGCGAGAATGGGGGCTGTGGGAATGGCAGAAACTGGTGCTGTAGGGACGGCAGAAATCGGTGGTGTAGATATCGCTGAAACAGGCACTGTAGGTGTGGCAGGAGAAGTGGCTATAGGCATCGCTATGTCTACTACAATCTCAGGCCCCTCAGGAATCTCTGTAAATGAACATGCAGGGTAAATAGAGATTGCATCAGGAAGTCAGGCAAATACACATAAAAAGAAGAAGATGGCAGCGACAAAGAGTGAAAAGAAAAATTTAACAGATATGAGAGATACATACCCATATCCTTGGCCTCATGGTTACCACCCTCCTCATTAGAATCAGAAATCCTCTTCTTCATGGTAGGCTTGTCATTCGAATCCTCAAGAACCTCCTCAAATCCCTCAGAAGACAAGTTTGCATCAAGCCCACGTGTGGCAGAGCTAGGGATGGAAGAAGGGGTAACCACCAAGGAGGAGTCATCCTTCACGGCTTGAGATAAGGCCGCGAAAGGATCACTAGTAGAGATAACAAGAGGTGTGGGCTTCCTTTTGGGGAGTAAGAGTCTCAGCAAGAGTAAAAACAGGCTTACTAACCCTTTCAGTATAAGTACCTTCATCTACAGGTACCAGCTCAGTGGAAGGGGTAGTAGTCTCAGCAGGAATTGCCTATGCAGTAGCAGGAGCGGCAGTAGCCATGGCCTCAGCCACCACATCAACCCCATCAGAGAAACCTTCCATGGGTGTGCCTATGGTGACAGAAATATCCTCGGTCGTGGAGTGATATATGGAGATAGGCTTGGGCTCGACCTGAGGAACACGAAGAAGAAAATAAAGAAAAAAGAGATGAATGCATAATCGTTGATGATGCCAAAAAAAAAAAAAGGAGAAAGAAGAAAGAAGAAAAAAAAGGAAATGAGGGAGACATACCTCAAACTCGGACTCATCAAGCAATATAGGATGGGTGGTAGACGCATCCTCCTTATGCTTAGACTAAAAAAGAAAATAGAAGATAAGAATAAGGAAGTGAGCCAACAAGTATATGGGGTTAGCCATGGAAAAAGCCCTATAAAAAAAATGAAGAAGAGGTAATATTAGAGATAACATACTCTCCTCTCAGTAGTGGTGGATGTAGTAGGAGGGAATGTCTTCCTCTTACTGCCTCAAGTCCTGCTAGAAGGAGGAACGTCAGTGGATGGCCACGGAGTAGTAGGCCTAGACTTGCCTGCTAGAACGAGTATGAGCAGAAGGGGGAGGAGAGCTCTCTAAAACTATGTTACCTACGGGAGGAAGGTCACTCTCAAAAGGCACGATGTCCGAACAGGTCTCGAAAGAATCATCACCCTTCTTGGAAGACTTAGACTTGGCAGAATTCTTCTTCATAGGGATAGAAATGTTTGTCACCTTTACTCTCTTCTCCCAACCCGCGGGATAGTCACCTGCATACCAGAACCACCCTCTCTCCTTCTTAACCCACTCAAAAATGGCAGACCGACTTTGCTTCTTGGCATACACCACCACAGATTTGGTAGGAACAAGCAACCGAGGGTTGGTAGAAATAACTACACTAAGGCCATCAGGGGGGATGAGAGAGAACCCAACAACTCCTACTCAAATGAGGTCATCACGGCCTGCCAGTACCCATGCATGGCAGCAATATAAATACCCTCCCTCTATGAACCTGGAATGATGACTACACTAAAATTCCAACTCCAAAACTCAAAGGCAGTGTGCCATAAGAATGGCTGAACATAAGTAGGGGACTCCATAATGGCAGAAAAGTCATCAGGAATATCCTGGTCCAACCCAAACTACCTCCTCACCCTATCAGTAAAATAATGCACAAACCTAACACCCTTATCACCCAAATAAGGCAACCACCGAGCATTAATGGCCGCCAAATAAGTGATACCCCTCTCCTTAAAGCCAATCAACGGGGTAGTGGTTCCAACAATGTCAACAAAAGGATCCATAGCAGAGTCAACGCACGTAAAACCAGTAACCAAATTTCTATATGCTCTCCAAGAAAACCCAACTCCCTTATCAAAGAACTCAATGGTAGGATGACCAATCGACTTCAGACCAACCTAACGAAAAGCCAATGGAAAATTAGACTCAAACCGGCCACAAAATCAGTGATAACTCTTAGACACGACTGGTATCTATCTTTGGCAAAGTGAATAGGTCTACACTTCGCTAAATGCCTAGCACAGCGCTCATACAATAGATGCTACATAATGGTACTATGAACATAGGTAGTAACTATGTGGCCGGAACCCGCCTAATCCTCATCACTAGGGTCAACATCACCAAGAATGGGCAAAAGCAACTAGTTTGCCACGTCTTTCAAGGTCACAGTGATCTCACTGTAGGAAAGAAAGAAAGTAGGAGTGGCGGTGCACCACCGGCGGACCAAATGGCGGAGATTAAACAAGTCTTTGTAGTTGGACAAGCAACACGACAAGACAATGGCCTTCAACACACTGGCCCATTGTAGTGCCTCCATAAAACCTGTGTCAGACAACTCCTTGTCCACCCATTCCTTCCAACCCAAAGCAGTACCTGATCCAAACTCGAAGAGAATGGGCACGGGGAGCGAAATACCTTGGCGGATAACAAGATCTAGAATCGAAAAAACCAACAGAGCCCAAGATATGTCTGTGTTACGACGGCAAAGGGCAAGCCACACATGGCTCGGCGGCAGCGACATGTACTTACTAGGAACTTTTGGAAAATGGGCATGGGTATCATACCAAGGGTCTATGAGAGGAACGCATTCATTATTGGGATTGCGCCATGCCTCCTCCTCATCGGAATGGTCCGATTCGGAATAGGCAGCTTCTTCGCCTACATCTCGCGCGGCAGGATCATCGGAAACAACCTCTTTTCCCTTACAGCAGGAAGAACCTTGGCTTTTCACCGGCGTCATGATGGATTGGTTGATTGGAGCACACAGGTGGTAGTGTTTGAAGGAAAATACACAATTGAAGGAAGATAAAGGGAGAAAGTGTTTGGAATGCGAAGGGATCTTTCTTAAGTACTAACGTCATTAACACTGACACTAAAGGATACGACGGGTCGACCATCAGATAAGGGATGAAATTAATGAAATGGAGGTTGTGTTTTAGAATAACTGCAAAACTGGAAATTCGAAGAGACAACACTGTTCATGGCAAGAAAAGAAAAATATATGATAAGTTAGGGTCCACTGTTCGAAAGACCCTGCGAAGGAAAAGAAAAAGGAAAGACAAAAAGGATAGGATGGTCTCAAGGTTTATTAAGTTTTAGGATCAACGAGCCGAGGACAAAGAAAGATAATAACGAACTAATGGTAGGTCCCGAGGAGCCAAGCTTTCTCGGGAAAGCATTGTGGAAGGTTGGAACCCAGCCACCTTGGGAATGTTGTACAAAAGGTAATCAGTCTTTTGAGAACAAACTTCAATGAAGGTAGCCAACAACAAAGGCAAAAAAATCAAGGAAGAAGGCTGCTACCACCACATTAAATGCTCTGCACTTAATCAACTGGCTGCATTTATGTAGAAATGACACATGAACAGTGGTATCTCAGTTTATAACTACTCATAAAACTTTTAGGAGGTTTTGGATGGGACAAACATCCAAGAGATCGTCTATAAGGTCAACAAGTGGAAGGTTGGAATGAAGGATGGAAGGACTATATAAGGGAAGGGCTCCCATAAAAAACGGACATGGAAACTGAGAGAGAGGGGAAGAAAAATAAGAACACCTTGTACTTAGATAAACTTGAGTGAATATAAGAACACTTAATCCTCTGACTTGATCGAAGAGTGTTATTCCCTTCAAATTGTGTTTTCTTATCTTTCTGGCATGAATCCATTCTACTATGGCCAATACTTGATTTACTGAGTCTTTTACCTATAAAATCCACTCTCTAACAAATATTTTGTTTTGGACTTATTGGGCCATCATCCATTTTCGTTCGGCTGAGGGTCTAATTCTAATCCTTACAAAAACTATTATTATAAATTAACAGTATAAATAACTATTTTTGTATTGTTCATGTCATTTAAAAATGTTACATTATAGTTTCATTGAATTTTCTATGATTTATTGTTTATATTTTGTTTCTTATAATTTATTTGGGGGAAAATTAAAAAAAAAAATGATTTTGTATTTACGAATCAATGGTAATTTGGGAAATAAATAATTCTTATAAGATTTTCAAAAATAAACCAAATATAAAGCATCTCATCTTTTTAAAATTTTTATTAGATTCTAAATCAAATTAAACATAAAAATAGATACATTCTCAAACATCTAAAATCACTAAATATTACATTCCCAAAAGTTCGGATATCGGAAGTAATGCGGTAATAAGATGCTAGTCTAGAATCTCTAGATAGATTGCAATTGGTGGGCTTTACTCTTGTTTTATATTCCTCCAATTTAATTTTCAGAGTATTATTGTGGTTTTAGATAATTTGAAGGTATATATATTCTATTTTGCACTGTTATTGCACCAAACGTTTCTTAGTTTTAAACTTTTAATGCCTCCTTAATTTCCCCCACCTCCTTAAAATAAAAATAATTAAAAAAAAAAAAAAAAAGGCTTGTGGATTCTATCAAAGCTAACATGGGTCGATTATTTTAGGAAAATTCAGGAGTTCCCATTGATTGCCTTTAGTACTGGAGCAACGTATATGCCTTTGAACAATCCATATGCCAACTCTCTCTCTCTCTCTCTCCTAATTTATTAGGACTGAAATTGACGTAAATCTAGTACATGATTGTTTAGGATTATGTAATTAAAAATAGCACTTTTAATTTGTTAAACAAATTTTTTTTTAAATAGTATTAATTTTGTTAACACAAATTAAAGAAATGATGAAAGTCATCCCCTAAAGAAGAAGACAAATTATTCCTCTCTCCCATGTATTACATCAAATAATTTTACAATCATTCTTTATCTTTTTTTTTTTTTTTTCTTCACGCTAAATTAGAAAAAAAAAAAAAAAAAATCAAAAGTCAAAAGCAGGGGTACCAAATAATTAAGTAACAAACATTATCCAAGCCGTTGCTGAAGTGGGAGATGGACAGGTGTCAGAGCCACAAAGCACAGTCACGTTTGCAAGTGCCCGTGACAGTGTGAAAATTAGAGAGAGAGAGAGAGCGTCTCAGTCTCACAGTCTCTCAGGCTTAGCCTTGTTAGTTGTTGTGAGGAACACAAATCTCTGATTTTCACACAATAACGTGTCTGTCTTTCAACCCCTTTGGTTTTTTTCCTCTGCTTATTTGCTTCTGTTTCCTTGAATTCCTCAAACACACAAACATTTCCTACCAAATAAAAACCAGACACACACAACACACATATAGTAAGCCCTGCTCTCTCCCTCTCTCTCTGTCTCTCTCTCTACTTTGGTACTTTGTTGGGTTGCCTTTAAGGAAATAAATAAATAAATTTTTTTTAATTTTTATTTTTTGTGAATTTAGTAGTTGAAAATGGCAAGCTCAGTGGAGGAGGCAGGAAGAGAGGAAGTTGTTTCTGTGGAGCTCCCTGCTCCTCCTGGTTGGAAAAAGAAGGTCTTTTCTCTTTCTCTGTGTGTCTCTTTTTTGAGGGTCTATTTTGCTTTGCTTTATGTTGAATTTTTTGCAGGTTTTCAATTCTTGAAATTTTGGTTGATTTGTGCTTTAATTTTTGTTTTTATGTTGAAATTCGATGTGGGTTTGGTTTATTTTGGCAAATTTGTGGGCTTTTGTGGTAACATTTGGTGCTGTGGTGATGGTAAGCTAGTTAGGGTTTGTGGGTGTTTCATTAATTTGTGGTGAATTATGAATAATCATGGTTCAGAGTTTATGTTAAAGCTTTTGGGTTGCTTAATTGTTCAGAATTTTGTAGGAATTCTTGGTTTCAAGTTCTTCTTACATTTTCTGTAAGGGTTTGTAGAAAATTCCCACAATTAAGCAGTATTTTTTTAAATACCCTTTCTAGTATTTTTTTTTTTTTTTGGGGGGAGGGGGGAGCAGTATTTGACAACTGGTTAGAGGCATATTTTGAAAATCTGCTTTTTCTCGTATATGATTTTTTTTTTTTAAATTACATTTGATAATATCAATGAATTTTTATAATCTGCTGCTGGTTATGATGTGAGTTATGATTGATTGATTGGAAATGGTGCATCCAAAGCCTCTTTTCTTTTTCTTTTTTTTTCCTTGAGGGATAACTTCTTGCAAACTATATTGCCTATTTTTCCTTCTTGAAGTGATAGATTTAGATAATCATGCTAAGTTTTGTTGCTTTTTTTCTTTTTTATGTCAATACATGATAAATTTATGTTTATGATCTTCTTACATTGACTATAGATTAGTCTAATTTGCAAGAAGATCACAAAATTAGCTTCTCTTTTATAAATTTAGATGAAAATTGTCTTTGTGACCTCCTTACATTATCATAAATTGGGGGGGAAATAGGGACTACTTGGGAAGCTTCCAGTACTGTTGATGCAGAAGAACATGTTAAATTGTTAAAATGTCCATCCTTGGAGGAATGGTGCATATCATGAAGCCATAACTCCTCTCTGACCCTCAACTGGCCAAAATGAACAACTCATGCTCAAGCTCCTATAGATTCATTTATAAGTGCATTTTTTTTTTATAAGTATTTTATTCAAAGGTTTTTAAGTTGCTCTTAATCCCAATCACCCAAAAGATGGTTCCCAATAAGGATAAATAATATTTTTGCTAGCAAGTTAATACATATATTGATGCTTATTGTCTTTAGATCAAACAGCATCTCCTACCTCCATCAATGTCTAACGGTGCATCAGACACACACACACACACTAACTGCCTCAAGCTGTTAGCTAAAAGGTGGATCCTTCCTAAGTTCTGCTGGTTTGTGTTTGAAAATATATTCCTCTTTCTCTTTTCCTCAATCTCAGTTAGTGTATACATACCTACCTCCAGCTGTAAGGTAAAAGGTGGATTCTTCCTAAGTTCTGCTGGTTTGAAAATATATTCCTCTGTCCTCTTTTCCTCAATCTCAATTAGTGTATCTATTTTATAAAATATTGAGATGGTTTTAACCCCAAGATTGATGTTTATCAGTAAGAAAGGATCAAATGGAGTATTTACTTTTCCATATAAAAATAAAATAAAATAAAATAAAATAAAATAAATTGATAAATACAGTGAAGAGTGGATTGTGTGATCCCCCTTCCAGTATTTAAGTTACCAAAAGTTATGCTAGCTGTAGCTCAAGCGGATTCTTTGACTTTCCTCCTAAGTGTTGATCTTACCCAAAGTTTCAAGGGGCATCGATCCCTTTAAAGTAAAACTTTATTTGAAATTGAAGTCAACTCAGGATAACACTGGGGATGCTTGTTAATTAGTTGAATAAAATATACCTTTTTTGATAACTAGTTGAATTTAATACAGTTGATTGCATAATAAGTTGACCTAGTGCCACAGAGCAATGCCTTGTCTAATAGAGCTTAGCTCTCTAAGTAAATAACTTCTCTTAGCACCTTTTTTTTTTTAAATAAAAACAAGTACCAAAATACCTAATCTTTTCGTCATTTCATTCTGTTATCAGTTTTTTTTTGAGGTCATAATATGTGTACCAACCATGTTTAGAAATTGAAGCCTTACATAACTTGATATAGTGCCTTTTTAGTGCATCATGCTCAGGTGATGCAAGGACTTGATGCCTTGAGGTCTTTCACCTTTGACGATACTATGTGTACATATCCAACCTTCCTTTACTGGAATAAGTTTTCTTGTTGAAGGTGGTTTGCATTAGAAGTTTGAGATTTTTTTCATTTTGGGGGTGTGGGTGGGCGCTGAGCTTATTTTTTGTGGAGTATTTGTATATTGTTTAAGTTCTGCATATAGATATAATAAGTTAACATATTTCTTTTGGGTGGTAATACTATATTGCCCAAGTTCTACATAATGGCTATATATCTTATGAAAATGTAATAGAACTCTTGGATCTAGACATATGCCATCTTTGGCAGTAGATTTACTGTGGAGGTAAATTGTCATAAAAGATGGCACTTACGCTCTTTATCAGGTATTTTCCTTGTTGACTCAATGGCGGATTTCATGGAAAAAGGAGATGCCTTGTCCATGTACAATTCATACAGATTGTAATACCAATATTAACGTTCCATATTAAGTGGTGGTAGATTATGAATTTTAGCATATTAGGCCTAATGACTCACAAGTTGAAGTATTCTCTTTATGATTGTCCCTCTATAACACACTATAAAAATGGGTCAGATGTACTGGCTAATGGCCTATGGGTGGGGGTTCAAATCCTCAAGGGTGCCTAATACGGTGATACCTGGAAAAGAAAAGATCAGATATACTGTCCCTAAAAAAAGAAGTTAACTGCACAAGTAGTAAATTATTTGTCTATTATTAAATTACACATTACACATGACTTCCGGACCTTTAAACTAATTGGGTAGTTGAATCACAACAAGATTAATATTCTGTGGGTGAATTGGCTCTAGATTTGACTACAGGGGTATCAAGCATGACTATCATCAACATCACATACTTTATTATGAGTACCAAGCAAAAAGGAAAAAAAAGGGGGGGGGGGGGAAGGTGAGTGATGTAACCTCACTCTTTAAGTATATTTCTTGGATTAAATCGTCTAGCAGCACCCATTCTAGCTGTTCTTTAATTGATATCTCTTAGTTTTCAGTCTTTTAACTTTAAATCCTGTTGTTTCTGTAATACATTGTTCTATCTTTGTTCCATTTATTCTATGTTTGGTTGGAGGGATGGAGAGGGGAGGGTAGGAGGAAGTGAGATCCCTGCCCCCCCCCCCCCCCTCCCCCCCTTATGTTTTTTGTTGGGGAGAAGGAACAAAAGGGGGAATAAATATATAATTTGACTATATCCTTATGTAAAATGGATTAAAGTTGGGGTAAAAAATAATTAATGAATCAAAGTGCACACTATCGGGCATCTTTTTGAATTTGATCTACTATCAGCATTTGTTTTAGCAATTTCTATCTTTTTAAATCCTTTATTGGGAATTCCATGACCTAAATTTTTTTTAAGTAGTGCATGTATATATGCGGCATTGTTGTTGTTATTATTTTGGTCATAAGTCAACTGTCAATATAACATTCATTGGTCTATGTTCATCTGCAGTTCTTGCCCAAACAAAGTGGAACACCAAAGAAAAATGAGATCATATTTACATCCCCCACGGGAGAGGAGATTGTTAGCAAAAGACAATTGGAACAGTACCTGAAAGCACACCCTGGTGGTCCCACAGCATCAGAATTTGATTGGGGCACCGGTGAGACCCCTAGGAGATCAGCAAGGATTAGTGAGAAGACCAAGGCAACTCCCCCACCAGAAAGTGAGACCCCAAAGAAACGGAGTAGGAAATCATCAGCTAAGAAGGATGACAAAGAGAAAGAAACTGCCCCTGAAGGAACTGAGGAGACCAAAGAAGTTCACATGGAAGATGCTGAAAAATCTGAGAAAGATAATGTAGATGCAAAGACAGAAAAGGTGGATGTGAAGCAAAATCAAGAAGACAATAAAGCACAAGATACAGATACCAAAACGGAAGCAATTCCTCCAGAAGAAGGTAAAGTTGGACTAGAAGGTAACATACCTAATGATGCTGAAGAAAGCAAGAAAACCTCAGAAGCTGAGCTGGAAAGTTCAAAAGAAACACTTGTTGGGAAGGAAGCTGAGGGTTCTAAAGTAACTCAAAATGAGAATGAGAAGTTGGAGGGTGAAAAAGTTCAAGAGAAGGCCCAGCAGCCAGAGTGTGAGGCAGAGAAAGAAGATGGATCTGGGGATCAGGACAAAGCTGACGCAGCCATTGCTGGTGAGAAAAAAATTGAAGTGGAAGGAGAGGAGAAAGAGAGAGATAACAGAAGCACTCTTGTATCTGAAGGAGAAGACAAGGAGAAATCAGTCAAAGAAAACGATGCTGAGTACAGTGCAGGTGTTCATGAAAACAGCAAAAAGGTTGAAGGAGAAGCGACTGAAAATGGAGGCCATGGCAGTGAGGCTGTCAAGCCTTGAGTATAAAGTAGATTAACCGGATGCTGTTTCTCTTCCCCTTAGCTCAGTGCGAAGATGACCATAGTTTAATATTGTTAATGTTGTTAATCTTAGCTATCTGATTGTTCGTTGAAACATCCATCTATTCAATTATAGATGAGACTTATAATGTACCGTCTTTTGTTGTACTGGAGAGACATGAAGCATGCTGTGACCTTTGTAACATTATGGTGTAAAGATAGTTGTAATGTGATATTGGTATGCAGTCCTGTAATAATGTAGATCCCTGAATCTGTAATAATGTAGATCCCTGAACCAGTGCTTATCTTTTAGTTTAACCTGATGGCCGAGATCTGTCTTTTCAGGTGATTTTTGGATGAGAACTGTTGCAGGTATCTGTGACTGTGAGCATTAATGCTCTGTTTGCTGAGAAGCAGAGGAATTGAATTGAAAACATAGGGGGCTGCAACAACAATTCCTCTCTGTTTGGTTTATTTTCAACTTTTTAAAAATGAGATTGTTTGAAAAAGTAATTTATTTTCAAACTTCTGAAAATAGCACTGTTTGAAAAAGTTGTAAAAGAAAAAGGTTTGCACTTTATCTTTTTATGAAGTGGAGTGCTTTATATCCATTATTGGATGAAGTTATAACTACAATAACTTTCTTCTGCTCCCTTTCCTTAATTTATCTAGTAGAAACTTCATATGTTCTTCAAGATTGAAGATTTTTGCTGTGGGTGACGAGCAAAAATTAAAATTCACATTCATTTAATTCAAATGTGAAGAATAATGATGTTGAAAAGAATTTGCAATGCTGAGTGCAAAAATAAAAAAAGAAAAGTTGCTACTCATAACCGCGCAACAAAATACAACTCATGAAAGGCTAATAGAAAGTTGATGGATTACATCAACAAAAGGTTGGATAATTGATGCGACTTAAATACTCCTATCTCATAGAAAAAGAATAAAATGGAATTGGTGGTACTACTACTATCTTTCTTCAAAGCCCCTTAAGCTGGCCAAAAAGACCAGTTAAAGTTGTCCACTTCTCAAATGAGCTGGCTGCCAACACAAAAGCAAGTTTGGAGGACTCAACATCATTCCGAGTAACTGCAAAGCAAAAGCATAGGTGAGTCACTAGGTGCTAATCTTCTGTTGAGATATTCAATTATATAGTGTAATCTTCAAGGTGACATACTGAAACTTGTGTATGACTGCAAAGGGGCATGTATGTGGGAATGGAAGGCACATTTCAGTCATAGAGTAACCCACCTGATGAGACCAATTTAGCCAGTGAGGAATTAAATGTGTCCACTTGAGTTTTCTCTTCAGGACTAGAGCTAAGCTGTTTAGAAGTAACAAAAAAATAGTCAAGAAGTTTGTAGCATATAGGCCATTAGAAGAAGAGATCATCCTGTTCTTCACACACACGAAATCACTTTGAAAATCTTAATTTTGTTACAGCTTGGTAATTTTGAAAGTAATGGAAAAGGTGATGCTCATTTGAGTCTAAAAAACTGAAATAGTAGTGTTCGTTTGTAGACTATTGCAAGTAAAAATGTTATAATTGAGGGTGACCTTGTTGAAGGCTTTATTAGCATTCTTAACCCAATCTGTGTCAGTGCTTCCCCCAAGAACTAAACCAGCTGTTGATAGATCGTTATTGTCAATAGCTAGCCCAATTTTGCTCAGCTTGTATACCAAATCCTGCAGGTACTCTGCAAAATATCATTTTATCTCGATTTGGTTTGAAGTTAGAACATGTCATGGAAGATTCACTGCAGCTAATTTGACAATACTGTACAAAAGCATATACAAGAATGAACTGAGTTGGTTTGGTTCATGCAAGCAGTAAAGTGAACTAACAAGAATTAAGGTTGTGTTTGGATAGCTTATTTTTTGTCAACTTATTTTACTATTCAGATTATTTTTGCTACTATTCATGGGTCTCACTGTACTTTTTGGTACTATTCATGAGTTCTACTGTACTATTCAGATTATTTTTTGTCAACTTATTTTACTATTCAGATTATTTTTGCTACTATTCATGAGTCTCACTGCACTTTTTGGTACTATTCATGAGTTCTGTTATATTACTTCAGTTAACTTTTACTTTTATTTACAGTATTTTCAGTAAAAAGTTTTTAGTTTCAGCAAAATAAGCGGATCCCAAACAAACCCTGAGATTCACAAATCCGTGCCACATTGTAATCATTAGGGTGAAGAACAAAATCACTCTCCAATTCTTAAGATTCATTGCATTGCATCTGAATTGTAGGCAGCACACACAGCTTCAACTTATTTTGTATGTCTTTGAACCATAGTACTTCTTTTCCTCTTTGTGGAGAAGATGTTCCATAAGCCTTGATCCCAAAATTTTGATTAAATATTTTCAAACATATTGTGTGGCCCATGAGGGTTAGCAATAGATATGATTAACAACAATTCTTAACCAAATTTTACGTGAATCAAACCCCTAGCAGCAATCCCTAATTTGAACCGATATAATCAACTAGTAAAACTACACGGTTGAATTTAATTGTGGAACCCAAGGTACAACATCTAAGTTTTACCCTTGCATCATTTCAAGTGAAAATTGTATGCATTCTAGTAAGTGTGTATTAAAATCACATTTTCAAACATAGCACAGAAAACTATAAACATGAAAGCATATCACTATAACTTTGATATGATCATATAACAAGATATGAATCTATTCAAATTGTTCACTTTATAGGCTTTCTTGGAAAGACCATGGTGAAAGTTCCCAACCTGTCTCTTTGTTGGATGAGCTGATGACTCCTTGCTTCTCAAGCCTCTTCTTTCTGTCCCTCTTGACCTTCTCCATCAGCTCATCATCTTCATCAGCCTCTAGAATTGCTGCACTAACATCAGAACAGCCTTTACCAGCTAAAAAGAAGGTAAAGCTGGTGATGAAGGAGATTGAAAGGCTTCTTTTGGTAAAATTTGGTGAGAGTGGTGTTGACTCACTGACTGCCTTGCATAGAGCTAATTGTCTCTTGGCATTGTGTTTGTGAGGGCAACACAATGTTGGTGGTGTCAGTAAAGAAGAGGAAGAAGATGCTGAAAGGGATAGAGGAGAAGGAAGGAAGGGGTTTGCAGTTGTGAGAAAGACTGTTGCCATCTCTTGCTTTTCTTTAACCTTATTTTTGGGTGTTTATTGTGGGAAAAATCAGAAGCATTGGCAGGTTGGAAGTTTTGAGGATAAGGTTGCTGGATTCTGTTATCTAATCCAGTCATTTTTTTGATTGTTTGAGGATATAATAGTCATCTAACAAATATATTATTCCCTTTCTCATTTTCTCATTGACTGAGTTTTATATAAAAGATACCCCTTCTTCCCTGTTGCCCATTCCCCTTGCTACTATTACAAAAAATAATACTAATAAAATTTTTAAAAACCCCCCAAAAGACATTATCTATTGGATAATATTCTAACTACTAACAATTTGTTTATTAACATGCTCTTCTTAATCAAACAAAATGAAATTTCAAAATTTACAAGTTTTAACTTGTGTGATGTTTTGAATTGGCTTTTTAATGCCATCTGTTGCATGTTAAGATTAAGTTATGAGTTCATAAACTTATTAGTTAACCCCTTATTGGGTATTTGATGATTCAAAATCTCATTAGTAGTTTAGTACTTCATTTTCATTGCTGCCATCATTCTTGACATTGTATAGGAAAGCATGAAACAAGAAATGCTTCAAGGGACTGTTGCCAACCTGTTGGAGATTTTGGGCCAAAGTTGGCAAGGCTTATTAGGAACACTAAAAGGTAACCAGAATTAATTCACAAAGTCGGTGAAACCTGATGCAAAATCACTTGAGGCTACCTATGGAAGTTTGGAGGCTAAATTATGATGCATTGCAACATTAGAAGAATACAAAACAAGTATAGCAGCTTTGTTGTGCGACTGAAATAGGAATGATAAATTACCGATTTTCACAAAAATTTAAGTTGTTAGAAAATGATAAATTTAATTATTTAACATAATGCTAACATTCCCCTCTCATGTGGGCCCAAATTCTCCCTTAATAAGTGATAGAAGGTACATGATAAATTATCCAAAAGTTTAAACTATTAGAAAATGAAGAATTTAATTGTTTAACATACTTCTAACTAGGAGAATCATACAATGGGCTTAAGCTAATACCAAATTATAGTATATATGCAGCAGAAGTTAGTGCACTTGTTTGGGATATTCAATATTTTTGCCTTTCACTGTTGTAGGTCAACTTAACTCAGCTAAGCAAAGTCTTATGTGATACTTGTATCAATCATATTGCACACTGAAATTAGTCGCTCATTGAAAAGCCACAAGAGGGTCCAGCCTTACCAAACCAATTGAAAGGTTAATAGGTCACCCTGAATGATTGCCAGAAGACATGCCTTACTGTGACTTGTGTGGATTCAACAAACGAGAGATGTAAAAGTAGACTCCCTTACGTGGATCATAGCAGTGGGTAAAGCAAAAGATATTACTTTTCTTAATTCAATTTAAGCATAATAATCGAACACTAGTTTCTTCAAGACAGCTCTAAAGAGAATCCAAGTCAGGTTCAACTACTCCAAAGAGAATCCTTTAGACTTCATTAATTTTCTATAGGCCAATAATTTTCTTTAGAACTCAGCTTTCCTTAACCTATGTGCACTTCAACAAACAAAGAGCCTCCACCTATGTTTTCATTGTCTTCTTCTTCTAATTCTATCTCTTTCATAATGTCAGCACTTTCCTTTCTTTTTTTTCCATTTTCCCTTATAATACTTTTTTGTAATTAAACTTTGCTTAGATTCCCATAATCAACTTGACCCATCAGGTTTTTTTTTTGGAAAGCAACCCATCAGGATTATTCAAAGAAATAAATAACCATGATTATTGCTTGATATAAAAGTCTTGAGTCTATTTCTGAAGAGGGGAAATAGACAATGAAACATCTCTTAAAAGATTGTTAGCTGAGGCTGATTAAGAAGAACCTTGCATTCTAATTTATCCCATTTACTTCTTTTAGTACTCCCTAAATAATTAACTTCAAAGTATAATATCATTAAGCAATGTTTCTAACTAATATGAGAGAAAGGAACAGATTTTCTTCCAACCATACCTTAAAATTTTTTTTTTTAAATATTAAAAAGAACAGCTCTAATCAACTAATTGATTAGAACAGTACTAAATACCATTTGCTTCTTGTCTTATTACACTTGATTATTAACTCAGCAATGCCCAGAAACAGTAATACCACTCATTTCTTCCTACCAATTCTTAATTTGCTCCTTCTCTCTTGCTAATTGATCACTGTTTTGAATTCAATATGGGAATAATACCACATGTAATTTTTCCAATTCTATGATAGCGATTCATATTCTTATCAAATGGGTTCTCAATCGGCAGCTTCATTTTGTTTGCTAAGAGCACGCTATAATGAACATGTTCAATCGGCAATCATACAACTTGAGTAAATACTACATTGTTTCTTGGTAAAATAATTGCACATTCTAAAGTTGGTCGTTTGCGCGTCTTTTACTTTGGTCTCATGGTCATGTTTTACGTGTCAGATGCACACAGAATTCATAAATCCCAAAAAGTTAAAAAGAGACTTGAAACCTTTTTTTCCTCCAACTACAAACTTCTTAAATGCAGAGCAAGCAGAAAAAAAAGCCCAAACAGAAGCTTGTTCCTGACTTCCTTCCAAATCCAACTTTCTCCAAAAGGTTTTAAGAGGGGAAAAAAAAAGTATATATATATATATATATATACGTATATGTATATCCAAACCATAAGAGGGAGGAACAGTTTTTCAAAATGTAAAAAACATAAAACAAAAACAAGAGCTTCAAAATGGTGACAAAAGTTATTCAAAGGACATTCTAATCCTAATTGATACCCGGATTTTTTTTTTTTTTTTTTTTGTCTTTTTTCATAATACTAGATTTTTGTCCTAATTATGCTCTCTTCTTGGGTCTGACTAAAGTCGTTAAACCCAATTGGTTTGAGGAAGTTATGAACTAGTATAAAAGTTTGATAATTGTAAAGATAACTTAGTGGATTGAACTTGATTAAATTTTTTGGGGGTTTAATTTTCTGATTGGTCCCTTTTTCGTGTATTGCTCAATTTAAAGACTTTAAATTACACCTATAGGCTATAGTCATCCAAATGAGAAAAAAAAAAAAGGATTACAATTCCTCTAATAACAAGCAACCTAATCTCCTAATCTTATCTCATAGATAGTAGGAAGATATTATTGATAACAATTCAAATTATGCTCAGCCACTTTGAATTCAAATTAAACAATGACTACTTTACTTGAATTCAAATGAAATATCTTACTATAGTAATTTGCTTAGCTGCCACGTGCCCTTGGAACACAACAAAGGTAAGCTTATTAGGATGAGAGAGGACAATTTCTAATGTATAAGCTGTTTCCTTTTGCTAAAAGATGAAAAAGAAATGCAATATCCTTTCTTTTTATTTTATTTTTCTTTTTGGGTCTTCCATTCCTTTGGCCTTAAGTTTGAATGCCAAAAGATGGATTCCAAAAGTATAAAAGCATACAAAACTAAAAAGAGGAAATCACATTTTTATATCCTATAGATTCATAAGTTATAAAATAAATTTTATAAGTTAGAGGAGGTTTAAATTATAACATACTCCTATATCTATATTATAAATTACATTGAAAATATTAATAATAATTTGTAGGTTATAAAACATTTTTATATCCTGCTGTGTTTTCGTTTGTTTCTTCTTATCACGTGTGGTTGAGGAAAATACCAAAGTAACCAAACACACATGTACAATAACGCGTAACCAAACACACATGTACAATAACGCGCAATCGACGTCTAAAGATGTTTCAAAAGGAGAAAAAACAACCTCTTCACGCGCGTTGGAAACCGCCGACATGATTACAATGTATCATGCTAACTGAAAGCAATGTTGGAGAAACTGAAATTCACGTGTGCCTAAGATAAATTAAGATTACTTTTTCCTTGCTAGCTACTTAAAAAAGAAAAAAAAAATGTTGCCACACAATAAAATCTCACCACTATTTCTACAACTTTTTTTTTTTTTTTCTGATAAAAAAAAAAATTATTCTAATCCATGATAAGCTTAGATCTCGTATTGTGAAAATATTGTGATATTTTGTTGTAGTTATAAAACAATTCAACTAAGAATAAAAGGGTTTGTTTGGTAGTAGCTTTTAAGTATTGTTGTTCAAAATAATATGAAAATTGTGGTTTAAAAAGTGTTGTGAAAATACATGTTTAAAGTACTCATAATGCAAAAAAAAAAAAAAAAAAAAAAGTTTGGTACCATATTTCAAACAACATATTTTAAAATGTGAAAAAATAATAATTGTATGTTTGATATTAGTATGTATTTTTTTTTTAAGTGGTAACTTTCTAACAAGTACAATTATTTTATAAATATTTATTCAAGTAGTACAAGTGAGAGAGAAGGGAGGAAAAGAGAAAGAATAAAAAAAGAAAAAGAAAAAGAAAAAGATGAGGTGTGCATGAGAGAGAGAGAGAGAGAGAGAGAGAGAGAGTTGTAGTTATGTTAAGTTTTATCAAGTGGGTCCCACACTTTTTAAATATTTATAAAAGTGTCATTGAGTAATGTTATTTGAAAACTGTAAAACTAATAAGAGGAGTTTTCTAAATTCAATATTTAAACACTCTAAAATAAGAAAACGTAACTCAAACACTCTTAAATGAACATTATGTTTTAGATTGCACTTTGTTAATTCATAACCCTTCAAAAAATTAGTTATTTATGCATAAATAGCTTCCACATGCACACCTACCATTTATCCAAGTGTCACATTGCGCCACACGCCATGTGTGTTCTAGTACCACATGTCCATAGATCCTCTCATCTATTTTATATCTTAGTGTCTATGTGACATATATATATATATATATATATCAAACATTTTGTAATGATTCCATGTGGGACAAGTTTATTTAATACACAAAACCAATTCCTATAAATATATATATATATATATATATATATCAAACATTTTGTAATATTTCCATGTGGGACAAGTTTAATTAATACACAAACCCAATTCCTTTCATATCACAATCGATACTAGATTTATAAATTATAACAATACCCCACTTAGATTGTAATATTAAGTCTTTTGTCAAATATTGATAAGGGTGGCAAAATTCGGCGTGACTTATGAACTCGACATGAAATTAACAAGTTATAGGTTGAAGCTTAATGGGTTCGTGTTATATTTGGATTGACATAACTAACTTATTTAATAAATGTGTAGTGTTTGTGTCCAAACTATGGAACTCTTTTTACCTGTTTAATTAAATGTCATTTTACCAATATATCTTAGTTGTTGTGATTTATTTTATTTGACATATTGTAATTGATTATTTGTGAGATTGAGATATGTTTTAGTTTGAATGATTGTTTGTGATGCAGTTACTCATTAGTTTTAAATTTGTTTGGTTTTTCATAGTTCAGATCTGTTCGTTTTTAGACCCCTTAAAACACAACCAGATTAACCTAATTAATTAGCCAAGTGATTACTTAGTCAAATTATCAAATCTAGGTTAACACACATATATCATATTATTGTAAAGTGCGAAAAATAAAGAACACAACAATATGATAACCTAAGAAAACTAAACCGGTAAAAAACCTGGGGAGGATTTAACCTAGCTATCCTCAAGGTAAAAAGCAAATCCACTATGAAAGAATTGAAGTTTGTACAATAGAACTTAGACCACAAACATTCTATTGCTACCTTGAGCAAAAAACTTACTACCACGACCCCATGATAGCTTCGAGTCCACAGACTACTTCTTTCCTTGGCCTTTGCAACAACACAAACTCACCTGCTTGTGACTTTGAGACTCCATTCAAAGGTTTTGGATCTCCTTAAATGTTGATCTTGTATGCAACAACTTCTACAACACCGGATCTTGAGATTCTTCAAGGAATAACACTAGTAGAAGACATGAGAGAGCTTTTGGGTACAAAACCCTAGATTTATAAAAGAGGCACAAGATGCACTCTAATCTCTCTAAAAAGCCTTATAAAAATGTGTTTAGGGTTTCCTTTATATACTAGGAGAAGTAGATCTGAAACCTTAATCCTTAATAGGCTTGAACTGCTGTTTGGACTTAATTAAAATTCTCTCGATCTGTCGAACCAGATAGATTATGAAATCTTCTTCTTACAGCTTGTATGTTCTTGAATCTTAACTTGAATCACCTTGAGCATTGTCTAATAATACCTATAGACTCTAGGATCTATATCTAAACAAATTTTTGTTCACAATTTGCCAATTGTTCTAAACTTTTAGAACCTAACAAGATCAATTTGGTTAATACTAAAATTTGTATTTTTTTAGGTTTGATAAAATCTAATAAACGGATCGATGCGAGTGAATCATTTGATAAACAAGTCATGTTAGGATTGAGAAATCTTGACATGTTTAATAAATGTGTTGAATTATTATTGACCCATATAGTTAAATACTCATGAATCGACATGACACAAACCTAACACGAATTGCCACCCCTAAATATTGATATCATCATGCATATTTATAGGAAGGAATTTTTGTTTTAAACCTTCAATTAATATAAGCATCTCAAAAGAAAAAACAGTGGGTTAATCTCACATTGAAAAATAAGTGTGAGTTAAAGAGGCTTAAAGTCTGTGCTGTGTATCCAAGAGTTAGGTCATGTTGGATATACACCACTGTAAGTTTCTTTAAAAAACCTTCTCCCTTCTCTCCGTGTGTGTGTTAAAAATACTTAGTATTCTTAAATAATAATAAAATAAAACAAAAGGTCAATGGTGTGCTAAATTTAAACCAATACTTTAGTATTTGCAAGTGAAATACCACGCACATGATTCCATCCAATTTCAATGAAAGACACATTTAATTGCACTTATCCAAAATGCTCTATTTGGGTTGTCACGAACATTTGCGAAAGTAAACCTTTAACTTTTGCTAGAAGTTATATCACTTTTATGTTTGTTAGGGATTATAGATGTGTTGCAAAATCCTAGTGCCAAAAATAGTTACATTTGAGTTGTGGCAAAGGTTGGTTTGATATGTGCAACCCCAATTCAACAAGCAGGGGCGTAGCCAGAAATTTTTGTTTGGGGGGGCCAACTTATGATACTAATTTATTAGTTTATACAAACTTTCATAAACACACATAAGCACATACATCCATACACACATATAATTTAGTATCTTTCATAGTGAATCCTTAAAATTTTCATTTTTAATATAAGTTACCAAATTGTCTACCAAAGTGAGTAAAAAAATTTTAATTGAACTAATGAAGTATTCAAAGATATGAAAGATCCAAGACTTTAATAGACACAAAAACACATTTTACAATAAAAAATAAATGTGAGAAAAAAAAATATATTCTCTATAACTACTAGATCAATTGGAAAACTTTTTTAAGAACATCATTGGACTAGCTCAAATATTTGGGGGGGCCAAGTCCCATTTTTGTAGGCTAATAATTAAAATGTTAAATAGTTATGTATAGTATTAAAGTATTTTTAAAGTGGCTCCGCCCCTGTCAGCAAGGGTATTAGCTTGTAAGAATACAGAGAAAATGTTTCAAATGCATTCTACTATATTTACTTTTTATTATGATTGCATTTTATTATTACTAATGTATAACTCATGCATATACACGGTACAATTAAAGATAATCACAATTACACACATATATGAGTTCAAATTATATGAGTTATTAATGGGTACTCCGGAAATATACTCATTTCCTCTCACATAGGGACGAGTCCCATCCACCATAGGGCTCAACTCCATGTGAGAGAGATGAAGTATACTTCCAGACTATCTAATAAATTTCTAAATTATACATCGTATAAGAGTTCACATTTTTTAAGTCATAAATGAGTTTTACTCTCTCTCTCTCTCTCTTGTTTTTTTATATACACATGAATTTATTCTTTTTATTTAATTATATTGAATTTTCGTTTTTCGCACAACATTAACTCACCTATGAAAATAAAATTTTTAAAAATCTTAAATAGGACATATGACACAAAATTAGACCACAATTAAAATTCAATTTAGAATCCAATTAGATTTTCTCTTAATTGTGGCTTTAATTATATATATATATATATAGATGTAAATTTTTATTGAAGTAAAAATATTTTCATATGACCTAACCATGACCTTATTTTTATTATGTACTAATTACAATAAAATATATAACTAATTAAGAAAAAATTTGTGAAAATTTGTGTGCCATTAAATTGAATAATAAAATTATTAAAATCATTGTTCCTTTTTTTATAAGATCCATTCCACATCTCTATTGCTAACCAAGTTTTGGCAGTGGAATGGGGAGTGACCTGGTTCTAGTTAAACGCGCGGGTTGGTGACAACTGACAAGCAAGCAAAAAGAACATATGTGGACGGCTACCCCACCCCCTCACAGTAAGAAAAACATTAAAAAAACGTTAATTACTACGTCATAGGACCTTTTTTTTTTTTTTTTTAAGGATCTCTACGTCATAGGACTTTACTTCACAAAGAGAGAGAGAGAGAGAGAGAGAAACAAAAACGTCAGAGGGCCAGAAGAAACCATAAGAAGCCGACCATAAATATAAGAATATTAAACTTCGAATTCGAGTTAATGCACATGAGCTTAGAGGACAGATGGTCAACGTAGAGGCTTTACTTCCTCTACAAATTCAAATAAATAAATAAACAATAAATGTAGTGTCACTGAGCAAAATCAGGTTGGCCTCTCTCTTATGGATCCTTCCAACATGATGTATAGATAAAATAAAACAAAATATTAGGTATGATTTTTTTTAGAGCTAGGTATGAATTATGTATATTATGAGTGTAGTATACATTGTAATTTACTATGACGATCATGATTATATAAAAGATATCAGTGAGTCACTTCCCTTGTCCAAACAGGAGTTTTAGAAAACTGAAAAATAACAATAACTCAATCCAAAAGTAATAGTATAGCGTCGGTCAAAACTCTTCTGATACTTAAGTCAGAACTTACAAAAACCCAAAGTACTTAAAATAATAGAGTTTCTAAGGTTTTTCTTTCATGACTTGGAATGGATATAGTTTAATTGGTATATATAGATCTATCCTACCCACTCCTTCCATTATCTTAAGTCATGGCATAATAGGAGTTATGGCATTTATGAATTGAAAGGTACAAATCTTAGAATTCATACCCATTATGGGAGATTGTAGGTTCGTGGAACGAGAATCTCACACTTCAATTCATGCCCATTGATTAGGCATTCAGTTATAAAAGAGAAAGCACCAGAAACCCAATGTATGATCAATTACACACAAACACTCTACAGAAATCACTCTCCAGTCTATTTCTCTCAAAAATCTTTCTCCCTAAAATCTTTCTCCCTTACTAACTTAAGCATTGGAGACGGTTTGATTGATGCCACACCGGCGTGTTACTCTTCCACCTAGTTCATTTTGCAGGTTCTCTCTCTATAGAAATTGATGACGAACTGATCGTCAGAATATTATGATCGTCCAGATGGAAGCCGTCCCTCACCAATCCAATCTTCTGCAATTTGTGGACGAAATAAAGGAAATAGTTCGTCGGCGTTGTGCCTGCAAAAAGGTCTCCGATGCCAAAGTCAGAAAGATTGACAAAAGAGAGCAATGAGAATCAAGTGTTAGAGTATTTTTCTTACCCCACCCCTTTTGGGGTTCAGTCTTTATATATGTGTGCTTGCAGGTGATTTCTTTTAGCCGTTGGTGGAGTCTTGATGGAGGCTTTAATCTTGCCTGGTAACGCCCTTGCTGGGTGTTAATGATGAGCTGTCATTCCCAACGGTCTGAAGGTTGATTAATGTCTTGTAACGGTTCCGCGAAGAGTGAGAACGAGTGTTCAGGTTTTTGAGCGACGACCTTTTCCCTCTGGACGATTTTAGTAAGGTCGTCCCTATCCTACATTGTATGGACGACTACCATTTTGGTCGGGCGTATCAGCTGCCCCCTATTCCATGGTCGTCCATTTCTTGGACGATTATAGGAATATGAAAAGATTGTTATTATCATTATTTTTGATTTATTTATTTTTTTCAGTTATGGCGCTTGGAGTTCTGCTCCGCATTGATTGTGTAGTGGCGGCTGTGGCTCCTCTCAGTGCCACGTGTTTGATTTCTATTGGTGGGAGTGCCTCGTTTTCGATGAGTGCCTTTTCAGTTTTCCCGCACTTTCCAAGGCAGAGTCCTTTGATTTTTTGTCTTTTCCTTTTTCCATTTCCCCATTCTCTGTGCGGTTGATCTCTCCTACGCGTATTTTGCTCCTCACCTCCTCAGTTTTCTCCCTAACTTCCAGGTACACCCATCCCCATTTACGCTTTTCTTTCCTTTCTGGATTTTCCTTGCATTTGGGTCACTTAAGTTCCTTTTCCTCTCCGTACTATTCTCTCTTCTTACTGAGTGGTGGTGTTAGTTTTTTTTTCTTTTTTCTTTAATGGTGGATAATTTCGAAGTTAGGCGTAACTTCCCTTCCGTAGCTTTTCTCCTTGCCCGCTTACGTTCCTTGGTAGAGCTTTCCGGTGACCTATTGGGTGCGCCTTCGCTTGCCGGTTCGTACCCACTAGTTGAGGAATTTGTTAGTAGGGGTACCGGGTTAGGTTCGGCATTGGGTGTTTTATACCCTCTTTTGTTAGAGTCTCAAGCTTGGTTTCGGTCTATTAGAGGGCTCCTAAGAGAGGAAAATATGGGTTTAGAAGAAGGGTTAGGTGATTTAGAGAGGGGTTCGTCCTCAAACGTGGTTGAGGAAGAGGCCGGGATCGTCGCAACGACCACCGCGCTTTCCTGTGCTCCTTCGTCCTCCCATTCTCCTGCTCCAGCGACGGTCCGTCAATTTCATGCCCTCAAGGAAAATTGTTCCTTGAAAGTTGAGGTTTTTAGTAAATTTAAGGACAGATTCCAATTTCTAGAGGGAACTAAGGCTCGCCTACCCAGGAAGGGCGAAAAGGCTTGCGCCTTTGCCCACGGAAAAGTTTGCTTTTACGAGGCTGCTTTTTCATGTGGCCTCCGATTTCCCGTCCATCCGTTCATAATGGAGCTTCTTTACCATTTTAACCTTGCACCGGGGCAACTTATGCCTAACTCTTGGAGAATAGTAATTAGTTGTATGGTGATTTGAATGACCATTGCTGACGGGGATATGATCTCAGTTAATGAGTTCGTCCATCTGTATCGTTTGAAAGAGTCTAGAGAATTTGGGTATTATGAGTTCGTACCCTGGAATAGGAAGGCTCGTTTGGTAGCTGACCTTCCGTCGTCCTTTCGCTACTAGAAATCAAGATACTTCTTTGTATGTGGGGACAGTTGGGAAACATTGCCTGATGATCTGTAGGGGAACGTACCTAGGTTGCTGCGACGATGGGAGACCCCTTTGATTGGTGCGTTTACCCCAATGTTGTTGGCCCCCTTTTTTTTTTTTTTTTTAATTGATGTCGTCCTTTGCAGTGAAAGATCGTCCAGAGCTTGAGGCTAAATTTGTAGAGCGAGTGCAGGCTGCGATCAAGTACGCAAGGACGATTAAAGATTTTGGTGAGCTGATTGATCCACGTACCTTAGCTCGTCACTGTCTGGGACCAGAACCTTCCCTCTACGTACTCAGTACCCTCGACCGTGAAGAGAGAAAACGTAAGTTGTACTTCAAGTCATCTCTTTTCTTCGTGTTTATCTGCATTCTTTTTATTCGTCCTTACCCCTCTTTTGTGTAGAAATGACGTCGAAGTTTAACAAAGAGATGTATGACAAAATTAAGGGCAAAAAGAATGAGCCCCTTTCTAGCATAGGCCAGAAGAGGCTGAGAATCACAGATAAAGAAAAGGAGAAGGAGAAAGAGGTGGTGGAGAGAGGATCGTCCACACCTACCCTTGATCTGGACGAGGGTCTGGCTGCATCTCCTGGCATTTCGATTGAGGAGGTGACTCGTCCTTTGAAGAAGCAGAAGGCTGCTAATAAGGGGAAAGAGAAGATCGGTGCCAGCGTTTGGTCGGACGCTGGGATGGCCATGGACCGTGCCAACGAGCTTTTTACCCCTGGTGAGATGAGGGAAGTCACGAGCATTCCTTCGCACGAGATGGTGAGCCGTCACGTTCATAAGCTCGTGCAGGTGACCCATCATACTTCTTGTCTTTTTCTTCGTGTCTAACTGCTTCACCATTTTGGTTGCTTTTGATTGAGCTAATTTTTTAATGACTCTGTTCTCGTCCATAGGTGTTGGGGGAGACCATGCACATCACCACGCAGTATTTAGCGAACGAAGAGAAGGCCGTCGTGGCCAACTCGAAGGTGGAAGCTTTGGAGACTGAGGCTTCGGGCCTGCGGAAGGATTTGATCACGACCATGAATTCCCTCAACGTCTCCAAGGAGCAGGTTCGAGTACTGATGGAGTAGCTGGACGCTGAGAGGCAATCTTTGAAGCAGAAGGATGAACTCCTGGCTGCAGCCGCCCAAAAGATGAAGGTTGCTGTGGCCAAGGCCGTTACTGCCTTCCAGTCCACGGAAGAGTATAACACCATCCTTTTCCAATGGTACTTCAAGGGGTTTGAGCTGCTGCGGAGGTACTTGCTCAAGCATGGTCCTGGTGTGAACCTTGAAGATCTAGACTTTGAGGCCGTCGACAAGGAGATTGAGGAGGATGAAGCGAACCAGGCAGTGGCGTCTGCTGGTGGTGAACCATCTCAGGCTACTCAGGACAATGACATTTCCCTTATAGCTTGACTCTGCTTAAAGAAAATTTCTTCTCTCTCTTTTTTTTTTTTTTTTTTTTTTGGTACTAAGTTAAGAACAGCTAATGTTTGGATGCCCCTCCTGTTTTTGGGGCCCTCCCTATTTTTGTCTTCAGAACAATTTAACTCTATGTTTGATTTTTGGCTATAAATGTCTGTGTGTTTATTTCTGCTTTTCATGATTGCATGAGTTGTGCAAGGATTTTTGTCCTTTCCTAGGGGTTTTAGAAAGGTTTCCCCATTTACTGACTTTTTGTACGTCCTGCATGGACGAGGTCGTGTTGGTCGTCTTGAGGAGTTTGATCCTCTTGCTTTGTATATCCGCTTAAGGAATTTTAACTTTTGAGACGGCGTGTATCCCCTGGAGGGATTTTATCGTCATTAAGCTTTTTAGGGACGATGTACATCCGTTTAAGGAATTTTATCGTCAGTGAGCTTTTTGGCGACGATGTACATCCATTTAAGGAATTTTATCGTCATTAAGCTTTTTAGGGACGATGTACATCCATTTAAGGAATTTTATCGTCATTAAGCATTTTAGGGACGATCTCGTTTTTGCGTTTCTTTGAAAACCGTGGCGCATGATTTGCTCAATAACACTTAAGAAATGCTGGACGATACTTATGATTCGAATAATTGCTTACATAAGATAGAAGTATCAAATTGGTTTTACAATGAATTTTATGGTTCCTTTTCGTAATACCTCTTTAGATGTTCGACGTTCCACGGACGAGGTAGCCTTTTTCCTTCGAAGTCCTCCAGGTGGTAACTGCCTTGATGCGAATAATGGACGACTCTGTAGGGACCTTCCCAGGACGGTCCCAATTTGCCATGTGCTAGATCCTTTGTTGCAGGGGTGACTTTTCTGAGGACGAGGTCACCGATGTTGAATCTTCTGAGCTTCACTCTTTGATTATAATATTCGGCTATCTTCTGCTGGTACTTGGCCATTCTTTCAGCTGCTTGATCTCTAATCTCGTCCAGACTGTCTAAGTTTTCTTTCAATTGGCTGTCATTGGTTTGCTCGTCAAAAAATTCTCTCCTTAGGCTTGTGAGACCAACTTGAACAGTGTTTCTCCAGTTGGTGTCCGCGCTGTCGTCCTATATGCCTACAAGACGCTTGGTAGTTCTTCAGGCCACATTCCTTTTGCCCCCACCAACCGGGACTTGATGATCTTGAGCAGGGTCCGGTTAGTTACTTCCGTCTGTCCGTTGGCCTGGGGATGACCTGGTGATGAGTACTTGTTTTTGATGCCTAAGCTCGAGCAAAATGACCTAAAGCTTTGGCTGTCAAAACTGACGGTCGTTGTCTGATATGATCGTCCTTGGTATCCGGAACCTGCAAACAATATTTTTCCAAACAAAATTTTGTACCTTTGCTTCGGTGATTGTTGCCAAAGCTTTTGCCTCCACCCATTTTGTGAAGTAGTCGATGGCGACCAGCAGGAACTTCACCTGTCTCTTTCTCGGAGGTAAGGGGCCCATGATGTCGATCCCCCACTGTGCGAATGGCCATGGAGACGATATTGTGGTCATCTTTTCCTCGGGGATTCTTTGAACATTCCCATATCTCTAGCAACTGTCACACGTCCTCACGAAATCAGCTGCGTCTCGTTGCATTGTTGGCCAAAAGTAGCCTGCTCTCATGATCTTCCTGACGAGGGACTTTGCCCCCGTGTGATCTCCGCAGATTCCCCCATGTACTTCTTCAAGGATGTACCTGGCTTCCTCCTTTTCAACACATCTCAGATACGGTTGGGAGTAGCCCCTTTTGTAGAGTTCGTCATTAAGGATCGTAAATCTGGCTGCTCGATTCCGTACCTTTTTAGCTTCTTCTGGATCAGGCAGTAGTCGTCCTTCTTGAAGGAATGTGAATATCGGGCTCGTCCATCCATGTTCTGTGTGGACGGAGGAAATTTGGAGTTTCTGTATGCTAGGACAGTTTTGTTCTTCTATCTTCCAATCAAACCTCTTACTTTCGTTCTCCGTCGAGGCACTTCGGGCCACCTCGTCAGCTTCTGCGTTCTGATCCCTGGGGATCTGGACGAACTCTATGTAATTAAAGGAGCTAATCAATTGGTTCGTCAGCTTGAGGTATTTCTGCATCCTAGCCTCCTTTGCTTCATACTCCCCTTTTACTTGTCCAATGACGAGTTGGGAATCGCTTTTGAGTACAACATTCTCAGCTCCTAGGGCCCGGGCTACTCTCAATCTCGCCAACAAGGCCTCATATTTTGCTTCATTATTGGTTACGGAGAATTTAAGTTGGACTCCATACTTGAGGACGTTCTTTTCTGGGGAAGTGAGGACGATGCCTGCTCTGCCTCCCCGTTGAGTGGACGATCCGTCAGTATTAACCGTCCAGATATTCTCTACGATTCCAGGGACGGTGAATTCCGCTATAAAATCGGCCAATGCATGTGCTTTTATCGCTGTCCTTGGATGATATTTTATGTCGAACTGGCTGAGCTCGACTGCCCACTGCACCATTCTTCTTGCCGCTTCGGGCTTGTTCATTGCCTTTTTTATAGGCTGATCCGTCATCACGATGATGGGATTGGCTTGAAAATATGGACGAAGTTTTCTCGAAGCCATAATTAGGGCAAAGGTGATCTTCTCTATACGAGGGTACCGCGCCTCGGCACCCTGGAAGGCCTGGCTGACGTAATACACGGGAAGTTGCAAACCATCATCTTCTCTAATCAATGCCGCGCTGACAGCCGTGACCGAGACGGCTAAGTACAGGAATAGATCTTCACCTTCTTTGGACGGGCTTAAGAGGGGCGGGTTGCTAAGATATCGTTTCAGTTTTTGGAACGCCGTTTCGCATTCCTCCGTCCACAAAAACGCCTTCGTCAAAGTCTTGAAGAATGGGAGGCATTTGTCCGTGGCCTTTGAGACGAACCTATTGAGGGCCGCAATTCTCCCTGTGAGGGACTGCACTTCTTTGACCGTCCTGGGTGAAGACATTTCCAGGATGGCCCTGACTTTCTCGGGGTTTGCTTCAATCCTTCTCTACGATACTACAAACCCGAGAAACTTTTCCGAGGAAACTCCAAAGGCGCATTTGGACGGATTGAGCTTCATGCTGTACCGCCTGAGAGTATTGAACGTCTCTCTAAGGTCGTCCAGATGGTTCTCTTCCTCCTTGCTCTTGACGAGCATATCGTCAACATAAACCTCCATATTTCTCCCGATTTGCTTCTCGAACATCTGGTTTACCAATCTTTGATAGGTGGCCCCTGCGTTCTTGAGCCCAAAAGGCATGACTTGGTAGCAGTAAAGTCCCTGGCTGGTGATAAAAGCGGTCTTCTCTTGGTCTTCCTCAGCCATTTGTATCTGGTTATATCCCGAAAACGCGTCCATAAATGTGAGAAGTTTGTGCCCTGCTGTGGAGTCCACTAGCTGGTCGATTCTGGGCAGTGGGAAGCTGTCTTTTGGGCAGGCTTGGTTCAGATCTGTGAAGTCGACACACATTCTCCACTTCCCATTTGCTTTTTTGACCATGACTACGTTGGCCAACCACTCTGGGTAGTGGACTTCTCGGATGAATTTTGTTGCAAGCAATTTATTTACCTCGTCCATCACTGCCTTGTTTCGCTCGGGAGCAAAGACTCTCCTTTTCTGCTGGACAGGTTTCTTCCCTGGATCAACATTCAGGTGATGCTGGATAAGGCTCGTTGGGATCCTGGGCATATCCTCGTGGCTTCACGCGAATATATCGAGGTTACTTTTCAGAAAGCTGACGATTTCACCTTTCGTCTTTTGACTCATGCTCGTCCCTATTTGGGTCGTCTTTGGAGGATTCCCTTTAGCCAGCTCTACCGTTTCAAGTTTCTCCATAATCTCTGGTGTTTTCTCTTCAATCGTCCACGTATGGTTTTCTTTTGAAGCCAGGACGGCATGGTAGCATTCTCTTGCCAGTACTTGATCTCCTTTAATCTCCCCGACACCACGTTCTGTTGGGAACTTCACCTTTAAGCAGTAGGTGGAGATAGCAGCCTTCCAACGATTAAGCATTGGTCTCCCTATGATCACGTTGTAGGACGAGGGTGAGTCTACTATGAGAAAATTGTGCTGGTTGGTTACCTGCAGGGGGTATGACCCGGCTGTTACTGTCAACGCCACGATTCCTCTAGGGTATACTTTGTCTCCGCTGAAACTAACGAGGGGAGACTCAAAAGGACGGAGCCTTTTTGGGTCCAGCTTCAGTTGTTGGAAAGCAGGAAGATAGATTATGTCTACTGAGCTTCCGCCGTCGACCAGGACTCTTCGCGTGTTGAACCCCTCGATCATGATCATAATGACGAGTGGGTCATCATGGGGCTGCTTCACACATCTGGCATCTTCCTCAGAGAAATGCAAGTCCTCACTGGTGCGTCTTTGCTTTGATGGAGGTATGCTGTGGACATTGTTTACCTGTCTTTGGTATGATTTCCTGAGAGACTTGAATGATCCCCCGGTGGTCAGTCCCCCAGCAATGGTCTTTATTTCCCCCAGTGCGCTTTGTGGACGAGGTTGGAGGCGATCTTCGTCTCTCCGTGTATTAACTGGCTAGCTTTTCTGTCCGTACCTGCTGAAATCCCCCCTTTTTACATATTGTTGTAGTTTCCCGTTACGGATGAGCTCCTTAATCTGTTCTTTTAGGTCCCTGCAGTCCTCTGTATAATGCCCGTGATCCTTGTGGAAACGGCAGTATTTCCTCTTATTGCGCAATCCAGGTGCTGAATGGAGTGGTTTTGGCCACTTTAGGGACAGGTCGTCCCTTATTTCCGTTAGAATTTGATCGACTGGCATCACCAGCGGGGTGAATTTTGATGGACGAGGGTTTTTGTCCTCCCTCCTTCGATTTCCATCGTCAATTCGTCTATCAGCCCGATCTCGTTTTAGCCCTCTTCGATCGTCCTCTTTTTCTTTCTTCTTTTCCCTACTCTTATCTGCTCCGTCAATAGCTGTTGGGGCTTCTTCCGCGTTCATGTACTTCTGGGCTTTCAACAGCGCCTCGGCCATCGTCTTAGGGGGGTTCTTTGCCAAGGATGCCACAAAATCCCTGGACTTCAATCCTGCCTTGAAGGTCGTGAGATGTACCTTATCATCTGTCTCGTCTATTTCCAGCATTCCTTGGGTGAAACGTGTCATGTAAGACCTCAGTGGTTCCTTCTCTCCTTGTCTGATGGTAAGCAGGTGGTCGGCAGTTCTCTTTAGTCGCTGCCTGCCTACGAAATGACGGACAAAGGAACTGCTCAACTGCTCGAAATTGTCAATGGACGATGTTGGCAACTTGTTGAACCATTCCCTGGCTGCTCCTTTGAGGGTCGTAGGGAATGAGCGACACAAGATCTCGTCAGGCGGCTGTTGGAGGCCTAGGGTCGTCCTGAAGGTGTTCAAGTGATCCAAGGGGTCTTTCAGCCCGTCGAAAGGTTCCAGCTGGGGTAGACGAAACTTTGAGGGAACAGGGCACTCCTGGACGGCTATGGTAAAGGGTGAATCCGTCTTCCGGACGATTCTCTCCAAACTTTGGTCCGTCTTTCCTTTGATGGCGTTTCTTAGTTCGTCCATCTCTTTCCTCATCTCTCTTAAAAGATCTGAGCTTGCTTCCTCTGGAGTGCTGGTTCGCCTTCTGTTGCTGTCTTCGTTGTCTCCCCTGTCTGTACGATTACTTTCCTGCAGCAGTCGTTGCTTCATCTTTTGGTTCTGTCTTGTGAGTTCTTCCACAGTTAGTGATAGTGACTGGATTTGTAGGGCCAGCGCAGCAAGATCTGGGTTTGTACTGGATTCCATTTGGATTGGAGACAGATCACGTGTTGAATCGTCGTCCCCACAGACGGCGCCAAACTGATGACGAACTGATCGTCAGAATATTATGATCGTCCAAATGGAAGCCGTCCCTCACCAATCCAATCTTCTACAATTCGTGGACGAAATAAAGGAAATAGTTCGCCGGCGTTGTGCCTGCAAAAAGGTCTCCGATGCCAAAGTCAGAAAGATTGACAAAAGAGAGCAATGAGAATCAAGTGTTAGAGTGTTTTTCTTACCCCACCCCTTTTGGGGTTTAGTCTTTATATATGTATGCTTGCAGGTGATTTCTTCTAGCCGTTGGTGGAGTCTTGATGGAGGCTTTAATCTTGCCTAGTAACGCCCTTGCTGGGTGTTAATGATGAGCTGCCATTCCCAACGGTCTGAAGGTTGATTAATGTCTTGTAACGGTTCCGCGAAGAGTGGGAACGAGTGTTCAAGTCTTTGAGCGACGACCTTTTCCCTCTGGACGATTTTAGTAAGGTCGTCCCTATCCTACATTGTATGGACGACTACCATTTTGGTCGGGCGTATCAGAAATGACTTCATTCACAGCATCGTCCATTCGCTATGACAAGGAGCTCAACTGTTGATTTTTTGCATTATTAGTTTGGCGTCGTCTGTAGGAAATGCTAATCATTCAAGCCATCTTTCCCAGTGATAAAGGAGTTCCTTGGAGTACGAGATGGAAGCAGAGAACACACCTCAGCCAGATGCTATTCAACAACAACAAATCCAAGCCCTTTTGGCCAATGTGGAAAAACTGACTCGCCAAAATGAAAAACTGTGAAAGACAGTGGAATCCCAAAACGTAGAACGTCGGCGAACAGGTGAAAAATAAAATGAAGAAGAGTCAAACTCTTAAGCCAACAGACAAGACAGTACCTTAGGAGAAGATTCCACTAGGATGGAGAACGAACTTCGCAACATGAGGAAGGAGATGGAGGAATTGAAAAATGCTATGAAGGACAAAGGTGAAGAGAATCTGGATGGGATGATTCGAAGGATGGACTCACCATTCACTACTGAAGTACTGAACCGTCCCCTTCCACCAAAATTCAGTCTCCCATAGTTGGAGTCGTATGACGGTTCCAATGATCCCTTGGATCACATCGAATCATTCAAGACACTGATGCCATTGCAGATAACCCCAAACGAGGTGATGTGTAGGGCATTTCCAACAACACTGAAAGGAGCAGCCAAAGTATGGTTCAGTAAGATATCTCCAGGAACTATTGCAGATTTTGAACAACTCAGCAAGGGTTTTGTTTGTCATTTTATTAGGGGTCAAAGACACAAAAAGCCAACTGGCCAACTTCTTAACATTCAACAAGCAGAAGGAGAATCACTAAGACAATATGTCACCCAATTCAATAAGGAGCTACTGCAAGTAGATGAAGCTGAAGATCAAGTTATCCTAACAACCTTCCAAGCGGGTTTGCTGTCGGGAGATTTCTTCTTCTCAATCACTAAAAGTCCACCGAAAACAATCGCAGAGTTGCTCCGTAAAGCTCAAAAGTACATGAATGCAGAAGATGCAGTGCTTGTAAAAGAAATGAAAGGAAAAAGGAAGAAAGACGAAGGAACAAGCAGCAATCGCGACAAGAAGAAGAAGACATAAACTGTTGGGCAGACCACAAGGAAAAAGAATGAACTTCCAGAAAGGAAACCTAAGTTCACTAATTTTACTCCTCTAATAATGCCAAATGAGCAGGTCCTTATGCAGATAAGAGACGATCCTTCCCGGTGGTGGCCAAAGCCAATTAGCACTCTAGTAGAAAGAAGAGTCAAAAGCAAGTACTATAGGTTCCACTAGGACCACGGGCATCATATTGATGAGTGAAGACATTTGAAAGACCAAGTGGAGACTTTGATCCGACCCGGAAAGTTACAAAAGTACGTCAGAAAAACGAAGCCCCACAGATACCAACGGAAGGATGACCAGGATAGAACTTTGGAGGCAGGGGATAGCAAACCCCCTGCAAGAGAGATAAAGACGATCTCGGGAGGACTAATGGCAAGCGGAACACAAGTCCTTGAGAAAAGCACAGGGGAGAGAAATAAACAACGTCCATTCGTGGCTCATGAAGATGCCAAAGAATGAAGAACTTGACATCGTCTTCTCAGAGAGAGACGGTTGCGGCTTCGGGCAATCCTATGACGATCCACTAGTAATCATGCTCAGAGTAGAAGAGTTCAACATCTACCGGGTGCTCATTGACAACGGAAGCTAGGTGGATATCATCTATTTGCCCGCATTTCAGCAGATGAAGCTGGATAAGAAAAGGATCAGGCCTTTCACCTCACCTCTGGTAAGCATCACAGGGGATAGAATCGTCCCTAAAGGCATCGTCACTCTAACTGTGATTGCAGGAACTTACCCAGCACAGGTTACCAAGGAAATTGATTTCCTCATAGTTGATTGCCCTTCAACATACAACATCATCTTGGGAAGACTTGCACTCAATAGATTAAGAGCAATAACATCAACATATTACTTGAAGGTGAAGTTTCCAACAACCCATGGAGTAGGAGAAATCATAAGAGACCAAGTTCTGACAAGAGAATGCTATTAAGCTGCCTTAGCATCATGAGAGAACCACATGTAGGTGATCAATGAACCAGAGCCCATCCCCGAACCATCAGAAATACCACAAGAAGTTGAGATTGTCCTAGGAGATTTGACCAAGGTATTGAAGATAGGAACTACACTCCTAACTTCAGAGAAAGAGAAGATGATCTCCTTCTTAAGGGTAAACCAAGATGTTTTCACCTGGAAACATGAGGATATGCCCAGGATTGATAGGAAGATCATACAGCATCATCTTAACATCAACCCAGAATGCAAGCCCATACAGTAGAAGTGGAGAATATTTGCACCAAAGCGCAATAAAGTTATAACTGAAGAAGTAGAGAAGCTATTAGAAACTGATTTCAACAGGGAGGTCTTCTACCCAGATTGGCTAGCAAACGTGGCCATGGTAAAGAAAATGGCAAGTGGAGAACTTGCATCGATTTCACAGACTTGAACAAAGCCCGCCCAAAAGATAGCTTTCCCTTACCGAGGATTGATCAGCTGGTAGACTTAACTACTGGACACAAGCTCTTAAGTTTCATGGACACATTTTCTGGATACAACCATATTCTTATGGATGAAGATGATCAAGAAAAGACCTCATTTCTTACTAGCCAAGGGTTATACTATTACAAAGTTATGCCCTTTGAATTGAAGAACGCAGGAACCACCTACTAGAGACTAGTGAACTACATGTTCTCTCACCAGATTGGAAGGAATGTGGAGGTGTACATAGACGATATACTGGTGAAAAGCAAGGACGAAGCCAACCACTTGGACGATCTCAAGGAAACCTTCAGCACACTACGTAAATACAATATGAAATTAAACCCTGCCAAGTGTGTTTTTGCTGTTATTTCAGGAAAATTCTTGGGATTCATGGTGTCCCAACGAGGAATAGAGGCAAATCCAAACAAAGTAAAAGCAATAATCGAAGTCAAATCACCAAAAACAGTGAAAAAGGTGTAGAGGTTGACAAGAAAAGTTGCAACCCTAAACAAATTCGTCTCTAGGGCAGCAGACAAATGCATGCCATTCTTCAAGGTATTGCAAAAAGCCTTTCAGTGGAATGATGAGTGCGAAGAAGCCCTTGCCAAGTTAAAGGAGTATTTGATGAAGCCACCACTATTAAGCCCCTCGGTGATGGGAGAGAAGTTGTTCCTCTACTTAGTAGTATCCAACATTGTAGTAAGTTCGGCACTGATCAGAGAAGAAGGGAATATTCAGAAGCTAGTTTATTATACTAGTCAGGCATTCCAAGGAGCAGAAGCAAGTTACCCAAGGATGGAGAAGATAGCTTTCGCATTATTGGTCGCCTCTAGAAAGCTTCGTCCTTATTTCTAAGCACACCCCATCGTCTTCATGATAGACCAACACATAAGAAAGACGATGAACAAGATAGATGCAACAGGACGACTCATTCAATGGGCAACTGAATTAGGCCAGTTTGATATCGAATATCGGCCTTAAGTAGTAATTAAAGCCTAAGTACTGGTAGACTTCATTGCAAAATTCACTTACCCTTGTAAAGAAGAACCCCCTATAGAAATATGGATGATCCAAACAAATGGGTCAACCACGAAGAAAGTGGGAGGAGTAAGAGTAGTTCTTATATCTCCAGAAGGAGAAACATTGAAATATGCAATTAGATTGCATTTCCCAGCAACAAATAATGAGGTAGAGTACGAGGCATTTTTGACAGGGCTAAGCCTAGCAAAAGCTCTAGGAGCAAAGAGTCTCATTGTCCAAGCTGATTCTCAGCTAATAATAGGACAAGTGAATGGAGATTATGAAGCCAAAGAAGAAAGGATGCAGAAGTACTTGAAGATCATCCAATGACTCTCATAGCACTTCGACAGCCTAGACTTCATGCAAATCCCAAGATCCAAAAATGCAAAAGCCAATTTCCTAGCAAGATTGGCCTCGTCAAATGACTACATTGCAACCTCTAAACTATGTATAGAGATAAGGGGGCAGCCAATCATAGAAGGTGAGCAAGTTCTGAAAATAAAAGAGCAAGACAAGTGGATGACTCGAATCATTCGTTATTTCAAAGAAGGATGGCTCCCTGAAGATAAGGCAAAAGCAAGGAAGATACAGATTAGAGCAACTCGCTTTGTCATTATTGACGATGTGCTGTACATACGAGGATACTCACTCCCATATCTAAGATGCGTCAACTCAGAAGAAGCAAACTATGTGCTTCACGAGATACACAAAGGAGTCTGCGGAAACCACATTGGGCAAGATCCTTAGTAGGAAAGGCACTCAGAATAGTATATTATCGGCCAACCCTACAAAAAGATGCATACAACATCGCCAGAGAGTGTGACAAGTGCCAACGCTTCACAAATGTCCAAATGAGACCAGGGGAGACAATGACACCCATATCCTAACCATGGCCTTTCACCCAATGGGGAATTGATATTATGGGTCCATTCCCTCTAGGGAAGAAACAACTCAGATTCTTGATCGTTGCAATCGATTACTTCACAAAATGGATAGAAGCAGAGCCAGTGACGATGATAACAAAGGCTAAAGTCACAAGCTTTGTGTGGAAAAACATCATCTACAGGTTTGGAGTCCCACGCGTCATAATATCAGACAATGGAAAACAATTTGACAACCCTAAGTTTCAAAAAATTTGCCAAGACCTAGGAGTAAAAAACCACTACTCTTCTCCAAGACACCCTCAGGCCAATGGCCAGACAGAAGTGACGAACATAAACTTGCTCAAAATTATCAAAACTATGCTTGAGGGGGCAAAGGGGGTGTGGTCTGAAGAACTACAAAATGTCCTTTGGGTATATAGGACAACCACAAGAGTTCCAACAGGAGAAACACCATTCAGGCTGACATTTGGCATTGAGGCCGTCATACCAGTGGAAGTGGGACTGACAAGCTTCTGAGTCAAAACTTATGAAGACCAGAAGAATCAGCAGGAGTTTAATAGTAGCTTGGACCTAATTGATGAAGTCAGAGAAAAAGCAATGAAGTGAATGGCCAAACACAAGGAAGCAATAGCCAGATACTATAACAAAAAGGTCAAGGTAAGAAGGTTCAACACAGGAGACCTCGTCCTTAGAAAGGTATCACAGGCAACAAAGGACCCATCCCAAGGAAAACTGAGACAGCTTGGGAAAGCCCCTACGAAGTAATTTGTCATTCTAGAGAAGACTCCTATTACCTAAAGTCTCTAGACGACCAAGAATTTCCTCGACCATGGAACATAGAACACTTGAAGAAATACTACCAGTAAGGAATGATAGGCCAAGAATGTATTGACCCCTTATGATGAATTAACCAATTAATTAGCCAAGTTAATTGATTAATTTGATTAATATGCAATACGCATGGTAACACAAACAAATCACCAACTAAGTTAATATGCAACGAAAAATAAAGTTGACACAGTGATTTGTTTACAAATAGGGAAAACCTCCAAGGCAAAAACTCCCACTGGATGATTTTAAGGTAACCATTCCCGAGAATCCAATATTATCACAATAAGCGGTTACAAGTAAAGAAATCCTAATACCTTATACCAACCTACAGTTGAACCTTTACCCAATACCTAATTGGACTTATTTGTAGTGACAATTTCTCCTTTTTAATGCACGACTCCCAGTATGTGACTAACCAATTGATGTATGGATCCAAGTACGTGACTAATCACCAACTTGAGAAGGATGTTGGCTACAAAGTTCTCCAGTTCATTAACACGATGAAGATCACGAAACTCCTTGATTACAAAACCCTACGGTGTACAAACGCAGTAGTTTCTTCAGGAGAAAGATGAACTAGGGCAAATTGTCTCTGGACACAATGTGCTTGAACAAAACCTTTACATCAAGTTGCACTCGCTTGCATCATCTGTGATGACCTTTAAAATAATCCTTATATATGTTTAGGATTGTGAGAAAAGAAAGCCTAAACATGTATACACGGATATGTGTGAAATCAAATCTGAAAAACTGATTTTCGTAAATCTCGATAGATAGGTTATCTATCGAGTAGCTGTTAAGCATTAGGCTGAAGATCCCTTTTAAACCTCGATAGATGCTATTTATCGAGCTAGCTGTCGAGCTTTAAAATGCAGCACTTCTTCACTTGATTCTTGGACAGATTTGCATGGCTTTAACACTTGAACTTGAACTCTTGTTCCTTGAAGTATTAAAGACATTCTAGATCTACCCAATTACAAGTAAAATACGTTTTTTCAAAAGATTAGCCAATTCTAGATGACATATGTTCCTAACATGATTCACATATGTCCTAACAAGGAATGCTTTACATTTCAAGTTGCCTAATCTTCATATTAGTATGTACGACAGTTATTACTTTCGTCATTCATAGATCAACAATACATGAAAGCATTATCCATATGTATTTATCAATGATTTTTCATGAGTTATTTGTTAATGAAAATATGTGCAAAACTCATGAGTCATCCTTGGGAGACGTCTGAAGGACCTTCGTCATTAAAATTCTAAATCAAAAGCTATTCACACACAGCCACCAAAGTCGACTAAATCAGAGTTGTTTAAACACAACCAATATGATCGTCATTCACGAATAGACAAAACATAAAAAATGGTTAATCTAAAGACGCTCCAATACCATGGCTTTAAGCCACAAGTACAATGCAACATCGTCATTCAAACATGACCCAATAAAAAGCTGTTCAAACATAGCTAAAAAACATTCTAAATTGTTCAAACACAACTAAAATCGTCATTCAAGCATAACTTGATAAAAAGCTGGTCAAACACAGCTAAAAATACTAAGTTGTTCAAACACAACAAAGATCGTCATTTAAACATGACTTAATAAAAAGCTGTTCAAACACAGCTAAAAAACATTCTAAGTTGTTCAAACACAACTAAAATCATTATTCAAACATGACTCAATAAAAGCTATTCAAACACAACTAAAAAATATTAAGTTGTTCAAACACAACTAGACTCGTCATTCAAACATGACTCAGCAAAAAACTGTTCAAACACAACTAAAAATACTAAGTTGTTTAAACACAATTAAGATCGTCATTCAAACATGAATCAGTAAAAAACTGTTCAAACACAGCTAGAAATACTAGTTCAAACACAACTAAGATCGTCATTCAAACATGACTCAACAAAAAGCTATTCAAACACAACTAAAAATACTAAGTTGTTCAAACACAACTAAGATCGTCATTCAAACATAACTCATCAAAAAGCTATTCAAACACAGCTAAAAAATACTAATTTGTTCAAACACAACTAAGATCGTCATTCAAACATGACTTAGCAAAAAGCTATTCAAACACAGCTAAAAAAATACTAATTTGTTCAAACACAACTAGACTAGTCATACAAACATGAATCAATGCTAAGATGTTCAAATACAGATAGGGATTGTTAGCCAAGTATGACTCGATGAAAAATTATTCCAACACGGCTGAAGGTAAAAAGTTGTTTGTATGCAAGCTAAGTACGAGAAAGCTGTTCAAATGCAAGCTGAACATAAAAGTTGTCTCAACACAACTAACATCATCATAAAATGTTGTCTAAGCTTAAAAAAGTTGTTTACTACCGCTAAAAGCAAGAAATCCATGAACCTATCTATCATCGTCAAAGGAATTGTTCAGTTTCCCAAAACAATGGGCCCAAAGAGAAAAATTGTTCTTGCCTTGCAAAGAAATAAAGAACTGAAAGGGAAAAAAATAAAAGATTACTGCTCATTAGGGACAGGGTTTGCAGGGGCCTCCTTCATCACTTTAGCAGCGTCTGTGGCTCCCTCCGACACATTCTCCGCTATAGCCTCAAAGGGACGATCAGACATAATTTCCTTCTCAACGTCATCCACAACCAAGCTAGGATGATGCTTCGCCATCCACTTCACGAGGAGATTGAAGCCCTCCATGTAGTACTTGCACAAGTCGTCAAAATACTCGTCAGAGTCTTTGAAGTCTTATATCACCGTGGCCCTAACATTCTGCAGTTTCAGCTCTAAGTCACCGATCTGCTCGTCCTTCAACTTGTAGAAGTCCTTCTCCACTTGTAGGCTTTTCTCCAAAGTTGCCACACACTTCTTATCATTTTCAACCTTGACAGTAAGATAGCAACCTTGTTCTTTAGCGTCTCATTCTTAGCAGATAAAGACTTGACCAAGGGCTCGGACGTGGCCACCTTTTTTTCTAATTCCTTGAGCTTACCAAAGACGAATAGAGACTCCCCCAAAGCCTACAAAGAAATTCTCCCTTAGCAAAAGAAAAAAGAAAAAAGAAAAAGAAGAAGCTAAAAATAGCTTACTTGCATAAGCCTGTGGATATGGGATGACATTACCTCGCTAGGTGACTTCGCCATCAGAGGACCCAGATCATCCACAAAAAGTGCCTCATGGGCCTTCAAAGCTGCTGCGTTAGTGTCATCCCAAAAGGTAGGAAGGAAAGATTTACCACTAGCCTTTTTCTTCTTCCTAATCTCCTCTCCACCAGAGACAATCATCTCCAATGACGAAGTGGGAGAAGCAGGGCGCATGGTAGGTGAGTGGATAGGAGAAGGCGTTATCATAGGATCTTTTTTAACAATGTCACTAGCCTTTTTCTTGGACAAAAGACCACTGACGATGCCACCCTTGGCCTTCTTTTCTTGGGCCTAAGCTAATTTTTGCTTGCTAAACCTAGTCGTCATTCCTAAAAGGATGAGGCAAAAGTAATAAAAAAATAAAAATAAAAAAAAAGAAGAAGAAAAGAAAGAAGAAGGCAGAAATATGTATTCTTTCTCACAACTTCCAAATTCTTCCGAACCTTAGTAGACGGTTCCGGACCCAAAAAGTGTAAAAACAAAGACTGAGGAGAAACGAGTTCATCAAAATCCTTGACAGACTCAAGATACTCCTTTACTTTCTTAGCGCGACGCTGGTACCTCTTCTTCAGATAAGGACACTGGGCAATTGCAAAACAAGAATACAAATAAGTCACCTATCATCGTCACTCATAAAAGAAGGGAAAAGCAATTGAAAAGATGAGAAAGACACAATAGACACAGGAACTCCCCAACTACAAAAAAACTTGGGGGCTTCATCCAAGTCCTCACCAGGGATGAACTCCCAACCACTTCTAGAGATAAAAAAAAAATTTGGCTTCTAGTTTCGGAGAGATGAGGGGTAATTAAGGATTAGCCTAGAAGCCTTATTCCATAGCTTAAACTCATAATAGTCGGGGTCCTTAGATTTCCTCAGGCGATAAAAATGGAGGAATTTGTCCCTCCTGATGACATTACCATCATTGGTGGACATCCATACCACCATGCAAGAAACGAGAATCCGCCAAGAGTTAGGCACTAACTACGCTGAAGCAAGATGCAAATAGGAAAAAAGTTCCCTAACTAAGGGATGAACAGGGAAACAAAGGCCACTGACAAAATTGGCCTCGTAAAAACAAACCTCATCAACGTAAGAGTGACAAGCCCTCTCTTCGTCACTCGGGATCCTAATTTTCACAGAATCAGGGAACTGAAACCTATCCCTAATTGGCTGCTCAACCTTTCTCGTAAAGGAACACGAGATGTTCCAAGCTTTATAGGGGGTGGACACAGAAGTGGCCTCTGAAACCACGCAATCTTTAGATGAGGATAGCCACATCTCTAGATCACTAGATCTCACCTCAGACATTTTCAACTACCTAGCTACCCTAGCAGAATGGGAAACCAGAGGAAATAACGAAGAAAGAACAGAGGTATACGGGCAGTCCCTTCCTACAAAGAAACTAATCCTCTCAATGCACTCCCCTCTATGGACCCAAGTAAACTACCTAAATGAGTGAAAAAGAAAGCTATCGAAGGACAATTTACTTTAATAGCAGAATAATCTACCATGGAAGAATCAGAAAAGAAGAAATATTATGAAGAACTTACCAGGAAATGCAAGACAGAGAAAGGAGGCTTAGAGAAGAAACAAACACTACAACGGAAATTGAATAAGGAAAAAATACAGAAGAAAGGAAAGAGGAGGGAAAAATGCAAAACAAGTGGCCAAAACATGCACGGGAAAACCGAGAGATGTCCGTACGATGAACGCATCTTGGCTGTACACGTGGCATTCAACTACTTAAACATCAAAACCGTCATAAATGCGCAATACACGAAATACGAAGCGTCACACAAATTTGTTCTTATCTCGTCTAACAGACGACAATTCGAACAAGGGGGCAGCTGATGAGTCAGAAATTTATGGTCGTTACTACGTGAAGATCATCATTTACTCAGAGAAGATGTTACACATTTATGATGATCATTGATGACAAAACATAACGGACGGAGTTATGGTCACAGAATGAGTTATGACCTTTAGACAAAGATTTTGTAACGCACTAGCCATTGAGCATAAATACAGTAATTCATTGCCCATTAATTAGGCATTTAGCTATAAAAGAGAAAGCACCAGAAACCCAAGGTATGATCAACTACACACAAACACTCTACATAAATCACTCTCTAGTCTATTTCTCTAAAAAAATCTTTCTCCCTTACTAACTTAAGCATCAGAGGCGGTTTAGCTAATGCCACACCGGCGTGTTACTCTTTCACCTAGTTCATTTTGCAGGTTCTCCCTCCACAGAGACGACTCCATTCACAGCATCGTCCATCTAATACGACGAGAGCTCAACTGTTGATTTTTTACATCATCACCCATCATACCATATTACTAACTCAACTTAAACAAATAATTAAATCATTGATTCAAACTTCATGTCTTGTATAAATTCATTTTGAAATATGAAAATTTACAAATCCAGCTTATGCTCAATCCTTTATATTGTTCTCTTATTCTTTCTCTACATACAAATCAATATTTCTTTTGGGAATAATTTAACAAATATTCATAATATGGTTTGTAATGGGTCCGTTTGGTTGGAAGGATGGAAAAGTGGGAAAATAAAAATTGGGGAGAGAGTAAAAAAGTGGGTGGATAGAAAATATTTAGTTTTCCTTCTGTGTGTTTGGTTGATGGAGTGGAAAAGTGGAGAGATGGAAAACTTTTTTGTTTGACTGAGTAGAAAAGTGAGAGAATAGAAAATGTAGTTTGTAAAAATTTACTCTCATGCCTCTAGTACATAAAAAACTATTTTTTAATAATTTATAAAAATTAATTTTTTTTAATTACTGCAAACTAACACAGCTAATAATAATAATGAAATGTTTCCTTTGGATATAAAATATATAAAAAAGAAGAAGAAGAAGAAGAAGGAGAAGGAAGCAAAACATGAAAACAATGCCAAAAAAAGAAGAAGCAAAAGGCAATTTTTTTTTTTTTTTTTTTTTTTTTTTTGAGGAACAATCAAAAAGCAATACATGAAAATAAAGTCAGGTTCAACGTCAACCAAAAACAAAAAGAAGAAGAAAGAAAAAAGGAAAAAGGAAGTAAAATGAAAAAGAAAAAAAAAAGAAAAAAAAAAAAGAAACGTTAAATAAGAGGAGGGTAGATGGGTAATTTCTCATCAAACTTACTCCCTCTTCACTTTTCTCTCTAGTTTTCTCCCCAAAGTGTGTAGAAATTTTTTCTTCTTGAATGGTGGGCCCGGGGAGAAAACTCCCCCACTCCATCTTCTCCTCCCCTAACCAAATACCCTCTATTCTCCTTTTCTCTCCTATTTTCTATCCCCTCTATCATTTCACCCCAACCAAACATACCATAAGTGTTTACTTCTCCTTTTTGGCCAGTTTCCCATACTTAATTTGATAAAATTTTACTAACCAATTCAACTTGTCCTAAAGCCTTTTAGTTTGAGAATGTGAACTTTCATAATCTAAGGCAAATTTTCAATTTTTGATAAAAATCTAGAATATAATTTGTAAATGGAGAAGAATTCACTAATAAGGTAATAAGTTCAAATGACACCTAGTTCGTAAGAATAAGATGATGATTGCGATCATCAATTCAAGATTCAAATGTGTACGATAGATAATTTCAAAAAAAAAAAAAAAATCAAAAAAACATTTTTTGTAAATTGATGTAGTAAATTGTGTAATATTTTTAACATTTTCCTATTCAAATTATTCTTATCATTATGGGTAAAAAAAAAAAAAAAAAAGAGAGCTTGAAATGGCCAAATTGCATGAATATCCACAAGTTATTCATAGAGATAGGTACAAAGTTTTCCATTGGCATAATAGCATCCTAAGAGATTCTTCTCACCTTTATAATTCTTCGATTTTTGACTGTAGATCCCTATTTTAGCTTTTTGATGAAGCCTAGATCTAGCACATTCACCGTAAAGGGCCCCAATGTGCAAATTTTTTGGCAAAGGATGGAAACAATTATAAGATCTTTTTATGTTGTATTATAATCCTCTTTTTTTTGTATTTTGTACCAATTTTTGGCTAATGCTTGGGAGTTGTGGTGTTCACCAAACTGCACAACCACAACTAAACTGACCAAATCTGCTCACAAAATGGAGTAACTACATGGCAATTGGTGGTGAAAAAACCGCATCACACCTATATAAATATATATATTATATAAAGTAATACTGTTATAAAATATGATCCCTTTCACACTTAAAAACTTGATGATCTACTCATCAGCCCAAAATAAAAGAAAAATCAACCCAACATTTTAAAATTTGGCCCAAAACAAAGGAAAATGCATCCTTGGGTTAGACCAATCTAGCCAAAAATTTTGAAAACTGTTCCAACTCATAATCGACCAAACTGTATTGAACCGCAAATGTGACTGCAAAATTAAATTGTTGTACAGTGATAAAAATGGACAAAAATTGCACCATGAATACCTCTATTTGGTGTAGGGGTGTAAAAAAAACCGATAAACTGAATGGACCGACTGAAAACGCCTGAACAAAATTCAATTTTTTTCATGTTTTCTTGATTTTATTTGGTTTTGATTTGAATTTTTGAAAAAACTGAAATTTTTGGTTCAGTCTCGGGTGTAGAAAATATTAATCCAAACCGAACTGAAACTAACCTATATGTATTAAATATTAATATGTAAAAAATATTTCAAAAATTATACTAGTAGTTTATTGGTTAGGACACACATGTTTCACCCTTTTATCCTAAGTGGGATCCCTATAGAACACATTATTTATTTATTTATTTTTTCTCTTCTTATATCAAAACTATGTCATTTTGGGTTTGTTTAAAAACAAACCCTACTCAACTTTCTATTCTCTCTTTCTCCTTGTCACGCCTCCCTCTCTCTCTCTTCGTCAACACTCTCTTCTCTCTTCACTTCAGCCTTTGGTTGTTCTTCTGCCTTTGTCTCTATTATGCCTCCCCCTCTCTGTCATAACCCACTCTCTATTTATTTTGGGTATGTTCTTTGAATCTTTTTTTTCCTTCTTCTCTTTTTTACTTAATTGTGAGCTGTTTGTTTGCGGAAAAATATTTTTGTTGTGTTTGCTTGGTGTTTTGGCATTTGGGTGCTGAGAAATTTTGAAAAAGTAAAGGAAAATAGTTTTTTATTCTCTTTGATCTGTTTGGTTTCTAAGAAATTAGAAGAAACTGAAAACCGAACAAACTGTATCGATTGAAATCTAGTTAGTTTGGTTTGGTGTTCCATCCCTACAGTTCAATTTCAGTGCCAAACATGGCAAAATTGAAAATTTTAGTTTGGCTGAAAAGTTGCCCTTCAAATTGACTGAAATCGACTGATTACACTCCTAATTTGGGGTGTTATATACCTTAAAATTTGTAGTACTTAATTTTATCTTAATAAATTATTTTTAAAATTAATATTATAGTTGGGGAGAAGGATTTCAATCCTAATTTGAATTTGAGCTACAAGGCTCTTTTTCAAAGCAAAAACCAAATATGTAAAGCGCGTGCGGATCAATCATGGAGCTTTAAAAGTAGTGCGCGTGGGAGCGTAGAGAGTAGTATCCTCCAAAGTATTTATAGTCAAAGTGTAAAACTTTCGAGATGGCCAGTTACACGCTTCAATTAGTAGCCCAACCAAACTTAAAAAACAAATAGAAAAAAAGAAAAAAAAAAAATTACACACCAAACTGAAAGACGGAACAACTATTTTAGAGAACAAACTCAACAGCGCCACTGTAACACAAACACTTACACAAAGCAAACTGAGGCACAGAACAGAAATAATCACTCAAAAGCCCAAACAAAACCCTCTCTCTGTTCCACAAAGTCAAAGAGAAAACGACCGCCAAAACCGCCCACTCTTTCTTCCTGTTATGCTTCTTCAATCACTTGCGTACTGAAAAGATAGAGAGAGAGAGAGAGAGTGTGTGTGTGTGTGTGTGTGTGTACGAGATTTTTTTTAATAAAGAGAGAATAAGAGTGGTATGGGAGTGGAAAAAGGTGAAATTTATTGAAAGAAAGCAAAGAGGGAATCTTTTTTTGTCTTATGGCATGCCTAAGGAAGAAGAAGAACACCATTGAAGGCCTCGTAGTTGATGATTCTGCTCTTTTCTTGGTCCACCCCACCAACCCACTTGCCGATCTTTGTCAAAAATTTAATCTTTTGTTGCTGATTTTCTCTCCAACTCAATGAAAATCTTCTGGGTCCTTTTCCGGTTTCTTACCATGTTCTTGATCTTCTTCTCTTCAATTGGTACTTTCTGTTACTCTATTGAGTTTCTTCTTGAAGTTTATTGTTATTGGGCTGTACTGAGTGTGTTTTTCTTGCTATCTCTCGTGACTGGTTGTAATAGAAACTTCTTGCTTCTTTTGGCCAATGGGTCATAGTATTGAGATAATTACTGAGAGAGATCGATTCATCTTGAAAATTGGGATTGTTTTTCTTTATAAGGGGCTGCTATTTTTAGATTGATCATTCAAAATTTTTTATGTTATTGTTTAGTGAACTATTGGTCCATAATTCCATAATTTGAAATTCTATTAATTATGTTTTTTGGTTTGTGGTTCTCTTGGTCTTTCTGTGTTTTGATAGAGTACTATTTTTGGATTTGGAGGAATTAGTATAGTTGTGTTTGTAGGAACACAAAAAAATCCAATTACAAATTGCCACGTCGCCTATCAAAGACAGAGATTTCTCTACCGTTTATTGTAATCAATAGCAGTGTTCTAAAATTTGTAGTATTCTACTGTTTGACCTTGTTGTGTTAATGCTAATTTTCAATCAAAATTGATGTATTCTCTCATGCATGGATGCTAGTCTGTCTCCTTAATCTATATCAAACTTTGAAGAAGAAAATTTTGAATCTGATTCTGTTGTACTTTTAGTTTTCTGTCAATTTCATTAATGATCATATACTGTAAGTAGATAGAATTCGTAGAAGGGCTCATGAGACTCGTTAAAACATAAGTCGAACAAATCTGCACCCCTTAACATATAAAGAAAAAGAGGTTGGAAAAAAGAAATAAGGAATATGGAAACTAAAATGGTTCACTAAGCTAAGCATCTCAGATTGGCCAGTATAAATAAATACCACTGAGTCTCTTTGATCCTTTTTTTTTTTTTGTCCATGTTTTGACTGATTTTAGATGCAAGGTATGGCACCTAAGTTAGTTTTCATCTATTTTAACCACATGACAAAGTGGTAATGGAGTTTTTTCTGTTTTTTTCCAGTTTCTCTGACAGTGCAAGGATTCACTGGAACCTATGGAATAAATTATGGACGAATTGCAGATAACATCCCTTCGCCTGATCAAGTTGTTACTCTTCTCAGAGCAGCAAAAATAAAAAATGTAAGAATTTATGATGCTGATCACAGTGTATTAAAGGCCTTCAGTGGAACTGGGCTTGAATTAGTGGTTGGACTTCCAAATGACTATGTGAAAGACATGAGTGCCAATGCAGATCATGCAGTGAATTGGGTTAAAGAGAACGTGCAGTCGTTCCTTCCAGGGACAAACATTCGTGGCATTGCTGTGGGCAATGAAATTTTAGGGGGGGGTGATACTGAGATGTGGGCAGCTCTTCTGGGTGCAGTGAAAAATATTTACAACGCCACGCAGACGCTTCATCTAACTGATATTCAGATTACCACAGCACATTCACAGGCTGTTTTTGCTAATTCCTATCCTCCCTCTTCTTGTATATTCAAAGATAATATTGTTCAATATATGAAGCCACTCTTGGAGTTCTTCTCACAAATGGGTTCTCCTTTCTGTTTAAATGCTTACCCGTTCTTGGCCTATATGGGTGATCCAGAGAATATTGATATTAATTACGCTCTTTTCCAGTCAACCCAGGGGATTGATGATACGAAAACTGATCTGCATTATGATAACATGCTTGATGCACAGATTGATGCAGCATATGCAGCTTTGGAAGATGCTGGATTCAAAAAGATGGAAGTCATTGTTACAGAGACTGGATGGGCGTCACGTGGAGATGACAGTGAAGCTGCAGCCACAGTAAATAATGCAATGACATATAATTATAACCTGCGGAAAAGGCTTGCAAAGAGGAAAGGAACTCCTCTTCGACCAAAAATGGTGGTGAAGGCTTATATTTTTGCAATATTCAATGAAGATTTGAAGCCTGGTCCAACTTCTGAGAGAAATTTTGGACTGTTTAAGCCCGATGGGAGCATTGCGTACAATATTGGGTTTCATGGGCTTAAATCTTCATCAGCGGATACATTGCTTTTGTCTTTGAAGGTATGAGGTTCCTTAACACCTGACAAAACGTCTATTTGCCTGCTAACATCTAAGGGATTAGTTTACATTTTGAGGTCTCTCTTTAAGAATAACAGATTTGTTTTTTGGGAGAGAATGCTATGGGAAACATCTCTCTTAAAAACATAAAAATTATTATGAAAAAGATCAATTTAAATCTCACTATATTTCTTTCTATCTCTTTGTCACTGAAATGCTATTATTCTGCTGGGCAGCATTTTTATTTATTTATCTTTTGTGTACCGGAGATTATCATATCAATAAGGGCAAATATATGGGAAGAATATATGGTGAGTTTGGATTTACATCCCTATTTGTTTGGTTTTAAATTATTTTCAAAAAACGTTTTCTGTATTTTATAGTGTTAGGTGTGACTGAAAATGTTGGTCAATGTAAAACATTTTTGGAGGTCAAGGAAAATAATTCTAAATGATGGAAAAGTTTTATGCTTTTCAAAACCGTAAAAAATATTTTCCAAAAGAAGCCTTGACTTTATTTGCATCACTCTCACCCCTTCAACTCCTCTACTACTAGTATGACCCCCCCTCCTCCAACATCACTGACGGCCGCTAACACCACTGTTTGGGAGAGTTAATATAACATTTAGGGACATTACTTGACTTAAGGGCACACTATTGGTGATGGTGATATATGACACTTGGATTGTTAAGAAAAAGGCTTCCATTCAACAAGGAGACTAATTGAAGTGCCAAAAGTGACTTGGTAGCTAGAAGACTCACACGTGAGGGGAGAGATTTGTTGTGATGTTCACGGTTGAGTAGTGAGGTTCATTAAGGAGTGAAGTCCCACATTGAATGCTAATGAGAAGAGTGAGTAGTTAATATAATATAGTTGGGCTTATAATCACAAGCTTAAGCTTTTGGTTAAGTGTTGTCCCTATATGTTATATTAATTGCTCAATTGTTATCTCCCCAAGGTGTTAATCTCTCCAACAACCACCACCCGGCTGCCAATGGGGCCCACCCTCTGACTGGCCATCACTGCTTGCTTGCCTATCCTAAACCATTAGTCACTGTTCGTCAACCACTGTCACACCATTTCTAGCCGCTAGCTATCACCAGTCATTGACCATTGCTGCCACCACTTGCTCCAACTGCCACTGTCATTGGGAATTTTCAATGAAACCAATTGCTAGATAATTATTGTTCGTGTTGCAACCAAATATTGGAAAACAAATTCATTTTTCTGGAAAGCATTTTCCACTGAAAATATTTTCAATAGGAAAACTTTTTTTTGTGAACTAACAGAGTAAGCACTAAGCATCATTAAATTATCCTGCTAATAAAGACTCATAAGAGATAGACCATAACAAATAATCATTGTATTAGGAGATTGCTCATGTTAAAGACGTATTTACCCCACCCTAGAAGTTTCCCTTATATTAGAAGACTCAAAGATATTCAGTCTACCCTACTCTTATGCATCTCTTCTTGTATCTTTTGTATAGTGTGTGTTTTGCAGTTGACCTATTTTTTGTGCCTTTACTAAGTGGATAGAAAAATATTCAAAGAGATCTTTCTACTTCAGATCCTTGTAAGAGCCCACAAGGGCTTCTCTGGACCATCACTGAGGTGGATTTAAGAAGTCCAAGCAAATAGTGACTTTGAGGTTGGAAAAATTGGGGAATTTGTCCCCATGTGGTTGTATTAGGTCTAGGAGGAATTGTGGATTTAGGAATTAAAACTTTTCGAAAGAAGAGTTAGGGTTCAAGGAATGATTAGTAGGAAAGGAAAAATATTTGATTTTGGATAATTAAAAGGGTAATGTGTCTTATTACTCAAAACGCTCAATACTTTTATTAATGAACTCCTCTTATTTGAGTATGATAACACACTTATCGGGGACTAAATCTAAACTTTTCTTAATAGATAATAACTACTTTGACTACTAAATCAAATCCTAATTGAATTGGAAACATAAAAAGACCCATAAACTAGATAAGACTTGCCTATTGATAAAAATAAAACTAAACTCAAGACCCACAACTGACCCTCAACTCTAGAGAAACCAAATAAAACATAAATTAAAATACTAAAAACCTAATTAACTACAAATGGGGACTTATTATTAGGCTATGCCATAAACATAATCTTAGGCTTCCAAAGAGGAAATTTTTGTTTTCTCTAACCATGCTATGGTTGTGCCATCATACTTTCTTCCCCATTTAGAAAATCTAGTTTGCTCAACATGTGGGCTAAGAAACTGCCCATACACATGGTCATATTCCTTCATTGAGTCTGATTATAAGTCATGTGGACACTAGCAAGTGGACTCAATGGCTTGAAAATCTGAACAACAATTGATCCTTTCAAAGGGTTGGATGAAATGTAATTGAAGTTCTTATTTGTTTTTATTCGTCATGTTTCTTGAAGAGAATTTACATTCATGGAGTAATGGTTCAAGCTATCTTGAGTACCAAACACTCAATTCAAACTTGACACAAATTCTTGTGGTTGAGAAGTGGATTTTAACCCATGTGACAGAACTCTCAATTAAGAAAATCTATGTGCTTTACTGTTTTATCCTTCATCCTCCCCCTTTCTCTCCCCCCCAACCAAAAAAAGAAGAAGAAGAAATAACCCATAAAAGATGTTGCTTTATCTTGAAAGTGGTAGAATGACTACTCCATTAAAAGAATGTTGAAGGGAGTGTGAAACTATCTTTTTGTCATTTTTTGGCTGAATGAAAGAGTTTTTTTTTTTTTTTTTTTTTTTGGGGGGGGGGGGGGGTGTGGGGGAGGGGGAAGATGCAGCTGGGGGGACCCTACCTGGGTGTAACTATTGTAGTTTCTCTACCCACTGAGGAACTAATGGCCCTAGATAGTAAGGGGAGTGCAAGCACTCTCTCAAATAGATTGAGCTATGCTTGAGGGACTTAAATAACCTTTCTGTGTTTGCATTTACTCTTTCAACTTGGTTCGTCATTCCATCCAAGTGCTACCTTCTTGTTTGGTGATTTTTGTTCCTTCTTTCCACTGGTGCAGGATATTCGAGCTCAAGATTGGTCCAGGCCCCACTTCTTGGTATCAGTAATCTCAGCAGTGGCACTGCTTGTGTTCTTAAGATAATGAATGAATGAAAAATGTCCAGGCTTGCCAGACCAGCAAAAGGCATTCAAAAGTTCATGATTTGGTACTATTTCATGTCACACTCCAGAGACAGTACATCATTGATCCTTGTCTTCAATATTTGCTAGAAATTGGTGATTATTTTTTATACGTCTCAGCAAATGTATATTGGTTTTTGCCTTATAAAACCGTTTCTTTTAATCTGTCTATTTTGCATTCTCTCATTGGCTTTCATCGGTTTAAGTCTTTCGTGGACCCATTTATCTATATTTGGTTGTGTTCTGTACCACTTATAATTTTTCTTCTTCATCATCTTTATTGTGATAGGCATATCCTTTGATTTCTAAGCTTAATGTTGCATCTACAGTACAAACACCATGTGTCTCCACTTTTGCTGTTATTGAATAAAAAGGGCAAGAGTGACTCCTTAAAAAGGGGGTTATTACGCCTTCATAAGACGTGAAAAATTAAAACAAACTTAATTTTAGTGTTTGGTCAAAACATAGGTCTCTTGTTCTTCTTTATTCAATCAGAGTTATACCCGCAGATGACCGCCAGTCTGTAGAGCTTTAACCTCACATGGGGATAGGGCAGTCATTCTGTCCCTCTCCAAATGCCTTTATCTTTGGTTATATATCAACCGTAAAGGATCTATGCACAATTTTATACTTGAAATTCTCTTCTGGGCATGCTCTTGTGCCAACGGTTATATAATTACATCATTGCTCTTCAGTCTCTATTCCATTTGGCTATTTGACTTTTGAACACTGAATCTAGTTTGCCTGGTTATTGCTGCTCATCTCTTGGACTTATTAATGCTAATCTTCTGCTGCCAAAGTGGTCTGATTATAATTGGTTTGCTCTTGATTTCCATTATTTGTCTGGGGGTAGGGGCCTGTGATGCAGTGACAGGGAGGGGCAGGGTAGTTTCTTCTGTGGAGTAGGAGCGGGGCACCTAGATACTGCCCCGCCTAGTTGTCTTCCCTATTTTTTGAGCAAATGATTCACTTAGTTCTAGTGTGTAAGACATGTTAACTCTCAAATGGAATCTCTCTGTTTAGTTTTGTATTGGGCCAATCAAAACCATGAATAGTTAACTTTATGTTAGTCATTTTTCTTTATTTAGTTGCATTTAGGGTTATGTTCAAATTATATTCAATTAACTTTTGTTAAAATTACATCATAGTTGTACATTATACTAGTCGATAATCCGTGCGATGCACGGAAAAGGTGTTAAGTATAATATATGATTTAATTTCTTTGATGAACATATATGATTAAATCTTGATTTATTTTAATACAATCAAACAAATTGAATTTGTAAATTACACTATATGGCTAAAATATATATATTAACAGTTATATGTTATAGGACGAAGAAAACATAAAGTGGATTTCATCTTCAAAATCAAATAAGGTGGTCCTGCAATATGAACAACTTGGATTTCATATGTTTTTTTTTCCTTTTTTTTAGTGAAAAGATGGGATTTGCTCTTCCTACACTCTAGAATCAAGAATTGGATAGTCATATAAATTAACTAATTAAGAAATTCAAAAACTGGAAATCAAAGCCAAAGGAGTGGAAAAATTAATAAGCAATTGGAATCTTACGAAGGAATTGAAGGTTGATGGTAGGGGATTTGGGAAGCTCACCCTAAATTTTTATTTTTATTTATTTTATTTTTTATTTATTTTATTTATTTATTTTTTATTTTTTTTCATAGTCCTCTCTGATCTTTTGTGTTTGCATTTTGAAAAAAAAAAAAAAAAAATTATACACTCCATTATGCAAGAGCTTGGAAAACCCATTAAAAATTAAAAATGAAGTTCTGCCTAGACTCCTTTCATAGCCAACAAAAGCTAACACACAAAAGTCTTGGAATAACATTGCTCTCAAAGAAGCTTGGCTCACTCCATTGGGCCATAATCATCTGCAACAACCTTGCCATCAAAAATCTTGATGAAATTTTTTATTACCTTCAGCCTTGAAATAACGTTTCTCCCTATGAAACTCTTAGGGTTTTGTTCTTCTCTTCCTAAACGTAGGATTATAAGTCAGAGATAAAATAAGAGGTTGCGAAAGATTGGCTGAATTGGTAAGATTGGAGAGTGGAGTGGAGATGGAGCTAGGGAGAAGAGGAGTCGGGTATAAATTCTTTTTTTTTTTAAGAGAATTTAGTCAGCTATAAAATCGTAAAATAATATTTATTAATTAATTATAATATTTATTTAAGTAATACTGACGTGGAAAATTGTGAAGAGATCAAAGGCTTCGGTTTTATATATATATATATATATATTGATTATTGTTTAATCCTACTATTAGATTATATGTATACATGCCATCATATTCATTGATAAACATGATAGGTATTAAAAAAGCATATAATCCAATGTTAGGTTTGGATATACTAATTAGTTCATTTAGTCAACTCGAAATTGGATCGATCCAATTTGTTGGCAACCCTAGGGAAGACATTGAATGTGTCAGTAAGACTAGTAATATAATTAAGAAATAGACCAGTAATATAAGAAATTACACGTATTTAAAAAATATATATTTAAAAAAAAGAAAGGTGAATAGGAAAAGCCCTAAGATTAAATAAATATTATAAAGGTTAGTAAATGAAAGTGATTCACACCACAGATACACCCTCATGCATTTGATCATGCCCACAAAAATATGGGTTGTTTCATAATAGGATGCCATTGTTTAGTGAAGGGTTGTAACTTGTAATCCTTGAGAGAGACTTAATCCTTCACTAGGCCTAGGATTATGACTTTAATGGAAGGAAGGGCACTTCTATAAATAGGAAGGATCTTAGAGCATTGATGCCAATTCTCAGTCCCCTACCAACTTCCTTTCGTATGTGATCATCGGTCTCATGATGAATCGGTATCTTTAATTGTCTGGATGTCTACACATGCATGTGATTGCTATTGGAGAAACCATTGGGCTCAAAATTAGAATGGTGCTGGCAAAACATGGTTTTTTTTTTGGTAAAACAAAAGTAATCATTTGGATCATAGACAAGAGTCTATCGATTGTTCTCGGTATGAAAGTAAGCGAAAAGACGTGTTCACAAAATGAGGCTGAACTAGAAGAAAAAAAAAAAAGAAAAAGAAAAGAAAAGAAAGGGTCCCCTGTGTTTAATCAGTTGGTAGCCTCATGTGTGCAATGACAAATACCTGACTTGATGCTTGTCGTGAAGTTGGATCAATTAATAGATTTTGGCCTAATTCTGAAGGGGCACATTGGTAGACGATGAAACAGATATTCAAATGTCTGCAAAGCCCCCAAAGTATGAAATTATGTTTTGGATTAAGAAATCTAGAGATACTAGGTAGACTGAATTAGATTTTTGTAGAAAATGGTAAGTATTCCCATTTGGTGGATTGGCAGTTTCTTGGTTAAGCAAGAAATAGAGTTGTGTTGCGAAATATATAATGAAAATTGAGTATATAGCTTGCAACGTTGATTTGTGTTTCTTGCAAGTATTAATGAAAATTATGTTTCTTGGTTAATACAACGGCAGGGCAAATATTAAAACCACAATATGATATCATGTTATGGTGTGTGCTCAAGTGAGAAATGTTAGTAAATGAGGATGATCACACACCATTAACACAATACACCCTATAATGTATTTTATAATCCTTGACCCTTAGAGAGACACAACCCTTTACTAGGGTTTAATTTTGACTTTTCATGAAAGGATGTAAACACTTCTATAATAGGAGTGATCTTAGAACATTCAGACCAATTCTTATTCAACTCAAACTTTTCTCGGTATGTACACCACACCAACCACTCTTGCCGGATCATCTTTCTCTGTCTCGGGCCAGTAGAGAAGGGAAAAAAACTTGTGCATTTACACACACTTGAGTCTTTATAATTGATTTAAAATCATGTGTAATATACGGTGCAAAATAAACACATCCATTAAAGAAATATATATATACACAACATTTGAAAAGGCCAACTGCCAAGTAGCCCTATTACTCGAGAATGATTCAAGACCACTAGAGATGTACACGCCACCTTTGAAGAGGATCAAGATTTCTTTGTAAAGAAAGAAAATCAGACAGGAACATTCCGCGGATTGATTATATTAGTGCAGGCATGAGGTTTTTCCAAGATAGTATACGACTTGTGCAGATGGGATCTATAACATGGCTAGGATACGTGTTTGAATTGGTGTCCTAATGGGGCCCTTTATGTTTTATATGATTTTCCATCTTTTGACTAACCATAAAGTTCTTTGAACGCACAATTTCTTCAAATTGTCGTTATATATATATATAAATTATTTTTCCATGTGAATTTAATATCTTTTTACAAGCCATGTATATATTTAAAAATACCGAATAGTTGTGTATTTTCAAATTTCAATAAGCACATTTTTGGAAATAGACACTTTTTTTATTTTTATTCAATAAGCATATTTTCAGTCAATAGACATCTTTTGATAAATCCAATATAAAGGGTTATAACATTTCAATAGGCACTTTTTGATATATTCAATTTGAAGGATTATGACTTTTTTTTTTTTTTTTTTAATAGGAGGATTATGACTTTTCAATAGACACTTTTTGGTGTATATATTACAACTTATCTTACATATACCTATGTATACAACACAAATTAAACTAGAGATGCAATATTCAGTCTTTTATTCATTTTCATAAAAAACTAATAAATAATACAACATTTCTTTCTTTTGCCTAACTAATTAAACTTTGTGTTATTTCTTTCAATATCATATATATATATATATATATATATATATATAAAAGTATGTATGTATTTAATTTCATGCATTTTTGCTGACTTCTCCAACTTTTTTTTTTTTTTTTTTCCCTTCTTGAAACTCATCCTCTACGCTATTTCCATGCATTGCACGGGTTAGTAACCAGTAAACGTTTGACTTTTTGTACGTTGATCACTCCTTATTGTGCCACGTGGCTATATAAATTTATGCTAGGTATATATTTAAAAATATTGAATAGCTGTGCCTTTCATTTTTCAATGGGCACATTTTTGATCAATAGACACTTTTTTCATTCAATAGGCACATTTTGATATATCTAATATGAATGGTTATAATGTTTCAATAGACACCTTTTGGTATATCCAATTTAAAGGGTTATAACATTTCAATAGACACATTTTGGTATATATTAGAACCTATCTTATATATACCTATATATACAACACAAATTAAACTAGAGACATAATATTCTATCTCTTATTCCTTCCCACAAAAAACTAATAAATGAAAAAACATTGCTTTCTTCTACCTAACTAATAAAACTTTGTGCTATTTCTTTCAATGTCTTTTTTTTAATTTTTTAATTAATTTTTTTATTTCATGTATTTTTGCTTACTACTCCAACTCAAAAATATTGATTTTTTTTCCCTGAAACTCATTCAATAGTTATTACCGTGTATCGCACAGGTTAGCAACTACTTCACTTATATACAAAACTCTTTACAAAAGAAAGGAAATTTAATTTAACCAAATATGAGACATCACATATTTGGTTCATAAATTTCGAAGTATGGGAATGCCAAACAACTAGTCATTCATATCCATAAAGGGGACAATTCAACCGAAATGAAGGGGTCGTGAAGCTTCCAGTAGTTCAATTATAAAGCAATTATTCTCCAAGGAATTGTCTTCTTCCACCAATCAAGCTTTCTGTTATAGTTTAGTTGCCAGAGCCAGAGGAGCACCCTGCCTGTACTCTCCTTGTCATATTTCTGTTCTTCTCTGTCCATGTGCATTGCATGTGTCATTTTCTAGGGAAAAAAAGGAGCATGGATAATAGAATTGACAATTAAGCACCGAAAAATAAGTTCATATGGATTTTATAAACCTTTGTCCGTCGGTGACTATATGGTTGATAGTATAAGGTCCAACGCACAATATCAGACATTCTAAAACAGAGATATTCTTATTTAAAAAAAACAAAAAATAATAATAAAACCCAGAGTTTGCCTCTACGATCCCACACTAGAAACAAATTCACCAAACGTGGAACCGTGACATTTTTCTTCTTTTGAAATTTTAACATTTCATGGAAAAAATATGCTTACTATGAGTTATGGTTTTTTATCCTTAGCTTTGATGTTTATGGATGTTTACACGTCTAGATCCATATATTTATAGAGGTTTACACGTGTAGATTCATAGAGTGACAGTCTATACGTTGTTAATACTTAATAATATTATAACATATAGAGATACCACTTGATCCAAAATGTTTAAATTTATGAATTTAGACTTATTATATTATATTAATAACTCACTCTTTTTATTATATATTATTCAATATAAAATTTTACTCACATTATATGGCAAACAAATAAATCCTTCTCGCTCCCTTTTGTTTATGTGGTTTTCTTACACTAGTGTGTCATCTACGAGCCTTGCATATGCCATCAATGGAAGTTACATGTCAACACTGCACACTTATCCATGGGAATCTAGTCCACACATCTATATTCAATGGAGCCTCGCACCTCACCATGATCTAGCACCATTAACAATATTCTTTTGTGGGCCTTTTTCCAAGATCATTTTTGTGGGCCCTAGAGGCTTGCCCTGTCCTCAATCCAATTGCGGAAAGAATCTTAAACACCTTGCCACCTTTGCTATACACCACCACAGGTTTTGATACTAGTTGTTGGGGAGATAAGTCAGATAACACCTTTGTGAGACTCCAATTGAGTTTCTACCAAAAAAAGACTCTAATTGAGAGGTTAATATAACATATGAGAATGCTACTTGACCTAAAAAGCTTAGGCTTGTAGGTTTGATCCCGATTATGTTATACCAATCACTTACTCTTATTATTATTATTTAATGTGAAATTTTATTCACATGTGTCTACCCAATATGTTCTTTAGATTTCTGGTTCAATTTCTTCTTGATAATTTATTGATTTGTTTGTTCATGCCTTTCTTCTTTAACGTCACAATTGCATGAATCTTTTTAGAGTCACAATTGCATGAACTTTATAACATAATTAGTAATATTTGTGATATGTTTTATTTAAAAAATGGATATTAACAATACTAAATCTGAAAATAATTTTGAGCAAGTTAAATCTGCAGGTTTTGAGGATTTTGAGACATCTCAAACTATAAGTGAGCAAGTTAAATATGAGAGTTCAGTTTCAAACAAGTTTGCAAGTTTTAAGAATTCTGAGATATCTCAAATTAAAAGTGAGCAAGTTCAATCTGAAAGTTCAGTAAACGTGGGAGCAGCTTCAAACAAATTATCCAACACCAAGAAGTCTTTCACATTAAGATTTAAGAGGTTTAAAGAAGACCTAGCTAGTTGCATGCAAGTGAACTGAATTTCCTCTCTAAGCAAACTTGTAAGATGCTTAAACAAAAAAAAAAGAGATTATTATTATTATTTTTGATAATAAAAACAGTAAGCATTGGAAGGAGGGCTTGAACCTCTGACCTCGTGGTTAACAGCCACACACTCTAACCAATTGAGTTTTAACCATAGTTGTTAGTATTATATGATATGCGATACATATTTTATCGTATACATTCGTATAGGTTTAAAATGAGTTTTTTTTTTTGGTTAAAATTTATGATTTTACTTGATTTAAACAAGTTGTTAGACTTTTTTAACACAAAATTATTGGGAAACTAAATTGAGTCTAATAAAATAGCTAGTCCATGAGTTTATTTTCCTCTCTTCTCTTTTTCCTACAAAATTTAGACTATAATCATAACATTCACTTTCATATTGACAAATTTATTTTCTATGCTATTAATAATGTTTTAGATGAAAATGTAATTATTTTTTATTTTTTTATTATTATTATGAGTCTAAAAAGCTAGAATGCCAAGGAAAAATACAAAGAAAAAATTATTAGAAAAAAAAATATTGATAATAATGAAGAAAATGTCCATGAAAAAATAATTTTGCAAGATGCTGAACATGATGATAACATTGACTTAGATGATTTTTTTTTTTTTTTTTTTTTTGAGAAGAAGATGAAGTTGATTAGCTAAGATGATGAAAAGTTCTTATTATTTTGTTTCATATATTAGGTATTATCACTTTTGAGTTTAATCAATTTGAACATGCATGTTATACACATAAGTTGATTTGATTTATTTAGTTAGTTTTGTTAAATTTTATTGCATAAGTAATGATTATATTGGTCATTAGTTGAATATATTTTGAATTTATAATGAATATACCTTTTATATATATATAATTATTTTATAATTTTATTAGATGTTTGTATATCTTACGATACACGATTTGATACGATACACAATATAGAAAAATAAAAAATTGATTCACAAATCACAATACGATTCACGATTTAACAACTATTGCTTTAACAATGCAAGAGTAAAATTAGAACTGTGGGGCCCAATAACTTACGGGCCAGGCCCATTTATCCGTGGGGAATCCAAAGGTCCAAGCCGAGGAGGGCTATGGCCCAAGCTCGATAAAATAAAGCACAAGATAGCCTTGGGATACCGCCGAGGACAGTTTAGTCCTCGGCAGAATCCAAAATCCCACCAGACCAAGGGACAAAAACGGTAGAGGACGGAGCTTGAAAGAAAATCCCAAAATATCCAGGGAAAGCTGCCCTCGCTGCCATTCAATGCTCTGCACCTGACAGAGCCGCATTCTTTGGCTTTTACAACCACCTCCAACGACTTTGAGTATGGACTGATAGGACAAATATCAGTTTTGGAAAGTTTAAACCTACACGTGGATAAAGGACAGTGGACACAGGCTGGTATAAAAGGAAAGGTAAGTAATCTATAGAGGGGGCTGGAAAAAATGGCCAAAAACCAGAGCCTCCCAGCCCACCTCTAGGAGTAAGGCTCCAGGGGTGAAGAAAACTTTACCATGTGTGAACACCACGGAAAACCCACCGCCTGGTGACCAAGGCCTAGCCTTTCAAACCCACGCTCTACAAATGATATTGTTTGAGCCTTTCTATGTGCGAACCCAAACTGTTACGGTTCGTTACGAAATCGTGTCCTTACAATTGGCGTCGTCTGTGGGAAAGACTTGTGTGTTGGCATAGACGGTAGGTTGAGAGAGTTCCTTTGCCATTTTTTACAACTGGTTATAGAGTTTTAGTGTAAAGTTCCGCTAAGGTCTATGCTTCTTGTCTAGGGGCTACGCTTAGTAGCGTTAATCGTACAGACAATTCTAGGGGCTTAGCCGAGGATCTAACTCCCCTAAAGCCAAGGTCCAACGCAAAAAGAAAATTAGGTTTTGGACAGAATCAAGGCATTGCATGGTCCTCGGACTCAAACCTATGGGGAAATCAACTACTTGGATGAGGAAAACTAGGTTTTGGACAGAACCAAGGCATTGCATGGTCCTCGGACTTAAGCCTATGGGGAAACCAACTACTTGGATGAGGAAAACTAGGTTTTGGACAGAACCAAGGCATTGCATGGTCCTCGGACTCAAGCCTACGGGGAAACCAACTACTTGGATGAGGAAAACTAGTTTTTTGACAGAACCAAGGCATTGCATGGTCCTCGAACTCAAGCCTATGGGGAAACCAACTACTTGGATGAGGAAAACTAGGTTTTGGACAGAACCAAGGCATTGCATGGTCCTCGGACTCAAGCCTATGGGGAAACCAACTACTTGGATGAGGAAAGCTAGGTTTTGGACAGAACCAAGGCATTGCATGGTCCTCTGACTCAAGCCTATGGGGAAACCAACTACTTGGATGAGGAAAACTAGGTTTTGGACAGAACCAAGGCATTGTATGGTCCTCGGACTCAAGCCTATGGGGAAACCAACTACTTGGATAAGGAAAACTAGGTTTTGGACAGAACTAAGGCATTGCATGGTCCTCGGACTCAAGCCTATGGGGAAATCAACTACTTGGATGAGGAAACTAGTTTTTGGACAGAACCAAGGCATTGCATGGTCCTCGAACTCAAGCCTATGGGGAAACCAACTACTTGGATGAGGAAAACTAGGTTTTGGACAAACCAAGGCATTGCATGGTCCTCGGACTCAAGCCTATGGGGAAACCAACTACTTGGATGAGGAAAACTAGGTTTTGGACAGAACCAAGGCATTGCATGGTCCTCGGACTCAAGCCTATGGGGAAGCCAACTACTTGGATGAGGAAAACTAGGTTTTGGACAGAACCAAGGCATTGCATGGTCCTCGGACTCAAGCCTATGGGGAAACCAACTACTTGGATGAGGAAAACTAGGTTTTGGATAGAACCAAGGCATTGCATGGTCCTTGAACTCAAGCCTATGGGGAAACCAACTACTTGGATGAGGAAAACTAGGTTTTGGACAGAACCAAGGCATTGCATGATCCTCGGACTCAAGCCTATGGGGAAACCAACTACCTGGATGAGGAAAAACTAGTTTTTGGACAGAACCAAGGCATTGCATGGTTCTCGGACTCAAGCCTATGGGGAAACCAACTACTTGAATGAGAAAAGGATTGAGTTTTGTAAGGTGGGCTACTTAATAGCAATTCTAAGTTATTCAATCCTCGGCGCAAATGCTGTAAAAGGTCAATGCCAATAGGAGTGTTAAGAAGATGGTGAAACGCGCTATTATTCAGTAGCCTAGGGGGGCTGTTTATTTTGCGGGTGGTGCGTCCTCGGATGGTTACTTCCTACACCGCATCGAGCATTGAGCTGTCATCTCGGCTAGTTTTGAGGTAAGTATCGTTTTTTACAGGTCGGCATTGTTGTGCCAAACAACTCTATTAAAGTTATGATGATATCTTTTTCTTAGCAAGCATTTTGGCCGTAGATGTCATTAATTCAAATACTACATTATTGTGCTGAATAACACTTGCAAATTCGTAATAACACCCTTATCTTTGATGAAGGACTAGGGCCTCAAGTATTGTACTCTAAGGTCGGCGGTATTGTGCCAGGCCGATATAGTAAGCTCATCATAATGTCCTTTCTTTTCCTTCCCAATGGTAGTTTCAGCCTTAAGTGCCATTTGTTCGATTCAGTATTATTAAGCTGGATTGTTTTTATAAACACAGAACAAGATCTTTTTATTAACTGGGACTTTGGTCCTAGACATCGATCACGGTTTAAAAATAAAAAGAATTCACAAGATTGTGTGTCTACACATTGCGCTATTACTTCGAAAAGATAAAGGTAGAATATGTGAAGTAAAGTAATAACAATTTGTATTAATATAAAGATGTATTACAATGTACAAAGAGGGGCTTAAACAAGCCTATACAAAAGGTAGATTGCCAAAACAATAATAATAAAAAAAAAGCAGTACAATAAATAAACAGCTAGACATCTTTTTAAACTCGTCTCCGAAATCCTTCCAAAACTCTGTCTCAGTGGAGCCCATATCGAGAGAAGGACCTTCTTCAGAAGAAGATGGAAGAGATGGAGGAGATGAATGAAGAAGATGGAGGAGATGAATGAAGAAGATGGAGGACATGAGTAAAGAAGATGGAGGAGATGAATGATAAGAAGGAGGAGAAGAAGAGAGAAGAGATGAAAAGGAAGAAAGAGAGGCGAAAGGAAGTACCAGTGAACAAAGAGAGGAAGAAGCAGGGGCACTTAGTCCCTGTCTCAGTCCTGACTCCTAACACACTGGTGCCATGTTAGATATGCTCGTGAGAGGCCGGTTGGTACTGATAATGGATGTCCTCGGCTCAATTATGCCGAAAGGTGGACGTGACGAACCCCTGCTTCGGATTTTGGCTGAAAGGAAAGTGAGACAAATCTTGAGTCTCCGCCATCCTTGCCCTGACCGAGCCATTTCGAGCTTTATTAAAACATGGTGTTTTTGAGAGGGGTACAGTTCCTTCATTGCCTACTACTATGGTGAAGGTATTACAACTTAAGGAATAACCAAAGGATAAAATTAAAACTCTGAGAAGAGTCTAAGGGTTTCAGATTTTGGGGGGGGGGGGTTAAAGTGGTTCGGGTGTGAGTGAAACAACTCTTGACTCTTCTTTTTATTTGAGGGGTTACAGGGAGGGCACTTAATACGTTCAGATCTCCAAGGAAATCTGCAAACAAGAATATGCCCGTTCCGTTTCCCTACGCCATCAATAACCGTTAAAATCTGGAAGATCTCGTAAAAGGAAATTATTAAAGACACGCTTTGAATAGTCAAACGGCATGAGGGCGTCTTGAATGAATTAGGGGGAACGTCTCATAGACCGGTTCGTCTCCTGGGTAGGTAGAGAACCGGCAACATCGATGAAAGGCAGAATTAATTGAGCCATAATAAAAGCTCGGTATTACCAAAACCCTCCTTTCCAATCAGGAAGTCGGATAGCAGGGTTTTGAGGGGCTATTGTGGGGCCCAATAACTTACGGGCCAGGCCCATTTATCCGTGGGGAATCCAAAGGTCCAAACCGAGGAGGGCTATGGTCCAAGCTCGATAAAATAAAGCACAAGATAGCCTTGGGATACCGCCGAGGATAGTTCAGTCCTCAGCAGAACCCAAAATCCCACCAGACCGAGGGACAAAAACAGTAGAGGACGGAACTTGAAAGAAAATCCCAAAATATCCAGGGAAAGCTGCCCTCGCTGCCATTCAATGCTCTGCACCTGACAGAGCCGCATTTTTTGGCTTTTACAACCACCTCCAACGACTTTGAGTATGGACTGATGGGACAAGTATCAGTTTTGGAAAGTTTAAACCTACACGTGGATAAAGGACAGTGGACACAGGCTGGTATAAAAGGAAAGGTAAGTAATCTATAGAGGGGGCTGGAAAAAATGGCCAAAAATCAGATCCTCCCAGCCCACCTCTAGGAGTAAGGCTCCAGGGGTGAAGAAAACTTTACCATGTGTGAATACCACGGAAAACCCACCGCCTGGTGACCAAGGCCTAGCCTTTCAAACCCACGCTCTACAAATGATATTGTTTGGGCCTTTCTATGTGCGAACCCAAACTGTTACGGTTTGTTACGAAATCGTGTCTTTACAAGAACAACTGTGAGGAGGAAGAAGAAGATAAAAGAGATTGAGAGAAAGGATAAGAGAGAGAATACGAAAATTTTATATATTTCTTGCATGAATGAATTATACTTTGTATTGACTATTTATAGCCGTCGATTACAAAGTATCTCGCAGATAGATTAAAAGGTCTAATCTAAGAAACTTTGGACTGAAACATAATCCAATAATGAAATCAAGATTCTGTAAGAAACTTTTGCTTAGACTTGTAAGATGCTTAAACAAGAAATAAGAGATTATGTTTGTTTGATGTGACTATGTTGGTGTTTCATTGGATAGCTTGTAAAATGTCATATTATATAATGTTCTATTGGAATATTGAGTGTCTAGTTCTTCACTATATACACAAGCTTTTCTTTTCAAGTATATTTCAATTCAAGTTTATTTCTTATTTTAGCTAGTAGTATGCTCATGTGACGCATGATTTAATTAAAAATTATATGTACATAAAAATTAATTATATATAAATAAAAGAAAATATTTTAATATATAGTTTCACTTAAATAATTTATGTATTTTAATAATTAATGAACCTCATGTCAAAAATACATTAATTTTATGATGTGCACTATATATAGCCAGTTGATATAAGCATGAGTTGTAGTGTGTAAATTATACTATATTAAAATATAAATTCTGATATATGATCAAAATAATTAAAATAATATTAAATTTAATATAAATTACATTAAACTTTTGTTAATAGAATTTTAGTTGGAGCATAATTTATATCTCTTGAAACTTGGATAATAAGGTTACCCAGGGTAACTAACTAACTATCCTAATAGTAATAAATTACTTGTTTATTGAGTTAATGATTAATGAGATTGTAGCCACTTATTGCAATTCACAAAGAGAAGATAGTCACTTGGTGCAACCACAACTTCAACAACCTAACTTTAATTATATAGAAAAATTTATGAAATATGAAGGCATGATGATGTCAATGTGGTCATTCATTTTAAAAATTGCCTTTACCTCCCTAAAAGCTTATATAATTTTGTTTTGTTTTGTTTTTTTTTCCCCTTTACCTTAATTTTTAATGTGAAAAAAGAATGCAAAAATTTATTATAAAAAAAACCAAAATAAATCTCCTCCTATCTCTTCTCACACTCCTATTTTCTCTCTTCATCTAAAATCTAGAGATGATCAAATGTCATCTAAAATCCAGAGATTATCAAATATCAAACCACAATGAACCAAGCCTGTACATCTAAAATAGTAAAATCTAGAGATTGACATCTAAAATCTTGGATTAATTTCATCTAAAATAGTAAAATCTACGGATTGACATCTTAAATTTTGGATTAATTTTCATCTAAAATAGTAAAATCTAAATAAATTTATCTTTTTCATCATCACTGTTATGCTAAATCAATTTATCAATTCAAAATCAAATAATACATATTCTTAATGTTATTGGAACATGTTATACGTAAGTAAAATAAATAGAAAGTAGAAAAAAAAACATATTCTTAATAAGGAAAATAAATTAAAGAATGCACATGTAAGTAAATAAAATAATGAGAAAAAAAGGAAATGGGTTTACAATTAAAAAGGTTTTTTTATTTATTATTTGTTTTGTCTTGTACAAACTAACCAACATTTAGCAAAATTGACTAAATTTAGGCTGAGGAGGATTGGAGTGATGCTTACCAGTTAATTAATAAATGATATGAAATAATTTAGACTGAGGAGGATAGAAGTGATTCTTACTAGTTAATTAAACGATATGAAAACAAATAATTTATTCTCGAATATAAAACTTGTTAAAGAGATGTAGAGTTGTTAAAGAGAACTTTTTTTTGTTTTTATTTTTGTTTTTTTTGGAGGGGAATTGTTAAAGAGAAAAGGTATAAGAAGAAGAAAAAGTAGAATTATTCTCGAATCTAGAATCTGTTGAAGAGAAACAGAGTTTGGTAATCTACTTCTTAAGAATTGTGCTCCATAATTGGCTATTTGTTGACCTGTTCATCCAATTGACTTTCTTTGATGAGCTAAGCTGATAAGACTATCAGTCAAGCAGTTATTAGCACCGGTGGTAGTTCTGGTTGGTTCATTTCCATTATATTTTTAATGGGTTATGCAAACGAGTGTTCTTATTATATTAGTTAATAATCTAATTAAATAAAGTTTTTATTAAAAAAAGTAATTAATTTTTTAATAGTTTTTTTTATTTCCTATAAAAGTGATGTCAAAACTTTCATAAAATAGACTTTTAACCAATGGTCTTAAGGGTACTCTCGTTAGTATTTTCCATTTTAATATATGACATTCTAACATTGGTAGAGTATAACATAGAACACAAAAGTTTGAATAATTAAATTGATTGGTACAGTACAAAGTTGAATAAAAAAGTTTGAATAAATAAATTGCAACCACTCCTCGCGTTTTCAAATTAACTATTTTCCAATCTAGTATCTATTATATATAAAAAAAAATAGATTATTAATTAATGTACTTAATTGAGTTAATTCGTAAAAAAAAAAAAAAAAACGACAAAAAGAAGAAAAAGTTGAATTGTTCTCTAATCTAGACACTATTTGAAGAGAAGCAGAGTTATTAATCTAATTTTAAAACTTTTTGTTCCCCATTTGGCTATTGATTTGCTGACATGTTCTTTCCATCGACTTTTTTTGGTGGTGCTTATGAGAGTATCACTACTCTGTATGTTTTGGCAATAATTGTTTTTAGAAAATGAGTTTTTTTTTTTTAAAAAAGTATATTTTCTATAAAAATATCTTATTTTTCTATGTTTAGTAGTAACCTTAAATAAATTTAAAAATATTCTCTGAAATTCTTTTATTTAGCTTGTTATGAGATGAAGTTATTTTCTAAAAAATTTTAGTAGATAACAATTTCTAAAATTAAGCTATACCTTTTTCTATTAACCAAATATAATTTTGGTTTAACTCATTTTTTTTCTAATACAACTAAACACAAAAAACTATATTTAGACAATTTTCAATTAGCACATGTACAGCCAGCCATTAAAATCGCTAAACTACTCCCCGCAATATTGGTAGATTTCCTATTATTATATAGTATCTAACTATAATAACGCATTTACCCGAACCAAAAAAGAAAAAGGAAAAAAAGAACGCAAGCCCTTTAAAGCCAGACACAATCTCTGAGACCTAGAAAGCCAGAAACACACAGAAGAGAATATCAGGGTGACCAGAATCACTGAGAACACACATAGATCAAGATGGCCAAACAAATGAGCATGACAATTCTTCTTGTTGTTGTTCTAACTGCAGTAGCAGCAGTGGTAAAGGTAACAGAAGCTGCTACTTATGTGGTAGGAGATAGCAGCGGTTGGATCGTTCCTATGAACAATCCAACCTTTTACACAACCTGGACTTCAGGGAAAAGTTTTTCCGTTGGTGATGTTCTAGGTAAGCTCCTCTACATGTACAAAACCACCTAATTCTACTAGAGCTTTTCATAAATTTTATTGGGTTTTAATTGATTTGGACTCTTTGAATTCATTTGCACTAATTCTATCATCTTAGACACTATAAAGTTTAGCATTGAGCCATTTTATTACGTACCACAAGTTTATAATGACCACTTTTACCGGTGATGGTTCTAGGAATTTTTTCTAGAATATTTCTTAAGAAGCATAAATTACACAATCTAATAAAAAGAGAAATTCATATATTGACAACAACAACAATAAAAAAAAAAATGCAAATATATAAAATTTATAATTGTCTTCTACGAGTTTTTATATTTTAAAATCGTTGTATGATAGTTTCATTATCAATGCTATAAGCTAAATCTCTTGCACAGGAGATGAATCTTGGGTACGTGGTTTTCTTATCAAATATTTGTCTATAATTCTAGTAAAAGAATAAACAAAAAACTATAAGTTTATTTGAAATATTAATAAAATTATTAATTATTGTTGTTTAGTTGTTTTATTAATTTGTTTATCTTTTATAAACTATAATTTATTATATTGTTGTTTCATTAATTATAAAATTATTAATTGTTGTTTAACTAAACATAATTTAATTTGTTTGTCTTTTATTATGTATTGGTTAATTAAATTATTAATTATTGTTTATTAGTTGCTTCCCCCAATTAAATATTGGTTAATTAAATTATTGTTTATTAGTTGCACTAGCACACACTCCATGTGCATTTACTTCCCCCAATTCAAATATCCCACCTCGGTCCCATACCCCCCATCCATCCCCCACTCAACAGACAAGCCTCATGGCCCCTAATCACAATAGCTGATCAGATAAATTCACAATCATCATACACTAGAAGACAATTAATTGTATCTCACCAACACCAACACCAACGGATAAAGCCAAAAACAGGGACAAATATTAATAAAGTTATAAAGTAAAGAAATAAGCCAATTACAGTTCAAAGAGAAAAAGAGAGAGAAGTTAAGTGTAAAGATGAAATACCTTGAGGTTGAGGGAGTAGGGAGGCCTGAGGCTGAGGGGCGGCACTGTTGGGCAGCATGTCGAGGTGAGAAAGACCGATCTTCGATCCGATGTGTTCTGCTGTTTTGGAGCTCGAGTTCGAGGCCCGATCTCCGTCAGTTGGTTGTTGTTATCCGTTGATTTTTTTTTTTTGAGAATCCATGGGTTTGCTACCATAAGTAATCTGTTGAGTTTGCTTTACCCTTTTTTTTTTTTTTTTAGATTGGGTTTGCTTTACCATTTATGTATAGGATTGATGTTGGACTTTTTTTTTTTTTTTTTTTTTTTCATAGTGGGCTTGCTCTGTTACAATTTTTATTTATTTATTTTTATTTTCAGATTTTAGTTCAATTTTTATTTTTTTGCTTAAAAGTAGAACAAATAATTTATTTATTTGAGGGTGTTCCTAATTTTTTTTAAAGGGTACACAAATAAATTTTTTTAATTATTATATATAATTTTTTTTTTCAGGTCAGGGTGTTCTTGGAAATACCCTGGACTGAACGAGACGCCACTACTGACTTTTGCCCTTTAAAAATTAATAGTGATGTATTTTAGTTCCTATAAAAACTTTAAAATGATTGATTTTAATACCTAACAAATTTAAACCAATAGCTTTTAATCCTTTATGTATTTAATAAAGTGATCACTTTAATATTAATTAGGTCTAAAATTTTTCAAAACTAACAAATTTAGTCTTTAAAGTCAACTTAACCCCTAAACAGTTAGTTATTTTTTTTCAACTATTTTAGGGACTAAATTGATATTAGGGATCAAATTAGTTAATTTTTATTATTATTTTGCAGTATTTTAGGGGTGAGTTTTTATTTATTTATTTCTAGTTTGCGATGAACTCATGATTTATTTATTTATTATTATTTTGCAGTGTTCAACTTCATGAGTAATGTACACGACGTTGCCACAGTAAGCAGAGCCGATTATGATGCCTGCGCCGTCGACAATACTCTTACCCGTGAAACCACAGGACCATATAACTACACCATCAATTCCACTGGCACCCACTACATCATTTGCACCGTCGCAAATGGTGGTCACTGTCTGGGTGGACAAAAGTTGAGCATTAGCGTCGGGAACTCCACAAGCGGCACTTCACCGGCATCATCTCCTACAGGATCCTCTACTCCTTCTGGATCCCCTACTTCTCCTACTCCTACTGGATCCCCTACTTCACCTTCTGATTCACCGTCATCAACAGAAACACCAGCCGGCAGCTCATCAGCCTCATCTCTTGCAGCTACTTTGCCTCTTGTTTTCATGACCATTGCCTTGGCTTTCTTTTATTAGTTTTACGTTAGTTTAATTTCTGGCTTGTGTCTCATGTATTAATTAAACTCAGCTTTATTGTTGTGTGGCTGTTGATAGACCATTAGTTTGATGACATTTGAGCTGTATTTGAATAAATCGCTTTGAGAAGTACATTTATGACTGTTACAGAAATCTGAATTAAGGTGTTTGATCATGGAACATAGAGCTTATATTGTTTTAGGAGTTCTTTTAAGACCACAAATTTAGTCACACTCTTTTCTATATTTATCTATGGACCAAAAAATAGATTATTAATTAATATACTCAGTACTACTTTGTTTGTCCTGTTTGAAAAGTCAAACTTTTTAAGGAAAATTATTTATTATTTTGTCTACCTTTTAAAAATGTATAAGTTTATAAAACTACCATTAAATAAATTTATCAAAAAATTGAATTAATAAATTAATAGGAGTATAATAGGAATATTAGTAAATTAATGACTTTTATTTTTAGAAATAGGACAATATTTTAGGACATTTCAAAATGGAATAGAGGACAAACAAAGTGGGACATAAGGAGTACTTAATTAAATTAATTTGTTACAATAAAAAGGAAAAGTTGAATTATTCTTGAATCTAGAAACTATTTGAAGAGAAGCAGAGTTGTTAATCTAATCATAAATATATATTGATAGATACAGGTTACACTCCTTTCAAACCGTAAATTTCTAAAAGATTTAACGGTTAAAAAAAATACACCATTCTTTGACGGCAAAAATGAAGTTACAATTTTTTCTCCCAATTTGGTCGATTATGTAATCTTTTCATCCTATATTGTTTTTGAGTTTCTTTTTAAATACAAATTTGAATATGGTTTATTTTTTTTCTTTTTTTTATAATGAATCTGCTTACGTTGATGAATGAGGGGTCATTGTTTTCGAACACAAATTAATACGACATCATTTTATTGAAAAGGAAGTTGAAGAATTGCTAAAGTGTAATTTCAATGAAGAGGATTAATGAAGCGTAGAAGTAATAGCAACACAAACCCTGAAGTTTTGTTTAGAGAAAATTGTACAATTCTATAGTTTTTTTTTTTTTTTTTTTTTGAAATAAAATTAATTATCGTTTCTTGAAATTAAAAAAAGAAAAGAAAAGAAAAGAAAAGAAAAATAAGAAGAAGTGGTGGCGTGTCCTTTAAATGAGGAGAACTTTAGAAAGCAGTAGATAAAGAGAGAGGAAAAAAAAATGCAATTAATTAGGTTAGGATGTCAAAAGTAATAGACATTTAGAGATCCATTTTTTAACTGCTGGATCCCTTTGAAATGTAATCTCTAAAAAATGTGTAATTTTATAAAATTTATATTACCTGATGTAATTTTAAGTAATTTTACATTACCCAATAATTTGTTATTAAATTCATATTTTCAAAATTTCTTTGTTAGATTACATGTTCTATATGTTTTTAATAAGCATGTAAATTTTTATACCAATTAGATGTTATTTACTATTCGATTCATAAACTCATATTTAATGCAATATTTTAAACTACAAAAACTTGAACTTAAACAATTTATTACATGGCTATTGATTTTTTATTGTTTTAAAATTTTGCAAACATGAAGAATATATAAAGATAATTTAATTCAACAGTGGATTTATCAAAATTCGCATCCAATTAAAATAATATTGAATGATGTAGCATTACTTAAAGTTACATCTAGTATAACTTTAACTCAACTCATATATATATATATATATATATTACACAAATCCATATATTTTATGTAAGGACTCAATTTGTAACGATCCCAAATTGATATTGGGTTCGAACATTAAAGGTTCAAACAATAAATTTGTAGAGAGTAAGCTAAAAGGCTAAGCCTTGGTGAACGGACAATCGTTAGTCATGGTGTTCATGATGATAACACAGAGGTGAACTAAGCGTATCTAAGAAGACTTTCTCCTCAACACGGCCTAAGTGGCTCTGGTCCTTGGATCTCGTCTGAGGGGCTTAATGTTCTTATTATTCTTTTTACGCTAGGGTTCAATGGCCCTGGAGACGATCTGCTTCCTTTTTTCGACGCGCTTCCTCCTCCTTTTATACTAGCTTTTTCCTTTTCCCGAACGTCTACGTGTAGGTTCTGCTTTATAGGGCTGATACTGGTCTTATTAGCCCATACCCAAAGTGGTTGGGGGTGGTTGTAAAAACTGAGGAGCATAGCTCTGTCAGGCGCAGAGTACTTAATTGCAGTAATGACAGCCTTTCCTTTGTTCTTTGTCGCCACACTGTTCAGGGGTCCTTTCCCCATTAATGCGGCCAGGACATTTGTTGGGGCATTTAATACGGAGGTGACAACTTTTCCTTGAACCGCTCCTACGCTGTACTCGTCATTTCTTCTAGGAGCGCTTTGGGGACTGCCTTTGATGGCATGCCATTCCTTCCTTCTAGATTTTGGGATGCTGAGGACAGGATCGTCCTTGGCTATATCTCTAGGCCATTTGGATTTTCGTTGCACGTCCTTGGCAACACCTTTCCTCGGCACGGGTCTTGGACCCTAATGGAAAGTTGGTCGAGATCACAAATTCTCTGGCTACACAATAGCCCCTCAAAACCCTGCTGTCCGGCTCCTCGGACGGAGAGGAGGGTTTTGGTGACGTCGGGTGTGATGTCCCAATTTGATTGATTGTGTGATGTGTGTGGGTGTGTGATAAGTCCCACATTGGGTATTTACTGGGTAGATCTGAGTTTTATTAACAACTACGTGGAACCTCAATTGTGACTAGTCCTTTTAAGGTATAGCGCAGATGTGGCTAGCGCTTTTCCTTGGGTCGTTACATATGGTATCAGAACCGACCCGGTAACCCTATGTGGGCTGAGAGACACTACTCTACAAAGTGGGCCCTAACGAGGACGTTGGGGATTTAAGTGGGAGAGATTGTGATGCCCCAATTCGATTGATTGTGTGATGTGTATGGGTGTATGATAAGTCCCACATCGAGTATTTACTGGGTATATTTAGGCTTTATTAACAACTACAAGGAGCCTCAATTGTGATTAGTCCTTTTGAGGTATAGCGCAGATGTGGCTAGCGCTTTTCCTTGGGTTGTTACATAAGAAGTGTAATGAGTTTCACATCGGGTATTTACTGGGTAGATCTGGGCTTTATTAACAATTACAAGGAACCTCAGTTGTGACTAATCCTTTTGAGGTATAGCGCAGATGTGGCTAGCGTTTTTCTTTGGGTTGTTACATATGGTATCAGAGCCAGCCCAGTAATTCCATGTGGGCTTAGAGACACAACCCACAAAGTAGGCCCTAACGAGGACGTTAGGGATTTAAGTGGGGGATATTGTGATGCCCCAATTTGATTGATTGTGTGATGTGTGACTAGTCCTTTTGAGGTATAGCATAGATGTAGCTAGCGCTTTTCCTTGGGTCGTTACATATGCATATGTAACAACCCAAGGAAAAGCGCTAGCCACATCTGCGCTATACCTTAAAAGGACAAGTCGCAATTGAGGCTCTATGTAGTTGTTAATAAAGCTCAGATCTACCTAGTAAATACTCAATGTGGGACTCATCACACATCCACACACATCACACAATCAATCAAATTGGGGCATCATAATCTCCCCCACTTAAATCCCTAACGTCCTCGTTAGGGCCCACTTTGTGGGGTAATGTCTCTGAGCCCACATAGGATTACCAGGCCAGCTCTGATACCATAAGTAACGACCTAAGGAAAAGTGCTAGCCACATCTGCGCTATACCTCAAAAGGACTAGTCACAATTAAGGCTCATTGTAGCTGTTAATAAAGTCGAGTTCAACCCAGTAAATATCCAATGTGGGACTCATCACATAATCAATCAAATTGGGGCATCACAATCTCCCCCACTTAAATCCCTAACGTCCTCATTAGGGCCCACTTTTATGGGGTAGTGTCTTTGAGCCCACACGGGATTACTAGGCCGGTTCTAATACCATATGTAACAACCCAAGGAAAAGCGCTAGCCACATCTGCGCTATATCTCAAAAGGACTAGTCGCAATTGAGGCTTCTTGTAGTTGTTAATAAAGTCTAGTTCAACCTAGTAAATACCCGATGTGGGACTCATCACACACCCACACACATCACATAATCAATCAAATTGGGACATCACATCGGGCCTATGTCATGGCTTGCCAAGTCTTGTCCTTCATCAATGTCGGAGCCTCTTCGTTTGCCTGGGACACGCTCCTGGTTGTGAGACATTTTTTTAGTTTACCCACGCCGCGTTCCTGCCATTTCAATACATGAGGCGCGCCTTTAATAAGGTCTCTTTATGAGGCGACGCAAATCCAACGGTTGAAGACTACTTTGGGAATTGAGCGGGACTTATCTTGTTTGTGGTTTTTCTTGGAGATTTGTACAGATTAAATGCCACCAGGCTTACCCCCCATATAAGAAGCATGGTGGGAGGTCATTTCCTTTATTTGCAGACCTTTTAAACTTTTCAAATTCCTAACCCTCCAATTGTGCCTAAAGTCCCCACTACTAGTGTGACTGAGCCTTAGGGGGTGACATGGCTAAGGCCAGGATGAGGGTGAAAGGACCACACCCTCTTCAAAAGCCTTGGGTATCTTCGAGATCCAAGATGGCCCGGTCAGGGCAAGGGAGGCAAAGACTCAAGACATGTCTTCTCCTCGATAAGGCAAGAAAGGAGCCTCTTATTCCTTCAGCCAAAATTCGAAACAAGTGGAGGTCGCATCAGATTTTTAGTGCGACGGCACTGAGATTTCCCATCGTTGGTACCAGCCGTTCTCGCTCGATTATTACTAATATGATTCTTGCTCGATTGCTGTTAGAGCTGGTACGGGGGTTTGGCATCCCCACTTCTTCCTCACTTCCATCACTGGTTCCACCTAGGTGCCTCCGCTTCTTCTTCTCTTCCATCACTAGTGCCACCCAGGTGCCTCTGCTTCTACTTCTCTTCCATCACTGGTGCCATCTAGACTTGCTTAGTCGTTGCTAGAGCAAAATTGAAAGTTGAAGGATCCATCGTTTTCGTGTATCCCCCTCCCTTTTTTTTGTTTTTTGTTTTTTGTTTTTTTTTTGTTTTTGTTTTTTTTTGTTTTTTTTTTTTTTTTTTTTTTTTTTTTTTTTTTTTTTTTTTTTTTTTTTTTTTTTTTTTTTTTTTTTTTTTTTTTTGTTTCTGTAGTTAGCTTCTAGTATAGGCTTGTTTAAGCCCCTTTTTTGTATGCTGTACTACTTCTTTGTCTAATAAAAGCTGACTTTATCCCATTTTGTGTGTTATTTCTTTTCCGCAATAATTATTTTGTGAATGGATGTGCTGGTGTCCTTTTCTTTCGAACAGTACTTAGGGCTGATGCCCTTGTTAGCAAAGAGTTATCACTTTGAACTTTATTAAAACTGACGGGCACAAAAATGCCGACTTCAAGTAGGCTAATCTTATGAGACTAACCGGGATAATAGCTGAATATTCTGTATTGCATATGAGGTGATCACCCGAGGACGTGTAACCTAAGATGAACTGTCCGAGGGGGTCGCCGGGCACTAGGGTGCTTTGCCACGTTTCAGACGATAGTCATAACCTTAACTTGTTTTGGGCATCCGGTCTGAGGACCGAGGTATGACTGTACCGGGTCTAAACACTCGGTTGTGTTAGTTTCCTTAGAGCTGGTGGTTCGAGGACCGTGCGAGATTTCTACCCTGTCTAGGACTTAAACCTTTCTTAATGTAGTTAGTTTCCCGTAGGTTTGGGCCCGAGGACCATGCAAGACCTTGGTTATGTCTAGCACTTATATTTTCTTGAAGTAGCTGGTTTCCCCATAGGTTTGAGTCTGAGGACCTTACAAGACCTTGATTTTGTCCAACACTTATATTTTCTAGTGACTAGTTTCCTCATAGGTTTGAGTTTGAGGACCATGCAAAACCTTGGTTCTATCTAGCACTTTCTTTTTGAAGTAGTTGGTTTTCCCAAAGGTTTGAATCTGAGGACCATGTAAGACCTTAGTTCTATCCAACACTTATATTTTCTAGTGACTAGTTTCCCCATAGGTTTGAGTCTGAGGACCATACAAGACCTTGGTTCTGTCTAGCACTTTCTTTTTGAAGTAATTGGTTTCCCCATAGGTTTGAGTTCGAGGACCATGCAAGACCTTGGTTCTGTCCAACACTTATATTTTCTAGTGATTAGTTTCTCCATAGGTTTGAATCCAAGTACCATGTAAGACCTTGGTTCTGTCTACCACTTTTTTTTTGAAGTAGTTGGTTTCCCCATAGGTTTGAGTTCGAGGACCATGCAAGACCTTAGTTCTATCTAACACTTATATTTTCTAGTGACTAGTTTCCCTATAGGTTTAAGTTTGAGGACCATGCAAGACCTTGGTTCTGTCTAGCACTTTCTTTTTGAAGTAGTTGGTTTCCCCATAGGTTTGAATTCAAGGACCTTGCATGACCTTGGTTCTATCTAACACTTATATTTTCTAGTGACTAGTTTCCCCATAGGTTTGAGTCCGAGGACCTTGCAAAACCTTGATTTTGTCCAACACTTATATTTTCTAGTGACTAGTTTCCCCATAGGTTTGAGTCCGAGGACCATGCAAGACCTTGGTTCTGTCTAGCACTTTCTTTTTGAAGTAGTTGGTTTCCTCATAGGTTTGAGTTTGAGGACCATGCAAGACCTTGGTTTTATCTAACACTTATATTTTATAGTGACTAGTTTCCCCAGAGGTTTGAGTCCAAGGACCATGCAAGACCTTGGTTCTGTCTAGCACTTTCTTTTTGAAGTAGTTGGTTTCCTCATAGGTTTGAATCCAAGGACCTTGCAAGACCTTGGTTCTGTCCAACACTTATATTTTCTAGTGACTAGTTTCCCCATAGATTTGAGTCCGAGAACTATGCAAGACCTTGGTTCTGTCTAGCGCTTTCTTTTTGAAGTAGTTGGTTTCCCCATAGGTTTGAGTCCAAGGACCTTACAAGACCTTAGTTCTGTCCAACACTTATATTTTCTAGTGAGTAGTTTCCCCATAGGTTTGAGTTTGAGGACCATGCAAGACCTTGATTCTGTCCAACACTTATATTTTCTAGTGACTAGTTTCCTCATAGGTTTGAGTCTGAGGACCATACAAAATCTTGGTTTTGTCTAGCACTTTCTTTTTGAAGTAGTTGGTTTCCCTATAGGTTTGAGTCTGAGAACCTTGCCAGACCTTGGTTCTGTCAAACACTTATATTTTCTAGTGACTAGTTTCCCCATTGGTTTAAGTCCGAGGACTATACAAGACCTTGGTTCTATCTAGCACTTTCTTTTTGAAGTAGTTAGTTTCCTCATAGGTTTTAGTCCGAGGACCATGCAAGACCTTGGTTCTGTCCAACACTTATATTTTCTAGTGACTAGTTTCCTCATAGATTTGAGTCCAAGGACCATGTAAGACCTTAGTTCTGTCTAGCACTTTCTTTTTGAAGTAGTTGGTTTCCCCATAGGTTTGAGTCCGAGGACCTTGCAAGACCTTGGTTATGTCCAACACTTATATTTTATAGTGACTAGTTTCCCCATAGGTTTGAGTCCGAGGACCATACAAGACCTTGGTTCTGTCTAACACTTTCTTTTTGAAGTAGTTGGTTTCCCCATAGGTTTGAGTCCGAGGATCATGCAAGACCTTGGTTCTGTCCAACACTTATATTTTCTGGTCCCTCGAGGATTAGCCCCTTTGCATGTGTGTGGGGCATAAACTTGATGTTAGAAGCCCCTAGAACTGCCCGCGCCACTGGCACTTCGAAATGTAGCCCTGAGTGGGAGCTGAGTTAGGGCAACAACCGCGTGCTGCTGGAAATGATGGAGGGGCTTTCGCATAGCTTGCACCATTGCCAGAACTATTTCTTTCGAGGGACCCTTATTGACAGGGGCCTGATCTTACCATGACTAACCGCCGCCTGCGCCAACGCACAAGCCTCCCCACAGACGGCGCCAATTGTAAGGACTCAATTTGTAACGATCCCAAATTGATATTGGGTTCGAACGTTAAAGGCCCAAACAATAAATTTGTAAATAGTAGGCTAAAAGGCTAGGCCTTGGTGAACGGAAAGTTGTTAGTCATGGTGTTCATGATGATCACACAGAGGCGAACTAAGCGTATCCAAGAAGACTTTCTCCTCGACACGGCCTAAGTGGCTCCGGTCCTTGGATCTCGTCCGAGGGGCTTAATGTTCTTACTATTCTTTTTACGCTAGGGTTCAATGGCCCTGGAGACGATTTGCCTCCTTTTTTCGGCACGCTTCCTCCTCCTTTTATACTAGCTTTTTCCTTTTCTCGAACGTCCACGTGTAGATTCCGCTTTATAGGGCTAATATTGGTCTTATCAGCCCATACCCAAAGTGGTTGGGGGTGGTTGTAAAAACTGAGGAGCATAGCTCTGTCAGGCGCAGAGTACTTAATTGCAGTAATGATAGCCTTTCCTTTGTTCTTTGTTGCCACACTGTTCAGGGGTCATTTTACCATTAATGCAGTCAGGACGTTTGTTGGTGCATTTAATACAGATGTGACAGTTTTTCCTTGAACAACTTTTACACTGTACTCGCTCTTCCTTTTGGGAGCGCTTTGGGGGCTGCCTTTGATGGCATGCCGTTCCTTCCTTCTAGATTTTGGGATGCCGAGGACAGGATCGTCATCGGCTATGTCTCTAGGCCATTTGGACTTTCATTGCACGTCCTTAGCAACACCTCTCCTCAGCGCGAGCCTTGGGCCCTAATGGAAAGTGGGTCGAGATCACAAATTCTCTAGCCCCACATTTTATTACTGTAATCATTATTATTTTATTTTATTCTATGGGAATCATCATTATTATATTATGGTGATATAGTTACATACTCACATCTCATAAACAAAGTCTCCCTCTTCTATTAATCTTTTTTTTTTTGGTAAGGCAAGTTTTTACCTTATTTATTTAAAAGTTTCTGATTTTGTAATTGTGTAGATGCATTAATCATAGCTTGCCTCCAAAATGATGTTTTGCTTTTTTCTTTTTTGTTTGCACATAGAGCACTCACAACAGTGTAGCTAATTTTATATAGCTATTTTAGCTACACTAAAACACAAAAAAAAGAGGATTGTAGCAGTGGAGCTAAAGCTAAAAATTTTAGATGTGCACTGTAGTTCAAAGTTCAAAAAAAAAAAAAAAAAATTATTACACTTTTCTCTCTTCTCTCATTAAACAAACATTTCCTATTTTCTTTCTCTCTCTCTCTCTCTCCGGCTTTTCTTCTTTTGTCTTTCTTCCTTAATTTGTTTTTTCTCTCTAGCTCACCGACCAGCTCCCTCATCTCCCTCAGCTCGCCGACCAGCTCCCTTATCGCTGATCTGTTCCACCGACCCACCCCAAGCCCCATCGCCGATCTCCCTATCACCAAGTCGACTCGATTCCCAAGTACCCAAATGGGTTACTATTGTTTTCTTAGTTGGCAAGCTGGTTTTGATGGGTGGGTGGGACCCAGCGAGTTACAACTCGGTTGTCGATGTGTTCGTCTACGACTTCACGACTTATCGTTGGAGACGCAGCAACGACATGCTATCTAAGCGCTCATTTTTCACTATCGAAGCCTTTTCGATTCGGGTTTACATAGCGGGCGGGCACCATGAGAACAAGAACACGTTGGAATCGGCGTGGGTTTATGATCTGAGGAAGGACGAGTGGGCCGAGTTAACTCGGATGAGTCAGGAACGGGACGAGTGCGAAGGGGTGGTGATTGTGTGTTGGTTTTTTCTTTCTTGCTGTGGGCTATTGGTGGTGGTGGATGATTGTGCTGTGCTATGCTGGTGTATTTTTTATTTTAGTTTTTTTTTTTTCAATGGATGTTTTTATTATTATTTTAATGAGTTATTTGTATTATTTTAATCAAATAGCTAAAAATATAGCCCCATTGCTATGGGGTGTGAAGAGGTAAAATAGATAAAGTGATTTTTGTAGGTGCCAAATAACTATATTTTTTGCTCCACTGTTATGGATGCTAATGTAGTTATCAATATTTTGCTATAATGATTAATGTAGGATTTCCTAAACCTTTTACTCTCCAACCTCTCTCTCATGCATTCCATTCCCCTCTCAACTTCGACTATATGTCTCCATTCTCTTTCTTTCTCATTGGAAAACACTTTCTCTCTCTCTCTCTCTCTCTCTCTCTCTCTCTCTCTCTCTCTCTCTCTCTCTCTATATATATATATATATATATATATATAAAATCCTTTAATAGTTAAATTTCCTAAAATACAGCTATTCTCAAATTTTGTTTCCATGCTCATAATTTTTTAAAACCCCAAGCCAATAGAAGAAACCTGTTGCTCTTGTGATCTTTCATTGTAGCTAGTGGCTATCCATCAAACATTAAGTGGCCTTGACATGTATGAGTTCAAGCTATCCTTTGCTACTTTCAAAAATTGAGTTCTTCACTTACAAATAGGTAGAGTTAAGATAGTGAGATCCTTTGTTTTGCTATTTTCTTTTATAGGTTGTGTTATTGTGTATATCGATTTCCAAATTAAAAGATACTTGAAGTCTAGAACTGAGAAATTGATAATTGTTTATTGTATTGAAAAAGTCTCATTGTTATTGTCCTTTTCAAGTTTGTTTAATCTTAGCATATGGCTTGAGTAAGCTGGTCTTTTCAAAATAAACAAAAGCTAAACTTGCTGTAAATCTTAAATTGGATTATAGGGATCAAACAATTGTTGTCTAGGATGGAGGGGATTTAGTTAATGGCAATTAAATATGCAGAGGAAAAACAAAACAACTATTCAATCCTCATTCTTTAGACTCCAAAGCTTCTTTCTTGAGTAAACCACTTGATATTTCAATAAAAAAATACGTATGGACTTTTTCCTACAATAAATTGAGTTTTGCTTTAATGGTTCATTAAAGTTTTTTTTTTTTTTTTTTTTTTTAAATATTAAATTTCTGTATTTTTTATTATTATTTTGTTTAGCTTGAAAGGTGTGCAATTTATAATTGTCAATTACTTATTATAATGAACTTATTACTAATAAAGTACTATAACAATTATACTATAATATATATACAATATTATTCAAAATTGTTTCACATAAAACGTTACAATATAATCAATGCAACATAATCAATGCATCGCAGCAACTTACTAGTTTTTTTTAATTTTTTTTTCCCTATTTTGCTATTTGCTATTGATTTTTGCTGGACTGTTCTTCCCATTGACTTTTTTTTGGTGATGCTGATGAGAGTATCGGTCATGCAGTGACATTTCCATTGGCTCTAATTCTAACATGTGCAGCGAGCCATTAAAATCGCTCAACTACTCCCAACAAGATTGGTAGATTTCCTATTGTTATATAGTTCTATATAACAATAAGAACACCAGGCATTTAGAGACACACAGAATCTCTGAGACCCAGAAAGCCAAAAACACACAGAAGAGAGTATCAGGGCGACCAGAATCACTGAGAACACAAAGATGGCTAATCCAATAAGCATGACAATTGTTGTTGTTGTTGTTCTAACTGCACTAGCAGCAGTGGTACAAGTATCAGAAGCTGTTAATTATGTGGTAGGAGATACTACCGGTTGGGCCGTTCCTTCCTCTTCAACCTTTTACACAACCTGGGTTAACGGGAAAAACTTTTCTCTTGGTGATGTTCTAGGTAAGCTCCACTACATGTTCAAAACCCCAAATTCTACTAGAGCTTTTCATAAATTTTATTGCGTTTTAATTGATCTTGGACTCTTTCAATTCATTTGCACTAGTTCTATAATCTTCTTTTTTTTTTTTTTTTTGGTAAACACTAGTTCTATAATCTTCGACACTATAAACTCTAGCATCGAGCAATTTTAGTACCACAAGTTTATAACGATCACTTTTACCCCTAAAAAATTAATAGTGATGTTTTTTAATTAGTTCCTATGAAAACTCTAAAATAATTGATTTTAACACCTATCAAATTTAAACTGATCGCTTTTTATCCTTGATATATCTAATAAAGTGATCACTTTAAATTTAGAGAATAAAATCGATTATAGGTTAAACTTTGTAGGGATGATTTTATTTATTTATTTTTTCCGTTTGTGATGAACTCATGATTTATTTATTTATTTATTTGCAGAGTTCAACTTCATGACTGGCCAACATGACGTAGCCACAGTAAGCAAAACCGATTATGACGCCTGCTCCATCGCCAATGCTATCACCAATGTAACCACAGGACCATATAACTACACCATAAATTCCAATGGCCCCCACTACTTCATCTGCACCTTCTCAAACGGTGGTCACTGTAGGAGTGGACAAAAGTTGACCATTAGCATCGGGAGCTCAACAGAAGCCGCTTCACCAGGATCACCCCCAACTACACCTTCTTCTTCACCACCACCACCACCACCACCAGCCGGCAGCTCCGCCTCTCCTCTTGCAGCTACCTTGCCTCTTGTTTTCATGACTATTGCCTTAGCTTTCTTTTATTAGTTTTATATTTGTTTAATTTCTGGCTTTTGTCTCGTGTAGTAATTAAACTCAGCTTTATTATTATGTGGCTATTTTTTCTTTTTTTATTGAGAGATATTATGTTGCTGTTGATAGACCATTAGTTTGATGAAATTATTGAGAGATTATGTGGCTGTTTTTTTTTTTTTTTGGATAGGGTTTTATGTGGCTGTTAATAGACCATTAGTTTGATGATAATTGTGCTGTATTTGAATAAATCTTTTTGAGATGTTCAATTGTGTCCGTTACAAAAATCTGAAATTAAGGCATTGGCGAGGAAAATTATTGTGTATTTTTAGAGTATCATAAATATATATTTTCTCATTTCATATAAATAGTAAGTCTTACTAATTAAATTCATGGTGAGACTTATTATTAATATGGGAAGAGAAACTACATATTTACCAATCAACTCCTGTTTGCTGAGATATTTAGGTCCACAAATTTAGCCCACATACTGTGATATTTTGCCACTCTTACGTGGATTTATCACTTTTAATTGTTTTAAAAATAGAACACTAATCTAATCGGTTATCATTAAAAACTGAAAATTAAAGAAAAAGCAAGGAAAAAACGAAAGCCGCTGGTTCAACCTAAACAACCGGGAACAGCTACGGTTAAACCGGTTCTTGTATCCGAAGAATAATAAGAAGAAAAGTACAAACTTCTTAGATTTGCACAGAAATAGTGAAATGAGATCGGGAAAAATCTCAGATTAGTGGGTGAAAATAAAATAAAAGAGATACTTGTATTGGATGGTTGAGAATCAAGCTTTGTTTTTGTTAAGTCGGCATCAACTACAATGACAGCGGCAACGGAAAATTTGACTTGGAGCTCGTCGATCTGGACATGGACATGGACTCATGGAGGTCAACGTCGCCGTCTAGATCTTTAAGTTGCAGGCTTGCAGCTGTTGGCTACACCGTTGCCGATTGTAAAGAGGTTTCTTACTTTCTCTTTCTCTGATGATGGGTGGTGACTATTGTTTTGTTTTTGATTTAAATATATTTTATTTTGGGTTTAGTTTGTCTCTATTATTTTTTTTTTTAATTCGAATCTCTTTTGTTTAATGAGAAATTGTTATATCATTCATTGACTAAATAAAAAATGAAGATTAAAACTCGTTACTACTTACTATTATGTATTTAAAATAAAAGCACACTTCTGATAAAAAAAAAAGATGTAAATGTATTTTTAGTCTCTACATTTTGAATTTTTTCCATTTTGGTTCATACATTTTAATTTTACCACTTTTAATCCCTAAACCAATTAACGCGTGTTATTTTCGTTTTTTCCGTTAGTCAACCGACGGAAATAACTGAAGTGACTGCCGGAGAAATTAAAATATTATAAAAAAAGCCACATCAGCATCTAATTTTTTTTAAAAAAAATTTATCAATTTTAAATAAATAAATAACAAAATTAAAAACAATAAGAACACAAAAACAAACCCAGAACCAACCCAAAACCAAACACAAACTCAAATTTAAAAACACAAACTCAGCTCAACCATAAACCCAGAACCAAACACAAACCCAGAATATTGTAATATTATAATCGATTGCTCAACCACAAACCCAGCTCAACCATACCAACACAAACCCAGCTAAATCCCTCTGTTTTTCCCTTTAACCTCCACATCTCATTTTTGTGGATCAAGTGTCGTTCAAGATCTACATACCTAGAAATTTGAACCCACAAACCAATCTCCAACTCGAACACCCACTGATCTCCACCATCCTCTAGATCCCACCATTTTGCCACAAACCCATAAACCCACTGATCTCCAACTCAAAAACCCACTCATCGGAATCACAACCCACAAACCTACCAATCTGCCACAAATCCACAAACCTAGATCTCCAACTCGAACCCGCTCATCGGAATCATAACCCATAAACCCAGATCAACAAAACTCATAACCCACAAACCCACCATCAGAAAACAAGACCATCTATCTCAACCTCAACCGTGATCTCTACCACTAAGTAGAGAGATAGAGAGATGAAAGAGAAAACACCCACTAATTTGACAGAGACCCACTGATCTGAGAGAGAAAAACACCGATTTAAGAGAGAAAGACACCGATATGTGAGATGGAATCTAGAGAGGATGAGCTTGAGCCATTTGGGTATGAGTTTGAGCGAATCGAGAGATATAGAGAAGAGGGTTGGTCAGAGAAAGAAAAGAAAAAACCATCGCCGATTGTGGTGGTGGCGGCGGTGATGAGTGAAGGAGGCCAGCCATGGAGTTTGAAAGATATTTGTGAGAGTTTTGGAAGAGAGAGAGAGGAAGGTTTGAGAATGTTTTGGAAGGGTTGGCTCTGGGTTTGTGTTTGAGCTGGGTTTGTGGTTGAGCTGGGTTTGTGCTCTTGTGTGTTCTACCATTTTGGGATTTTGAATTCCTTCTTTTTTGTTTGTTTTTGTGTTCTTTGTGTTTTTAAATTTGAGTTTATGTTTGGTTCTAGGTTTTTTTTTTTTGTATTCTTTGTTTTCTTATTGTTTTTAATTTCGTTTTTAAATTTTTTTATTTAGTTAAAATTGATAATTATTTTTTTAAAAAATTAGATGCTGATGTGGCATTTTTTTATAATATTTTAATTTCTCCGACAGCCACCTTAGCTATTTCCGTCGGTTGACTGATGGAAAGGACGAAAATAACATCCATTAATTGGTTTAGGGACTAAAAGTGGTAAAATTAAAATGTAAGAACCAAAATAGAAAAAAAAAAAAAATCAAAATATAGGGATTAAAAGTACATTTACGCCTAAAAAAAATTATGAAGGTAAGCTAAACCATTTTATTTTTGACATGCAGATACTTAGCTGGCAAAAATTGGAGAGACTAAAAAAAATACCGTGGGCAATTGTTACTGCACATACATACATGCATGCATTGTCTGCCGCACTTTGGTTTCGGTGTTTTGCTTTTTTTTTTTTTTTTTTTTTTTTTTTTTTTTTTTTTTCCTCTCTGGAATATTGTGTTTGTAAAACTTTGTATGATGTTATCTAATAGATGATGTTATCAAATAATCAAATAGGGATTACACTAACAGTGGGTAATTGTTAATAAACTATATTAGAAAATCTTATAAAAAAAAAAAAAACTATATTAAGAAAATTTTGACGTTACTTTTATAAAAATGATCATACTAACGGGTGCTTTTAAAGCAACGGTGAAACCAAACCCCTGGACTGTAATTTACTTTAGTTCATTGTAGAGAAAAGTTGGTGTATGACATAATGACTAGACCCTGAAACGTCTTGAATTCAAGTGGTTGAAATCTGGTGAATATTGATAGTTGTCTTATCACTTATGGACCAATTTAGATTTTAAAGGCTATTGTAACTTAATTTCCGAAGGAAAATATTCTTAAAACAGACAGTAATCAATATATGTTCCGTAAGCAACCTTTAGTTAACTTGAAATAACTTCTAAAAGCTTTCTAGATAAAAAAAATAAATAAAAATTGTAGAAATTTAAAAATTAGAACAATATTTAAAAATACTTAGGGCCTGTTTGGTGGAAGAGTTTAACTAATGTTGTTTGGATGTTTTTAATATACGTATAAATAAAAAAGTGTGTAGAAATATGTATAATGTTATTTAAAATGCTTAAAAATATGTTCAAACTTACTCGCCAAACATGCTCTAAAAATCTTCCACTAATGCATACCACGTCTTACATAAAAAAAGTCATGTCCTTTCGTCACATTCATAGAGTTTGGTTAGGTAGCTAGAAGCCTAGAAGTCACGTCTTTTAGCCTTTTAAGTTAATTTGATCTCTGAAACTTCTTGGCTTGTGCAAGAGACTTTGATGTAATTTCGCTTTCATTTGAAAAAAGAGGGACGTAATGAATTCGTCAGGCCGACTTCAAAAGATCTACACAACTATTTTTTGCTGTAACTTTTATGTGACAAACATTGAGTGGTAAAGAAAAAATGATTAGTTTAAATGAAAATAATAATCGATCATTCACAATCACTCATGTAAATGAATTATAGCAAAAGTCGTAAATTTATTTGCGGTAGTACTCGGCCAAGCTATGTATCTTCCTTCGTTAGCTCATGGGTCATGTCAAGTGGGGCTTTCCACAACTAAAAGCTTTGTACTTTGATTTCCCTCGATAAAAATTCGAAAGTTGCATAGACACAGAAATCCAAGGCACCAAATAGGCATATGACCACAACAATAGATGCTGCAGTTCTAACTTTCCCTGCACTAATTTTGCAGAGAAAATGCTTTCTCATTGTGAACCAATGCGTTGGAATTACACACGGATTGTCCACTATTCCTTTCAGTAGAGAAGTTCCTTTCTCTCCACCTTCGCCCTCTATGAAAGGGCACCTGCGTTAACTAACAATGATCAATCTAGCTAATTGATTTTGACTATTTCTTTGAGAATAGATGGGACAGTTTATTCTGAAAAAAGAAATACGGTTTATTTGGGATTTCGGTTCTCTTCAGAGAGCTTTTATGCCGTTATTTTAATCTCTTATAAGGTGAAGTTTTCTTCTTGAATTATCACCAAAAAAAAAGAAAAAGAAAAAAGGTTTTATTCTTCTCATGACGTAGGCATGAAAACCACGTAAATTTTTTACCTTTTTATTTATTTATGTGTGTTTGTTTATTTATTTTTGTCTTAATTAATTAATTAATTACTCGATTTGTATTCCAATGCTGCTACTGCATATCCTGTGCTTACCATAGGACTGCATGCTTCTCATGAAAACCTTACTTATGAGTTATAATTAAAGGAGGTTGGTTAGTTTTCTCAACTTCAATCTTACTGACGGTTAGAATTATAATTAAAATGATTAAATTTATTATTTTTTGACAAATTAAGTTTTTGGGATAATACCTTTTCAAAAAAAAAAAAAAAAAAAAAATTAAGAAAATTGGTATTTCAACATAATATCAAAACATAAAGTACTGATCGAGTTCATTCCGAATTTGAATCCTACCTCCCAGTCCTCCCCCTCCCCATTATATATCTATAAAAAAGACTTAAAAGACATAAAAATAAAAATACTTAGGCGTGCATGCATATGGAGCTCAATCAAATATAAATTTCCCCATCAAGGGGGAGCTTTTACTTGGGGAAATATAAATATAGGACTGTGGTGTGACCGTGAGAGAGAAAAAGAGGAATAAATCTTTTAACATTTCTTTAATTGTTGTATTCATTAGGGGCCCAATAAATTTATGGGCTTCGTAATGAGATCAGCCAATCCGATGGCTCATGATAGTATGGCACCAAGTCGCTGAGTAAAAAGAAATTTTCAGATGGCCAATTAAGTATATTTTAAAAATGTAAATCTAAAAAATGATAACCTATTAATTATAGATAATATAATATAACTATATATCAAGTATGTTTAAAACATAATTTAACATATGTTTTATTTATTATATATATGAAACAATTTTTTTTTTTTTTTTTATATTAAGTTAGTCTTTACATTGGTCAAAACACTTTTTTATCCAAGCATTATAAACTATTGCTATAAAAAAACCTATTAACTATTTCTTAATAAAATTGATTAGAATTAATATTCTTTGAACATTTCAATTAAAAATTTTTTGTTAAATAAGTTAGAGAATGCATAGTTAAAGTATACTAAGTTACTAACTGAGTAATTAATAAACGTCAATTTACATGCTTGTTATATATCATGACAATATCCTCCCTCCATTACATAAGAGAACTTGACAAAGAAAAATTGTTGGCCAATTCACCTTTTCTCAAATTTTCTAATCCAAACAGTTCAGACAAAAAATATGGGTCCCCTTTTTCTTATAATACTGCCATTGTGTCATGATATATCACAGAAATTTAGTTTCTCCCCATATAACCCTTCAGATCTCCTCTCAATTACGTCTGTGAATGTGTCATTATGAGATGCTTATTGCCGCTAAAAAAATACAAGAAAGAGTTACTTTTGCTGTCTTGCACTTGTGAAGTCACATTAGTGGTAGAGCAATTTGACCCAGGGTTGGCGGCTCTTTGCAATTTGCGTTTTAAAGCAATAGAATATAAAAACAACTTGACTCAAAATTGATAATATACAATTTGAAGTTTAGATCCAGAGATAATTATGAAATTGTTGATAAATTATCAATTGTACTAAAAATTTAAACTACTAAAAAATGATGAATTTAATTATTTAATCATAACTTTAACATTTCTTACGTGTGGGTCTAAACTCCCCCTTAGTAAGTGGAGTCCAACATATGGAATTTTTAACATTTTAAATGGAAGTTAGAGATCAAATTCAAGATCTCTTACTTTGATACATTGATAAATTACCAATGGTTCCAAAAATTTAACTACAAATAAATTGTGAATTTAATCATTTAAACATATAGTTCTAACAATCGCCCAAGTGAATCATTGAATGAAATATTGTTGGTCCAAAAATTGTATAAAAAGGGAAGAATAGTACACCACCTTGATGTTAGGTGTACATATGTGAGTAAAGTCCCACATTGAATAAAAATTAGAAGAATAAGTAGTTAATATAACATAATTAAGCGCATACCTATTGGGCTTAGACATTTTGGGTTAAAGTGTGTCTTTATATGTTATATTAATTATTCAAGAAAGCTCGTCAAGATGTTTATCTCCCCAACAAATAGTATCAGAGCCCATGGTGGCATGGGACAAAGGTGGCTAGTTTATCAAGATTCCTTTCGTAGTTGGAGCAGGAACGGAGTGTGTGTACTTGAACTCCTCGCACAAATAGAGCAAGGGGGGTCCCTTTCGTAGTTGGAGTGGGGATGATATATTACACCAAGCAAGCCCATAAAACCCACACAAACGATCCTGGATAAGGCCTAACAAAGAAGTATTATTGCCAATTGTGCTAAACAATGATGAGGTGCGAGTCAGAGACTCACACGTGATGAAGAGATTATTGGGTGTACATGTGTGAATAAAGTCCCACGTTGAATAAAAATTAAAAGAATGAGTAATTAATATAATATAATATAATTGAGTACATACCTATTAGGTTTAGGCCTTCATATGTCAACCACTTGTTGGGGAGATAAAGCACATACCCATTGGGTTTAGGCTTTTTGGGTTAAAGAGTGTCTCTATCAAGGAAACTCTTCAAGATGTTTATCTCTCCAACACTTAAAGTATTGAAAATCTCAATTTCTCAAAGGATGATTTTTTAAAATTTTATTATTATTGTTTTTTCAAGTATAGTATTTAAAAAAAGATCTAATTAATTTCTAAAAAATCTAAGAAATAAATTTCCCATAGTAATGGCATTCTATGTTGTCTTATGTTTGTAATTTAAACTACAAACATTCTCATTTCCCAGCATCGATCTACCTATCTTAAAAAAAGTGTAGGTTCGAGTTCAGTCCATAAATTTTTTTTTCCTCTAGAGAATGTGAATCTTTTAGTGTCGCCTTATGTAAAAAAGCATAGAAATAAAAAAAATTTAATAAAAAACGGAAGAAAAAGATCCATTGCTTTCACACTTATTTGTTTTACTGATGACTCTATTTTTTCAGGAGTATTCAAACACGAGAAAGTTACGTATTGTGAAGAGACTAGTTCATGCTGCATATATATTAGGCGCTACATGTTGTTGACAAAATTTACACCATCTATTTAATTAAAGCGGCAGTTCCTGGAAGGTTCGGTTTTTAATTTAATAAAAATAGAGGTTTCTTGTGATGTGAAAGAAAAAGATGGTAAAGTAGCTAGCAAACAAAAGAAGGATTCAAATTTTTCTAGAAATCTAATAATCGCCTTCGAAGCAAGCTACTAGATGCATTAACTAATATATTGATCAAACTGGGTACGGTGTAACCTATCTCTCCAAAGTCTACCTAAAAAAATAAAACTTGAAAGATCTTCTTCTTTTATTTATCTTATCATGATTCATCATATTCTTTTCCTACTGCTGATTTTGAGATTTTATAATTACAAAGTTTAAAATACCCTTTTTGTTATAATTTGTTTATGGGGCAGAAGAAAAAAGGGAAAAGGACTTTGAGAAAAGAGGTTAGTGGAAAAAAAGTAAATGGTTAGGTTTAACAAGGGTAATCCATTCAAAAGATGGCAAAATGGGAAGCATATATATATATATATATATATATATATATATAGTTATATATTATTTCTTTTGTGATTGGGATTCTGACACTTATCTTGAAATGAAATAAAATGGATTGGAATAATCCCAATATTCAAAATTCAATACCATTCAACTTTGGTTTTATGTATAATATACATTTCTTTCACATAAATGTGGATCTTATGTGTCAATGAGCCAATATTAGGATAAGTTCGGGCTCAAAGCAATCCCTATGGGGGCACCTTTTGGTTGTGAGATGCTCATTTAACCTCCGTATTTATCTTTTCTTATTTAGCTGGGTGCACTGTATTTTCAAAAGCTTCCTGTTGAACCGGATTCTATTTCAATCCATGGTGGCCCAATTGATATAACAATAATAATGTCTTTAGTCAACCGGTAGAATACATCGCATCAACCTAGGATTATCAATGTATTACTTTAATTTACCTATTCCACACTATAATTATTGTTAAATATCAATCATCTCAACAGCTCCTCTCCTAATAAGTTAATATGGTTAACAAGATACAATTGAATATCGAGTTGAGTTTCTTGACTTTTACTTGCTCTTTCTCAAAAAAAAAAAAAAAAAAAAAAGGTCCTTGAAATGTCATTTATTTATACCAAATTGCCGTGTCATGTTTCGGGTAGAGTTTCTTGACTTTTACTTGCTCTCAAGTCCTTGAAATGTCCTATCAAAAAAAAAAAAAAAAAAAAAAAAGTCCTTGAAATGTCATTTATTTATACCATATTGCCGTGTCATGTTTCGGGTAGAGTTTCTTGACTTTTAGTTGCTCTCAAGTCCTTCAAATGTCCTATCAAAAAAAAAAAAAAAAAGAAAAAAAAAAGTCCTTCAAATGTCATTTTATATATACCATATTGTGTCATGTTTCATATGTTCACTAATAAATTAATTAAAATTACAATTAAAATTTTCTAAGCATTTTTATTATCTATATAGAATGTGTCTAAATGTATTAAAATATAGCCGCTGTTAATAAGACAAAGGTGGCGGCTATTGAAAAGAAACCTTCTCATCATTTTCCATGACCCAACTTTAAAAGTATTTCCTTTGTGTATCAATATGCCTGACACTCCCTGGATATGTAAGAAAGATAAAAATTTCCAACATCTTAGCTAAATCTCAGTAATTAGAGTCAAGGAACAAGATAATCTATTTCAGTTGAGAAATGAAGAAAGTTTATTTCACGGTTTGAATTTTATTTTCTGAAGCTGAAAATTTACTAACATTATTTAAAATTTTAAATGATGTGATATTAAATGCATCTTTAAATTTTTAATATTTAATATGAATCATGAAATTGGTTCAATTCAAATGTAGAGGATCCTAATATTTTTAAATAAATTAATTTAATAGTTGTAAGAAGGGATTTGAACCATAGACATTTTCATTTGAAACACTAAAATGTGATAATTGAATTACAAGACTCTTGACATGATTCTAATTCTCAAAGTGATTACTTTTTCCTTGGTTTATAACCAAGGTTTATTTATGGCTTTAATGGCAGCGTAAAGAAATGGTAATAAGTCATAGTATAGTTGTGTCATAGACCATACCATGCTTGATCAAGGTTATACGGAAGTTTATGTACACAACTCTTTTATTTTATTTTAATTATAATAATTTATATATTGATATGTCAAGTTTTGATTAGTGAATAATAAATTAAGAAGGTGATACAGGGATGGACCTTTAAACTTATTACTAATTACCAGTCACGACTTATCACCTTAACTTATTAAATAAGTTTTGTCCCTAACCAAATTGTAAACAAGGTGTTTTTTTGGATCACCACCTTTGTATCGTAATTATACAAACGAAGACTTACTATTGGAAAGCCTTTGGATTTCTTCTTAAGATGCAGGTTTGATTAATGTGAATATGCAAGATGGGTTTTTTTAACATTATTAATTGTGGGTTTTTTTTTTTTTTTTTTTTTTTTTGTCTCCATCATTGAAAAACAACTGAAAAATGAATGCATCATTGGGACGAAGTTTCATGCTTGAGTAGATTGACACGCAAACCAAGCTTAATATATATATATATATATATATATATATATTTTTTTTTAAACTAATACGAATACTTTTACAAAGATCGATTTGCTCTTTCCATTATAGTTTGTTAGTTTGTTTGTTTGTTTTTTTTTTTTTTCCAAAATCCTTATTCTTCTGGTAGGAAATTATCCTTCGCCTAATGGTAACACCTAAACGTACAGTAACGTTGACAGGGCAGGCTAAATGCATAGAAAATTTGTAATAATGGCGAATATGAAAACAGCATGCGCAAGATATATAAAGTAAAAATGGGAACCAATCGCACTCGTAAATTCATGCTAATAAGCTATGTTGGAGTCTCGGACAGCAATATGTTGTTCTCACTGTAGGCTAATGAAACTTGTAGTGTCTTACATGTACTGTACATGTATATATATATATATATGTATATATATATATATATATATATATTAAAATAACTAATAAAAATTTGGAAAAGTCAACTGGATATTGTTTTAGAAAATATTTTTAGAAATTTTTTTATGGAAAAAAAAAAAGAAAAAGTAACTAATTTATTTTACAACGTTTTATATTTCTTATTGTTATTATATAAGTCCAATGGATTTAGGCCCATAATATAGGTTATTTGTACATCACACCCTATCTACCCTTGTATATTATTATACACAATTTAATATACTATATTTCAGACTTTTATATGACATCAAAATAAGAGGTCTTGGGGGGTCTACATGTGAAGGAATAAATTCATCATCTCTTAATTGTAGTTTAAACTTTTAAGATAATCAGTAATTTAACACCCATAAAAGTGATATGATCAAAACTTTCTTAAAATTGTCAATTAATAAATATATTAAGGGCACAGGTTAATTCACTCATAAAAAATTATAGACTAGAAAGTCTTTCCATGTCTACGTGTGGGCGGGGTAAATGTATAATTTTGGACTTATGGTAATGGGTCAATAACACGGTAGTTGAAAGATTGGGATTTTACTCTCTAATGGCTCCTTGAAAATGGTAACAGATATTGGAATTAATGGACAGAAATTCCATTTCGGCTTCCCAAAGGCCATTCCTCTTTCCTGATTGTTTATTGCCATTGGACTCCACAATATGAATGGAAAATGCATAATGCATGGAAAATGCGATTCCTTTCCCAAATCCCCTCACATTATGAATATGATTCCCACACTGTTCAAAGTTCAAGCCCTTGTCAGCCTCATGGGGCACGAGAAATGCCATTTACAAGTCAGGTCAATGCAGATACATTTTGTCACTAACAACTTATTCAACATACTACAAACATCATTTGCATTTGCTTAACTTGTAGAAATATAGAATGTTAATTATGATTTGTTACCAAAAGCTTATACTGTTAATTAAGAGGGGACCAAAATATAACTTGTATCAAACTCACAAGCACATTAAACAGCATCATCTTGTGCATAATACATTACATGCTGACTGGACCATAAATGAAAAACACATGTCATAATATCTGAGTAGGATTAATGACAAATTAAATTACATTTGCACTTATGACGCATACACATCACCTCCACCATGTCATTAGGAATACATTAATTTTCCTTTATAGATATTATAAGATTTAAATTTATAGCATTAGCTACATAATATTTATTTTTATTTTTATTTTTTTATTTTTTATTTTTTTGCATCAAGTGAAGGCATCAATTGAGTTTTGGTGTAGATAAGATTCAAACCCAACTGAAGAGAAAATTTTTTACCAATTAAACTACTTGAAACCAACTTATAATAATTTAATTTGGTTAATTAGTAAGTTCTAGAACTTACTGATGTTGACCGACAATTATTTTCGTGGAGGCAACAGCATAGACTTTTACATGGTGAACTTGAAGTCATACTCTGCTAATCACGAAAGTAGTACCATAACTTCTTCCTGCTTTTAGAAACCTCTATAAAAAGATCACAAACCACTCCTCAAATCATTGCAGTAACAACCCAACACATTAGAAACAAGGCACACAGGAAAAGAAGTTGGTTATAGACTAAGCTATGGCTAAGATTATCAGATTAGCCATTCTAGCCGTAGCACTTTTTGCTTTCCTACAAACCACAGTTGCTGTGACTACACATGTGGTTGGAGACAGCACAGGGTGGACGGTTCCTCCTAATAACGACTTAACCTTTTATGCTGTTTGGGCTGCGAAGCAAACCTTCATTCTTGGCGACATTCTGCGTAAGTATAGATGAATAAGTTGCTAGTCTCATTTACTTTATTCTCTTTTGTTGATTTGTGGATGAATTTGGATCAAAGAGGTCTAAACTCCACCTGGGATTTTTTTCTAACTTCAATCATCTTTGATGTTTTATCAGTTTTCAACTTCACTACTGGACAAGAAGATGTAGCCAGAGTTACGAAGGAAGCTTTCTTAATCTGCAATTCAACAAACCCCATCTCTCTTATAACAGCCGGGCCAGCAAATTACTCGTTGAACTCGACCGGCGAGTACTACTTCATAGGCACCTTGAACAACAACTGTGCTCAGGGACAAAGGCTTGCAATCAACGTGACCACATCTCCTGGACCAACTGCTAGTCCTGTTCCCAGAGCAATACCAGAGAATTATACAGTCGGTGGTAACATGGGATGGATCATCCCACCACTTGGTGAAATTGCTTATATTACTTGGGCTTACAACAAGACTTACATCGTCGGAGACACTCTAGGTACAGACTTTATAATGTGATTAACTGTGATTGATAAACTATCATTTTCACATCATTCCACCACATCTTTCTATAACTCACAATTGATTATTTTAGAGTTGTGACAAAAATGATTGACACAAAAGTTGTATTAAAAAGCTGTATATAAACTGCATAAAATACTTTTCTTTTACAGCAAGAAATGAAGAAAGATTGCAACCTTAAATTCTTTCATATTCAACAAAAATACTTTGGGGGAAAAAAAAAAAAAAACATTAAACAAATTTTGTAGGTAGAAACCCAAATAAGAAATTATATCTTCCTCTATCTCTAAGCCAATTCTTGAACGTTTTTGCAGTGTTCAACTTTTTGAATGGATCAGATGACGTTGCCTCGGTGACCAAAGAAGCTTATAACAGCTGCAACTTGAGCACAAGTCTAGCACTTTATAACAATAGTCCTGCATATATCACCCTCAAGACCACCGGCGAGTATTTCTTCACCAGCACCTATCAATACCACTGCGCCTTGGGTCAAAAACTAGCCATTAACGTCACTGGCTCCGGCACCGCCTATCCACCTTCCAGCTCCGCCAACTCTCCTTCAGGTTCACATGGTCCCACCGCTTCTCCTCCATCAGGGAGTACTAGTGCTGCCCCGTCCAGGATTTCCGGTGGTTATTTATTCGGCCTCTTGACCATTGCCATGGTTGTATTTTATTGATTTTTACCAGTTCATGGTTTGAGTATGGTTGACTTTGTTCTTTGTTATTTTGTATATTTACGATCGTATCATATGTTTTATACATGTACACTTTGAGGATGTACTATCCATTCTATTCAGTTTATACTTTAAATAAAGATTCTGTTTGTCTTTAAACATTCCTCACTATGATTATTATGCTATTTTTCTCTAAGCTTAGTTTAAAGCTGCAATAAATCCTACGGATGTAGATCAGTTGAACTATCTAGTCAATTTAATTAAGTGCCTCGTGAGACATTTGATCCAATTATTTTCTGGACAAGGTTTTCCTTAAGTTAATTTTTATACGTTATTCTTTCTTCTGGTACTATATGGTTTTATAATGCCTAATTATCTGTCAATATAAAGAGAACCATAGGTCCTACAACTAGCTTCACTTAAATATCTCTTGTCATCACAATCCAAATTCAACTCAAAGATCAACATCCTATCAAAATAGAGGTCACTATTTATTTATTTATTTATTTTTTTAAATCACCACAAACCATTACATTTCACAATAAATAAAACCACCATTCATCCGATTACAAGTTCAGTCCATTAACATCAAATCTACTAATTAAACAAAAGAATCACATGTACAATATCAACTTTTAACCTAGAATGTTTTACTATTTCCAACTCCATAAAAAAGAATTGGAACTTAAACTTCTAATAGTAAAAATATCACAAAATACATAATGAATATCACTTTCAAATTAAACCTATGAGAATCCCACCAAAAATCAAACATCTCTTATATGATTTTACTGTCACGCCCAGGTACGAAGGGAGACTTTGACCATTGGGGCAATGGCCCCCAATTTTATTTTAATTTTTAAATATTAATATATACATAGGTATCAGTTTTAACAATTTTGTTGTATAATATTACATTTTGCCCTCATAACAATATCATTGATTATTTTAAAAGTAATGTTATAGTTACAAACTTTTCTAAAATATTTATACAGAGGTAGTAAGTTCTTATTAGTCTGCATCTGGACTCAGCACTTACATCATTTTTTTACTTACTAATAACCACTCACCATATTAACAATTTGTAACTCTTAACATTTTCCTCATTTTAAAGGCCTTAAAAAAATTTATAGATTTGAAATCAAAAACAAAATATACAATTCCAAAAAAAAAAAAAAAATAGTCCAACAACAAAAAATTACCAATTGTAAAGTTAAAAAAAATTAAGTTCAATCAATCAATTTTACCTAAAACAAATAACTCGATCCTTAACAAATTTTAACAAAATAATTTTGTCCTTACCTAACAACAAATGCACACATCAAAAACACAAATAAATACTAAATAAATAAACCTTTAGTGGTAAAGCAACAAGTAGCAAAACCGTCCCCTAACTTCAAATTCTGGTTCCATCCCTAATCACACCCCCAACCAACAAATAGGTTAGTCACATGACAATGGCCTTACACTTTAAATGAATATCACTTTTCTTTGGGTTTTGGACTTTATGATGACATTACTCATTGGAACTTTAGAGAAGTGATCTTAGTGCACACTTAAAATTTTCTAACTGCAAGGTTTGATATATGACTTCAAGAAAGAAAGGTTAACCATGTAACGCTTTAAATTAGCTAGCAAAGAAAGAAGACTTGCATGCGGATTTTTTTTTTTTTAAATTTTTTTTTTAATTTTAAGTGACTAGCATGCGTTGATTAGGGAATTATTTGGTTTGGCCAAAAATATAATGGTCACCTATTCTTAGTAATGGTAGTTTTATTGGCATGGAAGAACTTACACTCTTTTGGTGAATACCTCTTGGATAATTTTTTGTTGTACTTTAATTTTTGCTTAGGCTGCCTTGATTTTAAACCTAATTAGAATTTTTTTTCATGGATTGTCCAATTTAAACCGAATATTGTGATTGTTGAGGAAAAAATTTTCACACCACACAGCTTTATTTCATTGGCAACCTGCACCACATCAATATTATTATGGATTTTAGGTAAATCTATTTCAAAACCCAAAATAACTCATATTTACACAAAATAATGCCAAAGCCCATGGTCCAAAACTCATGGTGATATTTTCTCATTAAAGCCCATGGTTCAAGCTCATGACACACCATCTCATTTTCAACTCATGATCCAAGCTCATGAGTCTCATCAGGGGAACTTTGGGAGTCGTGGTTTGGAGGGCCAAGAAATATGTTTAGCAAAGCTCCAGCAGTTCAAAGTTGATAAGAGAAACATGTTGCTTGGCATGTCCTCCCCAATTCCCTGAAATTTGAAGAGTCGGTGTGCAATAGGTAACATTTGGTAAGCCTCTCATAGCACATCACACTTAAAATGATAAAACTCTCCATTGCTCTTTACCAAAAACTTAATTTTCATCATATAATCTAATTGTATTATTTCATAGAAATTATATTATTATTTTCATTTAAATCAATGCCCTTCTTGCACTCCAAGTTTGGTCGCAAGACAAAGAGACCAAAATTACATCTTTAAAGCTTCATCAAATATTAACCAACTAGTTTATTACATGCTAAAATGTATTGTATGAAATCATGGACTAAACATATATTTTTCCAAAAGAGGAAACTTAGCCAAAAGTACCAGCAGCAGCTCCAATAGAAGCTGCCTTAACTCCAACAGCAACTGCACTAGTTCCAATAGCAACTTAGGTAGTTGATACATGTCACAAAATGACATCATTGGCCCATTAATGGTCAATCCCAGCAGCTACTTGCTATACCATACCATTTTCAGCCAAACCATTAATTTAATGCTGAATATTTTCCTCCAGCAGAAGATATCATTCAGATGATATCATCCAGCAGTGTTAGCTGCTGCAACAACTACTACTGTGCAGTTGACAGCTGTGTTAGCTGTTGTACAGCTATGACTGACAGCTATGACTGACAGCTATAGCAGCAGCTCCAACAATGTAAAATCTCAGAATTTCCTCTTTCAACTAAAAATAAAAACTCAACTAAGGAAATCATTTACTTTTGCAAAGAATTTTTCTTATTTGCTGATTATTCCTTCAACCAAGTCCCACTTAGTTACATACTTGGCCCTATATAAAGAGGACCAAGCCATAACAACACAAGACACCCATGGCCCTTCTACCCATCTCTCCCACACTCTATTATTTTGAAATATCATTCATTTTGCTGCCATATACACATTTCCATACTTCTCCATCTCTCTTACAAAATTTCTTTTCTTAGATAACACCTATTACACACCACTATCCATCTCTCCCACACTCTATTATTCTAAAATATCATCATCTTGTTGCTCATATCTTTAAACATTTCCATACTTATCCATCCTTCTTAAATAACAATAACATACCACTATCCATCCCTCCCTCACTCTCTTATTCTGAAACTTCATCATTTTGCTGCCTATAAACACATCTCCATATCTTTCTCAATTTCTCTTACAAAATCTATCTTCTTAGAAAGCAACATAATTCATGATATAACATGAAAAACTACTCCAGCAATAACTATAAACTCATGTATTTACTATATTTAACCTTCATATTATCCATCTCATACTTCCATATATTTTACAAATACATTCCTCACAAACTATCCATACATACTTCCCACATATGTTTCTAATATATCTTACAAACACCATATCTCCCAAAACACATATATTTCTTACCATCTCCATACATCTTAAAAGATACCAAACACTCTTCCAAGAACATATTACAAAAGCCCTTCTCACGGAAGGCATATGAATATCAAATACTAAAAGTCCTTCTCCTAAAAGGCACAATGATTTCATATTAAAGTCATTCCATGGAAGAAATAATTTTCTAATACTAAAAGTCCTTATAAAAGGCAATATCACTCATATTTGACTAAAAACTAAAAGAGTATTACATGGGGAAAATCAATTAAGTGCATGATAAAGAGGATAGACTTAACCAACCTATGCACATGGTTGGACAAATTGTCTCTCCCTTCAGTTGCACCAATTTTTCCACTTCAATCATGAAATCACCATGAAAGGACTTGTAATATTATACTGTGCCGTTGGACTCACATTATCATACTGCTGGAATGTTATTAGTCCATTGATGTTATACGGCTGGAGCCGCAAATCACATAAAGATAAGTCATTATGTCTTTATTTCTAAATTTACATTATTGAATATATTTTACTTCATTATCATTGTACTGTTGAACTTATGTTATTATGCCGCTGGAATGTTATCAGCTCACTGACGCTATACGGTTGAAGCCACAAACCATATAAAGTGATGCTATAGTTGGAACCATAAACCATACAAAGATAATGTAGACACTCAATTTTGCACCCATGATTTAATTAAGGAGAATGACTTGAATGACCATCCATGTACCACATATTGCATCACATGCATCTATTGGTTCTTGCATTACATGCATCAACTTGTCTTTGCATTATATGCATTAATTCATTCATCACATATCATAAAAAAGATCTTGAGATTCTAACGGTTGCAATGGTATTTTTGGTTTTCAAATCGGGCCATCGAATTGAAAGATATCGCATGATCAAGTTTGCACGGTCAACATGCATTGTGTCTAGGTAAGGTCGACCACACATGATTAGTTTAAATTAATTCTGATTGGTTAAACCATTAAAATTAATAAAATAATTCTGTGATTGGTTAATAATTAGTATTTAAAATAGAATTGCATGCATAGGAATAAAATGGATGATTGGATAACAATAAAATTGTGGATAATCTAAACTTTATCAAGATTTATTTTAGGGTGTTAATCTACAAGATAATTGTTCTTAAATATCCTGAATTATCTAGAAAAGAGATGAAAAATCATAGACGGAGGATGAAAACATGTCTAGGTACAAGGATTGGCCAAAAAACTCTAGAAGAGGAGTCCAAACGGCACCCGAATATGAAAGAACGATCGGAGTCCAAAGGTCAATTCAGCACTTATCAAGTTTGCACGGTCAACATGCATTATGTCTAGGTAAGGTCAACCACACATGATTAGTTTAAATTAATTATGATTGGTTAAACCATTAAAATTAATAAAATAATTCTGTGATTGGTTAATAATTAGTGTTTAAAATAGAATTGCATTCATAGGAATAAAATGGATAATTGGATAACAATAAAATTGTGGATAATCTAAACTTTATCAAGATTTATTTTAGGGTGTTTATCTACAAGATAATTGTTCTTAAATATCTTGAATTATCTAGAAAAGAGATGAAAAATCATAGACGGAGGATGAAAACATGTCTAGGTACAAGGACTGGCCAAAAAACCCTAGAAGAGGAGTCCAAATGGCACCCGAACACGAAAGAACGATCGGAGTCCAAAGGTCAATTCAGCACTTTTGGAGTGCCGAACGGCACTCTAAAAGGTCTGAATTTCCATGTATTGCGCTTTGGCCCAACGGCCCGGGTGACGATAATGCATACCCTTTTTTACTTTTTCGCAAAAGGATGCGTTCGGATTCAAACCCTAATTGTTCATACCTATTTTTTAGAGCCCTCTAACCTCTATAAATAAAGACTGAACCTCATAACTCAGCACTTTTTTTCTACGCTCTAGGAGGCATACGTTTTAGACTCTCGAATTACTCATATTTTCTGATCCCTTCTCTAGGTATTGTTGCTGAAATTAGGGTTTTTAGGTTTCAAAGAGAATTGAATAAATTTCTTTGAACCCTAAAACATCCTCTCAAGAACAAAGTGTGCTCATGCAAGAGGTTCTTTTCTAACCCTTTTTTTTCATGCTTTTCTTAATCATGATGATGCATGTTTAATTGTTTTAGATATTCATATTCTACCTTGTTAATTTAGTTTATGAAAATATGTTCATTGACGTAATCTATTTCTTAGTTTTAAAGATCTGCATGTAATCAACTCTTTTTCTTCAAAATAAAAAGGATTTGCATCTTCCTTAGATGCAGATCTGAATTTTTCTTCAAAATAAAACTGACCTGCATCTTCCTTAGATGTAGATCTGAATTTTTCTTCACAATAAAATGGATATGCATCTTCCTTAGATGCAGATCAGAATTTTTCTTCACAATAAAGCGGATCTACATCTTCATTAGATGGAGATCTGAATTTTTCTTCACAACAAAACAAATCTACATTTTCATTAGATGTAGATCTAAATTTTTCTTCACAACAAAACAGATCTACATCTTCCTTAGATGTAGATCTGAATTTTCTTCACAATAAAGCGAATTTGCATCTTCCTTAGATGTAGATCTAAATTTTTCTTCACAATAAAGCGGATCTACATCTTCATTAGATGTAGATCTGAATTTTTCTTCACAACAAAATAGATCTGCATCTTCCTTAGATGCAGATTTGAATTTTTCTTCACAACAAAACGGATTTGCATCTTCCTTAAATGTAGATTTGAATTTTCTTTAATCAAAATTGATTTGTATCTTCCTTAGATACAGATCTGCTTCTTTTTTTTTTTTTTTTTAATACATGCAAATTTTTTGAAATAAGAAAAAGTTAAAACATAATTGTGTTTGTGATTGTTTTATTTAATTCATGTTGCATGAATTGAAATTATGAGTGAAACTCTCTTCTTAAAAAATCTTTTTTTCATTCTTTTAAAATATATAAAAACAGATTTGATTTTTCTATTGTCAACCCCCCCCCCCCTTTTTATCATAAAACAGATCTAATCTTTTATAAATTAAAAAACTATTCTTTTAGTTCTTAAAAACAGATCTGATATTTTTCAAATCAAAAGACTTTATTTTATGTAATAAACACAGATCTGAATCTTTTTATCTCCAAAAACCACTTTTCTCCACATACTACAAAACAGATCTGGTATTTTGACAAATCAAAATCCATTTTTTTTACTAATCAAAACAGATCTGATTATTTTCAAAATTAGAGTCTTCATTCGTAAATAAATTTGTGTGATCTAATTTTTGTTTCACATGTTCAACATATCATTCATGACATGCATAAAATGGTACACTAGTCACAAGAGTCTAGAAGACCAGACTTTGTCTAGGCGAAATGGGTGCCTAACACCTTCCAATTTTGTACCCTAGCCTTCGAATTTAGGTCTTTAGTTAAGTAGATCTAGTCTTGTCTTTATTTTTATTTTGGGTAGAATGTAACTAGGAAAAAAAAAAGCCATGTATTTTGGTAGTTTGTAACTAGGACCCAAAGCCATGTAATTTTTCAATTTTTCCAATTATGTAAAATTTTTTTTATTCAATTAATGAAGAGAACAATTCAATCATGTATTTAGTTTTTCTTATTTTTGTGTATAAAAATAAGTGGCGATTCCATACCACTTACCCAAAAAGAGAGGTGCCCTTCAAAGCACTCCAAAAATCTCTCTTTTTTGAGAGTCACTTTCGAGGTCTCTCACAGTGGCGACTCCACTGGGGATGTCGAGGGCTAAGTTTCGTATTAGACTTAAGTGACCAAATGTGTACCTTTGTGTTTGCATGATCTTGCATGGTATAGTTGATTGTTTATTTATGTTTGATAGGATGTTGTATGATATTTTAGTGTATGATAATTTGTTGTTTGTATTTTTTGTTAAAATCTTTCCCTAACTGTCATAGTGTGTGCCATCCAAACAAGATGTATCACCCATTTTCAACAATTTTGTGGTGGTAGTAACCATGGATCACTAGTCTTCATTAGATTCGGGAATCCAGTGGTGAACTCACCAGCTCATAGCCCAAAGTCATTGGATCATTTCCTGATGACTGTAAAGAACAAACCATGCCATTTTGACCAATGCAATGTTCATTACATTACAAGTTGGGAGGTGTAACGTCCTAGCTATGGGAAACAATGAAACAACAAACCCACCCTACAACATAATGACTTAGAACCTACCTTTAGGTCGGTCTCGGTTAAAATTGCATTGCATGTTGTGTGTGTTTGTTTTGATTGATTGATGGATATGGATGGGGTCTTAGCCCGACCAAGCTTGTCATTAGGGGAGATTCTGGTCAAGATCTGAAGGAAGGCTGCAAAGAGAACCTAAGCCCGACACTCAAGATAGTAGCTCCAATTCCAAGCCCGTCACTCCCATCACAATATTAAAGCCTTTAAGCATAGAAGAGACTCCACTGCTGCAACATCACAATCCCATCTTTCACCTCTAAGACAGTTCAAGCCACAAGAAGTTTGAAGCAAGCAATATGGCAGAAGAGGGAGAACATCCAAACACAGAGGAACCCATGAACACCCAAGAGTTACTCAACACTATGGTAGCTAGTCAGATTCAGCTGAGGGAAGACATGAATCGTATGATGCAACAATTTTAGAATTCAAAGGGTAATCAACAAGAGGACAAGACTGATCATAATCCACCAGCCCTAGAGAATGAGAAGAAGATTAATGAGAGGATGAATAAAATGGAGAAGATGATTAGAAGAGCTCGTAAGATGGAGGAACTTATGGACTACGACTCTCTCTCCCTATTCCCCAATGCAAAGTTGCCACCCAAGTTCAAGATGCCAATCCTAGATAAGTTTGATGGGATCAGTTGCCTAAAGTCCCATCTAAAGATGTATATGAGGGCTATGTAGCCTTTAGGTGCGACCGAGGAAGTACTTGCTTAGATGTTCCAAAACACACTGACCGGAACCGCTCTTAGGTGGTTCCTTAACCTGGATGATGCAAGAGCAAAAAGTTGGGAGGACATCTGCCAAGAGTTTCACAAGCAATACAAGTACAATATGGAAGTGGATATCACAAGGAGGGACCTTGAGACTACCAAGCAAGAGCCAAAAGAATCCTTCTCTACTTTCATTACCAAGTGGAGAGCCAATGTCGCACAAATGATGAGTAGGCCAAGTGAGGAAGAGCAGTTAGCCATGGTTGTAAAGAATTTATTGTCTGTATACCATAAAGACTTGTTTGCACAATATTTTCCCAATTTTAAAGCTTTAATTGTTGTTGGAACCCAAATTGAGGATGCTATAAATAATAGCACTATAAAGACTGATGACCTTCCAAGGTTTAAAAAGAATGTAGGGTCTAATTCTGAAGTTGCAGAAATTTCCAATATTCATAAAAATGATCCTTATCAGTTGATTGCGTCCATTGCACCTGTGCAAGTACCCTAAGGGCCTACACCTAAGAGAGAATTTCATGAGTTGTATATGCCCATGAGCCAAGTGTTTGATAAGCTAAAAGCAAAAGGGTTACTAAAGTCCTCAGACCCAAGACCAATTCCAAACCCCTTGCCCTTAAGGTTTGATGTGAATAAAAGATGTGCCTACCACCAGGTCCCTGATCATGACATTGACCTTTGTTTCACCCTTCATCATGCAATTTAAGACTTAATAGACAACAAAGTGATTGCGCCGCCTACAAGGCTCAGCATCACTAACAATCCTTTTCCCAATTACAATTTTGGGAAAGAACCAAGGATTAATTGCTTGATGATTGAAGAAAAAAATAAGGAAGACCCGTCCAACTTGATCTATGACCTACCCGAGTGCTTCATGATGACATGGGAAGAATTAATGGCTAGGACCTCTACTACCACTGTGTGATATGACATATGAAATGAAATACCAAAACAAGAAAACAACCAATCATCCACAAATGAGGGGAGATACTTCAAACCCCAAAAGAATAGCCAAGCACCTACAAATGGGGGGAGACACTTCAAACCCCAAGTAAATGGCCAAACACTCACAAATGGGGGGAAACACTTCTAACCCAAGAGAATAGTCAAGCACCTACAAAGGGGGGGAGACACTTTAAACCCCAAGTAAATGGCCAAACACTCACAAATGGGGGGAGACACTTCAAACCTCGAGACACTAATCCTAATGACTCAACTAAAATTGCCCATATCACAAGGAGGGGAGACACTTCAAACCCCCATATCTAGAGACTGAAAACCTAGTGGAAGCTCTGAATAGATCTACTCAATAAACACCTACCGAGAAAGATGAAGTTCTCAAGAAACTACAGAAGACACAAGCTAACATATCCTTATGGGGTTTACTTATGGCCTCATACAAACACCGACAAAACCTAGTAGACCTGCTCAACCAAATCCAAGTCCCTACAAACCACAACCTCCCAGGATCTAAATGCTATGATCGGGACCATCAATAGAGAACTCACAATTTCCTATTCTAACAAGGATCTAACCAAGAAAAGGAAACACCACAACGATTTGTTGCATATCACTGTAGATTCCATGGGGAAGAGGATACCGATGGTTTTGGTAGATGATGGAAGTGCCTTGAGCATGTGTCCTTTAAAGACTGCTAATTGCCTTGGCTTGAGCATTGAAGACTTTGTGCCTACTGATCAACATGTGAGGGCATACGACAACAGTAGAAGAGAAGTCTTGGGAACCATAATATTAGAGCTTAGCATCGGACCGATGGTCAAGAAGCTGGATTTTCAAGTCCTTAATATAGCCTCATGCTTCAATATGCTCCTTGGGCGACCATGGATCCATGAAAAAGAAGCCATACATTCTTCCCTATATAAAAAGGTTCGGTTTCCACGTGAAGGGCTATTGTGACCATCTATGGGGATACTTTGACTGTGCCTAAAGTTTTTTATGGTATTGATTCTGAGAAAGAGCCATTGACTTTGGATGGCTTTGAGATTGAGAGGCCTGGTTTTGAAAAAAGAGAAGATGAAGTTGAGAAGATCTCAATGGAATCCGCTTCTTATGGTAATAACAATGTGGTAGCAATGATGAGAAGAATGAATTACTTTCCTAGGATGAATTTAGGGAGAGCTGTGAAGAAGCCAACTGTTCTAGACTTGGCAATTCCTACTGCCACACTACCTTTTAGGCTGGCTATAAGCCCACTGATGATGATTTGCTAGAAATGGAAGTAAGAAGGATGGCTTAAGCCAAAGCCAAAGCAAAAGGACTTCCTTGTCCTTCAGAACCTCTGAAGCCCTACACTCCTACATTGAATGGGAAGTTTGTAAAAGTTGGAGAAAGTCAACATTATTGGGGATTCCCTGAGCCATGATTTGATCCTGTAACAAGAATAATGGTGCCTGGGTTCGAGGTACTACTTGATTGCAACAACAAGGTTCCAGAATTGAAAAAGGAAGATACAATTTGGGTTCCTACTAATTGGGTTGATCACATGGATCCTGATGCCATAACGATACTCCTTGGAGATCTTATTTGCAATATAGAAGAAGACGAATATTGGTAAGGTTGCCAGCATACATTGAAGAGTCTGTATGAACTAAGAGCCAGTGATAGAGATGAGGAAGGGGGAACAACCCCTAGTGATGATGTAGATGGAAGTGAAGACAAGAGTGATAGTAGCAGTGACAACAACAGCAGTGACAGTGGACATGATGATGATGATAGCAGCACCGATAGTGATAACAACAGTAGTAGAAGTTATGATAGTCCATACAGTAGAGATGATTAGGGTGAACCCCTTAGTGATAGAGAAGATGAAGGTGCTGACCTATTCTATAAGGAATATGACAGTGATGTGAACTATTATGATGAAGACATAGAAGATGATGCTGAAGCTGACAGGTGGAGCGACACTGATAGTGATCGATACAGGCTGATAAATGTGTTAGAGAATACAAGAGAGGAGAATGCACAAGCTAATCAAATGTATTATAATGAAAATCCCTATGGGCATCTTTCAGATTGGAGTGATATCACTAATGTCAGTTCAAGGTTTGGCCCTAGGTATGATAAGCATGGAAGAGAAGTTCCATAATTGGGGTCGTATTATGATTCAGAACCAAGTACACCAACCCTACATATTGAAGAGGAGGATGACATAGATGCCAAGCTGGCCGCTCTAGACCAAAAACTAATGGTCTATAGTCTCAGAATCATGACACTTGAGAATGCTGAATGTAATGAGGAGAAAATAGAAGAAAGTAAGTCAAAATCCTCTAACTTGGGCAACAAAGACAAACACGATCTATTTGATGAATGGATGGGTAGCATACGCTTTTGTGACTGACAAGCCTATAGACATGGAGGTTGAAGAAGAAGATACAGATTATATGGATGTAGATCCCATAGTACTGATGCTGAGGGAAGAAAGAGTTTACTGGGAGCCACCTACCATTGTGGAAGCCATGACTGAGTTGAAGAACTGGGCATGGGAGGGAACCGCCCACCCCATGGAGGACTCTGAGAGGAAGATCAAGAGCGTCAAGTCAGTCACCTTTGCCAAGAAGATCAAGACTGTCAAGCCAGTCACTCCTGCCAAGAACATTGTTTCCGTTCCTATTGAGTCTATTTCTGCTAGTGTTTCTATTCATGTTAAGTCTGTTTGTGATAGTTTTCCAGTTGAGTCAGTTGAGTCTATAGGGTTTGTTAAAAACTCTTTCCCTTTTAATATGATTTCTGATTCTGCTTATTTGCTAGCTTTGAATGTTTTTATTTCTGAAATTGGTAAAGAAACTCTTAATAATAAGGAATTAAAACATGGATACCTAGAACCTATAAAAGAAGAAACCCAACCCATTAACCTGGGAACTGATGATGAGCCCAAAATGATCCAAGTAGGCAATACCCTAACTGCCTCAAAGAAAGATGCATTAGTGGCACTGCTAATCGAATTCAAGGAGATCTTTGCCTGGTCATATGAAGACATGCTTGGGATTGATACATATATAGTACAACATTGCATTCCAACAGATCGCAGAAGTTAAGAAGAATGAATCCAAAGGGGAATAGAAGTTGATTTTGACAAAATCAAGGCATTTGTAGAGATGAAGCCTCCAAGAACTAAAAAGGAGATCCGAGAATTTCTGGGGAGGATATAGTACATCAGCAGGTTCATAGCCCAACTCACTATGACATGTGACCAATTTTTCGACTACTAAAGAAGGAGATCCTAACAGTGTGGAATGAATGATGCCAAGAGGCCTTTGAAAAGATCAAGAGTTATCTGATGAAACCACCAATACTTGTCCTGCCAGTTCCTGAAAAGCCATTGTTGTTGTAGCTCACCACTATAGATACAACAATGGGGGATTTACTTGCTCAATACCTAGAGGAGACTAGAAAGGAGAATGCAATTTACTACATCAGCAAGAAGATGTTGCCTTACGAAGAAAAGTATTCACCATTAGAGAAGACATGTATAGCACTCGTATGAGCAACTCGTAAATTCAGACATTACATGGTTGCTTACAATGTTCTGTTGATTGCAAGAATGGATCCATTGAAGTACCTAATGGAAAAACCTATGCAAGATGGAAAGACTGCTAAATGGGTTTTGCTTCTGTCAGAATTTGATATTAAGTATGTGACTCAAAAATTTGTGAAAAGGAGAGCAGTTGCCAATCACCTAGCCCATTGTTCACCAGAAGAAGCCGAAGAGATCCAATGAGACTTTCCAGATGAAGACATCATGGGGATTAAAGTAGAATCATGGAAGATGTATTTTGATGGAGCAACAAATTAAAACGGAAGTGGAATTAGAGTTCTCTTAATTTCTCTAAAAGGGATACACATTCCATTTTCTGGCAGAATGTTTTCAAAAATGGGTAGCAAAATTCAACAAGATCCAATATTAGTATGTGCTGAGGGTGCAGAATCAAATTGCAGATGCTTTAGCAACCATGACATCCATGATGGATGGGCTAAAAGAAGATAAAGCTAGACCGATAGTGTTGGAACAAAAAGAAGAACCAGCCTACTACATGGCAATAGAAGAAGATGAGGAAAAGAATGAAGAGGGTGAATGGTATTCAGATATCCTACAATACCTCAAGGATGGGACATACCTGGAGTCTGCAGACAAGAATGATCAGTTAACCATTCGAAGGTTGTCCACTAATTACATCATTTGTGGATAAAAGCTTTACAGAAGATCATATGATGGAATTTATCTCCTTTGTGTAATCGCTAAGGAAGCACAACAAATAATTGAAAAGGTTCATGAGTCAAGTTATGGGCCATATATGAATGCACACATGTTGTCAAGAAAGATAATGAGACGGGTTACTATTGGACTATCATGGAAGCCGACTGTGTGGCTCATTTTCGAAAATGTCATCAATGCCAAGTCCTTGGAGATTTGAAACATATGCTACCCATGCCACTACATACTATGACATCACCCTGGCCATTCTTTACATGGGAAATAGACATTATTGGGAAGATCCACCCAACAACATCCAATGGCCATGAATTCATACTTGTAGCCATTGATTACTTTACTAAATGGGTAGAAACTGCTTCATACAAAGTCCTGAATTCAAAGAAGGTTGCTTAGTTCATTCAAACCAATATCATCTACAGATACGAAGTACCATATGAAATTATCTTAGACAATGGACAACATTTTAAGGGAGAAACAAAGAAGCTACTATGACAGTTCAATATTAGACAGCACAAGTCTTCACCTTACCGCCCTTAAACCAATGGAGCAGTTGAGGCTGCTAATAAAAATATAGGGCGAATCTTGAAGAAGAGCACAAAAAACTACAAGGACTGGCACCTATAGTTTCCCTATGCACTTTAGGGGTATAGAACATCAATTCGATCTTCCACAAGAGCCATTCCTTATTCATTGGTTTATGGGATGGAAGCAATCCTTCCCATTGAGATGGGTGTCCATTCATTAAGGACAGTATTAGAAGGTGAAATCCCTGAAACAGATTAGTTACAAAGAAGATACGATCAGTTGTGCATGCTAGATGAGAAGAGACTCAAGGCCTTGTATCATATTCAAGGATATCAGAGGAGGCTTAGGAAAGCTTTTGACAAGAAAGTAAGAACCAGAGATTTGAAGTTGGGGGATTTAGTGTTGAAAGAAATCTAAGCCTCAGTTGAAGATGCAAACGGGAAATTCAAGCAAAATTGGGTAGGCCCATACATCATCAAGCAGATATACTCTAATGGAGCAGTAAGATTGATGGACTTAGATGCAAACCCTTTCACTGAGCCAACCAACATGGACCAACTGAAGAAGTACCACGTTTGAAGTGGTTGCAAATTATGTTGTTTCCTTTCTTAAAATTGACACACAAAAAAAAAAAAAAAAATGAAAGAGATAGGTTGAAAACTCGAAAGGCCAATCTATGCAAAAGGAGAGTTAAAAAAAAAAGAGAGTGAGAGCATGCTAGGTTGAAAACCTAAAAGGGAAACCTAGGAAAAAGTTAATGAAAAAAAAAAAAAAACATCATCATCATCAATGAACTACGTGATGACCTGATCCTTTTATCAAGGGGGTACGTAGGCAACCATGCATTGGTTCGGTCACAATTTCCCAAAACCCACCATTTGCCCATTAACCAAAATTACCAAAAATTCAACCATCCCATTAAATTGTGTCATTACACAAAATCCAAGAACCCAAAACCTAAATCAAACCATAAAAATTCCAAACCTCAAAAGCCTACACTTCAAATAGAATCCCTAATCTGTAAACCCTAAATAATTCCTAAACATAAGAGTTTTTACATCAACTTTTAAATAAACATGTTCAAAGCCAAAAAATAAGAAGGTCACCTTGTCTTCAATCTTTTCTTTTTTTGTTGATCATTGATTTCTTCTATGATAGGTACTTTGTCATCATTGTCCCTTCTTTTGAATTCATAGTTGTCTTAATTAGGTTTTTCTCGGTTGTCTTTGAGAAACTGATTTCTCATAGCAACCATCTCAACTTCCTTGTCAACAATCTTGTTCACCAACTAGTTAGAGTATTCTGTAGTCATCTTGTGAAAGTGAACCTTGACAAAAGATTGGCCCACTCGGTCAACCATCTCTAAACCTAATTGCATGTTCTTTATAGAAGTAGGGTTTGTGTTCATAAGAGAGAAAGGTCTTCTTCTTTTTCCACTAGGCATTCCTTGCTCATATTTGAATTGCCTCAAAAAGTCTATCTCCCTTGTAGAAAGTTGCTCTCTACAATCCAACAAGGAAGATATGATCTGATCCTAGAGAACTTAGTAGAAGGGGTGGGCACTTCCACCAATAAGAGTCCCATTGAATTGAGGTACTAGATTTCTTATCTAAGAACCTCATCCAGTCACTCTCAGTTTGGCACTCAGTTTTGATTACAGCCTTGCTAAGAAAATTGCTAGGCCCATAATTACTTGTTGTAGGCTTGGCAATCATGCCTAGTCGTTCCTTTAGCCATATCTGCAAAGTCAAAGGACTCCCTAAGAAGTTTTGAGTTTCTCCACCATGAAATACGACATCTAGTCCTAGAAGAGTTTCTGCCAAGATCAAAGAAATAGGATTATTACCATCCTTAATTTGATTCACAACACTTATGGCTCTAGCGTCCACAAAACTGCGCCTTCCAAAACAAAGCAAAAGTTCTACCACCATGCATAAAGCCAAACCGAAGTTTTTTTACATATTGTTGGTCACTCAATAGGTGCGTTTGTCAATCAACCGAGAGATAATTGCACGAAGATTCACCATATAACCTTCAATCATACTATCGGTAATGGAAGTAGGAAGATCGAGAGTATCAAACAAAGATTCCTTATGCCTGGGATCACAAGAAACCACTATAGATTTTTTGCTTGGATCATAGCCCAAGATAGCAGAAAATTCTTCAATTGTTGGACAGAGTTCAGCGGTGTTAAATCGGAACACATGATCTTCAGGATCCTAGAATTTCACAACAGCACAAAGGAAGTCCCATTTGATCTTCACATTCCTCAGAGCCTTGATTCCCTCTAATTTGTAGGCTGTAAAGTTGGTATTGGTACTGAAATCAAAGCTACGAACCCATCTATTGATATCATGAATTGTTGAATGAGAAAAGTTATAATTGCTGGCCATGGATGATTTTTGCCTGTGATTATTGTGTTTTACTAACCTTCATGTAGAGATTTGTCATAGGAGAATTCATTTAAATAAGCTGCATCAAGTCCTAATCAGGTTTGAAATAGGTTTCAAAGAGTTTGTAGTTGACTAGGAGAGTATTTCATGATCACAAACAAAGTAAAAATCTTTCAAAGAATGTGAAAACGTGAAATGTACATTGGAAAAGCGTGAGGAGTCGGCCCACCATAGCATAAGCATTGCGGCATGGCCAAGTGAAAGTGCCGAATCGCACTCCAAAAGTGCCAAATGGCACTCTTCATTTGCCAAGTGGCACACAACCCCTTGGTCCTACACGCATGCAATTCCATGCAGTTTTACGTTCTCGTGTGATTTTTTAGGACCGTTTGACACTCAAAAAGATTTTTTTTAATCAAACTGGGACATTCTGACATGTCTAACTCACTTGTTTTCAAAAGTCATCACCTGCATCATTATTTTCAAAAATTGATAAAATCAAGTTTTTTTAAGACTCATAGATTTATGTTCCAAACTAGGGGCATTCGCCTACGCCTCATTTATTTTCAAAAAAAGAAGATCATCATCATCTTTTCAAAATAAATCATCATAACCAAGATTTCCAAAAAATCATGCATTCATTTTAAATTAAGGGCATTTGGCTCCACCTCATTCAAGTAAGTGCAGGTTTCAACCAAGCCAAGCAAGATAAGTTTAAATTAGTACTACAAAATTTCATCAGGTAAATTCTAAACTTGTCTTAGTTAAAGTCCCTATATGATCCAAAGGGCAAAGAGCTAAAACATGGAAAATAATGCAAGTTTGTCTAAGGAACACTTCCTTTCGGTTTACAGGAAAAATAAAAACACAGGTCATACATCATTGGGACTCCGAGTTCACCTATGTGAGGATCTCCTTGATCCACCTCTAGAGGAGCCACCTTCATTATTTCCTTCCTAACTTGCGAAAAAGCGAGGATCGTACTAATGATTTTCAAGTTCGAGGCTCCTGATCCTTTCCTCTAAAGTTCTTCTGGCAGCATCAGTAGTTGCCATTTTATGTGCCTAAAAATTTAGCAGAATCTGGTGGTAATTTCACCATCAAGCATAGTTCAAGCAAGAGATACTTAGAAAGCAACGTGGCTTACCCAGTTCGAATCATTGAGCACATATTGGGAAGATTGAGTGCGAGCCAATGACTGCAAGCCTCCAATCATCCACATGCTTTCTTCCACCAAATCCACATCAACCTGAAGCAAGTCTACTAGATTAAGAGCCATTCATTCAGTTAAGAAGAAAATAAAGACAAAGAACTGAACATTCAAGAACATACTGGATCGGGCCAAGGAACATTTGGTATGTGCTCTAGCCTAGTCAAAGGCATGGAACTATACTTTCCATCAGGATTCATCATATCATACTGCCATGCCAAAAAATGAGGATAAGTCTCCAGGAAGGAACTAGAAGAACTACTAGTATAGTGAGGAGAGGGAATCTCTTCCTCTTCCCCTCCCTTTTCCTCTCCTTCAAAAGCAGGAGGCTGGAAATCCAACATGCAAATATTGTTACCAAGTAGAAATATGGAAAAGAAATTTGCAGAACAAAATTTTGATCTTAGAAGGGAAGAGAAATACCGTTCTGCCAACCAAGTAACCTTGCAAATGATCCCGGAAAAAGTCAGAATAATTTCCTTCTACTTCTACAACAATATAGCCATCATAAGCCCGAGCAATCTCTTCATTAGCTAGAAAGTTAGCCAACCAAGCAGTGTGACAAGGAGGAGTTGGAATAATGGTAGAAGGATACACATGTTCAACTTGGGGCAGCACTCGATCACCAAGATACCAATACTTTCCATGCCCACATTCAAACAATACTTGGCGGCCATTCAGTTCTAGAGCCCATTCACACTCAGCATACCCCTCACATCCAGCCCAAGGATTTAAGTTCATCTGAAAAATCACAAAAAAGGAACTTAGAAAGAGAAAAGATTGAACCACAACTAAGTGCCAAAGATTTAAAAAGGAGAAGGAAGAAAGAACTCACATCATCAATTGTCAGATTGTCAATCACCAAGCACCAAATCTCCAAAGAACGCCTGGAGGGTATAAACAAATCATGTTTGGGAAACCAACAAAGAAATCTAGGAAAAATGCCAGCAACTTCCTCCCGAATTTTAGGACCAACTCCAAAATACTCATACATCCAGACCTAAAAAATTCACAATACCATTACCATATAGCCAAAATAATCGACACGTAACCAAAATAATTTTCACCACCAACACATAGCCAAAATAAATACTAAACCTCACCTACCATGCAAACAGAGCCCCACCCAAGCTTGAAGGGCTTCGCCTTGGGTCATGAAATGCATTATAGTAGCATAGGCCATGCCGCCCCAGTCATAATTCTAGATTTGTTCCATTTTTCTCAAGCTCCCCAAGTAGCGCAGATTCACAGTACTGCCTAAATCCGGACACAGAAAGGTCCTAATAAAAAGAAGCACCCTTTGCCACAGTCTCACATTAGGGAATATTCTCATATAGCCAAGACAAAGGAATTTTGTTACTCATTCTAGAAGGAACTACACCTAGAAGTTTTTTGAGCTCAGTTGAAGTAAAGGAATCATTGACAAGAATTCTTTTACCACCCAACCTCAAATTGGTGATAATAGAGAAGTCTTAAGGTGTCAACATTACCTCCCCAATGCCTGGAAAATGGAAGGTACAGGCAGTGTCCTAGAAGTGCTTTGCCAAGGCAAGAAGTAACTAAAGATCTTTGTACTCATGTGTCTCATGATTTAACAAAGCTTCAAAGAATTGTCAAAGCCTACTTCATTGATGATGTTTTTGATGCTAGGAGACAATGGTGCCCATGCACTTTTCAACATTTGGAGACTACATTAACTCTTGAGACTTTGCAATATAAAAGTTCATCTTATCAATTTCCATAACCAAAACCCACATTTTCCAAAAAAAAAAAAAAAAAAAAAAAAATTCTCACAACCAATGCCCCACCACCACAAAAAATCAATGCCCCACCAAAAGTTCACCACAATCAAAATTTTTCACATATCTATACACAAATACCAAATTTTTCAATAGCCATGCAAAAGATAAAAATTCCCACAAGTACATGCACAAATAAGTTCTCGCATAGCCAAAATCATAACCATATAAATTTTCCAAGAATCAACATCACATACCCAACAAAAGTTGCCCATCTCCACAAATATATCCATGCACATACCCAAAAAATTTTGCTGTGCCTATAAAACAAAGTTTACATATACCAATAAGCTTTTCCCACATACATCATGAACATATTCACATAAGCTTAACACAATTTTTTCACAATGCCAATACTCCCAAAATCCAAACCAAAGTTCATCCAACAACATCACAATTTACCTACATTGTCAAAATTCCATAAGCCACCAACATTGTCCAAATTGCACCATGAAAAAAAAAAAAAAAAAAAAAAAAAACAACAACAACAACACTTCAAGAATGCTCCAAAGCCAACATTCTCCAACATAACCAATCACACAATGCCCCAAATTTTCAAAAATGACAATATCTCACCATGAAACTTTCAATAAAACATGCAACAATATTTTCCCAAGCAAAAAAACCAAAGAAAAACTCACCTTGGTGTCTACATGACAATATGGAGCATGGGTCCTAGGGTCTTGAAGAAGTCCATCATCATCATGCCACTCAAATGTTGGATCATATTTCTTACCATGAGAAGCTAGAAAAGAAGATCCCTTGGAGGAAGAAGCCATTTTGATGTAAAAAAAATGGGTTTCACCAAAAATGGGTATGGGATGAAAATGCTCAAAACTCAAAGATATAAAGAAATATTGATGGACATGGATGGGGGAATGTGGAGAAGTTTAGAAAGGTGTTTTGTGTGAGAAGAAATGGTGAAATGAAGAAGAAAAATCAAGGGGAAGAAGAAGACCTTTGATCATCATTCTAGCAATTCCAGATCAAAGTCGAAGAAGACCTTTGATTGTCCTTCCAGCAATTCCAGATCAGAGTAGAAGAAGACCTTTGATCAACATTTCAATTCCAAATTGAAGTAGAAAAGGACCTTTGATCGACATTTCAATTCCAGATTAGAGTAGAAGAGGACCTTTGATCATCATTTCAGCAATTCTAGATCAAAGTAGAAGAGGACCTTTGATCGTCATTCCATTCTAGATCAAAGTAGAAGAGAACCTTTGATCATCATTCCATGCCAGATCAGAGTAGAAGAGGATCTGCATCTTCCTTAGATGTAGATCTGAATTTTTCTTCACAATAAAGCAGATCTACATCTTCATTAGATGTAGATCTAAATTTTTCTTCATAATAAAACAGATCTACATCTTCCTTAGATGTAGATTTGAATTTTTCTTCACAATAAAGCGGATCTACATCTTCATTAGATGTAGATTTGAATTTTTCTTCATAACAAAACAGATCTACATCTTCCTTAGATGCAGATCTGAATTTTCTTTAATCAAAACTAATTTGTATCTTCCTTAGATACATATTTGATTTTTTTTTTTTAATGCATGCAGATTTTTTTGAAATAAGAAAAAGATAAAACATGATTTGTGTCTTCCTTAGATACATATTTGATTTATTTAATTCATGTTGCATGAATTGAAATTATGAGTGAAACTCTCTTCTTAAAAAACCTTTTTTTCATTCTTTTAAAACATATAAAAACAGATCTGATTTTTCTATTGTCAAAACCCCCCCTTTTTTTATTATCATAAAACAGATCTAATTTTTTATAAATCAAAAAACCATTTTTTTAGTTCTTAAAAACAAATCTGATATTTTTCAAATCAAAAGACTTTATTTTATATAATAAACACAGATTTGAATCTTTTTATCTCCAAAAACTACTTTTCTCCACATACTATAAAGCAAATCTGGTATTTTGACAAATCAAAATCCATTTTTTTTTTTTACCAATCAAAACAGATCTAATTATTTTCAAAAGAAGAATCTTCATTCATAAATAAATTTGTGTGATCTAATTTTTGTTTCACATGTTCAACATATTATTCATGGCATACATAAAATGGTACACTACTCATAAGAGTCTAGAAGACCAGACTTTGTTTGGGCGGAATGGGTGCCTAACACCTTCCTATTCTGTAACCTAGCCTCCGAATTTAGGTCTTTGGTTAAGTAGATCTAGGCTTATCTTTATTTTTATTTTGGGTAGAATGTAACTAGGACAAAAAAGCCATGTATTTTGGTAGTTTGTAACTTGAACCCAAAGCCATGTAATTTTTCAATTTTTCTAATTATGCAATTTTTTTTTATTCAATCAATGAAGAGAAAAATTCAATCTTGTATTTAGTTTTTCTTATTTTTTTGTATAAAAAATAAGTGGCGACTCCATACCACTTACCCAAAAAGAGAGGTGCCCTTCAAAGCACTCCAAAAATCTCTCTTTTTTGAGAGACCCTTTCGAGGTCTCTCACAGATAAGTCAACGTTTCTTTATCTTTGAAATCACATTATTAAGTATATATTAACTCATTATTACTGTACCACTAGCTACAAACTACTTTAATATTATCTCACTATTTAATAAACATGGATTCACTAATACTTCATTAATGAACATATATATTAATAAATTTATCTACCATTGTTGGACATATATCATTAGGACATGATCCACCACTGAACATATATTATTCGGACATAAACTACCACTGGACATATATTACTTGGACATGAACCACTACTGGATATGTAATATTTGGACATAATCCATAGCTGGATATGTATTATTTGGACATAAATCATTGCTGGACATACATTATTTGGACATAGACATAGACCATTGCTGGACATACCTTATTGAACATGAATTATACCACAGTTGGATATGGACTATTGGACTCATCCCATTACTGGACATATGACTTTTAATTAATTACTTTCTGAAATTGGACATCACTTAATATACATAATAATGATGCTCAACTAATCATTTAATCAAAGCTATTCAATTAAACATGTTGTTTATTTATTTCAACCATTATCACCATTCTTAGACTTTGGGTTTTATTTATTTTGTAAGCTTAAAAGTGCACCGGAAGCCATTGGTTTATGCAGCCCAACGTTGAGTTCCGGATTGAACTCCCTAAAAAAATCCAAGTTTAGCAAAGCCACCCCTCCAGTGGAAGACACATGGCTATGTGCAAAAACTACCCCAACAACGACACAATTTTTTTCTTAATAGTATACTGTGATTGGTGCATAATAAAAATGATGTTAGTGATGGGCATGTGAAAGTGATTCTTTATGACTCACAACTTGACACTCCTACAAGTTGAGAAATAAATTGTCTCCTTTGCATTAGTTTATGAACTATATATAATATTATTCAACTTGTCATGACTCATGAACAACACCTTCTTTCTTGGTGTTTAGGGTCTTTTTGGTTTGAGGGGTGGAAAAGTGGAAGGACAGAAAATGATGGGAGGATGGAAAAGTGGGAGGATAGAAACGATTTTGATTTCTCTCCTTTTTGTTTGGTTGGGAGTGGAAAAGTGGAGGGATAGAAAAAGTGAGTTTGTATAAATTTATTTATACACTCTTGTTAGAAATGATGGCCAATTAAAACAAAAAAAGTGACCAAAAAAAAAGCAATCACCAAATTTATTAAAAAACAAAAATCATGTCTAGTTAAAAAAAAAAAAAAAAAACAAGGCAAATATCACACCCATAGCCCATAAAAAAGAAAAAAGAAAAGGGAACATCCTGTAGAAAAAAAAAAAAAAATGCAACATGCTTACCCCCACAGCCCAAGAAATCAAAAAAAGAGCAATGTCTAGTTGTCCAGGAAGGAAAAGAAAAAAAAATAATAGAAAGGAAAAATAAAAGAAAGAGGTAATGTGCCCAGCACATAAATAAAAACAAGGGAAAAAAAGAGAGAAAGGAACTGGATATGGGCATTTTTGTCCATTAAGCAGCCCCATTTTCTCCCTTTAGTTTTCTCTCCATTTTGGGGGGAAAATTTTTTGGTGGGCCTGGGGAGAAAACACTCAGGCCCTACCATTTATTTTCTTTCCTCCTCACCCAACCAAACACATTCAAAAAAGTTTTCCTTCCTATTTTCTCTCCAAAGTTTTCCATTCATCCTATTTCACCTCCAAACAAACACACCTTTAATTTCATTGTACAATATGAGTACCTTTGACTATTTCCTACTGTGGATTTAATTTGGTATCAACAAATAAAAGAGCAACAAGTGTCGCACTCTTGAATATCCACCTCATCAATGTCCATGTTAATTTGGGGTATGGTTTTCCTATAAACATGTTCACTCTAAGATTCGTTTGGGAGTAGCGTATTTAATTGAAACTGAAAACTTTTTACTGAAAGAATGCTAATGTATGCTTGTACCTTGAAATTTTTTTGAAAATGTGAGAAAGGTAGGAAAAAGTGAGGTTTAAAAAGTTATAATTAAAAGCTAGAAAAATTTAAAAGTTAAGCTTATATGCTCATACCAAACACACTCCTAGTATCTTTGAACCATAAATTGAGAATGATTATATGAGAAACTATTCAGTTCTCTTGTCTAACCATATATCTAGTTCTTTTAACCAAATACAAATAAATCATAGTGGGTTTAATTGACTACTTGGCGTCATTGATGACGAGTAGTGTAAAATGGTCGTTTATAAAGTGACCATCATTACTAAAGACGGCCGTCATTACTAAAGATGACCGTCATTATTAAGGACGACCGTCATTACTAAGGATGATTGTAAGCATCCATTAATGCTTAGATATAAATTCCTCACTTAAATGGCACAAGTGTAACAAATGTACAACCTTTTTAGCCATCAGCTCGTAGCTGTTATAACTAATAGGCCAAGAATGTATTGACCCCTTATGATAAATTAACTAATTGATTTAGCCAAGTTAATTAATTAATTCAATTAACATGCAAAATGCGTGGTAGCACAAACAAATCACCAATTAACTAATGTGCAGCAAAAATTAAATTGACACGGTGATTTGTTTACGAATGGTGAAAACCTACACGGCAAAAAACCCCACCGGATGATTTTAAGGTCACCACTCCTAAGAATCCACTATTATCAAAACAAGCGGTTACAAGTAAAGGAATCTCAGTACCTTATACCAACCTACAGTTGAACCCTTACCCCAATGCCCAATTGGACTTGTTCTGTAGTGACAATCTCTCCTTTTCAATGCACGACTCCCAGCATGTGACTAACCAATAGATGCGCAAATCCCAGTACACAATTTGATCACCAACTTGAGAAAGATGTTGGCTGCAAAGTTCTTCAGTTCATCACATGATGAAGATCATGAAACTCCTTGGTTACAAAACCCTAAGATGTACAAACACAAACACTTCTTCAAGAGAAAGATGAACTAGGACAAATTTTATCTCCGATCACAATTTGCATGAACACAGCTTTGCTTCACACTTGCACAACCTTTTACGGCCCTTAAAATAATCCTTATATATGTTTAGGATTATGAGAAAAGAAAGCCTAAACACATACTCACAAATTGGAATGAAATCAGCTCTGAAAAACTGAATTTCATAAACCTCGACAGATAGGGTATCTATCGAGCTAGCTGTCGAGCTTCGGGCTTCACTAGCTTTTTAAACCTCGATAGATGCTAGCTGTCGAGTTTTAAAATCCAACACTATTTCACTTGTTTCTTGGACAGACTTGCATGGCTTTAACACTTGAACTTAAGACCTTGTTCCTTGAAGCATTAAACACATCCTAGATCTACCCAATTACAAGTAAAATGTGTTTTGTCAAAGGATTAGCCAATTCTAAATTGACATATGTTCTGTTAGGTTCTAAGGAATTAGGAACTCATGTATTAGAACTTCAATGTGTAATGTTGGCAAACCATGATCAAAACATTTAGTCTAGATTTAGGCTTCTCAAAGTGTGTTTTTGTGGAAAGTTGGAATCGAGTGTATTGTAGGATTTATTATTTAAATCTACAAAGCTCGATCGATCGAAACTCATGTAGATTGTTTTTCTGCAGAATTTTCCAACTCAAGCTCAAGCCCAAGCCCAAGGCATATGACGTGTAGGGTTTTATGTTTTTCCTTAAGTATAAAAGGAAAACTCTAGCCAGGTTTTAGTGTGGTTGTTTATGCTGTGTATGAATCTCTTGTAAGATCTAGAGGTGTTTGCCTTCGTACATACTTAGTGTTATCAAGAATCAAGATTCATATCAAGAGCTTGATGAGTGTTTCTGTTGCTACACAAAAAGCTTAAAGAGAAACACAAGTGGGAGTACTTGTGGTTGCTGTGAATCCAAGAAAGAAGTAGTCCGTAGATTCAAAGCTGTCACGTGGTCGTGGTAGTAAGTTTCCTACTCGAGGTAGCAATAGGATGTTAGTGGTCTAAGTCGCTATTGTGTAAACTTCAATTCTTTCATAGTGGATCTGTTTTACCTTGAGGATAGCTAGGTTAAATTCTCCCCAGGTTTTTTACTGGTTTGGTTTTCCTAGGTTATCATATCGTTGTGTTATTTATTTTCTGCACTGTTTCAATGATATGATTTATCTCTGTTAACCTAGATCTGCATAATTTACCTAAGTTAATCACTTGGCTAAATAACTAGGTTAATCTGTTTGCGTTTAAGGGGTCTAAAAACGTATAAGTGGTATCAGAGCAGGTTAGCTCTAGTATTTAGATCATTTGATCTAAGGGTTGATTCTTGACCCCCGTTGTCATGGAATACAATCACTCTCTTGTGATCCATCTCACTTTGATGGGAACAATTATGCCTACTTGAAAGTAAGGATGAAAGCATTCCTAAAATCTATTGATGAGAGAATCTGGAATTTCATTGTATATGGATGGGAGAAGCCCACTACTCCGATTAGTGAGTGGCAAACTTCTCAGAAAGAAGTATCCACTTTTAATAGCAAAGCCATGAATGCTATTTTTAATGTTGTTTTTATGGAGGAATTCAAGAGAATCTCTAATGTTGAGGTTGCTCATACTACATGGAATATTCTCTAAACTGTGCATGAAGGCACAAAGGCTGAAAGTTCAAAAACGTGTATAAACACCTTTGAACGTTTAGACCCCCAAATTACAACTTAACCAATTCAAGTAATATGTCAAACAACAAGTGTGCGGAAACTTAACATAAGCTATAATATGGAATTGGTTAAAAACTATCTAAGCCAAAACAAAACACAATCCATAGCAGATAATAAAAAGGCAAAGATAGAGAGGAAGGAAGATGCAAACACAAAGACAACACGCGATGTGTTATCGAAGAGGAAGCCGAAACCCTCGGCGTAAAACCTCTCCGTTGCCCTCCAAGCGGTAAACAATCCACTAGAAAATATAGTTGGGATACATGGACAGCAATAGACCCTCCAAGCTTAATCTACCCAGTGCACCTAAGCCCTCCAAGCTTCTTGCTCCAACGAGGTTGCGCCGAACCTTTTTCTTTTCTAGCTTCCCAGATTCCGCTATTAGACTGTAGCATCAACCAATGAAGATTGGTTCCTTCCTAACTGCTTCCCAGAAATCCAAACAGCTCTCTCACAGTAATGATAATGGTGAGAATCAGGTTTGGTATAATGCCTCTCAAGGATTTGACAATAGAGAGGAAGAGAGTTGAGGAATTTGAAGAGACTCTAATGTATAGATTGTGGGTGAATCAATCTTGTTTTTCTTTAGGGTTTCTCTCTCAAAATTCTCTCAGGAAGCTCTCTTACAATCGTGGGTAAAAGGGATATTTATACTAGAGTGGTAGAGGAATGTGAAACGTCAGGTTTTACAAAACAGGGGTGGCTTGCGGCTTGACCTCGCGGCTTGACTAAGTTACGAGATCCAATCGCGAGATAACCGTATGGCCAATTGTCCTGTTTTGTCCTGTAGTGCTCCAGCTTGCATGACTGTTCACCTTCCAGCATGCTTGGCACGTGTGCTACATCTGGCGGCTTGTAGCTGCGAGTCACCCGCGAGGCCCAGCCGCGAGTCTCTGTTTTCTTGCACACTCTTGAGCAATCTTCACTCTAACTCACTCACTACCTTTACATTAAACCCACCTAAATACAGGGTTACTAAATGCTGAATTACAAGCAAATTTGGCACGGAATAAAGCCAATTAGATGGTTGAATAAATTCAACCTTACAATCTCCCCCTTTGGCTATTCCGTGACAAAACCCTAAAACAGACTCTAGACTTAACATGTGAGTTGGGAACAGTTGAACAAAACTCACTCACACCTAACTCTAGAAGCTGTGAAGCACTTGAATCATATGAACATAATACTCCTGAAACACAACAATACACCATGATCATTGTAAGCAGAAAATCATAAAATGCATATGAAACAGGCAATATGTGATCAAGCAAAGATGGAGTTAAGAAACAAACCATGGTTTGATCAACCAAGTGAACACCACAAGGTAGTGATCACAGTGCTCATTCACACTTGGAATGAACACAAGGACATACAAGTTAACAAGCACAAGGCAAGATACTTGTATACTCAACACTCAATCAATGCATAATACATAAGGTATATGCATCTAGGAACAATCCTACAAGGGCACAAGAGTGACAGTACATAAATCAAAATGCAAGACATTTAGATTAAAGTACTGATTTCAACATAGCATAAAGGCTGCATTAAGCAAGGTACATACCATAAAACCTACAAACTATGCATAAAACATTAACCCTAAAAGCTTATAAAAGCACATGGGTACAAACACAAAACATCCTGAATAACATCATCAAAATATATTAAAGTTTAAACCAAGAGTATAGGTTAAGAGTTAGAAACAACTATACACCAAAAACACAGTGTATCAAACCCATAAAAACACTAAAAGTCCAACAAACAAAAACCTAAACCTATAAGTTTAGAGGATAAGACTTAAAACACTTAAAACAAAAGTATGACAAAAGTATGTGTGTACTCCCCCTATCACTATGCACACTTCCCTTTGAACTTTCTCCCCCTTACTGAATGCTCTCCCCCTTTTTGGTACGAATAGCTAAAGGCTCTCGTCCAACTTTTGTTGAATAGCATCTAGCTGATTCTCCATAGTCTCAAGACGCATTTGGACATGGTTGTTTGTGGAGTAGAGAAGTGCCACAATTTCATCAATGCGTTTCTGAATATGCTCAAGTACACTGCCGACTCTATCAGTATGAGGAGCAGTCTGTGCTTGCAGAATACTAGCCTGTGAAGCTTCAGGAACAGCACGCGAAGTAGATGTGGTATGTGCAGGTGTCTCTGATTTAGGGACAGATGGAGTAACTGGAGAGATGTGAGCACTCCTTGGTGTTTTAGAGGAGTGACTTCTGCTAGCTTGAAGAGTGAACATGGAAATAGGACACTGACGGGTCAACATTTTTCCATCTGCAGGAGGAATAATGCCTTCACGAAGAATGAGCTTCATGATGAGACTGCAAAATGGAATAATTCCTCGAGCTGCAATTCGACACGTGGTCTTCCTCAAGGTGTAGTAGATGTGAGTACATATATCAATGGAGGCTCCTGTAATAAGATCACAAAGGAATAGAGCTCTCCCAAGATTGATGAATGTAGTGTTGGACAGTGGGTAGAGATTGGTGAACATGATCAACTTCAGTGTGGTCAGCTCTGGTGCAAACTTTGCAGTGCTGATGGATGTTCCTGCACTGGATACTTCATGATCGGATCCTAGGATTTGTAGAATTTCTTCAACCTCTGGAGTTCGTTCATCGTAAGGAGTTAGATCCACATTCTGAGGTCTGGTGATGCCGAGAAGATCTGCGATGGAGTCTGGGGAAACGCTAAACTCTGTTCCTCTGACCCAGAAAATGAGTTGAACTCCAAGATCAGTTGCATTGGAGAAGCATTCTTTGACCAGCTCATCCATTGGATCATCAAAGTTCCCGAACAAGTTTGCCCAATCTCGTTTCTCAAAGATTCGAGGGATAAAAGTGGTCCCTAAGGTGTTAAACTCCGCCACCCGTTCCACTATAGTAGTTGACTTGTCAAAAATGTTTGAGTAGACGTGTGAGGTAAGTGGAGTTCTGAACCTATCCTCATTGGGGTCTTGAGATACCTGTGATGATAGTCGAGTCCTTTTAGCAACTGGTGTTGCTGGATCGTCAGCAATAATGTCTTTACCCCTGGAAGATCGACGAGACATCTGCAAGAGAACAAGCCCACAGCAAAGAACCAACACCAGTACCACACAAGATAAATGTCAACATGATTCAATGCTAATAGAAGTAAGGAAAATTTCAATACATAAATACAAACTGAAGATAGTGCAGACCCAACCAAACTTCCAACAATACTAAAGAGCACAAAATGACAGGTGCAGCAAAATGGTGATAGTGCTTAAAGGCATAGAGAGACAAAAACTAACAAAAACTGTCAATGAGACAGGTTACTATGATCATGATATGCAAACAGATACAGCATTCGAACGTTCAAAACAGATATCATAAAACATTCCACAAGAGATATGAACATTGGAAAATATTTCAAAATGAAGTAACAAAGCATCAAACAAGAGCACATGGTTGAGAGACACACACTATGTTATCATAAAAACTCAGTAACCCAATACCGAAATCCAACATCAACACTCAAGCAAGTGAAATGAGCAAGTCAAGTAAACACCAAACCCATTTAATAAAAGATTTTCAGACTCAACAACAGGCAAATATCAAAACAATGAAAAAGCACATTGTGATCGCTCAACATGAAAACAGATGAGAACAATAGCAAGCATAACAAGCCATACCCATCACACAAAGAGAGAAATATTTCGAATACAATATCAATCCAAACGGTAACAAAAAATATCCATGAAATAGGGAAAATGAGATTGAGAAAACAAGACCCATACCTTTTCCTGATGATTTGGATAAGAAATGAAGCACCAATGAGATTTGAAAATGGATTCACGGAGTGTTTGGGAAGGAGATAGTTTAGAGAGAAGATGAACAGTCACAAATGTTCGAGAGAAAACTGAAAAAGATTTAAAAACTGCTCCTATTTCTGCCAAACACGCATTTTTCGCGACTTGATTGAGTCGCCACAAAGTCGCCAGTTCAAGCCGCCAAAACACTCAAGGACAAAAATTTGAAAAATTTTCTAAGTGTTTTTCGCGGCTGGAAGGTCTACCCGCGAGTGAGTCACGAGCTGAGCCGCGAAAATCTCTGAGTAACCCTCGCGACTGGACCTTCCACTCGCGAACAAGTCGCCAAAAATGACCCGCGAAGACGCGACTGAGGCTCGCGACTTGACATACTCACGACTGAGCCGCCAAAACAAGGCAAAACTGGATTTTTGAAATATTCAGATTTTTCAAACAAAATACTTTCCAAAAACACCTAAAATACTCAAAAATCTTTTTGTGCTTGATTTAACAAAGATTGAGCATGTGAAAACACATTTCATCAAATACAATCACACAAATGAATATGGCATTTATTGAATATAAACTTGTGTGTTGTGTGTGGATATCAACAATGAGATAGTCCTTAGTCTAATGTGAAGCTTCAATGATCAATTCAACCAAGACATACACAATTAGCACTAGATCATGTGACCCATCTCAATTATAGAAATATGTATATATGACCTCCCACAAAACTTGATAACATAACTTGGAGCTTTACATTTGACTCCACTTTTAATCATAACATTTGATCTTTTTGATCTTTTGAGGCAATCACCTCTCATTGTGAGAGTGATATTTGACATTTCACTTTAATGAACAAGCTTTTGGCTTTTTGAATAAACATTTTCTTTAATATAAAGTCGCTTACCCTTTTTCCTAGTCGAATACTAGAATGTGCGACAGGCTTTTGCAGCTCAATATCTCTTTTCATTTGGAGATTTACATTTGGTGAGCTCTTTTTAGCAAAAACATAAATAAATAGTGGGAAGATATATAGACACAAGTCTATGCATGTCTCAAGATCAACATAACCATTCACTAATCATTCATGACAAGTTTGAAGATCTATTTACAACAATCACATAGATTTCAAGATTTTTTCCACAGTGATATGAGTGCATGAAAACAAGCAATGCTTGAAAATGCACAAAGCCATTAGCACAAAGGTACAAAGCAAAACAAGTTTTGAGACAAAAGCTCAACAAAGTCAATCAAGCTTTTTGATTTTTTAATTTTTATGTGATTTTTGGATTTTTGACACTAGAAACAAAAAGATTGATAAAACGAAATTAAAAATATGCACAAGTAGACATGCAGACAACCAACAGCAAAAACAGCAAGCAAAACAAACAAACATTGTCACAAAGCATAGGAAGTATTAATGCATGGACATGCTGTAATGCTAATGCATGAGTACCCTTTTTCACCCACACGTCACTTGCGTTTGGGGTGATTTCCTTATAGGATTGGGTACGGGAGTTAGGGCTTTCAAACCTTCGTGAGAAGCTTTCCTAGCAGTTGGTGAATGCACCAATCATCTTCATCACGTTCATCATTCCAGGATCACCATTCTGATCTCTAGATTGATCACCTGCCCAATTTCTTCTATCATTTCTAGGTCCTCCTGACCTTTGAGGAGTTGCATTATTCTTTGCTCTCAGCTTTTGGCAATTTGGTCGAGTATGTCCTTGAAGTCCACAATAATGACACACATAAGTTGCTCTAGGACCTCTTTGTGGTCATGGACGTGACTTGGCACGAGATTCAGACCTGCCCACAGATTGATTATGGGGATTCAGCATCCGTTGGTTCACCACATTCTTCTTCTCCTCCATCTTGAGCTTCTTATCAGAAAGGTCAGCTACAACTGGATCTTTGGCCTTTACAAACTTCACTTCTTTAGTGACATTTCCAGATGAACTACTTCCTCCGGTATATCCCAATCCGGATTTGTCTGAAGAGCTCTTTTGAGATGAGATAACATCATCTAGCTTCTTGGTGGTGACCCTCTATATTTTAGCATTTGCTTGCACAACCTCGTTCTCAAGAAATCTCACTTTTGTGTAAATTTCGGACAGCTCACCATTCAGTGTTTCTATCTCACATTTGGCCTCCCTATATCGGATTAGGAGACTTTTGTAGTCCTCCTCAGCCTTCTTCATTTTTCTCACAGCAGCCTTAGCCACCCTTGTGTACTCACCCGACTTCTCCAAGAGTGAGTTATAATTCTCTTGAAGATTTGATGTACTTTCATCTTCTTCAGCATCTGATTCTTCAACAATTCCTAGTGATTCATCATCACTATGTTCTCCAAGGTCTCGTACAAGCAGATTCAACTCATCTGAAGACTCAACATGAGCAATAGTCATAAAAGCTGAATAGTTCCCCTCTCCATCACAGCTTTCTTCTGATTCTGAGCCAGATGAATCCGAGTCACTCAATGTCGTGGCATACACTTTGCCTTTCGATTTCAAATAATTCGGACATTCCTTCTTAAAGTGTCCATGTCCGTTACATTCGAAGCAAGTGACACCTTGTGTAGGTTGGGATTCTTTTCCATCTTTATTTTTGAATTCCCTTTTCTCCCTTCCAGAACTTTGGAATTTTCTTTTATCATCAAATTTGCCATTATTTTTGAATTTCAAGAACTTTCTGAAATTTTTGACAAGGTATGCAACATCTTTGTCAACCACATCTTCTCCCGATGAGTCTTGATCTTCCACCTTCTCATTAATGGTCTTGAGAGCAAGAGATTTACTCTTCCGTTGATTGGGCAGCGACATCTCATAAGTCTGAAGAGAACCAACCAGCTCCTGTACTTTGATGTCATCAAGGTCCTTGCTCTCTTTAATCGCTGTCTCTTTAGCACGAAAACTTTCCGGCAATGATCGAAGGATCTTCCTTACAATTTTTGAATCCTCCGTTTTCTCCCCCAAGTTGAACTTGCTGACAACCACCTCATTTAGCTTCCCATAGAAAGAGTCAAAAGACTCATCCTCACTCATTTTGAGCTCCTCGAACCGAGTGGTCAGCATTTGCAACTTGGTGTCTTTCACTTTCTTCGTGCCTTCATAGGTGGTTTCCAAAATCTCCCATGCTTCTTTGGCAACGGTAATGTGAGAAATCCTGTGAAATTCATCTAGAGACACACCACAAAAAATAGCATTGAGTGCATTACTGTTATCATTAGATGCAGCAAGTGCTGCCTTATCCCATGTGGATTTGGCTGCCTCAGGTCTGGTCCAACCAATCTCAACAGCATCCCAAACGGATTCATCAATAGAACACTAAAAAGCTCTCATGCGAACCTTCCAAAAAGCATAATTACTACCATCAAAATATGGAGGTGCATTTAGGGATTGAGACCAATCCATCTCAAAAGGGAGTCAAGGATCACACAATGGTAATGAAACCAATAACAGTGTACCCGCTCTGATACCAATTGAAAGTTAAAAAACGTGTATAAACACCTTTGAACGTTTAGACCCCCAAATTACAACTTAACCAATTCAAGAAATATGTCAAACAACATGTGTGTGGAAACTTAACATAAGCTATAATATGGAATTGGTTAAAAACTATCTAAGTCAAAACAAAACACAATCCACAACAGATAATAAAAAGGCAAAGATAGAGAGGAAGGAAGATGCAAACACAAAGACATCACGCGATGTGTTATCGAAGAGGAAACTGAAACCCTCGGTCTAAAACCTCTCCACCGCCCTCCAAGCGGTAAACAATCCACTAGAAAATACAGTTGGGATACATGGACAGCAATAGACCCTCCAAGCCTAATCTACCCAGTGGACCTAAGCCCTCCAAGCTTCTTGCTCCAACGAGGTTGCGCCGAACCTTTTTCTTTTCTAGCTTCCCGGATTCCGCTACTAGACCATAGCATCAACCAATGAAGATTGATTCCTTCCTAACTGCTTCCCAGAAATCCAAATAGCTCTCTCACAGTAATGATAATGGTGAGAATCAGGTTTGGTATAATGCCTCTCAAGGATTTGACAATGGAGAGGAAGAGAGTTGAGGAATTTAAAGAGACTCTAATGTATAGATTTTGAGTGAATCAATCTTGTTTTTCTTTAGGGTTTCTCTCTCAAAATTCTCTCAGGAAGCTCTCTTACAATCGTGGGTAAAAGGGGTATTTATACTGGAGTGGTAGAGGAATGTGAAACGTCAGGTTTTACAAAACAGGGGTGGCTCGCGACTTGACCTCGCGGCTTGACTAAGTCGCGAGATCCAGTCGCGAGATAACTGTATGGCCAGTTGTCCTGTTTTGTTCTGTAGTGCTCCGGCTTGCATGACTGTTCACCTTCCAGCATGCTTGGCACGTGTGCTGCGTCTGGCAGCTTGCAGCCGCGAGTCTCTGTTTTCTTGCACACTCTTGAGCAATCTTCACTCTAACTCACTCACTACCCTTACATCAAACCCACCTAAATACAAGGTTACTAAATGCTGAATTACAAGCAAATTTGGCATGGAATAAAGCCAATTAGATAGTTGAAAATGTTCAACCTTACAGAGGCAGTTAAGATTAACAAATGGCAGCAGTTAACTACTAGATTTGAAAGTATTAGAATGTCTGATGATGAATGTTTTGATGAATTTTGTTAGGACATATGTGTTTCACTTGTTAAGATCATATGTCATGATTTTATGTAATTGACTTATCCTTTGACAAAACACGCTTTACTTGTATTTGGGTAGATTTAGGATGTTTTAAATATTTCAAGAAACCTTGTTTCAAGATCAAGTATTGAAGCTTTCAAGTCTATTCAAGAAAACAAGTTTAGAATGCAAAATCATTAAATCACGACAGCTGGTCGACAGCTGCATCTATCGAGCTTAAGGAAGCTGTTCCTCATTTCGGTGTGCTTGACACCTTCTCGACAGCTGCTCGACACCTACTATATGTCAAGGTTTTAGATTTTCAGAATTTCAATATGATTTTCTTGGGATCCGTGAATGTGTCTTTGGGCCTTCTTTTCTCCTAAACCTAGACATATAAAAGGATCAATTTAAGGGCCGTTAAAGTGTTCACAAGTTGCACAAACTTTGAGCAAACTCTGTTCAAGAAAATTGTGATTGGAGACGAAATTCTTGCCCTAGTTCATCTCTTTCTCTTGAAGAAGTTGCTGTGTATGTGCATCGTAGGGTTTTGTGACCAAGCATCTTCTTGATCTTCATCGTTTGGATGAACTGAAGAATTTTGCAACCAACAATCTTCTTAGTTGGTGATTGAAGTCGCGTATTAGGATTCGTGCAATTAGTTAGTCACGTACTGGGAGTCGTGCATCTAAAAGGGGAACTGTCACTACAGAACAAGTTCAATTGAGTATTGGGGTAAGGGTTCAACTGTAGGTTGGTAAGGTACTGAGATTCCTTTACTTGTAACCGCTTGTTGTGATAATAGTGGAGTTTCGGGAGTGGTGACTTGAAAATCACCTGGTGGGGTTTTGCCGTTAGGTTTTCTCCATTTGTAAACAAATTATCGTGTTATTTATTTTCCGCTGCATTATTAGTTTATTGGTGATTTGTTTGTGCTACCACGCGTTTGCATGATAAATTGATTAATTAATAAATTTGCTAATTAATTAATTAATTTCTATCACAAGGGGTCATTTAGTTTGTGACCTATCAAGTGGTACCAGAGCAGGCACACTCTGATTAGGGTTTAATCTTTACTGTGTTGATTCATTGACCCCTGTTTGTCATGGATAGAGGACAGTCATTAATCATACCTCCTTTATTTGATGGCACTAACTATGCTTACTAGAAAGTATGCATGAGAGCTTTCTTGCAGTCATTAGATGAGAAAGTGTGGCAAGCTGTGGGGATAGGCTAGACTAATCCTACAGAAGCTCCAGCCGACTGGGATGATGACAAGATTAAGGCGGCAAACTTCAACAGCAAAGCTTTGAATGCATTGTTCAGTGCTGTCACCAATGAGGAATTCAAGAAGATATCCTCCACTGAAACTGCCAAGGAGGCTTGGACCATTTTCCAGACAACCTATGAGGGTACTAAGGCTGTCAAGGACTTAAAGTTTCAGAGACTCACTACAAGCTTTGAAGAGATAAAGATGGAGGAGGATGAGTCTTTCGATGAGTTCTATACTAAGTTAAAGGACATAGTGTACTCAGTCTTCAATCTTAGGGAAAGCATTCCTGAACCCAAGATTGTGAGGAAAGTGCTCAGATCTCTGCCCGAGAGATTTCATGCCAAGATTACGGCAATAGAGGAATCAAAGGATATTGACAAGATTCCTTTGACTAAGCTGGTTGGAAACTTGCAGACCTACGAGTTAAGGTTGACAAGAATAGGCAAGTTGGGTAAAAGCAAGAGCATGGCACTGAAGGTCAAGAGCAGTGAAACAGATGAATCTTCTGATGATGAAGATTCCAAGATGAAGTCCTACATCACCAGGCAGTTCAAGAAGTTTATGAAGAACGCCAATGGGAAGGGTTCCGACAAGGACCGCAGGCAATCCAACTCTTCTCAGTTTAAAGGCCAAGACAAAGGGAAGAAGGATGCTAAGGAAGGTGGTCAGTACACTGTTTCCTCAGGACCTAAGTGCTTTGGGTGTCAAGGCTTCAGTTACATGAAGCATGAGTGTCCTACATACCTCAAGAGCATTGGGAAGAGCAAGGCACTTGCTGTTACCTTGAGCGACACTGAGCCTGAGGATGATTCCGACAATGAGGATGATGGAATCTTAAATGCCTTCACGGCCACGGTCAATCCTACTGATGGGAGTGTTGAAGATGTGGTTGAAGAAGAGGAACTGGTGGAATCTAAGTTTGAGAAGATGGATGATCAAGATGACATCCATACTGCCTATGAGAAGCTGTATAAGCTTTTTGAGAAGCATGAGAAATTATATAGGCTATCCACCAAGAAGCTCAGTGATGTGGAACTTAACTGTGAGGAGCTTTCCACAAAGTTTGATGAGGCCAATCAAACTATTGGAGCACTAAGATTCGAGAACAATTTCTTGGCTGAGAAGACCAAGAAGCTTGAAGCGGAACTGTTTCAAGTCAGAGTTCAATTGGAGAGGACTTCAAGCGCAAAACTGGATGAGATGCTGAGCATTTAGAAATCTGCTTCAAATCGAATAGGTTTAGGGTATGGACTTTCTTCTTCTAATACTGCTTCTTCTAGTACTACTGTTTTTGTTCATTCCGCTAATAATGTTAAAACTGAGAACAATGAGATTAAAATTGAATTAGCTAGTAAGAACTTAGACAAGGGTAAATCTATCTTAGGAGCACCCCCTAAGCTTAAGAAGAAAGATGTTAAAAACCTTAGGGCTAAGAAGGCTAACTCTCAAAAGCCTAAACAAAAGAAGCAGCATTCCTGTCATCATTGTGGAGCTGCCAGTCATACTCGACCAAATTGCTACAAGTGGTTTGCCACTCAACAGAGCAATGGCATGATAGCATCTGGGAACCAAAATTAGCTTCAATCCTCTCTCGCTCCCCTTGGTGATATTCTCAAAGCCCTCATGTTCCTTTCGAACTTGAATGGCTTTAATTCTTCCCTTTCACCGCCGGTTCAAGGGTTTGCTAGATGGAAAGGTTCTTCTAAGGTGTGGAAGGAAAATAGCTCCAAGTGATTTTGTCACTTTTCTCTCTCTCTTCTTGTTTTTGTGTGTGCATTACTTATATGTTTTGGCTTTCATGTTTTGAGTCAGTCTAGTTTTTATGCTTCGTTTGTTTAACATGTTTTTGTTTGGTTATTTTTCAGTTTTTACTTTGTTTTGGTTTTCTTTATAAAAATAAAAAATAAAAAATTGAAAAATTAGAAAAATACAAAAACAGTGTGTGTTTTGTGTACATTGGTACTTGTGTACCTCGGATGGCCATTGAAATAAAGTCTTCTAAAATTTTGTATCATTTGTAACTTAGATGAGCATCTCTATGCACAACTAATCAAGTGAGCTTTGTGGCTCGTGTTTGTGATGAGTAAGATTAAGTTGTCTCTTATACTTAAAACTCATATCACTCTTTTTGACGGGAAGGACTAAAAAATCCTGAGAGAAAGGCATAAATAACCATCTCACCACTGTTACCCGCCAATCATAATAAAACACCTGTATGCTTCGGCATAACAAAAGTGCAGTGTCAATGACATTTGTGTGCTTAGGCATAGCAAAATTTGAATGTCAAATATCATTGGGTATTTCTTTTCTTTCTCTAATAAGCCCATGCATGATATGTTTAAAAGAAAAATATGCAAAAAAAAATCCAAAGCAAAAAGATCAAAATGCTTTAAACATGATTGCAAGTGTGTATTCTACGAGATGTGGGAGTTATAGGATGTACCTCAAAGGTGATAGTCCTCATCAAGTAGTTATGATTGTGTGTGAGTTAAAGATTTTCTCATATCTCAAATCGTCATAACATGCATACACTTATGCAATCTTGTGATGTTTTTCACACACAACACACAATATTCTTTGCTATTCTTGATACATGTGCAGGTACAATGTGGTTTTGCCATCACAAGGTTTTACATATATTAATGTATGCTCACTAAATTGTCTAAGACTTGTTTTTGAAATATAAAATTGGTTAGACTTGTTTAGTGTGTGTGTATGTGTTTTTGAAGATCCTTGTGCTTAAATTCTCATTTAAGAGATGTTTTTGAGAGCTTAATATGTTGATGGGATCATTGGTTGAGTTGCATGTTGGATTGCATTCATGTCTGTGTTTTTCACATCTCGAAAAACTGTTTTTAAAAGCTGGCTCGACACCTCCTCGATACCTCCTCGATAATTGGCTATCTGTCGAGCTTCCTTAAGCTTTTTCTTATCACAATCTCGCCTGCACCTCGATACGTGGTGGATCTATCGAGATTGGGTCTGTATGCTTGATAGCTTCTCGATACCTGGTGGATCGATCGAGCTTCTGTTCTAAAATCTAGTGTGTTGATCTTCGATACCTCCTCGACACCTCAACTGTCGACGAGTATTTCCTCGACACTTCTTCGACAGATATCTCGATACCTGTCGATACCTGCATCAGTCAAGATTTACTGGCTTTCCTATATAAAGCCCCTGCGCGATCCGGATCTCATTTCCATAATCTCTCTCTCGATACTTCTTTGTTTCTCTCCCAAAAACACTCCATTCTCACTCCTATCTTGGTTCTCAAGGATTTTCCAAGGTTTTTCAAGTTTTTCTTCACTTGGTAAGCTTCTAATCCTTTCTCATTCTTGCATTTCATGTTTTGAAACCTAGGATTTGGTGTTTTTGGAAATTTTTGGGGTTTTTCAAAATTGATGAGATTTCATTGAAATTTTGGGTTGGGTTTTCACTTAAATGTGTTTAAAACCTCATACATTGCATCACATTAGCATTATAATGGTATTGCCATGCATTTAGATGTGTGCTATATGTTTGTGTGCTGATAGGTTTGGATTGGGTTGAGCCCATGATGCAATTTCCTTTGCATGTCACATGTTCATGCATTTCCCATGCATACGTACTTCTTTTCAATATATTTGATATATTTGAAAATTCTTTGAACATTTCTGATTGTCTTTCTTTCTCTCCCCCTCTGTTGTTTACGTTAGTCGTGTCTATGGCACCTAAGCGTAAATCCACTCCAGCCCCGAACCTTCTTCGTTCCGGTACTTCTTCTTCGTCTGATCCTACCTTATCTCATATCCGGTTTCGTGATGATGATACCTTTAAGGCATTTTCGAAGAACTTTTCTAGACGAGGCATTCATTTGGAACGCTAAGTCATTTTGACGGATTTTATCGACATCGACCTTCCCTCTGTCATTCATAGTAAGGGATGGGAGTTACTGTGTGACGTCCCGGTCACCTATCCTCTCATGCTTATCCAGGAGTTCTACTCCAACATGCACGGGATTGATCGGTCAATACCTCTTTTCTTCACTTGCGTTTGGGGTACGCGCATTCCTATCACACTGTAGTTGGTTGCGGATGTGCTTCGGGTTCCTAGGATAGAGTTTCCTGACTATCCTGGTTGTGAGCATCTGAGGACTGTATCCAGGGATGAACTCAAGTCTGCTATCTGTGAGCGCCCTACTTCTTGGGGTGAGCGTCTTTTTACACCATATCGACCTTTTGCTAAAGGTCCTAGATTCATGAACATGGTGATGACTTTTGTTTTGGATCCCCTCTCTCACTATAACTCCATCATAGAGCCTCGTGCTTGATTTTTGTTGTCTCTTCTTGAGCATCTTACCATAAACTTCCCTTCTCATTTCATTCTGTCTATTATAGATGTTTATCTAGATTCGGCGACCCGTGATAGGCTCATCTTTCCTTTCGCTATCACGAGGATTCTACGCCATTTTTCTGTTCCTTTTCCCTCTTCCGACCACTTTACTGTCATGTGTGCCATAGATTACGCTACCGTTAAACGTAGCGAGGCCCAGCTTCGGTCGCGGCAGTCGGATTTAGCAGCTCCTTCCTCCCGTTCCGCTCCATCCTGTTTGGCTCCATCCATATTGGCTCCTTCTTCTTCTTTGGGCGATATGTCTCTAGGAGATATCATGGCATAGCTGCAACGCATGGATGCTAGCCTCGATATACTCTCTACGGAGTTGTATCAAGTGAACGTTCGTGTCGGTCGTATTGCACGACGACAAGCGTATATGGGTGGCTTTGCTCCTGAGGCTACTCCTTCACCACCTTCTCCCGTGGCTTCTACTTCTAAGGATGAGGATGATGATGATGGTGATGATGATGATGCTTCAGATGATGATGATGGAGATGCTAGCTCTGTCGATGAGATGTCTACTTGACACTCTTACCCTTTGTCATTCGTGACAAAAAGGGGGAGTAGTTTTGGTATAAGAGTAGTCTATCTAAGGGGGAGAGTTAGTATAGGACCATTTTGTTAGGGGGAGTGTTGATACATTTTGAGGGATGTAGTGAGGATAGTATGTATCGTTTCTTTTCTTTCTTTTTAGATACATAACTCTTGTACATGAGGTCTTGTAACCATTTCTAGACATAAATTGTACTTATCTCTTTATTTATATCGATGTATGTTTTTATTTCACCTACCATTTCATGTGTTGTTTCTTTTCTCCCTTTATACACATTTCTCTTATTCTTGTATGTAATCTATTATTTCTATTTCACACAAAGATGCCTTGATGAGTTTTGTTTAAAGTGTTTCAGAAATACAGGTTGTCAAAGTCTACTTGTCATAAACTCTCTTCTTGCAAAGTTTTTCAAGAGTTTGTGTTAGGATAGATTTTATTGTATTCAACAAGTGAATATGAGTTGAGTGATTTATGACTTCTCTCATATGTTCATTTGTTTGTTGTGGTTTTGTCACGGATTGACAAAGGGGGAGATTGTTAGGACATATGTGTTTCACTTGTTAAGACCATATGTCATGATTTTATGTAATTGGCTTATCCTTTGACAAAACGCGCTTTACTTGTATTTTGGGTAGATTTAGGATGTTTTAAATACTTCAAGAAATCTTGTTTCAAGATCAAGTATTGAACCTTTCAAGTTTGTTCAAGAAAACAAGTTTAGAATGAAAAATCATTAAATCTTGACAGCTGGTCGACAGCTGCATCTATCGAGCTTAAGGCATCTATCGAGTTTAAGGAAGCTGTTTTTCATTTCGGTGTGCTCGACACCTTCTCGACAGCTGCTATCTGTCGAGGTTTAAGATTTTCAGAATTTCAATATGATTTTCTTGGGATCCGTGAATGTGTCTTTGGGCCTTCTTTTCTCCTAAACCTAGACATATAAAAGGATCAATTTAAGGGCCGTCAAAGTGTTCACAAGTTGCACAAGCTATGAGCAAACTCTGTTCAAGCAAATTGTGATCGGAGACGAAGTTCTTGCCCTAGTTCATCTCTTTCTCTTGAAGAAGTTGCTATGTATGTGCACCATAAGGTTTTGTGACACCAAGCATCTTCTTGATCTTCATTGTTTGGATGAACTGAAAAACTTTACAACCAACAACCTTCTTAGTTGGTGATTGAAGTCGCATACTGGGATCCGCGCAATTGATTAGTCACGTACTGGGAGTCGTGCATTTGAAAGGGGAACTGTCATTACAGAATAAGTCCAATTGAGTATTGGGGTAAGGGTTCAACTGTAGGTTGGTAAGGTACTGGGATTCATTTACTTGTAACCGCTTGTTGTGATAATAGTGGAGTTTCAGGAGTGGTGACTTGAAAATCACCCGGTGGGGTTTTTGCCGTTAGGTTTTCCCCATTCGTAAACAAATCACCGTGTTATTTATTTTCCGCTGCATTATTAGCTTATTGGTGATTTATTTGTGCTACCACGCGTTTGCATGATAAATTGATTAATTAATAACTTGGCTAATTAATTAATTAATTAATTTCTATCATAAGGGGTCATTCAGTTTGTGGCTTATCAAATTCTATGCTAAACTAAATGATATTGTTAACTCTACTTATAATTTAGGTGAAATCTATGATCAACCTAAGATTGTTAGGAAGATTCATAGATCCTTGACTGAGGACATTAGACCCAAAGTGACTGTCATCATTGAAAGCAAGGATGTGAACTCCATCCCTGTTGATGAACTTGTAGGATCTCTTCAGTCTTATGAGTTGGACCTACCTAAGACAAGCAAATCCAAATAAATGGCTCTTAAGTTAGTTGATGAAGTTGATGGAAATGGATTTGATGATGAACTCTCTATTACAGAGATTGCTTACCTTGCCAACAACTTTAGAAATTTTCTTAGGAACAATAACAGAAGGGCAAGGGGTAAAAACAATGCTGAACCTAGAAATTTTAAGAGGAATGATCCCACTAAGCTGAATAATACTGAAAAACCTAAAGAGAAAGTAGGTCAAACTTCTAATAATTCTATGGGTCAACAATGTTTTGGTTGTCAAGGGTATGGTCATGTGAAATCAGAATGTCCTACATTCTTGAGAACAAAGGGTATGGCTATGGCTATAACCCTTAATGATGATGAAATTTCTGATCATGAGTCTGGTAGTGATAAGGATGGAAACTTCATTACTTTCACAGCTACTGCTGTAGTTGATGAAAGTGTCGTGGTTGATGAGAACCCTTCTGATGGAGAACTCTCTGAGAGTGCTGATTTGCAAGAAGCCTATAATAAACTTTGCAAGGTTGTTGCAAAGGATGCCATGAATGTTAATTTAGGCTTACAAAAAATTGCTTCTCTTGAACTTGATAAGAAAAATTTGCTCTTGAAATTGTTTGATGCAAATGAATTGCTTGATAAGGTGAAGACTGGGAACATGTTATTGCTTGATAAAGTAAAAAATTTGGAACTTGAATTATCTGTTGCTAGAGAACAAACAAATAGGACTGCTAGTTCCAAACCTAAACACATGCTGAGTATTCAGAAGTCTCCCTTAGACAAAACTAGTCTAGGTTTCGAAGATAGCATCATTGTTTCTAAGAATCATTCCACAAACTTTATTTCTTCTTCTGAGTCTCCCGTGAGTGAGATTGTCAAACCAACAGAAGTTACACCTTCTAGGAAGATTAGGGTTGATCTCAAAGAGTCTAAACCTAAGACTCCTAACCCTCCTAAGGACAAGGTGCATGATAGACCTGCATGGGTTTGTCATTTTTGTGAAAATTTTGGGCACAATCGTCCAAACTGTTTCAATTTGCAAGCTGTTAAGTGAGCAAATAAGCCAAAAGTACCTATGCCTTATGCACAAGATCCCATGGTACTTATTGGTGAATTGATAAAGGCTTTAAACCTTAATTCCAATCTTAGAGTTGCTCAGCATTCTAATATGAATAATAACTCCAATGCAAGAGTTGCATCTAAAAAGTTTTGGATGCAAAAGGCTCGATCTAATTAAGTCTTTCTGACATGGTCCTTGTGCTTCATTGCTTTACTCTTTATGACCATCCTTCTTTGGTGTTTTGTTTTCTTTGTTTTTCTAGGATTTGCATTGCATAACATTCATGCATTTCATTCTAGGTTGTTTTTGTTATTCTTCTCAAGAATAAAAAAATAAAAAAAAAAAAGGAGGAAAAGGGAAGAAAAATGTGTTTTGCATTATTGTTCTTGAATTTGAAATCAAGGTTGGCCATATTATCTTTACATACAATGTTTATGTACCTTGTTTAGCTTGGATGAGCTTATTTTATTGCACTTTACTAGTTTGAGCTTTGTAATGCATGTTGTGTGGGAGATGTTTATAGTTTTTGATCACTTGTTCTTGATCTTGAAGTCACATGCCTTTGATTGTTGGACTTGAACTTATTGAGAAAGGTATAAATAACCATCTCACCACAGTTTACTAGCCAATCATGAACACCTTAGTGTATATCATAAGATTTTGTGCTCAAGAAAATGTAGCACATGCACAGAAAGAACATAAGGTGTAGCCACAGTTTAATGCTAAAATTGGTGTGTACATTATTGGGCTATAATTAATTCAATCAAATAAAATTGGTGTGTACATTATCTTGGCTATTTTAATAAGTCTCTAATCAAATAAAATTGGTGTGTACATTATAAGGCAAATCAGGAAACTTACATGATTGCAAGCTTGTTTTCTAGGAAATGTGAGAGTTATATGATGTAACTCTTTAGGTGATAGTCTTTTTCAAATTATCCGCATGATAGCTGAAAGAAAAATGAGCTTATCATGGGTCGCCGTATCCCTATAAACATCAATAAGGGATAGAATAAAGTGAGAAAGGAAGTCGATAGAGATATCCTTTAAGAGGGACAACAAAAATAGAACACGAGGCTCTGTAATGGGGTTATAGTGAGACAAAGGATGAAGAATGAATGTTATCACCATGTTAATGAACCTCAGACCTTTTGCAAAGCCCAAGCAAGGGGTGTTTTGACGGTCACCCTAAGAAGAAGGTGTCTCATAGAAGCGAGACAAGAGTTTGTCTTTAGACCTATCTTCAGAAGCTCACAGCCAGGGTAGTCAAGATGCACTACCCTAGGAACGTATAGTACCTCGGAGACAATCTCCGGAGTGACTACGATGCGTGTACCTCAAATCTGAGAGAAGAAATGAGGTACTGAAGTATTGATTCCGTGCATATTGGAGTAAAACTCCTGTATAATCACGAAGGGACAAGTGACTGAGATGTCATAAAGTGACTCCCAACCCCTACTGTAAATCACAGTGGGTAGGTTAGTGTCGGAAAAGTTTGACAGAATGATGTGGCATTCCGAATGAATGCCTTGTCTACTAAAGTTCTTCGAGAAGTCCTTTTGGGCTTCATCATCACGGAATTGAATAGAAAAAGGTGTAGGGTCAGAGGAAGAAGATACCCCAGAATGTAGAGGGTTTTGGGATGGAGTAGATTTGCGTTTAGGTGCCATAGAGCAAAATAACACAAGAAAGAGAGAGAGAGAAAGAGACAATCAGAAAAGTACTAACATAGTAGTCTATAAGAATGTAAAGAAATGAAGGTACGTATGCATGAAAATGCATGAGCATGTGACGTGCAAATTTAAATACATCATGGGCTCAGCCCAATCCAAACCTACTAATACACAACATTGCAACAAAATAAACACACATCTAAATGCATGAAACATTGTTATAATGCAAATGTGATGCAATGCATGAAGTTTTAAACTCATTTAAGCAACACCCATCCCAAAAATTTCACAAAGACTTGATCAATTTTGAAAAACCTCAAAAATTTTCAAAAATCCCAAAAGTTAGGTCAAAAGGAATGAAATGCATGATAAAGTGAGGGATTAAGGACCTTACTAGTGAAGAAGAAGAAGATCAAGGTTTAAAAACTCTTGGGAATGAAGTTTGTAATGAGAGAGAAGAGTTTGGGAGGTGAAAAGCCTGAAAGTAATCGAGAGAGATCCAGGAGAAATGATCTGAAATCACGAGGATCCTTGATATAGAAACTCCATAAATCTCGATAGATCGAGATGTGTCGAGAGGTATCGAGAATTAAAAAGGCGCTTTTTAGCTATGAAGAGCTATCCAGGATCTATTGAGAGGTGTCCACAGTAAAGGAATCTCGATGGATCGAGGAAGCTGTCGAGAAGCTATCAAGCAACCAAAAGGTATCTCGATGGATCAAGCAACTATTGAGAAGCTATCGAGAATGCGATAAAAAGCAACTGAAGGGTCTCAATAGATAGCCTAGCTGTCGAGAGGTGTCCAGTAGTTGTCGAGATTGCTTAAAAACAGTTTTTCAAGAAGAGAAAAACACAGATATGAATGCAATCAAGCATGCTATACAACCAATGATCCAAACAACATTTTAAGCTCTCAAAATCATCTCTCAACGAGAAAAAAATGTTAAGCACATAGATCCAAAACACACACACACACACACACACACACACACACACACACACTAAACAAGTCTTACCAATTTTATATTTCAAAAATTAGTTAAGATAGTTTAGTGAGTATACATTTACACAAGTATTCCTCGTGATGGCTAACTCACATTGTACCTGCACATGTATCAAAAGTAGTAAAGAATTTTGCATGTTTTGTGTGAAAAACATCGCAAGATTGCATAAGTGTATACATGTTATGACGATTTGAGGTATGAGAAAACCACTTTAACTCACACACAATTATAACCATTTAATGGAGACTATCACTTTCGAGGTACATCTCCTAGAACACACACTTGCAATCATATATAAAACATTTTGATTCTTTTTACTTTTTATTTTTTCTTTGCATATTTTTCTTTTAAGCAAATCATGCATGGGCATATAAGAGATAGAAAAGAAATACTCATTGATGTTAAACATTTGACATTCCACTTTTGCTATGCCAAAGCATATAAATGTCATTTCATGATTGGCGGGCAACAGTGGTGAGATGGTTATTTTTGCATTTCTCTTAGAATTTTCTAGTCATTCCCATCAAAAAGAGTGATATGAGTGTTAAGCACAAGACATTACTTAACCTTACTCATCACAAACATGAGCCACAAAGCTCACTTGCTTAGTTGTGCATAGAGATGCTCATCTAAGCTAAAACAGATACAAAGTTTAGAAAAACTTTGTTTTATTGGCCATCCAAGGTACATAAGTACCAATGTACACAAACATACACTGTTTTTGTATTTTTCTGATTTTTTCAATTTTTTTAAAATTTTTTATATGAAAAATAAAATAAAAGAAAACTGAAAAGTAAACAAACAAAAGCATGTTAAACAAAGCAATGCATAAAACTAGATGCAAATGCATGAGGAAGGAGGAGGAGAAAAGGAGATCAATCCATGGAGATAACACCAATGTTTTGGCGAAGGAATTCAAACCGTTTGCTATCAAGAGGTTTGGTGAACAAGTCAACCTTCTGATCATTAGTGTGAATGAACTCAAGAGTAAGAGTACCATCTTTGACAAGCTCCCGAATGAAGTGATGTCGAATCTCTATGTGCTTAGTCTGAGAATGTTGAACTGGATTCTTTGAGATGTTAATGACACTAGTATTGTCACAGTAAATGGTGAGATGCTTTTGACAAATACCATAATCATTGAGGAGTTTTTGCATCCATAGAAGTTGGGTGCAACAGCTACTAGTAGCGATGTACTCAGTTTCTGCAGTGGATAAAGAGATAGAATTATGCTTTTTGCTCATTTAGGAGACAAGATTATTACCCACATAAAAACAACCCTCCGATGTACTCTTTCTATCGTCAGCATTCCTAGCCCAGTCAGCATCAGAATACCCAGCTAAAACATCATTCGTATCCTTACTGTACCACACACCAAAGTCGGCAGTGGTTTTGACATACTTTAGGATTATTTTTAAAGCAATCATATGAGACTCTTTGGGATTAGCCTGATATCTAGCACACACTCTCACACTGTAACTAATGTTAGGTCTACTAGTAATAAGATAAAGAAGACTACCTATCATGCTTCTATAAAGAGATGAATCAACACTTTTACCTAACAAGTCAACATTGAGTTTAACATTTGGGCTCATAGGGGTTCTAACAGAACTAGCAGATTCCAAACCAAACTTTTTCACAAGATTTCTTGCATATTTAGATTGAGATAGGAATATACCTGTGTTAGGACATATGTGATTCACTTGTTAGGAATATATGTCACTATTTTATGTAATTGGCTAATCTTTTAACAAAACGCACTTTGCTTGTAATTGGGTAGATCTAAGATGTGTTTAATACCTCAAGAAACTATGTTTCAAGATCAAGTGTTAAAGCCATGCAAGTCTGTCCAAGAAATAAGCTGAAGAAGTGCTGTTCATTAAAGCTCGACAGTTAGCTTGACAACTAGCTATTTATCGAGACCTGTAGAGCTGTTGAAGCCCGTGGCTTGACAGATAGGGTATCTGTCGAGGTTTATGAAAAACAGAATTTCAGTTCTGTTTTGACTCCAATCCGTGATTATGTGTTTGGGCTTTCTTTTCTCACAACCCTAGACATATAAAAACATTATTTTAAGGGCTGTCAAAATGTTCACAAGTTGCACAAGTGTTAAGCAAAGTTTGTTCAAGCAATTTGTGACCAAAGATAGAGTTTTACCCTAGTTCATCATTCTTGTGAAGAAGTTGCTGTGTTTGTGCATCGTAGGGTTTTGTGACCAAGCATCTTCTTGATCTTCATCGTGGATGAACTGAAGAACTTTGTAGCCAACAATCTTCTCTCGTTGGTGATTAAAGTCGTGTACTGGGATCCACGTAATTGGTTAGTCACGTACTGGGAGCCATGCATCAAAAGGAGAAATTGTCACTACAGAGCAAGTCCAATTGGGTATTGGAGTAAGGGTTCAACTGTAAGTTAGTATAAGGTACTGAGATTTCTTTACTTGTAACCACTTGTTGTAGTAATAGTGGAATTTCGGGAGTAGTGACCTTAAAATCACTCGGTGGGGTTTTTGCCGTGTTGATTTTTCCCATTTGTAAACAAATCACCGTGTCAATTTATTTTTTGCTGCATACTTAGTTTAATTGGTGATTTGTTTGTGTTACCACGCTTTGCATGATAATTTGATTAATTAATAAACTTTGCTAATTAATCAATTAATTCATCACAAGGGGTCAATTCGTTTTTGGCATATCAACCTGAATCTTGTTGATGAATCTGCAAGCCAAGGACGTGAGTCAACTCTCTAATCATGCTCATCTCGAACTCGCCTTGCATGAGTTTTGAGAAACTATGAGCAAGTTCATCCTTAGTCGACCCAAAAATGATATCATCAACATAGACTTGAGCAAGTATCAACTCTCTATCTTCCCTTTTAATGAAGAGAGTTTGATAAGGTTTTCCTCTTGTGAACCCATGTGACACCAAGTATTGTGTGAGCTGATCATACCAAGCTCTAGGGTCTTGCTTTAAACCATAAAGTGCCTTCTTGAGGTACAACACATGACCTAGAAAGTGTGGATCAATGAATCCTTTTGGTTGAGTCACATAGACATCTTCTTTAAGGAACCCATTCAAGATGGCAATCTTTATATCCATTTGGTATAACTTGAACATCAGGTGACATGCTAGGGCTAGGAGAATTCTAATGGACTCCATGTGGGCTACTGAAGCCAATGTCTCATCATAGTCTACTACTTCCATCTGAGAATATCCTTGAGCTACAAGACTAGCCTTGTTGCAGATCATATTACCCTCCTCATCAGTCTTATTGCAAATTATCCACTTTGTGCCGATGATGTGCTAACCCTTCAGTCTAGGTACTAGAGTCCAAACATCATTCCTTTGAAACTAAAGCAGTTCATCATGCATAGCTTTAACCCAGCTTTCATCCTAAAGAGCTTCCTCAACTTTAGTGGGTTCAACCTACGACAAGTAACAAGAATAAGACACAAAGTTAGCAACGCATTTATCAACTGTACGCTTCCTTAGTGTAAGTTCATTCATGTTTCCCACAATAACTTTAGGAGGATGATTCAATTTGATCTTGGAGGAAAGTCATTTCTCTTCATGGGTTTCAGAATCAGGTGAAGTAGATATGTCTACTAAATCTTCTACAACACCTGGAGTATCGGGAGTACTAGGGGATGCAGGCTCTTGTTCAATAATTTCTTAAACTTCCCTAGGCTCGGGAGGAAGAATCTCTTTGTGGATTTCCTCACTAAATTTCTCAAAATCTGAATCTGAAGATTCATCAATAACAACATTTACTGCTTCCATTACCTTTGTGGTTCTTTTGTTGTATACCCAATAAGCCTTGCTTGTAGAGGAGTATCCCAAAAATATTCTTTCATTGCTTTGGGAGTCAAATTTTCCCACATTCTCTCTATCCTTGAGAATAAAACAAGTACTTCTAAAAATTTTGAAATACTTCACATTTGGCTTTCTTCCTTTCCATAACTCATATGGAGTCTTCTTGGTGCCGGGTCTAAAGTACACCCTATTTTGCCGTATGATATGCAGTGTTAACGGCTTCTCCCTACAAGTTTCTAGCCACATCCTTGTTGTGCAACATGGCTCTAGCCATCTCTTGAATAACTCTGTTCTTCCTTTCTACTACACCATTCTGTTGAGGAGTAATAGGAGCAAAGAATTCTTGAGATATACTTGATTCATGCAAAAGGACTCCATATTTGAGTTCTCGAATTCCTTACCATGATCACTTCGAATTCGATCAATTTTCAAGCTCTTCTCAGTCTGCAATCTTGTGCACAAGGCTTCAATGTGCTCAAGAGCATCAGACTTGGATTGTAGAAGGATGACTAAGTGTACCTAGTGAAGTCGTCTACCACAACCATGATGTATCTCTTTCCACCAAGTGACTCGGTTCTAGTTGAACCCATAAGATCTAGATGTAGTAGCTCCAATGGTCTGGATGTAGCAGATGTTTGAGTGCTCAAATGTTTAACTTTCGTCTGTTTCCCAAGCTGACATGGTCCACACACCACATTGCTCACTCTACTAAGCTTTGGTATTCCCAAAACTGACTCGTGCTTAGATTTAATTGAAAGATGTTTGTAACTAGCATGTCCCATCCTTTGGTGCCATAAATCTTCATTTGGTAAACGAATGCTATCGCACACAATATCAGCATCAGGATCCAAGCCATAACAATTGTCTAGAGTGCGAACACCACTTATAAGTTTCTTTCTAGACTCATTCATGACAAGGCATTTTGAATAGTACCATGAAGTCTTGATCATATATCTGACTTATGCTCAACGGGTTCACTCTTAGACCTTCTACATATACAACATTTGCAATGTCTGGCAGTCCAGGTAGAGAGATGATTCCCTTTTCTTTAATCTGTGATTTGCTCCCATCACCAAAAGTGACATTACCACCTTTCTTAGACTCGAAAACCTTGAAGAGAGATCGGTCTCCAATCATGTGTCTTGAGCAACCGCTGTCAAAGTACCACAAACACATGTCCATAACCTTAAATGCGAACTTCATCATGAAGCACACTTTATGCTTAGATGACAGATCAGTGGGAATGGTGTTTTCTCTCATTTGCCTTTTATGAACTAAACCTTTAACTTTCACTCTTCTTAAACGAACTCCTTTGCACATTTTCATTTTGAGACAGTCTAATTTCTTCTTTGTCAAGCTAAGATCTTTTCCAATAGTAATCATAATAGAATTCAAATAACTTTTAGACTTGCATTTTCTGATACACTCAAACAAGTAGAGATTAGAAAAATAAGATGTATTTGAAAACAAAGATCTCTTCAAGCCGATTGCAGCCATGACAACATGGGTCAATTAATCATTCAGTAAAGATTAATACCTAATCTGAGTGTGCCTTCTCTGATACCACTTGATAGGCCAAGAATGTATTGACCACTTGTGATAAATTAACCAATTGATTTAGCCAAGTTAATTAATTAATTCAATTAACATGCAAAATGCGTGGTAGCACAAACAAATCACCAATTAACTAAAGTGTAGCGGAAATTAAATTGACATGGTGATTTGTTTACAAGTGGGGAAAACCTATACGGCAATAACCCTACTAGGTGATTTTAAGGTCACCACTTCTGAGAATCCACTATTATAAAAACAAGCGGTTACAAGTAAAGGAATCCTAGTACCTTATACCAACCTACAGTTGAACCCTTACCCCAATACCTAATTGAACTTGTTCTGTAGTAACAATTTTTCCTTTTCAATGCATGGCTCCCAATACATGACTAACCAATAGATGTGCGGATCCTAGTACACGATTTGATTACCAACTTGAGAAAGATGTTGGGTGCAAAGTTCTTTAGTTTATCACACGATGAAGATCATGAAACTCCTTGGTCACAAAACCCTAAGGTGTACAAACACAGCAGCTTCTTCAAGAGAAAGATGATCTAGGGAAAATTCTGTCTTCGGTCACGATTTACATGAACACAACTTTGCTTCACACTTGCGCAACCTTTTACGGCCCTTAAAATAATCCTTATATATGTTTAGAGTTGTGAGAAAAGAAAGCCTAAACACATACTCACTGATTGGAGTAAAATCAGTTCTGAAAAACTAAATTTCATAAACCTCGACAGATAGGGTATCTATCGAGCTAGCTGTCGAGTTTTGGGCTTCAGTAGCTTTTTAAACCTCAATTGATGCTAGCTGTCGTGCTTTAAAATTCAGCACTTTCTCACTTGTTTTTTAGACAGACTTGCATGGTTTTAACACTTGAACTTGAGACCTTGTTCCTTGAAGCATTAAACACATCCTAGATCTACCCAATTATAAGTAAAGTGTGTTTTGTCAAAGGATTAGCCAATTCTAAATTGACATATGTTCCTAACAACAAATCACATATGTTCTAACAATAACTATCTCAAGCTGACCATTGCACAACCGTTATAGGACATTGAATGAGGATGGCTATTAAATGAGTATTTAAGCCTCCAGCTCAACCATAACTGATGGATAGTGATAAAACGCTTGTCCATATTGCAAACTGTCCATGTTAATGACGAGTAAAAGTATGGACGAGCGTAAACGCATTAGTTCCATACAACATTTAATGTCTAAATGATAAATGAGCACAGAGCTGTTACTACCATCCAATTATGAGCATTTAATGGTTGTTACAGATGTTAAAGGGCTGAGGATAAATGGTCATTATTAGGTCATAAATCCTCCTTAAGAGGGCTAGTAGATTGTGCATTTACTCATACAAGGGCTATATAAAGCCAGGAGAGATAAGTAAGTGTGGCATGTTGAACACACACACAAATTACTCTATAGATTACAGATTTCTAAAGAGTTTAAGCTAATTTAAGCATTGGAGGGTCCTTGGCAAGCCCTAAACCGATGTCATTATCTGCTTGGTACTAACTTTGGTATAGGATCTCTAGGTCGTCCATGGTACTGACGAGGAACATACTGACGAATTCCAGGTCATCCATTGTATTGACGAGGTACATATTGACAAGCTCCAGGTCGTCCATCGTACTGACGAGAAAGACGAGGTGAAATTTTGCTTCAGCACTTGATATTAAAAGTTGATAAGAAGTACTTTCTATTTATTAGTTAAGAGAATCATGTAGCTATCCTTCTGTTGTACTTAATAATCCTTCTAATAAAATAAAGGGGAAAAAAGATTTAATCTTTTGAATTTAAAAGCAATAAATTTGAAAAGGGAAAAACTAAGTGCATTGTACTTTTTGTTTCTCAATTAAATTCAATCATATAGCTATGTAAGAGCATCTCCAATAAATTAGCTAAATTTATTTTTTGGAGAACAAACCCCAAAAATCAGCTCCAACAGATTCTTCAAATGCAAAACTTTTCCAAAATTTTTTTTTTTGAAGTTGCTACAGTGCTTCTTTAGATATAGAAAACACTGTAGCAACTCTAAATGAATTTTTCTACTTAAAAAATCATACAATTCAACAAAAAACAATTCTTTCTCTCTCCTCTCACAACGGCTACAAACACAACAATCCTTTCTCTTAAACATCTCTAAACTCAAGCATAATCAAAATACAAATTGTTAGGGACATATTTGATGTAATTGGCTATTCCTTTAACAAAACACATTTTACTTGTAATTTGGTAGATCTATGATGGGTTTAGTACTTCAAGAAACAAGTGTTCATGTTTAGTATTGAACCCATGCAAATCTGACTAAGAAACAAGTGAAAAATGTGTTGTTCATTAAAACTCAACAACAATCTCGATAGAAAGACTTCTATTGAGGTTTAATGTTGAAGCTCAACAGAAGTTTGACACAAGCTGTATCTGTTGAGAATTACGAAATCAGAAATTCCAGATTTGATTACATGCATATCCTTGAGTATTTGTGTAGGGTTTCTTTTCTCACAACCCTAGACATATATAAGGATTATTTTAAGAGCTGTCACAAGGGGATGCAAAGTGATGCAAAGTGATTATACACGCATATTGTGACCGGAGACAGAATTTTCTCTAGTTCATCTTTTTTCTATAGAAGCTACTGCGTCTTTACGCCAAGGGTTTTGTGAACAAGGAGCTTCCTGATCTTCATTGTACATGAACTGAAGAACTTTGCAGCCAACATCTTACTTAAGTTGGTGTGTTAGTCACGTACTGGGATCTCTGCATCATTGGTTAGTCACGTATTGGGATTTGTGCATTAAATGGAGAGATTACCGCTACAATACAAGTCCAATTGGGTATTGGGGTAATGGTTCAACTATAGGTTGGTATTAGGTACTGGGATTCCTTTTACTTGTAACTGCTTGTTTTGATAATAGTGGATTCCTGAGAGTGGTAACCTTAAATTCACCTAGTGGGGTTTTGCCTTAGTGGTTTTCTCCATTCATAAACAAATCACTTGTGTCAAATTTAATTTCTACTGCATTTAGTTATTTAGTGATTTGTTTGTGCTACCACGCTATTGCATGTTAAATTGACTTAATTAATTCACTTGGGTAATTAATTAATTAATTTGCCAAAGGGGTCAATATATTTTTGGCCTATCAAGTGGTATCAGAGCGGGCACACTTTGATTAGGTTTAATCTTTGTTGTGTGATTCATTGACCCCTGTTTATCAGGGATAAAGGACAATCTTTTATTATACCTCATTTATTTGATGGTACTAACTATGCATACTAGAAAGTACGCATGAGAGCTTTCTTGTAGTCTTTAGATGAGAAGGTGTGGCAAGCTGTGGAGATTGTCTGGATATATGCTCACTAAACTGTCTTAACTTGTTTTTGAAATATAAAATTGGTTAGACTTGTTTAGTGTGTGTATGTGTTTTGGATCTTGAATGCTTTGCATATATGTTGAGAGATGTTTTGAGGCTAAATATGTTGATTGGATCTATGTTTAAGTAACTTGCTTGTTGCATTCATCTCTATGTGTTTTTCCCTTCTTGAAAAACTCATTTTCTTCAAGCTTGACAACTTCTTGATAGATCCTCGATAGATTCCCTTCTATCGAGCCCTTCTTTCTCCTTGTCTCAACAGATCTTAACAAAATTTCGATCCATCGATATTTTTGGGTTTCTCTTCGATAGAATCTCAACAACTTCTTTGATCCATTGAGCCAAATTTCTGAGCTCTTTGTCTGGCCGATAGATTCTCGACAGATTCTCGATCCATTGAGATGTTTTTGTCGTTGACAAATCCTCAACAGCACCTCGATAGATTCATTTCTATTGAGATTTAGTGCTTGAAAGATCTTGACAGATACTTCGATCTATCGAGCTATGATTTCCTTATATCGTCTGAGTGCGAACTAGATACCATTTTTCACTTCTCTCTCTCAACAGACACTTCTCTCTCTCGTCCCAAACACATTTCTCTCACTCAAATGTCATTACCCACTACATTTTCGGCCTATATCAAGTTCAGATCACTTGGTAAGCTTCCTAAAAGCTTTTTTTTTTTTTTTTTTTTTTTTTTTCATGTATTTATGCATTCATGCATTTTAGACCTAGGTTTTGGGGTTTTTGAAAATTTTTTGGGTTTTCGAGATTTTTGTGGAATTGTTGGGTTCGGTGTTTTTGATTTGATATTATATGCTTATGAATTGCATTCTCATTGCATTTTAACAATGTTTCATGCATTTAGATGTGTGTTTGATTATTATTGATTGTGTGCTGGTAGTTTTGGTTTGGGTTTTTACCCATGATGTCTTTAAATTTTACACGTCACATGTTCATGCATTTTTCATGCATACGTGTTTTCCTTTCTTTTCTTTTCTTTTCTTGTTCTCTAGGTGTGATGTGTTCTCTCTCTCTCTCTCTCTCTCTCTCAGATAGACTGTGCTATGGCACCTAAAGTGCGAAAATCTACTCCCGCTTGGAACCCTCTTAGTTCTGGGTCTTCTTCTTCTGATCCTATTCCCCTTCTTCATGTTCGGTTCCATGATGAGAAGGCCCGAAAGGATTTCTTGGAGAACTTTTAGAAACGTGGCATTCATTCGGAGTGCTAAGTTATTCTGTCGAAACTTTCCGACACTCCTCTCCCAATCATCATTTGGACTCAAGGCTGGGAATCTCTACTTTAGATACCCTTGAGATGTCCCATCATGTTTATACAAGAGTTTTACTCCAATATATACAGTATCAATTCCTCTGTACCTCGTTTTGCCACGACATTCCGAGGTACACATATCGTTGTTACCCCGGATCTTATATCCGAGGTACTACATGTTCTGAGGGTAGCGCATCCTGACTACCCTGGTTGTGATCGTCTTCGGACTGTGTCCAGAGACGAGCTTCTGTCTCATTTTTGTGAGACACCTTCCATATGGGGTGGTAAGCAAAACACCCCATGCTCGGGCTTTGCAAAAAAAGGTCTGATGTTCCTTAATATGGTGATGACATTTACTCTTACTTCATTGTCTCACTATAACTCTATCACTGAGCCTTGTGCTCGTTTCATTTTGTCTCTTCTTAAGGACCTTTCTATCAACTTTCCCTCTTACTTCATCACTTCTATCATCGATGTCTATCAGGATATGGCTACACATGATAAGCTCATCTTTCCTTTGGCTATCACACATATCCTTCACCACTTCTCCATTTCCATTCCTGATTCTCCTTATTACACCACTATGGGTGCCATCAGCGTCGGTTCTGTTCGACAGAGCAAGGCCTAGCTTCGACTGAAGCGGCCACGATTGTAGACGACCGATCTTGTAGCTTCTACTATTTCTTCTTCCTCAGCTCCTTCTACCTTTGCAACTGGTGGTGTGACCCTCGAGGCCATCATGGTGCAGCTTCAGAGCATGGATGCTCGCCTTGACTCTCTCACTAATGAGATGTGTCAGGTGAACACCCGCGTTGGACATATTGCATGCTGACAGGCTTAAATTAGTGGTTTCACTCCCTCTCCATCTCCTTCTCTAGAGGCTTCGACAAATGAGGATGGTGATGATGAGGAACATGCTAGCTCTTCTAGTGATGACGAGATGACGACCTCTTTGTGACTTGCCCTTTGTCATTTGTGACAAAAAAGGGGAGTAGTTTTGGGTTTGAGAGTAGTCTTGTACTTAGGGGGAGAGTTAGTATAGGACATCTTTGTTAGGGGGAGTGTTTATACTTCTTGAGGGATGTAGTGAGGTTTACATGTAATTTTCTTTTCTTTCTTTACATTAGCCTCTTGTATACTGGTCTTGTGACCATTTATTGACACACATTGTACTTATTTTTTCATATATATGATGATGATGTATGTTTCTTCACCTATCTCTCCATGTGTTGTTTCTTTTCTCTCTTTATATACATGTTTCTTTATGTATGCAATCTTTATTTCTGTTTCACACATGATGCCTTAATGAGTTTTGTTTAAGTGTTTCAGAAAGTCAGGTTGTTAAAGTCTACCATGCCATGAACTCTCGTCATGCAAAGTTTTTCAAGAGTTTATGATAGGGTTAGACTTGTTTTGTAATTCAACAAGTGATTATGAGTTTAGTGATTTAAGACTTCTCTCATGATTCATTTATTTGTTGTGGTTTTGTTACGGATTGCCAAAGGGGGAGATTGTTAGGGACATATCTGATGTAATTGGCTAATCCTTTGACAAAACGCACTTTACTTATAATTGAGTAGATCTAGGATGGGTTTAGTACTTCAAGAAACAAGTGTTCATGTTTAGTATTGAAGTCATGCAAATCTAACCAAGAAACAAGTGAAGAATGTGTTGTTCATTAAAACTCGATAACAATCTCGACATAAAGACTTCTATCAAGATTTAATGTTGAAGCTCGACAGAACCTCAACACAAGTTGTATCTGTTGAGAATTACGAAATAAAAAATTTCAGATCTAATTAGATGCATATCCTTGAGTATTTGTGTAGGGTTTCTTTCTCACAACCCTAAACATATATAAAGATTATTTTAAAAGCCGTCACAAGGGGATGCAAAGTGATTATACATGCATATTGTGACCAGAGACAGAATTTGCTCTAATTCATCTTTTTCTCTATAGAAACTACTATATCTTTACACCAAGGATTTTGTGACCAAGGAGCTTCCTAATCTTCATTGTAGATGACCTGAAGAACTTTGCAGCCAACATCTTCCTCAAGTTGGTGTGTTAGTCACGTACTGGGATTTGTTCATTGAACGGAGAGATTGCCACTACAATACAAGTCCAATTGGATATTGGGGTAAGGGTTCAACTGTAGGTTGGTATTAGGTACTAGGATTCCTTTTACTTGTAACCGCTTGTTTTGATAATAGTGGATTCGTGGGAGTGATGATCTTAAATTCACCCGATGGGGTTTTGCCTCGGTGGTTTTCCCCATTCGTAAACAACTCAACTGTGTCAAATTTAATTTCCGCTACATTTAGTTATTTGATGATTTGTTTGTTCTACCACGCTATTGCATGTTAAATTGACTTAATTAATTCACTTGGTTAATTAATTAATTGATTTGTCAAAGGGGTCAATACATTTTTGGCCTATCACAAACTCAAAAACACAATTTTAAAATTAATCAAATCATAACAATAAAAGAAAAAGAAGAAAAGACAGAAGCCATCTGACCCATCTGGGTTGCGTTGGGGAGGAAGACGAGCGGTGGCAGAGCGGAAGGCGTGGCTTGGCACAGTGAATGTCGATTCTACACCTACCTGTGTCCTTCAATCAACGGTGGAGCAAGCAAGATATCTCTCACTTGTTCTTTCTCTGTTTCTTATCACATAGAGAGCTAGAGAATGTTCTAGAATCAAGTAGAAAAAGAAAAAGGAGAGAGAGAGAGAGAGAGAGAGAGAGAGAGAGAGAGAGCTGGAAAAAGTGTTCTAGAATCAAGTAGAAAAAGAAAAAGAAGGGAGGATAGAGATAGGAGTGGGTATACGTGTGTGGTGGAGAAAAAATAAGAGAAAAAAAAAAAGAAAAAAAGAAAAAGAAACGTATGGATGAAATTGAAAGGAAAATAATATAAAGAATAAGAAATGACAATTAAGAAATGCTACCACAATATTTTCACAATAAATCTTAAGTAACCGATTGTAATTAACTAATATTGGTGAGTAAAAAAATAATTTCAATGGTGAGTTCAAATTGGAATTAGTAATAACTTTTTACATAAGATTTTGTTTTGATTCTTGTGAAAGTATTGCGAAAAATGTTGTGAATATAACACTTCTGATTGAAAAATATAGTTGTTGGGAATGAATATTGGAAGAATAAATGATGGTTAAAAAAAGAATAAAGAATAAATGAAGAAATAATATTTAAATGAGATGGAGAAAAGGATAGAGAATCTGTTGGAAAGTGTATTTGAAAATGTTGGTAGGTAAAAGGTAAATGTCATTGTTCACTGTCTAAATAGTATAAAAATTTAGATAAGCTGCTAAAGATGCTCTAACAATATAATAAAAATAATATTATATTTTTCTGGAACAATTAAACTTAATTACATGGTTTATAATTAGTCAATAGAATAATATAATTGAATTTAATTGAAAACCTAAAACATAACAATTAAATAATTTGACCTAAATTTTACCATTTTTTATGGGAAGTATACGTTTTTAGACCCCTTAAAACACAATTGGATTAACCTAGTTAATTAGCCAAGTGATTACTTTGTCCAAATTTTAGATCTAAATTAACACAATCATATAATCATATCAATGTAAAGTGCGGAATATAAAGAATACAAAGATATGATGACCTAGGAAACCACACCGATAAAAACCTGGGGAGGATTTAACCTAGCTATCCTCAAGGTAAACTTGAATCCACTATGAAAGAATCGAAGTTTTACAATAGCGACTTAGACCACTAACATCCTATTGCTACTCACTAGTAGAAAACTTACTGATACGACTACATGACAGCTCCGAGACCACGGACTCCTCTTTCTTGGATTCTCCAGCAAGTAGAAGCACACCCACTTGTGTATCTTTAAGCTTTTATTGCAGCAACTGAATGATCATCAAGCTCTCAATGGAATCTCCTTCTTGATAATCCTAAGCATGTGTGAAGGCAACCATCTCTCAGATCTCATAAGAGATTCACACACACAGCAAATAGAGCCACCTAAAAAACGTGGCTAGGGTTTCCCTTTTATACCTAGGGAAAAATATAAAACCCTACACATCATATGGGCTTAGGGCTGAATTGGAAATTCTGTAGAAAAAACATTCTGCCCGACTTTCGATCGGTCGAGTCTAATTCTTGATCGATCGAGCCAGACCAAATTGCACAATGAATTCTGCAGCAGCTTGATTCCAACTTTACATAAAACACATACTTTGAGCAAGTCTAAAACAAGACTAAAAACATGTTTTGATCATGGTTTGCCAACAATACAAATTAGAGTTCTAATACATTAGTTCCTAAGTACTTAGAATCTAATAGGAAGTTTTACCTATTTGAAAAGAATAAAACTTCAATCTCAAATTCCATTGGCCATTAATGGTAAAATATTAGAAACTGACCACTCCATTTCTTGTAGAAAACAAGTGCACACTATTGTGTCATATCGGGATAAAGAAATGAGAATCTGCTTAAGACTTTCATGGTCATATTCAAACCAAATTGCCCTTCGTATTTGTATATAACTTCTTCAAAATTTGAAAAATATTATAAGACCACAACATATACACTTGGATTAGGCTAGAGTAGAATTTCTATCTTATATCAACAAATATATATATATATATATATATATATACACACATATATGATAAGGATTTATACAATTAAAAGATGTTAGATATATATACTTTTTATTTAAAGATTATTTAAGTGCTTAGAATTTTGAATACTCACATCAGGGAATTAGTGGCCCAACTAGGAATTTTAAGTTAGGGGCCAAACTATTGTATCAAGATAAACTCAAATCACATATATACACTACCTAAAAAATTCCACATAATATATGTGTGTGTATGAAACTACAAATATTAATTTTCTTATACTAAAGTAAGTTACCTATATACATGATTATCGATTTTAATATGTATATATACTCACCCAGATACAAGATCTTTTTTTTAAGAGAAACTTATAATTTTCTTAAACGCTAATGAAATGAGTAAGGGTGTGCAGCCAACCCACCAACCTGCCAAAACCAACCTGACCCAACCCAACCCACCGGGTTAGGTTGGTTTTTAAGGGGTTGGTGATTGGGTTGGTTTATGAGATTTTTTTTTAATAGTGAGTGGGGTTGGATTTGGGTCATAATTACAATCGCAAACCCGTTTAACCTAACCTGGCCCACCTATATATTTAAAATTTAAATTATATATTTAAAAATATATTAAAAATTAATTTTATTTTATTTAATTTTACCCCTATTTGGCTCTTCCTATATAAAATCCGATTACCTCGTAAACCTGGCAGTCTTATTTCTCTCTCTACCACCTTATACTTCCACTCTCCTACTCCACTCTTATTTGTTTATAATTGAGTTGAGATATTAGTTCACGTATATTTTGTTTATCAACTCAGTTGGAAATATTATTTTTATAATTGAATTGGAATACTAGTTCAAGTATATTTTTCTTTTCAACTCAAGTGGCAAGTGAGATATATTTTTTATGTTCAATTTAATAATAATAGAAAAAAAAAATTGTCCAATCCATGGGTTCAACCCCAACCAAACCTGATCCCTGTGGGTTAGGGTTGAACCCCTGTAATGAATTGGGTTGGGTTGAAAAATCCCCTCAACCCGATCCAACCCAACCCATGCAAACCCTTAGAAATGAGTATACAAAAGTTGTATAATTGGCTATACAATATACAAATATGTAGAACAAAAAAAAAAAAAATATATAGTATTTTCCATCAAAGTCATGCTCAACAATAATATTTTACGTAATGAACTTCATCAATTATTATTTATATAGCAATATTATTCATAATTTCCTTTTGAATTTATAAATTTTTTGCAAAACTTCATCCATATATGTTTGAGAAATCAAAATCATAATGTCACCATTGAAGTCTCCTATGAGCTTTTTTATTTATTTATTTATTTTTTTCTTGCTTGATAAAATCTTGAGAATAGAAAAGTTCAACCGAATTGCATATATTATCAATGCATAATGTTGAATGATTTGTAAGCAATAATAAGATTTGAAATTGAGCTAAAATTAGGGGTTTCACTACTTACTCACATAATTTATTAAATTATTTCATTCTATTGCAATTGTATATTAGCTCTAAACTCCCCTTTTTTTTTTTGGAAATGGATTATTAGATTAGTTGATTAATGCTTTTTTTTTTCTTTTTTTGGGTGGGGAGGGAGCTCCTAAGTTTTCTCACATAACCTCTAAAGATTTATAAAATATACCTATATTAAAAAAAAAAAAAAAAAACTTTTGGAAGGGCTATATATATTGTAAAGTTGTAATTTACAACTAGTTTATGTTGGCTTTAATTCCGTGCCAAATTTGATTGTAATATTGTTCAATCTTATGTACCCTATATTTTATGTGGGATTTATTTGTAAGGGTTGTGTGTGAGAGAGAGAGTGTGGAGACTCAAGACTTTTGAAGACTAAAGAAGTTTTCGTGGGTAGCTCGTGAGAAAGCTTCCCGCGAAGTGAAGTATGTGCCCAGCACATGATTGGAATGCGAAGAGTCAGGACAGGATGGAGACAGCTGGTTTTCGTGAGTGTCTCGCAGGTAAGGCCTTCCCACGAGATACCTGCGAAACATTCTATTTTGTTGAACTGTCATATATGATACACACTTTCTTTACCCACACTATATATACTCACATTACCCACAGATGTTGAGGAGTACTTCTGAAAGAAAACCTTAGCCATAACCCTTGAGAATTAGAGATTGTTATACCCACATTTCTCTACACAATCCTTTGTGGTTTTTCCTCAACTCCTACCTCTCCATTTCCATATCCTTGAGAGGTTGATAGCCCAAAAACTTACCACACCCTTTAAGAGTGTCAAGTGAGATTTTGGTGCTGTTAGGAAACATTAGAAGAAGCCAAGTTTTGGCTGATGCAATCAGGCATATTGCGGGATCCGGAGAGCTAGAGAAGACACAGTTTTGAGAAGCCTTATTGGATTAGGAGCTTGGAGGGCTTAGGTGCATTGGGTAGATTAGGCTTGGAGAGTTTCTTGCTACTCGTGTATCCTAACTAATTGTCTAGTGGATCGATTTACTGCTTGGAGGGCGGCGGAGAGGTTTTACGCCGAGTACTTCGATTTCCTCTTTGATAACACATTGGTGTGATATTTTGTGTTTGCATTCTTTTTCCCTACTCTTTTACCTTTCATTTACTACTGTGTTTTAATGATTATGAGTTAGAGTAGTTTATTTTTTTATCCGCTCGCATTTACTCTATTTTGCACTTAGTTTAAGTTAGAGAAAATCAACTGAGCCGTAACTTTATTTTGGGGGTCTAAACAGCCTTGTGTTTTTAACACATTTTTGAGCTTTCATATATATATATATATAGAGAGAGAGAGAGAGAGAGAGAGAGAGAGAGAGAGACAGAGAGAGAGAGAGAGAATGTAAACGAGCATGTCAAGACGAGTCTAAACCCAAATGTCTCAGATTCAGCTCTATGAGGATGCATGGTTGGAGCTTCCGAGATTTATTTGACAAAGGTGGATTCAAAGAGCCCTGTCATAACATGGTTCCACACCCTAAAAAAGAATAAAAGAAATGATATTAATAGAACTAGCTAATATTCATTCAAACATCTTTCTTTTTTCATTTATATAAAGGAGTTCCTTCTAGGATGGTAGATGCTTTTATTTTTACTAATGTATAATAATCTGATTATATAATTTATCCAGTGAATGTTTCCAACATACTGGAAATGTCAATTTAGATTGCTCTAGCCGGAACATTCTATAATTCCATTGCAAGAAATTACGTTTAGTGATCTAAAATCTTTTTCTTGTTTCAACCCACTATATTTCGTTTTTACATTCATCAATTGAATGAAACATTTACATTACATCTAAAATTATTTCCTTAAACTTTAACCTTCATATAACAAAACAATATGAAATTACAAGCTTTCCTTTTTGCCATGTTTGACAGCTAGTGGTGTGTCCTCTGTAGCTATCGTCGTAGCGCAAATATACCTAATAAATCTGGTAGCTAGCATTATGTTTTTGACCAAGTTTATTTTACCAAGCCCAAGCAAATCATTTGAAACCATTAATATGTGAAGGAAGCATTCGTGAAGTACTGCACGAAAACAATTATATTGTAAATGTGGCAAGATTTTTTATTTTTTTATTTTTTTAAGTGTACAAGTTTTATAAAAAAGAAGAAAGAAAGAAAGTGTAAAAGTAATGTGCTTTTATATAAATATATAATGAACCGCAAGTCGTGTTTTATGTGCAAAGACCAGGGCAAATCTAATATTTTAGAGAATAGAAACGGTCAAACTACGGTGGTTGAGAGCTCTAGGCCATTTGGCTCCACCTGAATAAATTATGATCGGGATGGAGTAAAAAATTCAAGTGGGCCTTTGCCAAAAATCAGGTCTACTTTCCTGAATTGTCTCCCCATTTTGTCTTCTTCTTCCCGTCAATAACAGTATCTATTGGTTGGTAAATTTGAGACTCCATTGACGTCGACAATGCTTTAACTTCTAATTTTGTATTAGAACTTGTTCAAAGATCAAAAAAAAAAAAAAAAAAAAAAAAAAAGAAGAGAAATTTCTATTTTGACACCAAGTTTCCAATAAGCTCTCCTTAGGGTGGCGGCACTTGAAGGCCAGGGTGGTCACAGGACCACCCTGACCTGATTTTTTTTTTTTTTTTTTTTTTTTTAATAATAATAATAATAATAATAATTTAATAAAATAATAATAATAATAATAATTTAATGGTGCGATGGTCACTTTACAAGTATAAGTGTTTGTGGGGTGTGGGGGGCAAGGGCTGGGTTCAAGTATCCAGGAGGGAGCTTCACATGTATATACACATAGATTAGGTTAGAGTGGAATTTCTATCTTGTAAAAAAAAAATTTTGGAAACACCCTCAGTTTTTTTTATGCCAATAAAATTAAACTTTGCTCCATAATTTGTTCTACTTAACAATATATTGGGGCTTTCAAGCAAAAAGAAGCCCAAAAAAATTTTTTGAACTAAATTCTTAAAAAAAAAAAAATAACAACATAGCAAGCCTAAATGCCCAATAAACCCCAGGAAAAAAGCCCAAGATCAATCTCTTTTATTAGATTGTGTACTTTATACTTCTTAAGGAACACCTTAAGAAAAATTCCTAGAGCCACTACTCATTCTTAAACAATATGTTATATAGTATACATGGAAGAGCAGTTATTTGGTATGATTTTTCCACTGCTACATTAGGTATGATTTCTCTGTAACATTTATTTAAAAATAATTGATTTCTATCATTAGTTCAAAACATTCAAAAATACCTTGGACTGCTAATGGTGGGGGAAAATCAAAAGTGGGCACTTTTAGGGAGATCTAAGAGCGGGTAACCAAAAAGGTGATGGGATGGAAGGAGAAGCACATCTCAAAGGTAGGTAGAGAAGTGTTGATCAAAACCGTAGCACAAGCAATACCAACTTACTCTATGAGCATGTTTAAGCTCCCAAAGAAAATTTATGATGATATCAATTCGGTCCTAGCAAAGTATTGGTGGGGGCAGACTCAAAATGAAAAAAAGATCCATTGGATCAATTGGGGTAAACTGTGTAAGCCTAAAGATAAAGGGGGAATGAGTTTTAGAGACATCCACGCTTTTAACTTAGCCATGTTAGCTAAGCAAGCTTGGAGGCTGATCCAAGGAGGGCATTCTCTTTTTGTTAGGGTGTATAAGGCTCTCTATTTTCCCAGTTGCTCTTTTATGGAGGTTGAACTAGGGTGTAACCCTTCTTTTGTGTGGAGGAGCTTATTGGATGCTAGGGAATTGATCAGGGCAGGCATAGCATGGCACATGGGAGATGGGCAGAGTATTGAAGTAAATGATCATAGGTGGCTAAACCACCCACCTCTGTTCAGACCTAGTGCTAACACAAATTTAAAGGTGGCTGACCTTATTGACCACCGAAGTCGGCAATGGAACAGAGCATTATTATACACCACGTTCCTACAATCCACTATGGATGATATCCTACGTATCAAACTTGGTGAGGAGCATGATCAAGACAAGCTTCTATGGAAGGAAACAAAGAGTGGGTGTTTCTCGGTGAAAACAGCTTATTGGGTTGCACTCCACTTGAATCAGCCACAAAACGCTGAACATTCCACTACAAGAGAAGATTACTTTTAACTTCTATTTTCTTGGTCAGTCATCATTTTTTTTAGAGACCTGTTAAATAGGCTTTTAGAAAACCTTCGTCACTTCTTGGTGGATAGATGTCAGATAGAGAAGTGACAAGTGAACTATTGTCGTCAGTTTGTGAGGGTACAGGCTACGACGAGATCTATCCATTAGGGCGTGAGCTTAAGGAAGATTTCCCCCGGTCCCCAGAAAGGGAACCGTCTACCCATTCCCCTAATGATGAAGAAGAGGACAAGGAAGATGAGGAAGGGGATGAGGAAAATGACAAGGGAGATGAGGAAGAGAAGGGAGGTGAGGAAGATGAGGGAGATCGATCCAAAGGAGTAGAGGCAGCAGGTCAGGTGGACGGGGGCACCCGACCTTTCATTCTCCCTCTAATATGGACAGTTGATGATTTTAACCCAATGATGTTTGATAAGGTCTTTAATACCCTTCGACATCGTTACCAAATCCATGAGAATATCCCAATCCGTCTACTCGTAAAGTATGAGAAGTGCTACTCTGGGAGGACTGCGGACGTTGGCATGTATGATGCTATGTTTACAGCAGGGCTGAGGCTGCTGTTGATGGATCTACATCGTCGGCTTGCCAATTATTTGGGTCTGTCCATCATCTTAGTGGTGAGAACCATTGGCTTACCCTCAACAAGTTCTTTTATTGCTACAAGCCCCAGCAGATTTCTTCATCTCAGGGTATCTACAATTTTTTAGCGAGGAAGATGTCGTTTAGGCTAGCGTTTGATATGCCTGATTCAAATAGGAATTGGAAAACTCATTATTTCTTCATCCAAGGGACGGATTGGGTTTGTAGGCTCGAGGAATGGGATAACATGACAAATGGTTTTAACAATACTTAGGGGATTGTAAGGGAGTCAGGTGGGTCGTCAGCGTCTGTTTTTACTTTAGCTCTGTCTATTTAGGTAATGCTCTCTAACATGTTTCTTTGTTGTCTTTAACTCAAATTCGTCCGCAAATTAGTGACGAGCAAGAGAGCTTCTGTTAGGGACATATTTTATGTAATTGGCTAATCCTTTGACAAAATGCACTATACTTGTAATTTGATAAATCTAGGATGAGTTTAGTACTTCAAGAAACAAGAGTTCAAGTCAAATATCAAAGCCATGAAGATTGGACCAAGAAACAAGTGAAAAAAAGCTATTCATTAAAGCTCGACAGATACCTTGACAGAAATAGTATCTATCAAGATTTAAGAACAAAACTTGACAAAAGTTGAATCTATCGAGATCTACGAAATTAGAATTTTCAGATCTGATTTTTGGCCCCAGTTGACATGTATGTGTAGGATTTCTTTTCTCACAACCCTATACATATATAAAGCTTATTTTAAAGGTCGTTATAGATAGAGAACACATACAAAAAGTGAAATAGTGTCTTATTCTCTCTGCAAAAAGTTACTGCGTTTTTTGCACCTTAAGGTTTTGTAACCAAGTACTTCTTGATCTTCATTGTTGATGAAGTGAAGAACTTTGCAACCAACAACATCTTCAAGTTGCTGGAGTTAATCATATACTAGGATTCGTGCAAAAGGGAGGCGTTCATATATTGAAGAGTTCAAAGGTTTTGAAGTGGAAAAATGTTTCTACTGTAAGTTCATGTATGGGGATTGTAGAGTCTAGAGACAAAGGTTTTGTACTAGATTTGAAACTTCTCTTTACTATAGTGAATTACTTTTCGAGAAGGTTTCCCCCCAGGTTTTTTACTGTGAAACTAAATTGTTTCATTGGTTTTCCTAGATCATCATATCTTGTCTTATTTACTATTCTGCTATGCATGATATTGATGTTTGTTTGTTTTAACAATGTTTATTCATAATAAATCTAATTAACAATTTGGGTTTAAAAATTGTTAATTCTATCAACCGGTGTCTAAATTTCCCAAAAAGTGGTATCAGAACAAGTACACTCTAATTGGATTAATTTCTTGAGTGTGATCCTTGACCCCCGTTGTCATGGATCGTGGACAATCTCTTTTGATTCCTCCTTTGTTTGATGGTACTAACTATACATACTGGAAAGTTCGTATGAAAGCTTTTTTGTAGGCTCTAAATGAAAATGTATGGCAAGCTGTTGAAGTTGGCTGGGTTAAGCCAAAGGAAGTGCCGGTGGATTAGGATAAAGCAAAGATCAAAGCGGAAAATTTCAATAGTAGGGCTTTGAATGCTCTGTTTAGTGGTGTAACGAATGAGGAATTCAAGAAAATATCATTCACGGAAATTGCTAAGGAAGCATGGACTATTCTTGAGACCACCTATGAAGGTATCAAGGCAGTGAAGACTGTTAAGCTTCAAAGACTCACCACCAGTTTTGAAGAAATAAGGATAGAGGAGGATGAGACCTTTGATGAGTTTTATGCTAAACTCAAAGATATTGTGAATTCTGCTTTCAATCTTAGAGAATTTATTGCGGAACCCAAAATTGTTAGGAAAATCCTTAGGTTCCTACCTAAAAGATTCCATGCGAAGATCACTACCATTGAAGAAGTGAAGGACATTGATTAAATTCCTTTGACTGAGCTTGTAGGGAACCTTCAAACCTATGAGATGGGATTAGGTTTAATGCGAAAAGGTGGAAAGAGTAGAAACTTGGCACTTAAGGGTTTAAAGGAAGAGATTGATGACTCTGAAGATGAAGATGATGATGAGGATGAGGATTTAACCTTCATAGCTAATGAGATTATGAAGCTTCTTCAATATAGGAAAAAGGATAGGACAAACCTCCTAGGAAATCTAAATCCTCTAGGAAGGGCAAGAATGAGAAACCCCTCATCTAGTGCCATGAGTGCAAAGCTTTTGGTCATATGAGGATAGAGTGTCAAAACTATCTTATGAAGGAAAAGACCAAGAATTCAAAAGGTAAAGTGTTGGTTGCTACCTTAAATGATTCTGAGAGGGATATTTTTGATGAGTATGAGGATGATTGTGGTCATTATATGGCTTTTGCTGCCACAACCAATAAGGTGATTATGGAGAGTCCTAATGACAGTGAGGATTCTTCTGATGATGAAGTACCCAAGAAGTTGATCCTTCAAGAAGCCTATGATAAGCTATGCACTGAATTTATAAAATCTGAAAAGACTTCTCATCTTTGTAGAAAATAGCTTAATGAGGTAAAAACTGAAAAAGTTGAACTGTTAGTCAAACTAGATGAGACTACAAAGTTAGTTGAGACTCTTGTTGTGGAGAACACCTCATTAGAAGAGAAGGTCAAAAATCTCGAAGTTAAGCTTAATCAAGCTAAAACTCAAATAGAGAGGATGTCTAGTGCAAGGCTTGATGAGGTATTGAGTGCTAAAAAGCCTATTTCTGATAAGATTGGCTTAGGATATGTTGTTTCCTCCGGCCCCTTCTCTTCCAAGGCTTCTGGATCAAAGACTGTCTTTGTGCCCCAATATGAGAAAGTTGATAAAGGTATGAAATCCAAATTTGATTTGGCTAATTCTAAATCTTTTGTTAGATCTCACTCTAAGAAGTCTAGTAGTTCAAAAACTACTTATGTTTGTCACCATTGTGGTGTTTCTGGACACATTCATCCTAATTACTTCAAGTTGTATCATCATAAGCAAATGTCCAGACGGTTACAAGTTCCCTCCCAAGGTTCAACACCCTTGTTTGGAGAGTTATTAAAAGTTTTGAGCTTTTTAACTCAATTTCAGGAGAATTCTAATTCTTTTATGTCCTTTAGTAGACATACTAGGACACGTGCCTTTTCATCTTCATGGCCAAAGACTCGCGTTGTGTGGGTGAGAAAGGAACCTAAGACTTAATTGTCTTTTCTGTTGTCCTCTGCTTTAATTCTTTCTTTTTAAAGTAGGACTCTCTTTGCTTGATTTTTTATCTGCTTTTGGAATCATGCTTTCATACATCTGCATCTTTCTTTCATACTTTCATGTTGTTTGTCTGTTTTTGTTTGGTTGTTTGGATTTTTTTTTTTCAAAATAAAAAGAGAAAAAATATATATATACAAAAAGTGTGTGTTTGTATATATTGGTACTTATGTACCTTGGATGGCCATTGAAACAAAGTTTCTAAACTTTGTATTTCTTGTAACTTAGATGAGCATCTCAATGCATAACTAAGCAAATGAGCTTTGTGATTCGTGTTTGTGATGAGTACAATTAAGATTGTCTCTTATATCTCATACTCATATCACTCTTTTTGACAGGAAGAACTAGAAAATTCTAAGAGAAAGGCATAAATAACCATCTCACCATTAAAACCCGCCAATCATTTATAACATCTATGTGCTTTGGCACAGCAAAATTGGGATATTAAACATACATATTTGGGTATTTTCTTTTCTCTCTCTTATATGCCCATGTATGCTATGCTTAAAAAGAAAAATATGCAAAGAATGAAAGAAAAAAGATCAAAATGCTTTTAATATGATTGCAAGCATGTTTCTACGAGATGTAGGAGTTATAGGATGTACCTCGAAGGTCATAGTCCCCATTAAGCAGTTAAGATTGTATGTGAGAGTAATTGATTTTCTCTAGTCTCAAATCTTCATAATACGAGACACTTATGCACTCTTACTTTGTTTCACACACAGCACACAAATTCTTTGTTACTTTTGATACATGTGCAGGTACAATGTGATTTGGCCATCACAAAAGTTACATGTGTTAATATATGCTTGCTAAACTGTATTAACTTGTTTTTGAAAAATAAAATTAGTGAGACTTGTTTAGTATGTATGTGTGTCTTTTGATCTAGAAATACTTTACATCTAGATTTGAGTTGTGTTTGAGTGCTTAACATGCTACTTGGATGCTTGTTTGAATAGCTATTTTGTTGCATTCATCTTGTGTGTTTTTCATCCCTTGGAAAACCTTGCTTCCGTCTTCACGACAGCTGCTTGATACCTTCTCGACAGCATCTCGACAGCAGCTCGACACAGGTTTCTTCTATCGAGATTTCTGGATTTGACCTCGATAGCTAGGTCGATCCATTGAGCCAAATTTCTGTGCTCTCTTTCTGTTCAATACATTATCGACAGATTCTCGATTTATCGAGATTTCTAGGTAGCTTCTCGATAGATTCTCGACACATATCTCGATCTATCGAGGTAATTTTATGTGCTCTCTGCCAGCTCGATAGTAGCTCGACAGCTTCTCGATCTGTCGAGACCCTCTTGCATGTATTGTTTTTCACATGTTTTGCATCTTTCTATTATCTTGGCATCCATAGCATCTTGTTTAATTACATTCATGCATTTATATGGATTCCTTGTGTCCTTTGATCAACTTAGATCATCTTTATGTTTCTCGGGTGAAGCTTTATAGCTTCTTGTACCCTTTGTCAATCATGACAAAAAGGGGGAGAAAATGTGGTTTCTTTTTAAGATTCTACATGTTAGGGGGAGAAATACATGCCTTTGTAAGGGGGAGTTGTGGTTCATCTTATTAGGGGAAGTGTTTACCTCCTTGTTGTTTTAGGAGCTTCTTGTACACCGGTCTTGTGACAATTTTTACATACATTGTACTTTATTTTTATATTTATGATGATGATGTATATTTTCTTCACCTATCTCTACATGTGTTGTTTCTTTTCTCTCTTTATACTCATATTTCTTTATGTATGCAATTTTTATTTTGTGTCTCATCTAATTTTTAAATTTGTGTGTCAAGTGAATTATTAGGTGCAAAAATCAAAGAGTCTACATTCAATTAAATTCTAAATTGAATTTTAATTGAAGTTCAATTTTGTGCCATATGTCCCATCTAATTTTTTAAATTTTTGTGGCAAGTGAATTATTGGATGCAAAAACTGAAGAGTCTAGATCCAATTAGATTCTAAGTCATGTCTAATTTTTGCGCTACGAGTCTCATCTAATTTTTAAATTTGTATGGCAAGTGAATTATTAGGTGCAAAAGTCAAAGAGTTTAAATCAATTAGATTCTAAATTGAATTTTAATTGAAGTTCAATTTTGTGTAGTGTGTCCTATTTAATTTTTTAATTTTTATGACAAGTCAATTATTAGGTGCAAAAACCGAAAAGTCTAGATCCAATTAGATTCTAGATCATATATATATATATAATGAGAAATCATTATATATTTTAGATATTCATGGTTTAAAAAATATGTAAATTGTAATTCTTACTGCTAAGTTTAATCTGGTTTATATTCTCAAAGTCCTCATTGGACTGAAGCCTGGTTTGACAAGTTGTCAAGTTGCCTGATTTACATCACCAACCTAGACATAGCCCATACTCTATTATTTCTTCTCTCTCCTTGTTTCCCCACCTTTGATTTTCTTTTATATAATTATATATTTATATGTAATGTTATTTTATTCATGGGAAAAAGATAACATTATTGAATATTGTTCGTTGCCTTCCCTAGTAGAACAAGCAAGTAAGCATTGACTAATCAACACAAAAAATTCATGTTTGGTTTGTTGAGTTGAACATTTCACGCGGTAATCCAAATCTCATGCTAATGAGTATGAGTAATAAGTCCCACTTCACGGCAGCCTTAGACGAAGTAGCCAACTCTCCAAATCATGTTGACAAAATCACGTGGTGTCCACCCAATGCCACCAAATTCTCACTATTTCAAACCATGCATCACCTACCTCTATGAAATTATAAATACAAATAGACTCACTTCGTGTCTCCCACTTAAGTTCTCTCCTCACAAGAAAACAGAGCAAGAGAGAACAGGGGCGACCTTACCTTTAAGAACACAGAGCAATGGCAAGAAAGTTAAACATTGTTTTTCTTGTAGTAATAGCAGTAACAGCTTTGCTACAAAGCTCAGTGGCACAAACAACCTTTCAGGTGGGTGATGCATTGGGTTGGACAATCCCTTCTAGTGTTTCCACTTACAGCACTTGGGCTGCCAACAAGAACTTCATCGTCGGCGACATTCTTGGTAATAAAAACCAAATTTCAATTTATTTTTCTTTCTAAATCTTATTATAAAAATATAAAATGAATCAAAGCGATACAGGACTGAATATAAATCTTTTCGATGTTGAATTTTTTTATTATTGGTTTTTGTAGTATTTAACTTCACAACTTCGCAACACACCGTAGCTAAAGTCAGCAAGTCTGATTACGATGCTTGTAACCCTAATAATCCCATTTCCATTCAAACCAATGGTCCTGCAACTGTGACTTTGAATGAGACTGGGGCTCAATACTACATCTGCACCGTTAGCACCCATTGTTCCTCTGGTCAGAAGTTGGCAATCAATGTCAGTGCGGCTACTTCTTCAGCTCCACCACCTAGCACTTCACCAGCTGCTACTCCAACACCTGCTCCAGCTCTTGCTCCAGCACCTACTCCATCCAGAGGACCGGCGACCTACACAGTTGGAGACACACTGGGTTGGACTGTTCTTTCTAGTGCTTCTGTTGCTTATCAAAATTGGGCTAGCAACAAGACCTTCTTCGTTGGAGACATTCTAGGTAAAGTGACTAATTCAAGAGTCCAAAATTCTAGAAAATATTGTGGCTTTTAAATTTCAAGTTCCCAAAATATCGATTTAGATTTTATTTTTTAAAAATGATTGAGATAAAGTATCTTCAAGATGATAAAAGCTACCAACATTTTCATAATTTTACATTCAAATAATTACATAAAAAATTGTCTATATACTTTTAGATTTGTAATATTTAATTTGAATTATGAAATCTCTTATTTTAAATCAAATAGATAGGATTTTTTTTTTTTTAAATAATATTAAGATCACAACTAAAATCACAATTTTTTCACATAACGAGTTGTGAGTAATAAAATAAAAATAGTAAGTCCACAATTGACACATGGTTAATAAGTTGTAGCTTTAGCCTTTAGCTGTGATACTAACATTTTTTATTAAAAAAATACTAAAGATTTTCTAAACATAAGAATTCAATATGGTTCATGTATCAATTTGTAACCCTAAATTTCTTTTCCATTGTGATTTGTGCAGTCTTCAACTTTGCAAACGGAACACACAACGTTGCCGAGGTAACAAAGCAAAACTACAACTCATGCAACACCACCAGCCCTCTGTCTCTCAATGCCAATCCACCCGTAAGAGTGACTCTCACCAAGGCCGGCGAACATTTCTTCACCTGCACAGTTTCAGGTCACTGCTCCGCCGGACAAAAGCTTGCCATCAATGTCACTGGCAGCACCACCGCCACTCCTCCTTCATCAGCCACGCCACCATCCTCCACCAGCGCTCCTCCTCCGTCCACCGCCGCCACTCCTCCAAGCACAACCACCAATCCTTCAGTGCCAAGTCCGACAAGTGGTGTTACCCCACCTCCACCTCCAAGCTCTGCTACGTCCCTCAGAGTTACTGGCTTATGTGCCACCTTCTTGTCCATTGTCTTAGTCTTCTTGAACTAGATTTGATAGTGATATCATGGTAGAGAATTGGTGTGATTCATTTTACTTACGTGATTGTCGTTATACAGATTGATTTTTCGATTTTTATATGCAATAAGTTATTTTTCTATGTTTCAGCTATTGATGTTGATTGATGAGTAATCTAGAAATTAGCATTAGTGTGAGCAAATTTTCAACACCTACCTGCCTATCCCTTTTGTTTTGTCCTGGTCACGACCTGGCCCGTTAAGGATAAGAAAATTGCCAGACTTCAAACCTGAGTTGGCCTTCAAAGGCGTTCAATTGCAATAATATAATGGTGTAGAATTTTCGGGGATTGTTGAACATTCTTCTAGTCGCTCCATTGCTTGTGGGCTGACATGTGGAGGATTTTTAACTGGTCAAACGGGAAAAAGAGAACAAAATACCTCACTCATGACACTTTGAGTTTTGAGTACAGATATATATATTTTTTCTCGGTCATCACTAATTGAACGGATTTATGCCTTTTTTTTGTTTTTGTTTTTTTTTTTAACAAAACGGATTTATACCTCTAAATTCTAATACATCAAGCAAGTATATTGAGGCCCCAAAGAATTGGTCTACTTTACGAAATTCATAAGATGCATTTTTCAACGTGCGGGTATTGGCTAAGACCTATAGCTGCGTTTTTACAAAACACGATTATAAACCCGCTTTAGGCTGCATTTAAAACGCGGTTATAGCTTGGACCTATAACTGCGTTTTTAGACGCAGCTATAGGCTCAGACCTATAGCTGTGTTTTTTAAAACACGACTATAGATCATCTTTGGGCTGCGTTTAGAAACACAACTAAAGCCCCCTACATTGCATTTGTTTATAGGTGCTTTTTTTTTTTCCTGCTAAATACAATTCCCGCCCAAATAATTTACACTATGTTCCCAACAAACAAGTTCCTGCCCAAATAATTTACAATTTTGCAAGCACTCAACAATTGCCAAAACCCAACAAGTTCCCAACCACTTGCCAACAAACAAAACAAAACAAGTTCATTGCCAAAAGATTTCATTGCCCAAATAAGTTACATAAATAGATAATTTCATTGCCAAAACCAAACAAGTTCCCAACAAAAGATTTTTATATCACAAAATGCATATCCCTCAAGGATTTTTTACATCACAAAAAATGGTCTACAAGCATCATGGTACTTGATCAATCAGTCCAATGCTTATAGCTACAGCCAATTACCTGTGAGAATGAGAACACTAAAAATTGGGTTGAATTAGGCTCGCAAAAATCCCAAAGGTTTGACTAGGACAAAAAGCAAGATTAAATATATTCATTCTTCATTATGTGGACCAAGCCTACACAATTGAGAATGAGTCAACAAAGGAAAAATAGGAGCAATAGATTGGAGTGCAAAAGGGCCATATTTTGCATCAACTTGAGCCCACCCAAAATCGCACAAATAAGCTTGGAACATTTTTAAGACCATGTGTAATGTTAGGAATGTATACATACAGTGCAAACACTTGAAAACACTCATGCATCATGGAACTATCAGCTACATTTAGCAAGTGTAAAAGGCATGTATATGTTCTCTTGAAAGGTTTTTGGAACAAGGATACTTTCCTGTCTACATTCATGGTTGAAATTTTCTAATTTGATTTTATGTCTTATAGTACATCTCATTCCCTACTTCTTGCTTCATATATACTGATGTGGGACCTTCAAATTGGAATAAAACCAACAAAGGCAGGAATATAACTCAGCTAGTTAAGAAGATAAAGCCTTTGATTCCAGATACTTCGGTACAGAGGCAAGCAGATCAGATCGCCCAAGTTATTTTCTCCCTTTCTTCTATCTCTCTTTTATCATTGTTTCCCATTCTCTTGTTTTTCATGTTCTATTCTCTCACTTTGACACTGATTGAGTGACAATATTTTTTATTTTTTTACAGAACACCAACTTTTAAAACTAGTTGCTCACAAACCTAGAGATCTGTGGTTTTGATATATTAAAATAATAATAATAACAGTACTACTTCTATAACATTTTTACAATAATTTCATAACAAAATTTATGTGATAATTTATTACTGGTTCTTATTTGAGTCTACTACTAACATTATTTTTACCTATGTGTTTAGAATTTATTGTAAAATTATTGTAAAAATGCTGTGTTAATAGCATTATTTTTTCTTAATAACTTTATGATAGGTATACAGTGACACTTCTTGGAACTCTAAAACATTTACTATTTAAATTGAATTTCTTACTTTTTAATATTGACTAGTTTATAAAATACTAGTGTACGGCACGGAGATCCCAAGACCCATATAGGCCCTTGGGCCCGGCCCAACGGGAATAACCCCATTGCCCTAAGCCCTTCTTGGATCTGCCTTAGCATAAAAACTAATTTTGGGCCTTGAATTCTGATAAGTGCTCGGCACAAGCTTTCCCGAACAAGCGTATGAACCGTGTTCGGGAAAATCATGATATGCTTGGTAAACTGCATTACCGAGCACTATCGACTAAGCTGGAACCAAGTTCCAAGGCCATAATTGTTGCACCCCACTCTCACCTAAATACCCACTTAAATCAGATAATATTGGACCTTCAATAGCACTAACGGAGGCTGAAATCGTAATCTCACCACTAACCTTAGCTGTAAATAGCAGAAGTTTGGGAGGAAGAAGGGGTTCAGAAAAATAGAGAGAAAACAGTCAAGTGAGAAGAAGAAACTGAGTGTTGCTTTGAGTCTCTCTGCCGAGAACGACCCAAGGTAGGAAATCCTCAAGTCCACTATAAATAAATTGTGAGCCCAAGTGAGTTAAGGCCCAACAGCCTCATACCTGGTGCCCACAATTGGTGCCCACCGTGGGGCTCTCCTACGAAGCTGTGGTTCGACTGAGACTCAAACAAGGGAAATGTCCGAGGAGCGTTTAGGAGGGCGTGCGCCGAGCAGTTCCATAGGATCTTCTCGGGGATCGACGTGGAGGGAGAGAAGGAAGAAACGGCGGGAGGATAGGGAGCACCCTAGAGGAGAGGAAAGGTCCGGATTGGGAGAAGGGTTAGCCCAGACACACCGAACGGTTTCAGGCGTCTCGGCGCATCAGCAGTATGATGACAGAGACCGAGAACTGGAGCGGTTGCGCAGATTGGTAATGGATTTGGAGCTGGAAGCAAGGGGTCAGCGCCAAGAAAGGAATCACAACCCCCAGCAAAGGAAAAATCGGGGCGAGGAGGGTTCCAGCCGATCTGGTACGCAACGATTCCGAGACCGATCATGCTCTCAAGAGTCACACCGGCACTCCCGGGAGACACGTCATTAGCGGGACCGTTCACGGTCGCATGAATATGGTGACAGAGGGTCAGAATTGCCGGAGGAATGGCAGCACAACAATGCTGCCATGGACGCCATGAGCCGAGCATTACGTATGGTTGCCCGGTCGCCGTTCTCCGATGAGATTGAATGGGCCCCTATGCCGAGCAGATTCACGCGATTGCCATTCAATTCCTACGAGGGAAAGACGGACCCTGTGGAGCATGTCAGTTATTACATCCACATGATGTCTTTGCATGCACACAACGATGCATTGATGTGTAAAGTATTCCCCTCTAGTCTCGGCTCAACGGCCCTGAGATAGTTCAATGGGTTACGGAAAGGCTCCATACGTAGCTTCGCCGAGCTGATTCAAGAGTTCGGCAGTAGATTCGTGACATGCAGCCGAGTGCAACAGCCGGTAGATGCGCTACTTTCCATGAAGATGAGGGTCGGAGAAACCCTTCAGAGTTATGCCAGTCGATACTGGGAACTCTACAACGAGATTGGTGGAGGGAATGAGAAAATTGCGGCAAGCACCTTCAAGATGGGGCTCCCCGAAGACTCTGAATTACGGGAATCGTTGACGAAAAGACCCCCCGAGGATATGAGGCAACTGATGAGACGCATAGAGGAGTACAAACGCTTGGAGGACGACTGGCTGCAGAGCAGGGGGAAAGCTCCGTTAATTAGGAGATCTCGGCAAGGCGTTGTGTCGGCAAGACCCAAAAAAGACTTCAGAATGCAGGAACCAGAGGTGCAAATCGAAGGGGTTAATGTGGCGTTTAAAGAACCCGTGCACAAAATCTTGGAGCAGATTAAGAACGAGTCATTCTTTAGATGGCCAAACAAAATGGGGGGCGACCCGTCTTGAAGGAACCAAAACCTATACTGCACCTATCACAAAGACAAAGGACACACCACTGAGCAATGTCGAGTATTAAAAGATCATCTCGGGCAGCTAGTAAAGGCAGGGTACCTAAAAGAGTTTGTGGTAGACTCCACTAACCGAGAAGCCGGCCAGGGCGTCCAACAGAAAAGGAACCCCTCCCGCCTCCACTGGGGGTAATCGAAGTCATCCATGCTGCATCAAGAGGAACGGCAGCAGCAAAAGGGGTATTAACAATTGCTTGCACGGGAAGAGATTCAGCCGAGAAGAAGAAGAAAGTTGAGCGGCTGACCATCTCTTTCGGAGAAGACGATTTGGAAGGAACGGTCCAACCTCATGACGATGCTTTGGTGGTGACGGCTAGGATAGGCGGGTTCCTGGTAAAGAGGGTAATGATCGACCAAGGGAGCGGGGCTGACGTCATGTACCCGGACCTCTTCGAAGGGCTCGGATTGAAGACCCAGGATTTGGCGAAGTATGACATGCCGTTGGTCTCATTTGACGGGAGAGTCGTAATTCCCGAGGGACAAATCTCTCTCCCCGTGGACATGGAAAGCAAGGGAGTTATAGTTACCTTCATAGTAGTCCGATCATTCTCACCGTATACCGCAATCCTGGGGAGACCATGGATTCACGCCATGAAGGCCGTTCCGTCCACCCTCCATGTGAAAGTAAAATTTCCCACTGAGTATGGAGTTGCCGAGGTGAGGGGGAACCAACAAGTGGCGAGGTAGTGTCTTGTCGCCGCGGTCAGGTGGAAAAATGAGCAGCTCGGACAAGCTGAACAGGCCGAGAAGGAAACTTCATAGCAATTACAGAAGCCCCGAGGGGAAACGGGGGCGGACGTGGCCGAGGAGGTATTGAAGGTTAGAATTCTTCCAAATACTGACAGGTATTTTCAGATAGGTACAAGCATGAATGACCGGGAAAGGGTAGAGATGTTGTTGTTCCTTTTGCAGAATGTAGATGTTTTCGCATGGAACCCATATGAAGTGCCCGACGTAGATCCCGAGTTCATTGTCCACAAACTCAACGTGGACCCATCATTTCCCCCGAAGAAGCAGAAATCGAGAAGAGCATCAAAGGAACATGTCGACACAGTAAACCTGGAGGTCCAGCGGCTGAAGGAGGCCGGAGTCATAAAAGAAATATTCTTCCCGAGATGGCTAGCAAACATTGTTGTAGTGAAGAAGAAGAAGGGTAAATGGAGAGTTTGTGTGGACTTCACAGACTTGAACAGGGCGTGTCCCAAGGACCCATTCCCAATGCCCAAGATTGTTCAACTAGTAGGTGCCATGTATGGGCACCCGAGGATGAGCTTCCTGGATGCCTTCCAAGGCTACCACCAGATTGCCTTGGCGCCCGAGGATCGGGAAAAGACAGCATTTATATCCCAGAATGCAAACTATCACTACGAGGTCATGCCGTTTGGATTGAAGAACGCCGGAGCCACGTACCAGCAAATGATGACGAGAATGTTCCAAGAAAAAATTGGATGCACGGTTGAAGTATATATTGAAGACATGGTGGTAAAAAGCAGAAAAGAGTCACAGCATATGGAAGACCTCCGGGGAGTATTCGAGTTACTACGGCGGCATAAATTGCGCCTGAATGTCGAGAAGTGCACTTTCGGAGTGGGGGCTGGCAAGTTCCTGGGTTATCTGATCTCTACTCGGGGAATAGAGGCTAACCCCGACCAAATAGAGGCCGTGAACCTCCTCAAACCACCAAGCAATCCCAAAGAGGTGCAAGTGCTCACTAGAATGTTAGCCGCCCTAAACCGATTCATCTCCAAGTTTGCCGATCGCTGCCGGCCGTTTTATCAACTTCTGAAGAAGTGGAAGGGGTTTCGTTGGGACGAGGGATGTGATGAGGCTTTTCGAGAGTTGAAGAAATACTTGGCAAAGGCGCCAAGGTTGATGGCCCCGGAGCCCGGGGAGGATTTGTTTATGTACCTCTCAGTCACCGACCATGCCGTAAGTGCTGTGTTACTAAGGGACCAAGGAGTGCAAATGCCGGTGTATTACATAAGCAAGACCTTGGTAGATGCCGAGACAAGGTATTTGCCCCTAGAGAAGTTAGTTTTAGCCCTGGTGCATGCCACGAGGAAGTTGCCACATTACTTCCAGGCTCATACGGTGTTCGTCCTCACCGAGTATCCATTACAGTCACTATTAAAGAGATCAGACTTCACAGGCCGAATTATCAAATGGGGGACTCGATTGGGATCGTTTAACATAAGATACCGACCTAGAAGCTCTGTGAAGGGACAGGTTCTCGCAGATTTCATCGCAGAATTCACACCCAAGAATGACGGCAAGGTAATCTGTAGTGCAAAAATTCGCCCGTGGAGGGTATTTGTGGACGGTGCTTCAAATGCTATGGGGGCTGAAGCTGGTATTGTCATAATCACCCCTGAGGGCATACGGTTGGAACACTCCTTTAGATTGGGATTCAAAGCCTCAAACAATGAAGCCGAGTATGAGGCCCTACTGGCCAGTTTGAGGGCCGTATTGCACCTAGGCGCAAAAGATGTTGAGATTTACTCGGACTCTCGGCTGGTTGTTTATCAGATCACAGGAGACTTCGAGGCTTGGGACTCTCGAATGAAAGCTTATCTAAGTGCGGCCAAGCAGATTATCGGTCAATTCGGAACGGTAAAGGTGTCCCAGGTAGCTCGGTCACAAAACAAACACGCCGACTCACTTGCCACGTTAGCCTCATCGGCTACCGAGGACACTCCACGACTAGTCATAATAGAACATATAAGGGAGCCAAGTATCAGTGTGAAGAGTATTCCCGACCAAGCCAGAGTAGAGGTTGCGAAGGTAGCAGTGGCCAACCCGTGTTGGATGAACCCAATCATAGATTTCCTTGCCGAGGATAAAGTTCCGAAGGATGAAGACGAGGCCAATAAGATTCGTCGGGTGGCTCCCCGGTACTGGCTGTCTTCGGACCACAAATTGTACTGAAGGTCCTTTGCAGGCCCTTACCTTTTATGCTTGCATCCCGAGAAAGTCAGAGAGTTTCTAACCGAGCTACATGAGGGAGTGTGTGGCGGCCATGTTGGAGGACGATTTTTAGCACACAGAGCGATGACCTAGGGGTTTTGGTGGCCACAGGTGCAGAAGGATGCCGCTGAATATGTTCGGAGCTGTGAATAGTGTCAAAAGCACGCCCCTTTGATCCATCAGCCTGCAGGTCATCTAAATCCCGTCAGTAGCCCGTGGCCGTTCGCGCAATGGGGGCTTGACATCCTCGGACCATTCCCCCGAGCAACAGGGAACCGTCGTTTTGTATTGGTGGCTGTAGATTACTTCACAAAATGGGCGGAAGCCGAGGCCTTGGCAAATATTCGGGATACTGACGTGAAAAAGTTTGTATGGAAAAACATAGTCACGAGGTTTGGGGTGCCAAATTCGCTAGTAACAGACAATGGGCTACAGTTCGATAGCAAAGCTTTTCGGACCTTTTGCAGCGAACTCGGCATCAGGAACAAGTATTCAACCCCGGCTTACCCACAAAGCAACGACCAAGCTGAGGCAGTGAACAAGACTATTTTGAACGGGCTCAAGAGGAGGTTGGACGGGGCGAAAGGAAGATGGGCAGAAGAGCTACCCAATGTATTATGGGCTTACCGTACGACCCCCAGAAGATCCACGGGTAAGACCCCATTCTCTTTGACGTACGGAGCGGAGGTCGTGATACCAACCGAGGTAAGCCTATGCAGTGTATGGGTCGCAGGGTTTGACCCCGTCCAGAACGCCGACCTGATGATGGAGCGTTTGGACTGGCTAGAAGAATGCAGGGAGGCCGCGACCATACAGCTCGTCGAGTATCAGCAGAAACTAGCCCAAAGATACAACCGAAATATAAAGGGGAAGGAATTCAGTGCCGGAGAACTGGTGCTAAGAAAATTCGTGGGAAACATGCGAGACATAGTTGCAGGGAAGCTTGCTCAAACCTGGGAGGGACCGTACAGAGTTACAACCATCGCTGGTGCAGGGGCCTACTACTTGGAGGACCTTGACGAGAGGCCGCTTCCCCGGCCGTGGAACGCCAACAACTTAAAGAAGTTCTACGCATGACCATCCGTGTAAGCCAGAACTTGTATTTTGCTAAAATCAAGATTATGATGAAGTTATTTGTATATGCTGTTTTCGGTTCCGTAATTGCACACCAAGGGAATTGCAAATAGAATCTCTAAGGACAAAAACCTGGCCCTCGGCTCGATTAAAATCGCCGAGCAGGTGGAAACCTTATAACTAAAATCTCTAAGGACAGAAACCTGACCCTCGGCTCGATTAAAATCGCCGAGCAGGTGGAAACCTTATAACTAAAATCTCTAAGGACAGAAACCTGACCCTCGGCTCGATTAAAATCGCCGAGCAGGTGGAAACCTTATAACTAAAATCTCTAAAGACAGAAACCTGACCCTCGGCTCGTTTAAAATTACCGAGCAGGTGGAAACCTTATAACTAAAATCTCTAAGGACAGAAACCTGACTCTTGGTTAAGCTAAATTCGTCGAGCGGGTGGAAGCCGTATCGTCACCAAGGAATAAAAGGGTAAAAGACAAAAACATCACCCTCGGTAGGATTAAAATCACCGAACATACGGGAACCCTAACCCTTTACAAACTCTAAGTCCATTGGCACTCTCGGATTCTCCAAAGCACCGCGCAATAGGTTTTGGGGGTATCATTCCATTAAACAGCCAAAACACTGGCATAATCCAAGCAAAACATACAAATAGATGGAAATTCATTCAACAGATTAAAACGAAAGTTAGAAAAGGAAAGCGGTTTACCAATCAAACAAGTAAAAGTAATCGTTTGTTCACCAGATCCCGATGACATAGGCAAATAAACCAATAAATTGAAAATGCGATAAAAATAAGTAAAGTAAGAGGACTGCAGAAAATCAGCTGGAGGGTCGGGCCAGATCCGTCACTTCTGGCTGGTCGGTCAGGGGGAAATGCGAGTCTTCGCCGAGAAGGTCCTGCACAGTCGGGATGCTGGTGGCTTCCATGTCCTCTGGCTTAGCATGAGCGTCAATTTGTTCAACCAGCTCCCTCATGCTTGTCGTTTCCTCCTCATCAACAGCAGCCGGGGGATTCTGCACGGCAATAACAGGGCTCGGAAAAGGAATTTGGCCGGGGTCCCTCAGGTGTTAATCCTCTGGAACTCCCAGTGCTTGGAGAGCGGCGAACCACCCGGCCTCAAAACCCAGGTTCCGAGCCTGGGTCACTACTGGCTCTGCAGATCTCTTGGCATCAGCGAAGCCTTCGTTATACCACTTTTGCTCGGCGGCCGCCAGGGCTGCTCTAAGGTCGGCTAGCTCCTCAGCATTGGCAGTATTGAGGCTGATGGCTTCAGCTAGCTTGACATCCGTCTCATTCTGCTTAGCCAAGAGCTCCGCGCACCTCTTTTCGGCCAATACCCTGTTCTTCTTCGCGGCAGCAGCCTTCTTCTTGGTGGACTCAGTTGCCTTTAGCTTTTCCTTCGCCGTTTTGGCTGCTGACTCCCGTACCCCCTTTTCGCGCTCAACATCCTCGACGAGATCCCATGTCCGGCTAGCTACTATGTGAGCAAGTTGGGCAGCCTAGCAAGCACAAAAGTTAATAAAGAAGCAGATTTTTGTATGGGAAGAAATAAATAAACTAAATAATTACCGCAATGGCGTGCCACTCTAACCGACGCCCTACAGACTCCTCAGATCCCTCCTCGAAGGCATGCACATCCTCAGGAAGAAGAAGACCTTTGGCCAAAGTTTGGGCAATATGGCCACCCTCGCCTTTCTCCCACATCCGAACACAGGCGGTTGAAGGCAATGGCTTGCCGTCCAATAAGAACTTGGGCTTCCATGCTGGAGCCACTTGGGAGGAGGACGCAACCCCCGTACCAGCCTGGGTTTGCGGTTCACGGATAACGATCCCCCCTATTGGCTGGGGAGGAGTCTGGATGGCAGCATCTCCCGGGCCCGTGGAAGGTTGATTGGTTACCTTTTGTTTCTTACGAGCCCATCCAGCCTGAGAAGATGGTGGAGGCTGAGGCCCCTGGCCCCAGCCTTGAGAAGGTGGGGGTTGGTTGGGCTACCGTGCACCGGGCACGAAGCGGTCAATGGTCATGACCCTCCTTGACACCATCCTTCCACCGGGTTGGATAGCTTCAACTGACAAGGCAGCTGCTTTAACCACTGGTTGTTAAGGCTCGGCCGGGGAATTCTCGAGCTGCGACTGCTCTTGAACAAGGCCCTCTTGTTGGATAGTTTCGTGGGCTAACTCTCTAAGGCGCCGAGACACCCGTTCCGCGGACTCGTCTCGCAAAGGGGCTAGCTCGTCCGAGCAGGTGAAGCGCCGTCCAAAATCCCTCGCCTCCCCGGTTGTAAGCTTCGGCGGCAAGAAGTTTGCGTACCGGACGTCTATGTATGACAGCAGGGGATTGTCAACTAGAAGTGCCTACTTAAAGTTCTGCCAGGTGGAGTAAATTGGCTCTATTCCGAGGATCAGGTGCGAAGCCCGGAGTTGTCCGTCCCAATGCACGTATATCTCGGAACGAAGGATGAAGTTCAAATCCTTGGCGTGGACGATTCTGATGTCCGGAACAAACACTTTGCCGTCTGCAAAAGAACAAGTGTCATATCAGTATTTGATTATAAAGATTTACTTCAATAAAAAGAAAAGGAAAAGTGAAGGAAAACAATTAGATCAAGGGATTGGTACAAACCCACTTCACGCCGTGAAAGGGGGCAGGGGACGTCCCCAGCAAACCAATTGCCGCGCACCCGAACGAACTCCCCGACGGAGTTCCTGTTCGAATCAGGCAGGCATGATATCAGCCGTACTTGATTATCTCGTGTCTTTAGGTAATAATTGGTAGTTTTGTTCCCACAGAGGCTATACATATGGTTAATGTCATGGTAATTTAACTGTAAATCAAAGGTATGGTTCAACCTACTGACGCAGCTAACTACCCGGTAAAAGTTGGGGGGAAGCTGGTCGGGACACAACCCGTAGTACCTAAGCGTATCGGTCAAAAGGGGATCCACGGGGAATCTAACCCCGCCCTCTAAAATTTCCATCAGAGGAAAGAAGGCTGTACCAAATCCTCAGTGGAGAGCAATATCACTCTCGTGGCAGTAAGCCACATCCACGTCATCGGGAATACTAAAGGTGCTCCTAAAGGTGGCCAAGGCATCCGGGGACTCTAGAAGATAAGAGTAACCCATCTATAACACCTAATGCTATGAAAGGGAAATAAGCTGAAGGAATAGAAAGGGGAAGAAAAACTTACTTTGGGTTCTAAGGAGGAAGGGAACACTGGGCGGGAGAGTAAGCGCACAGAGAGTTGGTCGGCAGAGAGTAAGCGCGAAATATCAGAGATGGAGGAAAAATGAGAGAATGTTCTGTGGGGAACTATTTATAGAGTCAGAAAGGGGGGGCAAAGAAACGTTTAATCAAGCAATAAATGGGCACGATTTACGAACGGCCCTGTGAATGCCAAACGTAACCAATACGCGCGTCGCTCCGGTTCACGAAGCGTCAGGCAATAATGACAACTGTACCTGGCGCCGCGAAACGACACGTCTTTTGAGATGAACATTAATTAGAAACCGTAACCAGGACTCCCAGGCCATAAAAACCTTCGAGGTCAAAAGGCTCAGCCAGCTCCTTGATTCTTCCCGGCAACCAGGTATGAATCAAGGGGGGGCTAATGTACGGCACCGAAATCCCAAGACCCATATAGGCCCTTGGGCCCAGGCCCAATGGGAACAGCCCCATTGCCCTGAGCCCTTCTTGGATTTGCCTTAGCGTAAAAACTAATTTTGGGCCTTGAATTCTAATAAGTGCTCGGCACAAGCTTTCCCGAACAAACGTATGAACCGTGTCTGGGAAAATCATGATATGCTCGGTAAACTGCATTATCGAGCACTATCGACTAAGCTGGAACCAAGTTCCAAGGCCATAATTGTTGCACCCCACTCTCACCTAAATACCCACTTAAATCAGATAATATTGGACCTTCAATAGCACTAACGGAGGCTGAAATCGTAATCTCACCACTAACCTTAGCTATAAATAGCAAAAGTTTGGGAGGAAGAAGGGGTTCAAAAAAATAGAGAGAAAACAGTCAAGTGAGAAGAAGAAACTGAGTGTTTCTTTGAGTCTCTCTGTCGAGAACGACCTAGGGTAGGAAATCCTCAAGCCCACTACAAATAAATTGTGAGCCCAAGTGAGTTAAGGCCCAACAGCCTCATACCTGGTTCCCACAACTAGTATTTGTAAAGTTTAAGTACAATGGCAAGACTCCAAGCATTTGTATACGGAATAAACTAAATTACAAATATAAGAAATAAAAACCCTTTAAATAGGGATGACAATTGACACGATAAAAACGGATAATTAACAGAATTTAGTTACTAGTAAAGTTTCAAATTTGCATGTTTTACACACTTTGGCATTGATCAATTTACATTATGACCAGTTTAAAAACATGAGCATCTTTGCGAAAAATTAAGTTGATAAATTAGGGTTCTATTTTACCATTTCTTTGGATACTTTCAAAACTAAATCACAAATATAGATAACACAAAAAAAAAATAAATAAATAAATAAAAAGCATATTACATTTTCATTTTCATGGAATCTAATTAATGGACATAATGTGTCATATAAATATAATATGAGTAATTGATTATAAAGTGATTGTGTATTAATTTGTGTAAATACTTAATAGTACACTAGTCGGGCCCCCCCAATAAGAAGTTGCTGGCTCTGCCACTGCAGAAAGGACAAATCAAAACATATGAAAACACAAAGCAAAACATACCCCACACGATTAGAGCAATAAAATAGAAAACCATGACAATTGTATTCCATATATTCACAATCAAGATCATGCCAACCACAACATTCAAAACTCAGAAGACTTTATACCAAAGTCAAATCCATAAAATATATATATATATATATATATATATATATTTATGGTTAAGTCCATTACACAAACCATATCCAATCCACAAAATGCTGCATGTCAATATGATTCAGGCCCACAAATTTATAGCTCGATTACCAAAATGGTAACTCTAATATGACATTAATTCCTTAGTTTCATTTACTCTAAAAGGTACATACAACATTTCCTCATTTTCTGCATATTATTTGACCTAAAAATATCTTTTCCAATCTTGCTGCAATATTTTCCTAAGGTAAAGTGAATAACATGTATGAATAGACTTTGTCTCAATTGTTAAATAGATTGACAGTTATACATTAATGAAAACTAATTATACTTTTAAACAAGGTTCAAAGGGAATATATATTACTACTTCCAAATCTCAATTGGAAAGCCCAATTTTAGGATTGTCAACTGTTATAAGCAGGTTTGCTTCAAAAGTGTGATCCGTCTATATTGGTGGTGTATATGTCACTTCATCCTCTAAATTCCCATCCAAAGAGGTAAAATTTTTAGTATCATCTTCTTTAAAGTAACATAAGAGAGTAAGAAAGACCTACTTCTTTTTGGATAGAAGACCTACTAATTACAATAGTTTCTGAATCTCCTAGAACCAATAGAATCAATTCCAATCTTAGCCATTCTTGAGGAATCTGGTTTCAAATTTTATGGGCAGTGTTACTAGGTTGGTGCATAGAGCTAGCCAAGTAGCCAACTCTTTCAACATTTATCAACAAATCATAATCCTAGCAAGCTATAGAAAACTCTCATGTAAAAGTGCATGAAGACGCAAGATTAGATAAATCATTCAATGCTCTCAAGGTGACACACCTACTTGCATTATACAAATTAACCATGTCACTTGACAACACGCACACTAGGAAAACTTTTATAACTCACTTCTAAGTATTACTTATGAAAATTGATTTTACTCCTAAAAATTAGGCAATGCATTTCAATGTCATCCACATAAGTGGAAACAATGTCATAAACATCCCACAAGTTGAACTGCTCATAAAAGAACTAGTCAACCAAAGAGTACAACTTACAAGCAAAATGGCCTAAGCACACATTCAAGAAGAAAAACAATTCTAGAAAAGAAATAGGGATAAAGCAACACACCTGAGTTTTTCCCAACCGAGATTCAAGGTCCACTTTGTTAGAATATATGTGATTTACTTGTTACGAGCATATGTCACTATTTTATGTAATTGGCTAATCCTTTGACAAAACCCACTTTACTTGTAATTGGACAGATCTAGGATGTGTTTAATACTTCAAGAAACTGTGTTTCAAGATCAAATGTTAAAGCCATGCAAGTCTGTCCAAGAAATAAGCTGAAGAAGTGTTGTTCATTAAAGCTCGACAGCCTGCTATTTATCGAGACTTGTAGAGCTATTGAAGCCTGTGGCTCGACAGCAGCTCGACAGATAGGGTATCTGTCGAGGTTTATGAAAAACAGAATTTCAGTTCTGTTTTTACTCCAATCTGTGATTATGTGTTTGGACTTTCTTTTCTCACAACCCTAGACATATAAAATGATTATTTTAAGGGCCTTCAAAGAGTTCACAAGTTGCACAAGTGTTGAGAAAAGTTTGTTCAAGCAAATTGTGACTAGAGACAGAATTTGCCCTAGTTCATCATTCTTGTGAAGAAGTTGCTGTGTTTGTGCACCGTAGGGTTTTGTGACCAAACATCTTCTTGATCTTCATCGTGGATGAACTAATGAACTTTGTAGCCAACAATCTTCTCTAGTTGGTGATTGAAGTCACGTACTGGGATCCGCACAATTGGTTAGTCATGTACTGGAAGCCGTGCATCAAAAGGAGAAATTGTTACTACAGAACAAGTCCAATTGGGTATTGGGGTATGGGTTCAACTGTAGGTTGGTATAAGGTACTGAGATTTCTTTACTTGTAACCGCTTATTGTGATAATAGTGGAATTTCGGGAGTGGTGACCTTAAAATCACCCAGTGGGGTTTTTGCAGTGTTGGTTTTCCCCATTCGTAAACAAATCACTGTGTCATATTTATTTTCTGCTGTATACTTAGTTTATTGGTGATTTGTTTGTGCTACCACGCATTTGCATATTAATTAACTTAATTAATTCACTTGGCTAAATTAATTGGTCAATTTATCACAAGGGGTCAATTCATTTTTGGCCTATCAAGTGGTATCAGAGCAGACACACTCTGATTAGGTTTTAATCTTTGTTGTGTTGATTCATTGACCCCTGTTTGTCATGGATAGAGGACAGTCTTTAATCATACCTCCTTTATTTGATGGTACTAACTATGCATACTGGAAAGTACGCATGAGAGTTTTCTTGCAGTCTCTAGATGAGAAGGTGTGGGAAGCTGTTGAGATAGGCTAGACCAAGCCAAAGGAAGCACCGGCCAACTGGGATGAAGCCAAGATCAAGGCGGCAAACTTTAATGATAAGGCATTGAATGCTTTGCTCAGTGCAGTCACTAATGAGGAATTCAAGAAAATATCCTCCACTAAAACTACAAAGGAAGCATGGACTATCCTCCAGACAACCTATGAAGGAACTAAGGTTGTCAAGGAATTGAAATTTCAGAGGCTCACTACAAGCTTCGAAGCGATTAAGATAGAGGAGGATGAGTCGTTCGATGAGTTCTATGCCAAGCTCAAGGACATAGATGATATAGGATTTCATCTTAGAATCTTCATCATCAGAAGACTCATCAATATCACTACTTTTGGCCTTTAGTGCCACGCTCTTACACTTGCTTGATTTCCCGATCCTTGTCAAACCCAACTCATAGGTTTGTAGATTGCCAACCAACTCTATCAAATGAATTTTGTCAATATCCTATGATTCCTCAATCGCGGTGATCTTGGCATAAAATCTCTCGGGTAGAGATCTAAGAACCTTTCTAACAATCTTGGGTTTGGGAACGGTTTTCCCAAGATTAAAGGCTGGGTTCACTATTTCTTTGACCTTGGCATATAACTCATTGAATGACTCAACCTCCTCCATCTTAATCTCTTCAAAGCTCGTGGTAAGCCTCTGAAACTTTGAATCCTTGACAGCCTTAGTTCCTTCATAGGTTGTCTGGAGGATGGTCCATGCTTTCTTTGCAGTTTCAGTGAAAGATATCTTCTTGAACTCCTCATTCGTGACTGCACTAAATAAGGAATTCAATGCCCTACTGTTGAAGTTAGTCGCTTTGATTTTTGCATCATCCTAATTAGCTAGCGCTTCCTTAGGCATGGTCCAGCCTATACCTATAACTAGCCACACTTTTTCATCTTATGACTGCAAGAAAGCTCTCATGTGTACTTTCCAGTATGCATAATTAGTGCCATCAAATAAAGGAGGTATAATCAATGATTATCCTTTATCCATGACAACAGGAATCAATGGATCACACAGTAAAAATTAACCCTAATCAGAGTGTGTCTGCTCTAATATCACTTGATAGGTCAAGAATGTATTGACCCCTTGTGATAAATTAACCAATTAATTAGCCAAGTAAATTAATTAAGTTTAATTAACATGCAATACACGTGGTAACACAAACAAATCACCAACTAAGTTAAATATGCAGCAGAAAATAAAGTTGACACGGTGATTTGTTTACGAATGGGAAAAACCTCCAAGGCAAAAACCCCACTAGGCGATTTTAAGGTCACCACTCCCGAGAATTCACTATTATCACAACAAGCAGTTACAAGTAAAGGAATCTCAGTACCTTATACCAACCTACATTTGAACACTTATCTCAATACCCAATTGGACTTATTCTGTAGCGACAATCTCTCCTTTTAATGCACAACTCCCAATATGTGACTAACCAATTGATGCATGGATCCAAATACGTGACTAACCACCAACTTGAGAAGGATATTGGTTGCGAAGTTTTTTAGTTCATCAACACGATAAAGATCACGAAGCTCCTTGATTACAAAACCCTACGGTATACAAACACAGTAGCTTCTTGAAGAGAAAGATAAAGTAGGGAAAATTGTCTCCAATCATAATATGCTTGTGAAAAATATTTGCATCAAGTTGCACTCACCTGCATCAGCTATGACGGCCCTTAAAATAATCCTTATATATGTTTAGGACTGTGAGAAAAAAAAAAAAAAAAAAAGCCTAAACATATATACACAGATTGGAGTAAAATCAGATCTGAAAATCTAATTTTCTTAAATTTCAATAGATAGGGTATCTATCGAGCAACTGTTGAGCACCAAGCAAAAGCTGCCTTTTAAACCTTGATAGATGCTATTTGTCGAGCTAGTTGTCGAACTTTAAAATCCAACACTTCTTTACTTGATTCTTGGACAGATTTGCATGGTTTTAACACTTGGACTTGAAACCTTGTTCCTTAAAATATTAAACACATCCTAGATCTACCCAATTACAAGTAAAGTACATTTTGCCAAAGGATTAGCCAATTCTATTTGACATATGTTTCTAACATGATTCACATATGTCCTAACAACTAACACAACCACATGCAGCTCTGACTCCACGGACTCTTCTATCATGGATTTGTTGAACACAAACTCCCCGTTTTTTACTTTAAGATCTCACCCAAAGGTTTCAGATCACCAGCAGTAGTAGATCTTTAGCAGCAACTTGTTTTCATCAGTTCTTAATTGTAGATCTCGTTCTGATAGATGCTTGTTGAGTCAGAAGGTATAGAAATCTCTCAAATCTCACAAGAATAACTCACAAGTCTTCCAAGAGCACTGAAAACATACTTAGGGTTTTCCTTTTATACCAAGTAGTAATGGATTGAAACCCCACACATTTTCGCGAGCTTGAGCCTAATTTAAATTTCGCAGAATTGATTTATCTGCGGTTTTCAATCTGTCGATTCTAATTTTTGATCAGTCGAGCTTCACAGAACTTGAACCCTCGTTTCTGCAGCTTAAATGTTCTTGAATCTTGATTTGTACAATCTTGAGCAATGTTTAACACCTAATCTAGACATATTTTTGTTCTCGGTTTGCCAACATACACAAAATAAGAATCTAAACATTTAATCCTATATATTTAGAACCTAACACATCCTCAAACAAATTTGTAATTATCCTCAAACAAATCAACAAATCGTGCTCAAATTGAAAACAGTGTTTTAATTCATATTCCAGGCACTTTTGGCATAGTGAATGTGTGAATTTCCAATAAAATATTTCAACAAAAATGGTTGTTTTTAATTATCTTTCAAACATCACTGCTTTCACCTCAATCCAATATGTGAGTCAAAAGTTATTTCCAAGAAATTGAGACAGGAGCAGATCAAAAAATTTAGTAAATCGGCATTTTAACATATAAACGAATTGGTGCCAATAATCATCCAGGAAATTGGCCAAAAAAATCGGCGAATTTTGGCACTTTAACATAGAGACAGAGGTGCCAATCACTGTCTAGGAAATCGACACCTCTATCTAAAACTCCGACTTTTGAAATTTCGATGTCGTTGCTTAGCTCCAACTTCATTTTAAGGGTACGTGAGGGATAAAAACAGGTTTAAAAATGCCAAGAAAGCATAAAATATTTTCAACCCTAAAGAGGGTCTTTTTCCTAGTTAACAGAAAATAATTTTGATTTGAACAAGATTTTCAACCGTACAAAATACCCAAAAAAAAAAAAAAAAACTTTATTAAAAAAATTGTTGCAAAACAAGCAGCCCTAATTATCACACTATCATTTTCTCTTTTTTTGGAAATTAAAATTTTTATTTTTATTTTTTAATTTGAGAGACTAAAAAATGTCAATTAAATTACAAAACTTTTTGTAAAAGAATAAAATCTGGCTACAAATTTGATTGTGAACTTAGGCTAAAACCAACAATATAAAGAAATGACAAGAGTCCTTGTTATGCAATGTACATTACTTACTAAATCACACTTAAATAATTGTATATAATTATTTTATGTAAGTCATATGCATTATATATGACAGGAACATATGCCATATTCTAATCATTAATTATAATCTTAGGCTACAATCATGTTTCATAGCCAAACATTATCTTGACGAAATTACTGTTTTTTTTTTCTTTGGAAAATGAGTGCACTAATTATTAACTTCAATGAAACTGAGCATTGTGGCGATTATTAAGAACTTTTAACACTCGTTTAGCAAAAAAAAAAAAAAAACTTTTAACACCCATTTCCGAGGTAGATATCAATATCATTGTCCCCTACATTTTGGCAATTAATAGGATTTGTTTTTGAGAAAATAATAGGAGCTATTTAGTGTTACAAATACTACCAGTTTACAAGATACTCGTTTAAAGGAGAGGTATGGATCAAATTATACCCAAACTAAAGAGAATAAAAAACTTTATCCTGCATAGAAATAGGAATAAAAGGATAATGCCTTTTGCTTAAAAAGTTAAAATAGAAGGGTCTCCTATAAAAATATAACTATATATATATTTTTTAATTTATAACTCAACTAGGACTTCTTAATATTTCCAATTAAATTTTTTAGAGTTTGAATCTCACCGTTCCTATCTATCGAATATCAAATAGAAAAATAAATAAAAATAAATAGATCTTTGTTCTTTTTACTGTTTTGCTCAGCTTTAATTTTTAGAATTGTTAAATGCAGCCAGAGATGGATCTTTAGAGTTCTGACTTCAGACTTTAGGGGGCGCCAATGCGTAGTAAGGAGAAAGGTACTCATTTTAAAGTTTTGACTTCATCGTAATCTCCAAAGTCCATATCTTTGAATTGTGAAAGGGACCTGGTGATGTTCTTTTCACACTGGAATTCTGGAAATCAGATAGGACTTAGGACACCAAAAAAGAAAAAATTGTTGAAACTTTAAAGGTCCAAAGAAGAGGACAAACATGTCAATAAATGATAAATTGATATATACCTATATCCTTTCATAGTTTCATTAGCGTTTGGTTCGGATAATTTTCACAAAATAAATTATGATATATATGACCGGGTTTCAAATTGATGAGGTATAATCTGATTTTAATTTCATAGGTATTTGTGGTCTCTTATGCAAGGAGAATATATTTAAGCTAGTATTCATCAATAAGTTAAGGAGAAAATATATATTAACAAGAGGAAATAACGTTGAAAATATAAACTTAATACAAACACTCACATAATTTAAATAATTTCCACTGAAGATTAAAGACCGCCACCCAAAATTTACTTTTGGAATTTTGGACACGAAGAGAAAACAATCACTTTTTAGTTCACTTTTTCTTAAAACAAGAAAAACGAAACCATGATTGATTCAAACGAGTCAGTTATTTGCAATTTGAATTAGTGTGAAACAAAAGTCTAATTTCACCAACAATGTGATTCCCGGAAGCTGAAATTGGTTTCTTGTTTCGACAATGACTGAAGAAAAAAAAAAGTTGGTGTCATAATTTAAAAGAAAGGAAAAGCATTCATCGTCAAAGTTCTAGATGTTGTCAAATATTTAAAGTCTGATACCCAGTTGCCTATGTTGAAAGAAAGGAACTTGTTCCGTAGTACATTTTGCTAAACGATGACGAAAATCCTACGCACATTTGTGGCCTATATAAAGTCTCATTGTTTCATTGACTCTCATCACTTTCAATATTAACCATTGCCATTCCTGGCGACATAATTTTTATTGAGAAAAAGAGAAACACGTACAAGTGTGGCAGGGACGACCTAGAGGAGCACAAGGAAATTAAATGACTAGTCGTTTAGGTTTGGTTGGGTGCTTCATAGTTATAGTGGCTCTAGTACTCAAGGGTTCATCTGCAGCAACTTATACAGTTGGAGACGAATTGACATGGACCACTCCACCCGGTGGCGAAATTGCCTATAGCACCTGGGCTCGTTCGAAGTCTTTTAATATTGGTGACGTTATAGGTAAGCATTCATTAATATTTCTTCAAATGCAAGATTTAGGTACAGTACTTAGATGATGTTCCTTAGGTTTCTCTGTTAAGATTCTACCATGTGGATTTTTTCTCATAGGATTGAAATGTATTCTTTAATTAAGTAGCCAAGTGGCTCAATCTTAAATGAGAAACCTAAGGAATAACACCTAAAGTATTATACCTAAGTTTTATCATTTCTTTAAATGTCATAGACTATGATCAATCTCACCTTTAATCTTTGGAAGAATTGTTGCATTTATTTTTACATTATTAATGTAATATCTTTTACTAAAAAACAATTAAATTATTGGGAAAGCATTGGTTTGAATTCGAATAATTAATGTTCTTCTTTCCTCTCTTCCTCATTGAATAGTTGGACAATGCTTAAATGAATAAAGTTCTATTAATTTTACGAGTCCAAATCTTCTGTCCCATTTTTTTTTGCTCCACCCTATACTCCACCAATAAAAACTTACCACATATTCATCTAATTAATTAATTACTACCATTAATTAATAATGGTAGTATTAATAAGCCAATAATGGTAGTATTTAATTAGTTAAGTGAACATGTGGCAAACTTTTATTGGTGGAGCATAGAGTGGAGCAGGAAAAGTGGGACAGAAGATTTAGACTCCAATTTTACTCCCCCCACCCAACAAATAAATAAATAGATTTAACCATGTAACTATTGATTAATACAATTATATAATTAAATTTAATTAAAGAATATTAGAAACAACATCTAAGTAACTTTAATTAAATTTTGTCCTAACTCACTATTCACTAGAATAAAGAATTTGAAAAAATTTTAAATTTCATTTTTTTGGCTGATATATATTCTAGGTACTTGCCATTTATTTGTCCTTTTTTTTTGTGGGTTGTAACATTATGTATCTTTATTTTCAAAAGATACTGCCTCATGGTTATATAGCCCTCACAATTTTATTTTTTTTCAATATAAGGAAAAATATTGAAGATTTAAATAAAGTGGCTGGTTATGATGAATGCTAGCTTTTTCTTTAAAATAAAAAAATTATTATTAATGGATATTTTCTTCTTCTTTTTAATTTTGTTTTTTTCCTTTTCTTTTCAACCTTCTCCAGTGTTCAACTGGACTGGGACGCACGATGTTGCTGAAGTGGCAAAAGAAAATTATGATAACTGCACAGACACTGCCATTGGTTCAATACAAACAACCAGCCCAGCAAATTTCACTCTAACTACCAACGCTACTCGCTATTTCATCTGCACCATTAGTTCCCACTGTGAAGTTGGCCAGAAGGTGACCATTGGCATTGGATCCGATTTCTGGAACTCCGCTTCATCTCTCAAATATGGTGCCTTGTCTGCTGTTCTGTCCACCATAGCCATCTCGTTCTTGACATTTTTCTGAAGTTCACCATATCTATTATAGTAGATTTCCACTTGCATTATAGTCTTTGTTTTTTCTTTAATTTTTGTTATGCCAATATTCTTCTTGTAGTTTGGTACACTAGATAGCATGAATCACGTACCAATACCATATACTGGAGTGAATTACAATAATAAAATTGATCACAGCTCATTTCATTGATAGGTTATTATGAATTGATAGTCTTTTACTCTTTTATATGTTTTGTTGATTTTGGATTGTACCTGTGATTATTCGCGGCCCCCTTATGGGCATTATGGCTTGAATTAAATTATTTATCACGTGGAACAGGTAGAGTTGGAATTCTTTTGGCTTCTTCTTCTTCTTCTTCCCTTTTTTTTTGCATTAAATTGAGATAAACGCAGTAAGACAAGTACAAAATAGTGTAGGTGTGTGAGAAGTGAGAACCACGATTCAAGCTAGCCATAATTATTTGGTTCCTCCAATATCAAATCTCATGGTGCTGATTGAACTATAGATATCATCGCTTAAATTGAAAAGCTTACAAAAATAAATATCACCAAAATTTTTTATTTTAGAATAAAAATTAAGTTTTTTTTTTTATTTTTTTTTTTTTTATAGAGAAAGTTTCAACTTATTAAAGTTTTTTTTATTTAATTATCAAAGACTATATCAATTAAGCTAATTGAGATCCACAAAAAAATTAATTTATTAATTAACTATGTTCAAGCTCGCTCAAAAAAAAAAAAAAAAAAAAAAATTAAATAACCATATTGAAGTACTTTGCTAGAGATGGTCCAAGTGATTCTATGGAGAAGATCAGCACTTAGGGTTAGGGATGGCCATGATTATTTTTTGTATAATCAAATGAAGGGAATATCAAACGAAAATGGAATATGATCCTAAATACCTAAGCTCCAAATATTGGCTGTTGTGAGGTTCTACTCTTCTCTAGTCCAGGCTCCATGAATAAGAGGGCACGAGCCCCTGGGTGTGTGTGAGAGCGACAGATCCACCAGTATCAATGTTGGTGAGCAAGAACAAAAATAGCAATGACTGTAGTCGACTAAGCTTTAACATGGTTCAGCTATGGAAAGAGTTTAATCTCACCAAATCCCTCCTAAATTCTTGTTGACTGTTGAGTTTCAAATGGGGTTAGGGCTTTGAAATGTTGGGAGGTGCGCAACACTTTGAAGTCTAGCCCATATAGGACTTGTATTTGAGCATTGAAGGAATCCCATTTCATATAGAAATAGGTGTACCAATTGAACAAGAAGTCAAAAACTCCTATTCCTAATTGAATTAGGAGTGTCAGGCGGCAAAGCTTTTATATAAAGCTTGTGCGTGTGCTTTCACATATATAGAAAAAGAGAGAGAGACTGAAGACTAAAACACAATTTTGAAGTCGATCGACTTAAAGAAAAATATTAGTATTTTGTGCAGCACTGAGGGAAAAAAGAAAATGTGATTTTTTTTTTTTTTTTGGCTCAAGACATGCAAGGAAGATAAATTGGGATTTTCTCTAGAATGATTATTTGGGTGCTACAATCACAGAGAATTGAAGTATTCAGAGTAGAAGATCTTGTTATCGAGTTTTGTGGTGAGGTTGCATTTGTTCCTAGAAATATTATTGTATTTTCCCAATTTATTGTGAACTCAGGTTTTAGGTGTAACTTGACTGTTGTAATCACTATTTTATTATAGTGGATTAATCGGATTTGCCACGTGGTTTTTCCCTCTACACTGGAAGGTTTTCCACATAATTTCTTAGTGTTCTTATTGGTTGATTTTTTTTTTTTTTTCACTTTCATAAATTTCTATTTTCTTTATTGCTTGGAGTATATTTAATTTAATTCACACATAGACGGAGATTTATCCCAACATGAAATCCTACCAAGTTCAAATCCTCTCACATGCTATGCACAGTATTTTTAACAATTTTTTATTCTTAAATTTTAGTGAATGTGATGTGGCATCCAGCTATATAAATGAACTATTTTACTATTTCCATTTGTCACGTCAAATTTTTCCATTAACGACTTAATGGCAAGCACCATTTGACCTATGAACAAAATTTTAAACAATAAAATAAAACATTTGAAAAGTAAAAGACTATTTTGAAACATGGGGAAAATGTAGAAGATCAAAGTGATAATTAAACCTATTTTTTATTTGAAATGCATTGATAAAAATTATTTATACTTCTTCTTTTATTTATGTATTGTTGACATTGAATAAATGCTATTTTGTTTTAATACACTGATTTAATTATGAATGTTAATATATTTTTTATTCTTTTGTTCTAAAAAATAAAAAAATAAATAATAAAAACACAAACAGAGAAAGGAGATTCAATGAAGAAATGTTAGATTATTCACGCCACAAACAGTCTCTAATATATGCAATGAGTTCATACTATGTACAACATCAGTCTAGATACCCACACAACTCTTTTCACACCTAAATTCACACTCTACTTATGTGTCAACTCATGATAAACACCCCTCAAGAGCACCTTAATGCGACATTGAAAGGTGTTGAATTTTGAGTTCACCCTCACCAAGCAGTATATGACTTGAAAACATTTTCCCTTGCACGCCTCCCGTGCGCATCAAGAGAGTCAGATTCAAGTATCATGTACTCTCTGCTTGGAAGCGCACCCTCTCACTAATATTTGCAGAACTATAAACAGAATTACTTTACATGTATTAGAAGGTATGCCTATGGTAGTGTAGTACCATGCATGCAAAGCATGTTGAGTGAGTGAAACATTGTTTGTATGTAACAAGTAACAACAACTTTAGCTGACAGCAGGATTTTGACATTTGTATTTTATCTCTCCTTCCCCTTCTTTTATAAGAAAGACTGTTAGGTTCTAAGAATTTAGGAACTAATGTATTAGAACTTCAATTTGTATTATGTTGGCAAACCATGATCAAAACATAGAGTCTAGGTTTAGGCTTGCTCAAAGTATGTTTATTTGTAAAATTGAAATCAAGTGATTGTAGAATTTATTAGACTAAATCTGCAAGGCTCGATCGATCGATCGAACCATGTGCAGATTTATTTTTCTGTAGAGTTCCAATTCAGCCCAAACTCTACTTAAACGTATTGGATTTCAAGTAAAACACTCCTATATATAAGGGAAATCCTAAAACATTTTTATAAGTTTTTTAGAGAGATTAGAGTGCCTCATGTGTCTCATTTGTATTTAGGGTTTTGTACCCAAAGGCTCTCTAAAAGTTGTTGCTCCTTATGCCGTGTGTGTGAATCTTTTGTGTGATCAATAGGTATTTGCCTTCACACATACTTAGGATTTCCAAGATTTAAGATTATGTCAAGAACTTGGTCATCATTCAATTGCTGCATTCAAGAGCTTAAAGATACATATGTGGTTGTGGTTGTGCTTGTGCTTGTTGGGAATTCAAGAAAGAAGTAGTCCGTGGACTCAGAGCTGTCATGTGATCGTGGTAGTAAGTTTCCTACTCGAGGTAGCAATAGGATGTTAGTGGTCTAGTCGCTATTGTGTAAACTTCAATTCTTTCATAGTGAATTCAGTTTACCTTGAGGATAGCTAGGTTAAATCCTCCTCAAGTTTTTACCGGTTTGGTTTCCTGGGTTATCATATCTTTGTATTCTTTATTTTCCTCCCTTTACATTGATATGATTTATATATGTTAACCTAGATCTGATAATTTAACTAAGTAATCATTTGACTAAATAACTAGTTTAATCTAATTGTGTTTTAAGGGGTCTAAAAACAAACAAAGACAAAGGCTAATATTAAGTTAGATTTGAAAAGCATACTAAAACACTAGATTGACATTTACCCATGGTTTTTCTCTCCATAATATATCGATAGTTTTTATTGTAAAAGATACTATTGTCCTTGTGTGTGTGCACGTTCTTCTAAAGTTATCGATGATGAATAAGCGGTTAAATGGTTGATTAACCAATTGTACACCTACAAGAATGAAGAAAGCTTGGAGTGTCATCGATGTTTTTGAGTATTAGGTTTTTGTAAATGTAAAAATATATTCTCTCATACCTATTTTGGGTATGGACTCTAGCTTATATAGATCTCTTCTTAAAAGGATGACTTCATGATTTTAGCCACATTATTATCATGGTTATAATGGGTTTATAATGAGTAGCATAGTTGTCCCCATTATTGCCAATATTTTGGGCATATAATTTATAGTCCCATATGTTATGGTCATATTTTATATGTAACTAGCTAATTCTTTGTCAAAACGCACTTTATTTGTGAATTGGGTGGATTTAAGTTGAGTTTGATACACATCAATTGCTTGTATTAAAGACGTGAAGATTGAACCAAGAAATAAGTGAAGAAAAGCTATTTTACTGAAACTCGATAGATAACTCGACAAATAGTATCTATCGAGATTTACTGTGCAAGCTTAACACCAACTCGATCTATTGAGCTTTACGAATTTAGTATTTCCAAATTTGAATTTCAGCTCATATTGATGTATTTGTTTAGGGTTTTTTTTTTTTTTTTTTCTCATAACCCTAGACATATATAAAACTTATTTTAAAAGTTCTCACACATGGAAACAGAAACCAAGAGCTTTATTTTTTCTATGAGAAGTTATTGCATTTGTACGTCATAGGATTTTGTAACCAAGTGCTTCTTGATATTCATTGTTGATGAAGTAAAGAGCTTTGCAACTAGCAACATTCATTCAAGTTGCTAGAGTTAGTCTCATACTGGAATCCGTGCAAAAAACTAGTCACAAATTGAAGATTTGTCCATCAAGGGAAAGAAGGCTACTACAAGATCAACTCCAATTAGGTATTAGAATAAGGGTTCAACCGTAGGTTGGTATTTCGGAATAAGTCAAGATAGTGATAAGATCCTTTATACTTGTAACCACTTGATTGTTGATTAGTGGATTCTTGGGAATGGTGACCTTAAAATCACCCAGTGGAGTTTTAGCCTTGCGAAAGATTTTTCCTATTTGTCAACAAACCACCGTGTTAATTTAATTTTCACCGCATTTAATTTAATTAGTGATTTGTTGGTGCCTTCACGATTTCCATATAATTTAACCTAAGTAATCAACTCAGGTAATTAAATTAATTAACTAGGGTCTAGCTATCTCAACCCAACACCACATAGCAAGGATAATGGTTTCTAGATACTATATTAGGTCTTTTCAGCTTAAGTTCATGCTCAAGCTTTGGTGTTAGCTTATCATCAACCAAATTTTTAGGCTTGGGTTCTGATCTATCATTAAGTGTCTAGGTTTTTCCTTGGGTTCTAACTAGAAAAGATCGCAGAATGTAGATCAAGCTCTCCATTGGTCATCCCAATCCAAGACAACATGACAAGTTGTCACAAAACTTTATGAAATGGCTCAATACAACAATATTATTCATATCAATTACTTTTATTTTCCTTTCTCATGGATCTTTTTATCTCCTGCCCATCTCAAAAATTTTTATCCCCACATCATGAAGGTTATATCGTGGTAACCATCATTCAATGCCTTGTCGCTTCTATCTCTTGTCTCGTTTCCACATAAGATAGTAAAAAATTGAGAGATTAATTACCTAATTAATCAAGGCAATGATTTAGACCCCTAAATCCAATTTTACAGCTAAATCATTTTCAATCTAAACTAACAAGTAATCCCTATTATAAGTTATTATCCAATTGAACAAATTATGGATTATAAACATAGCATGGATAAGCATATTATGCATATCTAATGAGCAATCCACAGAAATATAAGAAACCAAATCAAAGAAAACCAAAAAATTGGGCAAAAAAAACCTTTCTTTGACTAGATAGTTGCAATACAAATTGAGTGTTACACTCTTGTACTCTTGTACACTCTTACACTCCTATTAGCAACCAACTTCGTTACCATTAATTGTCTCCAGATTCGCAACCAAACATTGGTTGCATCTTCAAGCCACCATGGCTGAAATGGAAGTGCTCTTTCCCAAAGCCTCAATTCACTCATAACATTCAAGAATAGTGATGACTGAGATTAGGATGATCACCGCTCAATGAGTTGGCTATGGTGAGAAGGAAGAGTGGAGAGAATTGATAGTTTTTGGCTCTCACTAATATGGGTAAGGTTATCTCAACTCTCATGTGGGAACCCAAGGGTTTAATTCATGGAAAATATGGTATATATAATTATATATGATAGGAATGAGCTAGTACAGTAGAGTGGCAAGTAATTGAATTTTCTCAAGTACGACCAACTTATAGGTGCTAAAGTCCCACAAGTTTGAATATCAACTTCTTTTCAAATGACTACCACTTGCCAATAAGGAAGTCAATATCATATCAGAGGCTGTACCGGTTTGGCCAGCAGTACGATATATTTCGGATACTGGTCAATACCGGTGTACCATTTCAGATTTACCGCTATTTTTTACTATTTTGAACAATATACAAAGTTATGTTTCTAATAACTCAATATATCACATTGGCAACTTTTTATATTTTTTTATGGAGTTATTAAACTTTTACCACAACTCCTTATATGATAAGGTGTGAGGGGTGAAAAAAATTGTGAGTGTATGTGGGTTCACAATTTCATCACTCACAACTCTTCACATGACAAATTATGACAAAAATTGTTTAAAATATTGTAATATTAGCATTGTTCTAAATATAAATTTGTTGCAATACCATGACAATATGGCAATACACATATATTATGTCACATCATTTGGGCTCAAAGGCTAAAGTAGAAAAGAAGTGATGGAGAGCTCATATTTTATTCAAAAATGAAAAGTTTTCGATATTTCCAATGCTTGGTAGCTAGTGTAAGTGTACTGAGTCACATGGAGAGCTTAGGAAACTTCAAAAACAAATACAAAACAAAGAAAGAGAAAGTGGGAAGTCAAACCATACATAACAAAGTTCAGCAAAAATAAAAAGAGAGGGAGATGGACTGTGATGCCCCAATTTGATTGATTGTGTGATGTGTGTGGGTATGTGATGAGTCTCACATCGGGTATTTACTAAGTTGAACTGGGCTTTATTAACAACTACAAGAAGCCTCAATTGTAACTAGTCCTTTTGAGGTATAGCACAGATATGGCTAGCGCTTTTCTTTGGGTTGTTACTTATGATATCAGAGCCGGCTCGGTAACCTCATATGGGCTCAGAGAAACTACCCCACAAAGTGGGCTCTAACGAGGACGTTAGGGATTTAAGTGGGGGAGATCGTGATGCCCCAATTTGATTGATTGTGTGATGTGTGTGGGTGTGTGATGAGTCCCACATCGGGTATTCACTGGGTTGAACTGAGCTTTATTAACAACTACAAGGAGCCTCAATTGCGACTAGTCTTTTTGAGGTATAGCACAGATGTGGCTAGCGCTTTTCTTTGGGTTGTTATATATTGTAATACCCAAAAAAAAAAAAAAAATTAAAAGGAAGGTTATTTAAGCAAATTTGTTTATGGGGTCAATTTTATAATTAATATTTCTAAGGGATTTTTAGAAAATAAGGTTAAAACCCTAGCTATATAAGCTTATTATGTTAACGTATATGCAGAGATATTTTAAGAGTGTAGACTACCCAAATTACTCCAGTAGAAAAGGTTTGACTGTACAATTGAGGTAAGAGTTTAAGAATTTCTTTCTTGTCAAATCTAAGTTTTATTTAGAATTAGAGTATTTTTCTATGTGGGTATTTTGGCTAGTAGTGAAGATATTTAATTATTCAAGAGTTTTAATGATACAAACAAAGAAAAGTTTGGATTTTTTTTTTTAGTAAACTAAACGCTGTTTTATGTTCAATTTAATCTTATCTAAGCCTTTTGTTACGTTGAAAGGAGATAGAGAATTTTAGGCTTGGTGGGACAAGTTTCTACATAGACGGAATAGTACCGATTTGATGAGTTGAGGTTTGACAAGTCAAAACAAAAAAAAAAAATGGTGTGTTGTATTTGTAAATGTCATGGTGCTTTGATTTTTGTATGATGTAGTACTTGGTTTGTCCTCATCTCAGGAGGCTAATGGTGGTAGAAAAAAAAAAGTAAAATAAAAAAATAAAGAAAAGAAAAGAAAATCTACACGTATAGACCCCATATGGCTATAAGTATATTGTGTTCTATAGGTTTTATTCCTAGGGAACTATTTGTGGCAAAAAGTAAAGGAACAAAAATATTATGTCCATGTGAGTTTGGTGAAAAAAATAGGGGATTATTGTTAGGCTTAGTGAGGAGACAAAATTTATATAAATGAATTAATGATAGTTTTGAAGTATATAAAATGGATTTTTTAGCAGTTTCTCTTCTAATTGGATATCGTTATAAGTCATTCTTAAATTATTTGATTATTGAGTAAATGATACCTGTAAAATTATTTTAGGCGATATCTAAGGATTTTAGATGAAATGTTAGGGAGAAGTTCCTTTTCATATGGATTTTGGAGGTAAGTAACCTTATCCTAATTAGTTTTATTTTGCGTATTTAACTACTGAAAATTGTTTACAGCTGTTACAATTTTATTTCTACTGTATTACTGATTTCAAGTAAAGAATTATAACAAATATATCTTATTACTGAATATATGATGTATTTTATTTAATGTTTTTTTAGCTATACTGATTTAAAGTAAAGAATTATAGAAATATCACAAATAGATTTGAATATTGAATATATGATTATATATATGCATATGAATAAAATATATTTTTGTCAGAAATTATGATTCCAAATAAATGATTATGAACAATCTGACTATGAATTTATTCTGATACCCACACAATGGAGGTTATTTATTAGTACTCTGACACCTAAACTAATGAGGGTTATTCATTGGTACTCTAATACCCAACCTGATAGGCCACAAACTAAATGACCTCTTGTAATAGAAATTAATTAATTAATTAGCCAAGTTATTAATTAATCAATTTATCATGCACATGCGTGGTAGCACAAACAAATCACCAATAAACTAATTATGCAGCAGAAAATAAATAATACGGTGATTTGTTTACAAATGGAGAACACCTAACAGCAAAAACCCCACCGAATGATTTTCAGGTCACCACTCCTGGAACTCTACTATTATCACAAAAAGCGATTACAAGTAAAGGAATCCTAAGTACCTTACCAACTTACAGTTGAACCCTTATCTCAATATCCAATTGGACTTGTTCTGTAATGACAGTTCCCCTTTCGATGCACGACTCCCAAGTACATAACTAACCAATTGCGCGGATCCCAATATGCGACTTCAATCACCAATTGAGAAGATTGTTGGTTACAAAATTCTTTAGTTCATCCACACGATGAGAATCAAGAAGATGCTTTGTCACAAAACCCTACAGTGCACATACATAACAACTTCTTCAAGAGAAAGAGATGAACTAGGGCAAGAACTTCGTCTCCGATCACAATTTGCTTGAACAGAGTTTGCTCAATGCTTGTGCAACTTGTGAACTGTTTGACTAAAACAATTCTTTTATATGTCTAGGGTTAGGAGAAAAGAAAGCCTAAAGAAAAATTCATGGATCCCAAGAAAATCATATTTGAATTTTGAAAATCTTAAACCTCGACGAATAGAAGGTGTCGAGCAAGTGTCGAATACACCGAATGTAGAACAACTTTCTTAAGCTCGATAGATACAGCTGTCGAGTTTTAATGATTTTGCACTATAAACTTGTTTTCTTGAACAGACTTGAAGGCTTCAATACTTGATCTTGAAACTTGGTTTCTTGAAGTATTTAAACAAATCCTAAATCTACCCAAATACAAGTAAAATGCGTTTAGTCAAGGCATCTTTGTGTGAAATAGAAACAATAGATTGCATACAAGAATAAGAAAAATGTATAAAGGGAGAAAAGAAACAACACATGAAGGAGTAGGTGAAAGAAAAACATACATAAATATAAATAAGAAATAAGTACAATGTATGTCTATAAATGGTCACAAGACCTCATGTACAAGAGTAATGTATCTAAAAGGAAGAAAAGAAAAGGTACATACTATCCTCACTACATCCCTCAAAATGTATCAACACTCCCCCTAACAAAATGGTCCTAACTAACTCTCCCCCTAAAATAGATTACTCTCATACCAAAACTACTCCCCCTTTTTGTCATGAATGACAAAGGGTAAAAGTGTCAAGTAGACATCTCATCGGTAGAGCTAACATCTCTATCAGCATCATTCGAAGCATCATCATAATCACCATCATCATCATCCTCATCCTCAGAATCAGAAGCCACGGGAGCAAAACCATCCATGGATGCCTATCGCCGTGCAATATGACTGACACAAACGTTCACCTGATACAACTCTATAGAGAGTGTATCTAGTCGAGCATCCATGCGCTACAGCTCAGCCATGATGTCTCCTAAAGTCACATCACTCGAAGAAGAAGGAGGAGCGGATGTGGATGGAGTAGAATGGGATGGAGCTGAATGGGAGGAAGGAACTGCTAAATCCAACTGCCGCGACCGAAGCTGGGCCTCATTACGTTTAACGGTAGCTTAATCTATGGCATACATAATGGTGAAATGGTCAGAAAAGGGAAAAGGAACAGAAAAATGGCGTAAGATCCTCATGATAGCGGAAGGAAAGATGAGCTTATCACAGGACATCGAATTTAGATGAACATCTATAATAGATGGAATGAAATGAGAAGGAAAATCTATAGTAAGATGCTTAAGAAGCGACAATAAAAATAGAGCATCAGGCTCTGTAATAGAGTTATAGTGAGAGAGTGGATGCAAAACAAAGGTCATCACTATATTCATGAATCTAAGACCTTTAGCAAAAGGTCGACATGGTGTAAATAGACGCTTACCCCAAGAAGAAGGGCGCTCACAAAATGCAAACATGAGCTCATCCCTAGACACAATCCTCAGATGCTCATAACTAGGATAGTCAGGAAACTCTATCCTAGGGACCCGAAACACATCCGCGATAAATTACGGTGTGATAGGAATGCGCATATCTCGAACACGAGTGAAGAAAAGAGGTACTGAATGATCAATCCCGCGCATGTTGGAGTAAAACTCCTAGATAAGCATGAGAGGACGGGTGATCGGGACATCACACAGTGACTCCCATCCCTTACTGTGAATGACAGAGGGAAGGTCGGTGTTAGCAAAGTCTGTCAAAATGACTTGGCATTTCGAATGAGTGCCTTATCTAGAAAAGTTCTCCGAAAATGCCTTAAAGGCATCATCATCATGTAATTAGATATGAGTTAGAGTCTGATCAAAGGATGAAGAAGCACCAAAATGAAGAGGGTTCCGTGCTGGAGTGGATTTATGCTTAGGTGCCATAGACACGACTAACGTAAACTAACAGAGAGGGAGAGACAGAATAACAATCAGAAAAGTCTCAGGCAATTTCAAATATATCAAGTGTATTGAAAAGAAGTACGTATGCATGGAAAATGCATGAACATGTGGCATGCAAAAGAAATTGCATCATGGGCTTAGCCTAATCCAAACCTATCAGCACACAAATAGATAGCACACATCTAAATGCATGACAATACCATTATAATGCTAATGTGATGCAATGTATGAGGTTTTAAACACATTTAAGTAAAAACCCATCCCAAAATTTCAATAATAACTTCTCAATTTTGAAAAATCCTAAAATTTTTCAAAAACCCCAAAACCTAGGTTTCAAAACATGAAATGCACGAATGTGAGAGGATTGGAAGCTTACCAAGGGAAGAAATTCTTGAAAAAGCTTGAAGAATCCTTGAGGAACCAAGATAAGAGTGAGATGAGATAGTTTTGGAGAGAAAAAAAGAGAAGTGTCGAGAGAGAGATCGAAGGAAATGAGTTTCGGATTGCACAAGGGGCTTATATAATGCTAGCAATAAATCCCGACAGATGCAAGTATTGAGAGGTATCGAGGTATCTATCGAGGAGGTGTCGAGAAAAAGCTCATCGACAGCTAAGGTGTTGAAGAGGTATTGAGGAACAACTTAACAAAAACAAAGAATAGAAGCTCGATCGATCCACCAAGTATCGAGGATGCAGACCCATTCTCAATTGATCCATTAGGTATTGAGGTGCTAGCGAGATTGCGATAAGAAAAAGCTTAGGAAGCTCGACAGATAGCTAGCTATCGAGGAGGTGTCAAGCTAGCTTTTAAAAACAAATTTTCGAGATGTGAAAAACACAGACATGAATGCAATCCAACAAGCAACTCAACCAATGATCCAATCAACATATTTAGCTCTCAAAATCATCTCTCAATTAAAAATTAAGCACATGGATCTTCAAAAAAAAAAAACACACACACACACACACACTAAACAAGTCTAACCAATTTTATATTTCAAAAACAAGTCAAGACAGTTTAGTGACCATACATTTAACACATATAAAACCTTGTGATGGCCAAATCACATTATAACTACGTATGTATCAAGAATAGCAAAGAATGTTGCGTGTTGTGTGTGAAAAATATTGCAAGATTGAATAAGTGTATCCATGTTATGACGATTTGAGATATGAGAAAACTACTTTAACTCACACACAATCTTAACTGCTTAATGGGAACTATCACCTTCGAGGTACATTCTATAACTCCCACATCTCCTAGAATACACGCTTGCAATCATATTTAAAGCATTTTTTATCTTTTTGCTTTTGAATTTTCTTTGCATATTTTTCTTTTAAGCATATCATGCATGGGCATATTAGAGAGAGAAAAGAAATACCTAATGATATTTGACATTCCAATTTTGCTATGCCTAAGCACACAAATGTCATTGATACTGCACTTTGCTAGGATAAGGCATAGAGGTGTCATATTATGATTGGCGGGCAACAGTGGTGAGATGGATATTAATTCCTTTCTCTTAGGATTTTTTAGTCCTTCCCGTCAAAAAGTGTGATACGAATGTTAAGTACAAGAGATAACTTAATCTTACTCATCACAAACACGAGCCACAAAGCTCGCTTGCTTAGTTGTGCATAGAGATGCTCATCTAAGCTACAAAAGATACAAAGTTTAGAAGATTTTGTTTCAATGGCCATCAAAGGTACACAAATACCAAAGTACACAAAACACACACTGTTTTTGTATTTTTTTATTTTTCAACTTTTTTTATTTATTTTGTTATGAAAAACAAAACAAAGCAAAACTGAAGAAACAACAAAAACATGTTAAACAACCAAATCATAAAAACTAGACTGACTCAAAACATGAAAGCAAAACACATAATTAATGCACACACAAAATAAGAAGAGAGAGAAAAGTGACAAAATCACTTGGAGCCCTTTTCCTTCCACACCTTGGAAGAACCCTTCCTTTGATTAAACCCTTGAACCGACAGTGAGGGACAAAAACCGTTCAAGTTCGAAATGAACATGAGGGCTTTGAGAAGATCTCTAAAGGGAGCAAGAGAGGATTGAAGCTTATTCTAGTTCCCAGACGCTATCATGCCATTACTCTATTGAGTGGCAAGCCACTTGTAGCAATTTGGTCTAGTATGACCAACAGCTCCACAATGATGACAAAGATGCTGCTTCTTTTGTTTAGACTTTTGAGAGTTAGTCTTCTTAGCCCTAGGGTTTTTAACATCTTTCTTCTCAAGTTTAGGGGGTGCTCCTAAGATATATTTACCCTTGTCTATGTTCTCACTAGCTAATTCAGTTTTAATTTCATTATTCTCAGTTTTAACATTATTAGCAGGAGGAACAAAAACAGTAGTACTAGTAGAAGCAGTATTAGAGGAAGAAGGACCATACCCTAAACCTGTTCAATCTGAAGCAAATTTCTAAATGCTAAGCTTCTCATCAAGCTTTATACTTGAAGTCCTCTCCAGTTGAGCTCTGATTTGAAATAGCTCCGCTTCAAGCTTCTTGGTCTTCTCAGCCAAGAAATTGTTCTCAAACCTCGATGCTCTAATAGTTTGATTCGCTTTATCAAACTTTATGGAAAGCTCCTTACGATCAAGTTTCACGTCACTGAGCTTCTTGGTGGTTAGCCTATATAGTTTCTCATGCTCCTCAAAAAACTTGTACAATTTCTCATAGGCTGTATGGATGTCACCTTGATCATCTATCTTTTCAAAATTTGATTCCACTAATTCCTCTTCTTCAACCACATCTTCATCAATCCTATCAATAGGATCAACAGTGGCAGTGATGACATTCAAGATTCCTTCATCCTCATTGTTAGAATTATCCTCAGGCTTGGTGTCACTCAAGGTAACAGTAAGTGCCTTGCTTTTCCCAATGTTCTTGAGATATGTAAGACACTTATGCTTCATGTGACTGAAGCCTTAACACCCAAAGCACTTAGGTCCTGCGGGAATAATGTACTAACCACCTTCCTTAGCATTTTTCTTCCCTTTGTCTTGGCCTTTAAACTGAGAAGAACTGGATTGCCTGCGGTCCTTGTCAAAACCCTTTCCATTGGCGTACTTCATAAACTTGAACTGCCTGGTGATGTAGGACTTCATCTTGGAATCTTCATCATCAGAAGACTCATCTGTCTCACTACTCTTGGCCTTCAGTGCCACGCTCTTGCCTTTACCAGTCTTGTCAATCCTTGTCAGCCCTAACTCGTAGGTCTGCAAGTTTCCAACTAGCTCAGTCAAAGCAATTTTATCAATATCCTTTAATTCCTCTATTGCTGTAATCTTGGCATGGAATCTCTCTGGTAGAGATTTGAGCACTTTCCTCACAATCTTGGGTTCAGGAATGGTTTCCCCAAGATTGAAGGCTGAGTTCACTATCTCCTTTAGGTTGGCATAGAACTCATTGAAAGACTCATCCTCCTCCATCTTTATCTCTTCAAAGCTTGTAGTGAGCCTCTAAAGCTTTAAGTCCTTAACAGCCTTAGTACCCTCATAGGTTGTCTAGAATGGTCCAAGTCTCTTTAGTAGTTTCAGTTGAGGATATCTTCTTGAACTTCTCATTAGTGATTGCACTGAACAATGCATTCAATACTTTGCTGTTGAAATTTGCGGCCTTAATCTTGGCATCATCCCAGTTGGCTGGTGCTTCTGTTGGCTTAGTCCAGCCTATCTCCACAGCTTGCCACACTTTCTCATCTAAATACTACAAGAAAGCTCCCATGCATACTTTCTAGTATGCATAGTTAGTGCCATCAAATAAAGGAGGTATTATTAATGACTGTCCTCTATCCATGACAAACAGGGGTCAATGGATCAACATAGCAAAGATTAAACCCTAATCAGAGTGTGCCCACTCTGATACCACTTGATAAGCCACAAACTGAATGACCTCTAGTGATAGAAATTAATTAATTATCCAAGTTATTAACTAATCAATTTATCATGCAAACACGTGGTAACACAAACAAATCACCAATAAACTAATTATGCAACGGAATATAAATAACACAGTGATTTGTTTATGAATGGGGAAAACCTAACGGCAAAAACCCTACCGGGTGATTTTCGGGTCAACATTTCCGAAACTCCACTATTATCACAACAAGTAGTTACAAGTAAAGGAATCCCAAGTACCTTACCGACCTACAGTTGAATCCTTATCCCAATACCCAATTGGACTTGTTCTGTAATGACGGTTCCCCTTTCGATGCACTACTCCCAAGTACGTGACCAACCAATTGCACGGATTCCAGTACGCGACTTCAATCACCAACTAAGAAGATTGTTAGTTGCTAAGTTCTTCAGTTCATCCACACGATGAAAATCAAGAAGATGTTTGGTCATAAAACCCTACGGTGCATATACACAGCAACATCTTCAAGAGAAAAAGATGAACTAGGGCAAGAACTTCGTCTCCAGTCATAATTTGCTTGAACAGAGTTTGCTCAATGCTTGTGTAACTTATGAACTGTTTGACAGTCTTTAAAACAATCCTTTTATATGTCTAGGGTTAGGAGAAAAGAAAGCCCAAAGACAAATTCACGAATCCCAAGAAAATCATATTTGAATTCTGAAAATCTTAAACCTTGACAGATAGAAAGTGTTGAGCAAGTGTTGAGCACACTGAATGTAGAATAGCTTTCTTAAGCTCGATAGATACAGTTGTCGAGCCAATTGTCAACTTTTAATGATTTTGCACTATGAACTTGTTTTCTTGAACAGACTTGAAGGCTTCAATACTTGATCTTGAAACTTGGTTTCTTGAAGTATTTAAACACATCCTAAATCTACCCAAATACAAGTAAAGTGTGTTTTGTCAAAGGATAAGCCAATTACATAAAATCATGAAATATGTTCCTAATGTGAAACACATATGTCCTAACACAACCAATGGGGGTTATTCATTAGAACTCTAATACCTAGCCAATGGGGGTTATTCATTAGAACTCTAATACCTAGCCAATAGGGGTTCATTTGTATTCTCATACCCAAACCAATGAGGGTTATTCATTGGTACTCTGATATCCAGCCAATGGGAGTTATTCGTTGGTATTCTGATACCCAAACCAATGGAGGTTATTCATTGGTATTATGATACTCAGTCGATGGGAGTTATTCATTAGTATTCTGATACCTAGTTACGGGGATATAGCATGACCATAGTCATAAGATTGTTAAGAGTATGAATTATGTTTAAATATTTGAAGTATTTTGAGTCCTTAAAACCGCATATGTGATTTTTGAAATATTTGAGCCTTTGAACTATTTTGAGTCATCAAAACTGCTTATGTATCTTTTTTGGAACATATTGTAAGTTATAGCTTTGATATATGAAAATTTGACTACTTACTAAACCATCTATGATATATTTGTCAGATTAAGATTACAAAACTGCTTCAGTTATTTTGAAAACACATAGTATATTATAACTTTGAAAACACATATTACATCTTTTGCTTTAGAGATCTATTGCTTGATAGAACTTATTAGGATTTTGGTTACTTATTGAGTTGTTAGCTCACCCTTTTTTTTCCCTCGAGATTGTGACGAATAGCAAGTTTTGAGAGTTTTGATATTGTGTTGTGAGCAGGAAAATAAGCTTAGTGATTTTGGCATTGGATGGTCTTGAAAGTTTTATATTTAATGGCCAATTGGCATTATGTACATGAGCTTTGAATTTCATTCCTATTAAATTATTGGAGATCTATTCATAAAGAAATTGTTGAGGTATTTTGGATTTATTTAATTTAATTTTGAGGATAAATTTTAGTTGCTAAGAAGATCTTGCACACTTGTAAGGTGCTTACTTTATAAGCGTGCAGGTATTGATTTTACTTTAAACAAAAAACCAATATATATATATATATTTTTAAATATATATATATATATATATATTGATTTTAATTATATATTGATTTTACTTTGGATTTTCAACACTATTTTCAAAGAATAATGATGTGAGGCTACAATTGCTTGAGTACGAGCTAATGTCAACGACACAACGAGATATGATAATCAAGCAATACTTCACCAAGGTAAATCTCTCTGTTGCGAAATCTCTGAATTAGATCCTGCATCAAATATTTCTGATTTAAGAATGAGAAGGATAATTATTCATGGGTTGAGACCTGAATATAGAAGTTTTGTAGTTGCCATTCAAGGTTGGCCTATCCAACCATCATTAGTAAAATTGGAAAATTTGCTAGCTGACCAAGAAGCATTGGTCAAGCAAATGGTTGGGGTCTCACTAAAGAGTGAGGATGAGGCACTCTTTAGCGGTCAATATAAAGACTGACCCAAGAGAAGATTTAGTACAAGTTCTAAGAATAGAAATGATAAAGATAGAAAAGATAAAGAGAGCTCTCAAGATCGAGGAGCTCGAGGAAGTCGCGACAATAATGATCAACGATCCACTAGTCCCAAAAGTTGTAATGTCAAGTGTGGAAAAATGAGTAGCTTTGCGTGAGACTGTCAATTTAAGTGGTGAACAGCTCAAGGAAATACAATGATGTTCAACAACCTAGAAGATGATAGCAAAGAAGAATGGGCTATTGAATTGTGTCTGGCTGTGATAGAGCCAGTCGAAGAAGCAATGGAAGAGGAAGCAATGCTAACAGTCTCAAAGGAAATTGAAGAGAAAATGCCTAAAAGCATAGGGGAGCAATCTAGGAAAGATCAGTTCACGGTAACTGATGAGTTACAATCTTTTGAAGATGAAGGTGAGCTAGAGTCTAGAGAAGTAACCCATCCTTGGCAAACTAGTGTTCACCATAGGACACTAAAGGAGGATCAACCAAGAATTAAAGAAGAGATTCATGCATTAAAGTAGGTGCCAAAGCCCAAGGATATGAAACCCATTAAATCTTGGAAGTTATGGCAAATAGATGATGTAAAGAATGCTTTCCTGCATGGAGAGTTGGATCGAGAAGTTTACATAGAGCAGCCAAAAAGATTTGAGAGCAAAGCCCAGCCAGACAATGTCTGCAAGCTACGAAGAACACTTTACAGGTTGAAACAAGCGCCGAGGGAATGGTATGACAACAATGGCGAAATTGGGAGAGAGTCAGTGTTGAGGGGGAGTGTTAGAAATCAACACTAACTCTCTTGTCTCTAGAAACTTCTAGAAGCCCCTAGAACATCTCACACATTCTCTTGCATTCTAGGTTTCTCTATGAGATGTCTCTCTCTAGTTCTCTAGAGACTTCTATGTAGAAGTAAAACTCAACCACATGTTTATAGATTAGTCTAAGAGGTTCGAGAATGACATTCATTTAATGCCAATAAAAAGGAAGATGCTAGAAGCTTCAAGTAGCTTTCCTAACCAACATACACCTAGTATAAATAGATGTGGTGGTATGTGAAGAGGTGAAGTGTGTGAGACTAGTAAGAGACTTGTGAAGTGAAGAGTGTAGAGTGTGTGTCACAAAGCACCAAGTGAGAAATGTGTGAAGTTGTATGAGAAGGTGAAGTGTGTACCATAGGTAGCAAGTGTGTAGAGTGAAATAGAGTCAAGAGCTAGTGTGTGTAGGTGTCTAGAAGTGAGGTGTAGTGCGTGTGTAGTGAAAGAAAGGTGTTGCGTGTGCACTAGTGTTAATGAGTCAAAGCATCAAAGTTTATATAGTGTTGTAATTCAAAGAGTTAAGCTTTTTTAATAAAAGCTCTCTTGTTCAGTCTTTTGTTCAACAATCTAGTGTAAGAGCTTCCGCTAACTTAACAAGGTGCACAGTGGTCTTCATATTAAAACTTATCAAATTAGTTGGCTTTTAATTTGCCATATTTAATGAGACTTATAAGGTATATGACCCTCGATTTCGAATTGATGAACATTATTTTTCCCTCTAATGACCAGCATTCAATGTGACAAACGGGACACACACTGTGGCCAGTGTATCAGAGGTTGAATATAATGCCTGCACAGAAGTAACGTCTGCTTTTGAAGTCCAATTCACATTTGGATTCCCTCTTGAAACTACCGGTACTTACTACATCATCTGCAACGTTAGTAACCACTGTGAACAAGGCCAAAAGTTTTCTTTCAAGGTTGAATCCACTGGATCGCCAACTGAATCGCCACCCAACTCCGCTTCATCTCTAACAGTTGGTGCCTTATTTGCTGTGCTCACCACCGCAGCCATCTCTTTCTTGACTTCTAATAAAATGTTATAGTATAACATAACTAAGAAATGTTTATTTGGAGCAAGTTTGACTTTGTCTAGAAATGCTTCAGATTTAAGATCATTGGTCAACGATTTGAATGGCTGAAGTGGTTGAGGAGAACGCAAAGAATAGGAGAAGCTGAACCTTAGATCTGAACGACCAAACGATTTCGCTGACAGGAATCCCAAAACTTGGATTTGAAGTGGTACCGAGTCTACTAACCAAATATCCTCTTCGGTCCTCACCCAGCTGGTATTGTGTGGCTCCCTTTTTTTATAGCTTTTGTTTTTTTGTTTTTTTATTTTTGCTATTTATTCGTATGTGCAGCTTGCTTTCTACTTACAAGTTACACCACACTGTATAAATTAAATAGTAACACACTGCACAAACTACAAAGTAAATGTTTGGTTCCTCTCCCATCTAATATTATATAATTATCTTATAATTATGCCAATATCTTATATTTTCTTTTGGTTCAAATATTCATAATAAATCCTTTTTTTTTTTAGATTTTCTTTGTTTAAGCATTTAAAACATGTTATTGCTTCCATTATATTGATATAATAAGATGGAAAAATGCACATAAAAATTATTTTAAATATTTTTATTAAATATTGTTAGTTATATATTATATGTGTATAATTTTTTTTAATATTTAATAATTATTAAATAAATTTTTTATAACATCGTCGATTCAATCATCAATCCAACCTCGATTATACCTAAGAACCGAGAACCAGTCTCATTTTCAGTTCTTTGTATGTTTCGGTTTTTAAAACCATTATAGTTCTAACAAGATAAAAATCTCCAAACATGGTGTAATAACTCTTGGTTAATGAAACACATAAAATTTTATTGGATTAAAATTTTATATTAAATGGAGTTTACATACTATACAATCCACAAACTCACATTTTGGATATAATTTTCAAGTATAAAAGTGTTTACTTTTTAATTAATTCTAACCAAATTTTATTGGATTAAAATTTTATATTAAATGGAGTTTACATACTATATGATCCACAAACTCACATTTTGGATATAATTTTCAAGTATAAAAGTGTTTACTTTTTAATTAATTCTAACCAATTTTTTTTTTTACTTTCTTAAAAAAAAAAAAAAAAAAAAAAAAAAAAAAAAAAACTTGTACTCCCTCAATCCCAAAATGTTGGTCTTGTTTATAAAATCCAAATTTCTTAGAGAACATCATTTAATGTATTGTTTGTCAATTAAAAATGTACAAATTTCCAAAACTACCTTCATTAATTTAAACTATAGAAAACAAATGGCATTGACTTTTTAAATAGAGTAAAGGGTAAGATAAAAATTTTATTTTGATGGTTTTTAGACCCCTTAAAAATAATTGATTTAGTCAAGATAATTAGCTAAGTTATTACTTAGTCCAATTTAACAAATCTAGGTTATCACAATAACAAAGATCAAATCATGCAAAGCAGTAGAAAATAAATAACACAAGATATGATCACCCAAGAAACTAAACCAGTAAAAATCTGGGGAGGATTTGATCTCGCTATCCTCAAGGTAAACTTGAATCCACTATATTGAAAGAATCGAAGTTCATACAATAAGACTTACAAGTCCCCACGCTTGACTTCTTATTGCTACCCACCAATAGAACTTACTGACACGATCACGTGCAAATTCCGAATCCACGGACTCCTCTTTTCTTGGATTCACCACCAGATACAAGCACACCCACTTGTGTTTTCTTTAACCTTCAATGGCAGCAACTGAGTTGATCATCAAGGTGTAGATAAATCTTCTCCTTGAAAATGTTAAGTTTGTGTAAAGGAAAACTTCTCTAGATCTCACAAGAGATTTATACAAACTGCAATATGAGCAACACTAAAACGTGGCTAGGATTTTCCTTTTATACTTAGGACAAGTTAGAAACCCTAAAAACATTTTAAAACAACTAGGGCTAAGTTGGAAATTCTGTAGAAAAAACATTCCACCCAAGCTTTGATCGATCGAGCCAAGCTGAAATGCATTAATCTTTTCTACATTAAGCTCTATTCCAACTTTACATAAATGCACAACTTTGAGAAAGACTAAAACACTTCTAAACACATTGTTTTGATCATGATTTGCCAACAATACAAATTAGAGTTCTAAATACATAAAATCCTAAGTCTTTAGAATCTAACAAACTCCCCCTTTGGCAATCCGTGACAAAACACAACTAGAAACTCAAAGTTTACAAAATAAAAGCCCTTTACAAAAATAAAGCTCATAAAAACAAATTTAATCCTAACTACTATCCATCAGTTGCAAGTGTAGACAGTAGCTCAATTGAATCAACTTGTATATTTCCTGAAACACTAAACAAAATGCATAACCGCATGTGTGGAAACAATACAAGTAAACAAATTAAATTCTTGATTTCAAACAACACCCAATAAAGATATATATCAATGAACAACTCATAAATATAAATCAATAAACAGTTTGAAACAGGAAACAATATAAAGTACCAACAGAAAATACTCCCCCTAACATGAATATCCTATCAAAAATATGGCAAGAGCTAAAAAGGTAAAATACAATGTGAAGCACCTAGATACAATCTAAACTCCACGAGCTCTAACCAAAGAAATACTCTCCCCCTGAAAATAAAAGCTCTACAAAGTACTCCCTCTTTTTGTGACAGAATGCCAAAGGGCAAACAAAATCCATCATTAAAAAGGAGGTGGTCTAAACTGCGCCAACTACGCATGCAAGGCATGGATCTCATCGAGCACATCCACCAAAATCTGTCCATGAGCCGCCTGAATGGTCAAGACATGATCCAACGTACATCAAATGTCTGAATCATCCGAGGCAGTCGATGGAGAAACATCAGCATCAGCAACAGCACCCGATGTCTCAGCAGCATCAGCACCTGTAGAAGAGGGAGAAGGGGGAACAGCACTAGATGACGCACCCCTAGGACGTGAAGGAGCAACTCTCAAGTGAGTAATCCTCTGTCTAAGAAAGGTGGCACCTATGGAAGTAGCAACATGCACAAATAAGTGCATGCCCTACGGTAGAACTCCTATGAACCTCGTTCAAAGAAAGAAGGAACAAATGAGGGAAACTGATCAACACACCAGGAAAAAAAAAAAAAAAAAGCATACAAAAACACACATTGCTCTAAAGGGATGGTGTGGAAATGAGAAATAGGTCATAATGAATGACATGCTATCCTAAAGAAAAGATAGCTAGTCTTTTTAAGCTCAACGGATGTGATCCGAGGATTAAAACCCCACTAGATAGATGACCCAGTGATGTATGACATGACAACATCTAAGGAGGGTGACTCATCATAGGGATAGTCAGGCTCCCGAACAATCGGAACCCCAAGAGCCTCAGCCACTACCTGAGGGGTAATGGGGAACTCAACACCTCGTATCCAATTCCTAACGAGGGTGTTAGAATCATAGACGTGGCAAGAGAGGTTCTAGAAGAACTCTCTAATCAGGGCGGTCGAGGGTGGATGATCTATCTCTAAGAGAGGTAACCAACCTCTAGACCCAAAGTTAGCCCTAATGGCCGGATCAATCTCATCTAAAACTGTAGCTCCCTCAGCCCATATCTTACACTTACTGTTCAAAGTATCAAAGACCTCTCTGCACTTATCATTCCTAAACACCTCACTCCTAGAGGGAGACTCAGAGGAAGTGGAAGGGGTCCTATGTGCTCTAGTTTTCCTAGGCATGTTGCTAGGATAAGGACCAAAACATAGAGCAAAGGAACAAAAACACAAAAGACAAAACCAAGGGCAGATTGCAAGTTAGCACATAAAAAAAAATATAGAACAAAAATCTATATGATGCATGAACAATTTAAATGGCATGATGCATGTCCTAATGCAATGCAATTAAGTCCAAAAGTTCAAATTCACAAAATTGGCTTGAACATAGAGGTATTAACACAAAAACCCCAAAATTTGGAAAACCACTCAATCAATTTGAAAGATATTAACAAATTGATCATTATACATGATAGAGTTAAAAAATTAATGATCAAATGCATCAAATCAACAAGCCATTTTCATCAATTTAACCCAATTTAAACAAAATCCCAAATTTGGATCAATTACAAACCCTAGAATTTTCAATTTTTCAAAAACCACAAAACTTATCAAATTAAACTACAAGAATCATGCTAATAATATGCTAGAACAAAAACCCAGTGATCAATTTCACCAAAAATGGTTTGCATCATCAAAAACCCCAAAATATGAAAAGTGCCGAAAATACCCAATGAATATGCATGAAATCATGAAATAAAATGCAAAAGGAAGGGCAAAAAGGACTTACCGGCCTTGGGAGACAAAAACCTTGCAAAAATTTCGGAAGAAAACGACAAAAAAATCCTTGGTGGAGCCTAGCCAAGTTAGAGAGAGAGAGAGAGAGAGAGAGGAAAGTTTGAAAAGTTTTGAAAAAGTGCCTTTAAAAAAGTCCAATTTGACTTTTAAAAAAACATGATTCACGAGTTTCGATTGATCGAAAAACAGCCTCAATTGATCGAAACAAACAGAGACTTTATCAAAAAAAATTTTAAAGGAGTTCGATCGATCGAAAAACAGTTTCGATCGATCAAAACAGACAGAGGCCCTCTCTAACAAATTTAAAAATTTTCGATCGATCGAAAAATAGAATGGATCGATTGAAATAGGCAGAGGCTCACTAAATTTGAGGAAAAAAAAAGCACAGTTTTTTGAAAAAAAAATTCAGAATCGACTCAAAGCATTGAAATTTAAGAGCAATATGCATAAGTATATGATGATGTGACTTTCAAAAACAAGAATTTTAAACCCAAATTTCCCAAAAATAAAATTTCTTGCATTCTCCATAAATTTTCAAGCAATAAATTAATTTTTCACAAAATTCAAAGTATTTGCAAAACATGGTTGGTCAGACCATAAATACACACAATAACATGTACAAAGTTTAGCAAAGAGTAACTCGTGTAGTGTGTGAAATTAGCAAAAACTTGAAATACATGTGAGGTAATATGCGAATAGCAATCAATCACAAAATCTACAAAATTCATCACAAAGAATTTAAAAGAAACTATCACCTAAAGAGTTACATCATATAACTCTCACATCTTCTAGATCATAAGTTTGCAATCATATAAGTTTCTTGAATTTATGCCTCATAATATACACACTAATTTTAAGTCATGTGATTTTGGCATCAAGCCTAATAGTACACACCAATTTTAAGTATTAAGCAATTTAAACTGAGACTTCACCTTATGTTCATTTCGTCTATGTGCTACACTTTCTCGAACACAAAATCTTATGATATGCACTGAGGTGTTCATGATTGGCTAGTGAATAGTGGTGAGATGGTTATTTATGCATTTCTCTAAAAGTTCAAGTCCGACAATCAAAGACATATGACTTCAAGATTAAGAAGAGTAATCAAAAACCATAAACATCTTTTCCACACAACATGCACTACAAAGCTTCAACTAGTAAAGTGCAATAAATAAGTTCATCAAAGCTAAACAAGGTACAAATGACATGTTATGTGAAAATAAATTGACCAACCTTATTCTTCAAAAACCAAGAAGAAAATACAATTTGCATCCCTTTTCTTCCTTTTTTTTAATTAAAAAAAAAAAAAAAAAAAAAAAAAAAAAAAAACCTAGAATGAAATGCAGGAATTTATGCAATACAAATCCTAGAAAACAAAAAAACAAAATAAAACCAAAGGACAATGGTCACAAAGGGTAGAGCAATGAAGTACAAAGACCATGAAGACCAAGACCGATCAGGGACACAAAATCACACCAATTACTTGACGAAGAGTCTTAAACTTACTTCTATCAAGAGGTTTGGTGAAAATGTCGGCATTGTGACGTTCAGGAATATACTCAAGACACATAATCTTTTTTTCAACAAGATCCCTAATGAAGTGATACCTAATCTCTATGTGCTTAGTCTTAGAATGTTGAACATGGTTCTTATATATGTCAATAACACTAGAGTTATCACAATAAACAACCATGGTATCTTGGGATATCTCATAATCAGTTAAAACCTTTTTCATCAAAAGAAGTTGTGAGCTACTACTTCCAGCAGCAATATATTCTCCCTCGGCAGTAGATAGGGATATAAAATTTTGCTTTTTACTCATCCAAGTAACGAGATTAGCTCCAACATAAAAACACCCACCAGTGGTGCTTTTCTATCATCAGCATTACCAGCCCAATCAAAATCAGAGAAACTAGCAAGAGACAAATTAGACTCTTTACTATAAAATAATCCATAATTACAAGTTCCAGCAACATATTTAATTATTCTTTTGACAGTATTTAAGTGTGAAATTTTAGGATTAGATTGAAATCTAGAATAAACACCAACACTAAATGCAATATTTGATCGACTAGTAGTCAAATATAAAAAGACATCCAATCATACTTCTGTATAATGTAACATCAACAGACTCACCTAACGGATCATTTGTTAATTTTGCATTGGCGGCCATTGGTGTTCTGCCATATGTAGTATTGTTCAGTCCAAATCTCTTGACTAGATTCTTTGCATATTTTGCTTGGTTGATGTAGATCCCTGAGCCCGTTTGCTTCACTTGTAATCCCAAAAAATAACTTAGTTCTCCAACCATACTCATTTCAAACATCGCCTTCATTTCATCTGCAAAAGAATAAGCAAGAGAGTAATTAGTAGCACCAAAAACAATATCATTAACATAAATTTAAACTACAACAAAACTATTCTTATCCTTTCTTATGAAGAAAGTAGTGTCTGCAGATCCCCTTTTGAAACCATGCTCAGTGAGATATGCAGTCAATCTATTATACCAAGCCCGTGGAGCCTATTTCAAACCATACAGAGCTCTCTTCAATTTATATACATCATCCGGTTTGTGAGAGTCAATAAAGCTTTTAGGTTGTTCAACATATACTTCTTCTTGCAGCATTTCATTCAAGAAGGCACTTTTGACATCCATTTGATATAGCTTGAAATTTAGATGCCTAACTATAGCCAACAGTATCCTAATGGATTCCAATCTTGCTACCGATGCAAAGATCTCATCAAAATCAATCCCTTCCACTTGTGTGTAGCCTTGAGCAATAAGTCTTAATTTATTTCAGATAACAATTCCATGTTCATCTAACTTGTTCTTAAAGATCCATTTAGTTCCAATTACATTTACACCCTTTGATCTAGGAACTAATTCCCATACATCATTCCGAACAAATTGATGAAGTTCTTCATACACAGAGTTTACCCAATCAGCATCTTGAAGTGCCTCATCTACCTTTTTTAGTTCAAATTGGGATAGATAGCATGAGTGTGTAATTACACTTAAGGCTTTTGACCTTAATCTCATGTTATCATTCAGACTTACCAATATATTTGAGGAATGATGATTAAGCCTTACTCTAGAGGAAGGACCTTTAAATAGAGATATGGATGTACCTTTCTGTTCTGATGAAGGACTAAACTTATGTTAAACCTGTTGAGTCTCATGACCCGGAGTGGATGGTTTAGGACTTGATGGCATAGAAATTGCATCATTCAACACCATTAGCTCCTCATCACTATGTTTCCCAATATAATCAACAGGAAGTGAGTCATTAACCTCCATAGGCTAATATTGAACCGGAGTAGTACTTTCTGAATGTGCTTCTGAACATACTTCATCATTAATCACAACATTTGACGATTCTATGATAGTTTTGGTTCTCAGATTATACACTCTATATGCTCTACTAGTAGAGGAGTACCCTAAAAATATCACTTGTCACTCTTTGCATCAAATTTCTTTAGGTTCTCTCTATCACGTAGAATGGAACAATCGCTACCAAATATCCTAAAATACTTAACGACCGATTTCTTTCCTCTCCAGAGTTCATAAGGAGTCTTCTTAGAATTAAGTCTGAAATACACCCGGTTGAGTGTATGGCAAGCAATGTTAACTGCTTCTCCCTAGAAAGATCTTGGCAATTTTTTATTGTGCAGCATGACACGTGCCATCTCTTGAACGACCCTATTTTTCCGTTCAACTTTTCCATTTTGTTGTGGTGTCTTGGATGAAGAGAACTCCTGATGTGTGCCTTATTCATTGCAGAAGGTAGCCAGCTTGGTATTCTCAAATTCTCTTCCATGGTCACTTTTGATTCTGGCTATCACAGTATCTTTTTCAACCTGCAATTTCTTACACAGATGTATCATCTTCTCAGGAGTCTCAGTTTTATCTTTCAAAAGTACAACCCAAGTATATCTGGTAAAGTCATCCATAACCACTAGAATATACTTCTTTCCTCCTAAACTCTATACTCGAGCAGGACCCATAAGATCAATGTGCAGTAAGTGCAAAGGTTCTGAAGTTTGAACACTAGCCACAGACGGATGTTTAGATTTTATCTGTTTACCTATCTAACATGGTCCACATATGCACTTATCTATCTTCTCAAACTTAGGTAAACCAACAACAGCATCACATTTGGAAATCTTTTCTAACTGCTTATGACTTGCACGCCCCAACTGTTGATGCCACAAATCAACTTGATCAATCTTTGCACTAAAACACTTATTGCTTATGCTTGGTGTCAATCCATAACAGTTGTCCGCTGTCCTTACACCAACACACATACAATCACCTCCTTCATCAAGTATCTCACATTCACACTTAGTGAAGAGAGCATTCAGTCTATTGTCACAAATCTGACTGATGCTGAGTAAATTTGCCTCCAATCCATCAACATACCAAACATCTTCAAAGATTGGCAACCTTGGGATGTCCACAATTCCAATGCCTCTGATGACAAATTTGCTTCCATCTCCAAAAGTGACTGTCCCAATCTTTCCTTCAAAGAGGGTCTTGAATAATCCTTTGTTTCCTGTCATATGCTTGGAACAACCATTATCCAAATACCAAAGACAAGAATCATATGCCTTTAAGGCAATATAACATAAATAATTATTACCACATATGGTAAGACCAAGACGTCCAAGGAAAGATTTAACAAACTCAACAAGTGACAAATACACAAAGTAAGCAAGTTGATGAATAAGCAAAAAGAATTTCCAAGAATCCATAACAAAGGAGTCAAGGATCAACTTAGTGATCAAAAGATCAACAACAAAAGAGCAACCCCCTCTGATACCACTTGATGGTTTTTAGACCCCTTAAAAACAATTGATTTAACCTAGATAATTAGCCAAGTTGTTACTTAGTCCAATTTAACAAGTCTAGGTTATTACAATAATAAAGATCAAATCATGCAAAGCAGTAGAAAATAAATAACACAAGATATGATCACCTAGGAAACCAAATCGGTAAAAACCTGGGGAGGATTTGACCTAGCTATCCTCAAGGTAAACTTGAACCCACTATCTTGAAAGAATCGAAGTTCATACAATAAGACTTACAAGCCCTCACGCTTGACTTCTTATTGCTATCCACTAGTAGAACTTACTGACACGACCACGTGCAAACTCCGAATCCACGGACTCCTTCTTTCTTAGATTCACCACCAGATACAAGCACACCCGTTTATGTTTTCTTTAAGCTTCAATGGTAGCAACTGAGTTGATCATCAAGGTGTAGATAAATCTTCTCCTTGAAAACCCTAAGTTTGTATAAAGGAAAGCTCCTCCAGATCTCACAAGAGATTTACACAAACTACAATATGAGCAACACTAAAACGTGGCTAGGGTTTTCCTTTTATGCTTAGGAAAAGTAAGAAACCCTAAAAACGTTTTAAAACAACTAAGGCTGAGTTGGAAATTCTGCAGAAAAAACATTTTGCCCGAGCTTCGATCGATCGAGCCAGACCGAAATGCATTAATCTTTTCTGCATTAAGCTCGATTCCAACTTTACATAAATGCACAACTTTGAGCAAGACTAAAACACTTCTAAACACATCGTTTTGATCATGGTTTGCCAACAATACAAATTAGAGTTATAAATACATAAAATCCTAAGTCTTTAGAACCTAACATATTTATTAATTTTAGAAAGAATACTTTATTTTGACACATCCTAAAATGAAAGATAGGACCAATAATTTGGGATGGAGAGAGTAGTTCAAAAGGAAAAAAGCCTTCATAAGTATTGTATGGTAAAGGAAGCTCTGTTGCCAAAAGCCTTATAATTTAATAACATTATTTGATTTCCTTTACGATTAGAGAACCAACATTTGAATCCCCTTTTTCCCATTTGATGTAATAATTAATTAATTAATAATAAAATTAAAAAAAAAAAAAAAAAAAAAAAAAAAAAAAAACAACAACAACAACAACAACAACAATAACATATTCTTAAATCCTATTTCGACAGAAATCATTTTTTCAAAAACACATTTGGCATTATTTTGTAGTGTTAGGTGTGATAGAAAAAGGTAAGTCAACGAAAAGTGTTTACTGTGATCAACTAAATTTAGTTGATCACAGTTAGCGTTAATGTATTCTCCTATAGTGGGTTGGTTTTTAAAAACCAACCCACCCACTATAGCTAGGAGAAAACATTCTCTAACTGATTTTTATTGTTTTAATTAAAAACACACACACCACTAGAGAAGTTTTGGGGAAGCAAGAAAATAGTGAACAAGTAAGACAGCAACACTAAACCTTGAAAAACCTTTTGAAAGCTTTCTAGTTCATCGCACCTAGACATGGCAAAACGGGCGTGTCGGGTTTGGTTAAGGTCGGGTCAATTAATCAGGTTGCGGGTCAAGAGCATGTCATTCTAAGCGGGTTAAAAACAAGTTCGAGTCAATCGGGTTGCAGGTCGGGTCGGGTTGACCCGAATTTTTCACATGAATTTTTTTTTATAAAGAAAACAACATGTATTTGTCATTTAAAAAGTCATGTAACGAATTACTTGATGTAAAATGCATTACTTTGAATTTACCACTTATATCAAGAATGAATTACACTTATTAATACTTATTCAGTAAATTTAAAACTATACAAATCCTAACATTGCTATCTAAAATAAAATAACACAAAGATAAAAAAAATAAAAAAAATACACAAGTTTTATTTCTACACAATATCGACTTCCCAAAATATAAAACAAAATTACAAATGACTTATTGGATAATTCATTTGACAAAGAATAAAAACATATAAGAAATTTACAATTTTGAAAATTAATTTTATAATCTATTGTTAATTGTGGTTGGCACTCTATTTTAATTTGAGATATATATTAAAGTTTGATTGTTTACTTTTTTATACATGGTCTCTTTTATAAATATCATATTATTGTTAAGAAGCACACACTCTAGGAAATATCATAATTTATTTTCAAAAGCCGGTTATTTTGGACATAAATTGTTAAAAAAATAGGTCTAAGCTTTCATAATTTATGTTAATTTGATACTTTGGCATCACTATTTTTCACACTTGTGATTCTTTTTCATACATGTTTACAATTTTAAATCTATGTTTTTAACTGTACTGTGACCAAATTATCTTGGCATGTACTTTACTATTTGATATCTAAAAATCTTTACTCATTACAGAATACTCATTCAATTAATTTGCATATAGTTATGTAAATGTCTCAATTGTTTCCTTAAATCTCACAACAAACAATTAAACCAATATTGTCTTCTTTTTTTCTTTTTTCTTTTTAACCAAAAACAAAAGTTTTAAAAAATGGTTCGGATTCGTATTGAATAGCGGGTCGAGTCGGGTTGACTCTCAAAAAACACAGGTTGGGTCACAGGTCAACCCATTTTTGCTTCGGGTCAAAAAAATGGGATTCGAGTCAAGTGTTTTTCGGGTAGGTCAAGTTGGGTGAGAAAATTTTGACCTGTTTTGCCATGTCTAATCGTATCTCTCCAATCAATTATCCTTGACAAGTTTTTTACTTCCAAACACTTAGATTACTACCTATGTATCAGAGTTGCTGCTGAAACCACAACTGTGTCCAGATTAAATTTAAGTGCTCCCATTGCTGGTTTAGTCCATTTAAGAATGACCTCCTAGTCCTGTCTCCTAACCTGCGATGTAGAATTTGAGGTTGTTCAAGCATTACTAATGCCTAAGTTAGTGGAATGTTTTTGATTGTTAGGTTTTTGTAAATGTAAAGGATATTCTCTCATGCCTATTTTGATTATGGACTCTATCATATATAGATCTCTACTAAAAAAGAATTCATGATTTTAGCCACCCTATTATCATGTTCATAATGGGTCTATAATAAGTAGCATAGTTGTCCCCGTAATTGTTAATATTTTGGGCATATAACTGTTGATCCCCCGTAACGGGGATAATTGTCTCTAGATCATCGCCCACATTTTTAGGTTTTGTCTCTTGTCTATCATTATGTGTCTAGGTTGTTCCTTGGGTCCTAACCAGAAAAGATCAAAGAATGTAGGTCAATCTTTCCATTCGGTCGTCCCACTCCAATGACTACATGACAAGTCGTCACAAAAATTTTGAAGTGGCTCAAAACAATAATATTATTCGTATCAATTACTTTTATAATTTTATTTTCCTTTTCTCATGGATCTTTGTGTCTTCTGCCCATCTCCAAACATGTTATTCCCACATCATTAAGGTTATATTGTGGTAACCATCATTCAATGCCTTTCCCCTTCTATCTCTTTCCTTGTGCCACATAAGATAGTACAATATTGAGAGATTACCTAATTAAACTAGGCAATGATTTAGACCCCCCAAAAATCCAATTTTATGGCTAAATCACTTTTAACCTAAACAATTAATCCAAGTTAATTATAAACATAGCATGGATAAGCAAATAAAGCATATCAAATGAGCAATCCACAAAAAATTAAAGAACCAAACCAAAGACAACATCGAGTATGTTATCAAAGAGGAAAACCTAAGAATTGGGAGAAAAAACTTTTCCGTAACTAAGTATAAATAGTTGTAATACAATTTGACACACAATCCTCCAAGTAGTGTTGCACTCTTGCACTCTAGTCCTCCAAGCTCCTACTAATAACCAGTTTCACTAAGTTCTTTCTCTGCCATAGTCTTCAGATCCACAACCAAACATTGGTTGCATCTTCAAGCCACCATGGTTGAAATAGAAGTGCTCCAATGATTCACATAGCACCAATTCACTCACAACACTCAAGAATAGTGATGATTATGATTAGGATGATCACCTCTTAAGGATTTGGCTACGGTAAAAGGGAAGAGTGGAGAGAATTGATAGTGTTTGGCTCTGACAAATATGGGTAAGTTTTTTTCAACTCTCAAATCAAATTTTGAGGGTTTAATTCATGGGAAATAGGGTATATATGATGTGAATGAGCTAGTACAACAAAGAGGCATGTAATTGCATTTTCTCAACTTATGGTTTCAAATTTCCCGCAAGTTTGAATTTCAACTGCTTTTTAAACGACTACCACATGCCAGTTTGCAGTTGTGAACTCCAGTCTTCATTGGTATTATGTGTTGACTACCACCTGTAGGGAATAAACCCGAATTCCCAACCTGTGAGAAACAATATATATATATATATATATATATATATAGAAAACATACGCCAAAGAAAACAATCACACCCACAGGACAGTATTTACGTGGTTCGGCAATTTGCTTACATCCACGGAGTTACAAGGATTTTACTATTATTAGGGAAGAAATACAAAGTGCGGCTACTATTTTTCCTCTCTCACAAAAACATGACAACCACACAAACCCTAATCACAAAAATTGCATCAAGTCAAGTTGTCAAAAAATCTCCCATTAAAAACCATGCAACATTATTCAAGTCAAGTTGAGTTATCAAACCGGATCTAACAAAACTAGACTCCACAAAACCCAATACCACCCAACCCAATTACAAAGGGAACCCACAATCACAAAATAACAAAGTATTTGAACATGAAATACATTCAAATTTGGCACAAAATATGCCAACACAAACTAAGATCTAACAAATACTAATTTAGTACTTATAAGATAAATGCTATATAAATATAAGAAAAATGCTAAAGATATTATAAAATTTTATTATGTAAAACTTATAAACTAATGTGGCAATGAATGCAACGGTTTCAACCAGCTAAAAAATGAATATTTAAATTTTTTTTTTTTTTATAAATAGTAATACATCAATTTTTAAATTCAATGTAGTAAAATTTGTAATATCCCTAGAATCACTCATACGTATAAATATCTCAATTTAAATGATGTAAATAATTAGTCAATTCAAAATGACCACTCTCCTAAACTTGGGAGGGGAAATAGACATTTTTTTAAATTAATTTTCTTGTTCATTTTCACTAATGCATTCAATGTACATAGATAACCAAAGATGAACTAACATCATCACAAAGATTAGGAACAAGCTCCAATTTAAATACAATTTGAGAATAAAACAAAGCTGAAATGAATCTAAAATAATATCCTAATATGCAATTGGATAATTATTTAAACTTCAAACTTCATCAATACGAATAGATATGTTGTAGGACATAACACTAACTTAATACAGTAATCAGCCAGCCCAGTTCCCCAGCCAGCCTTTGGGCCGGACCCACGGTCATATATCATTGGGTTAGCCATTGGGCCATTGACGCTGGACTGCGTCAGAGAACTCAGACGCTTGCCACGCTACCACCCAGTACCAATTGCCTTTTTCAACAAGATGGCAATTGTTAGGCTGTTGAATCTGGGCCAAAATGGCCGAATACCATCAATTCCTAAAATTTTTAGCGAAAAAACACTGTTTAGGAATTAAATGGGGATCTACCACTTTTTCTGGTACTCGAACTCACCAAACTCAGGTACCTTATTTTCTATTCCATCGTGGCACAATGACATGGAAAGCTAGTATTAAAAAATTCTAGTTAATAGTCGACCTGCATGGGCTCGAGTACTGTATAGTGTGGTACTCGAGCCCAAGAAGCTCGAGTATTAATTGGAATCATGGCCATTGACCATGGGAACGGCAATGTTTCTATAATGCAGAAGAGGACCAAAAGTTGGCTCTGGCTATTACAGCAGCTTTAGTTGAGCTTGGAAAACTTGATATTTTAATCAATAACGACTCTCTACGTTCAGAGAGGCTAGATGGAAGGTACATGCAATGCATTATTTATTATTAACGTGGGTGTTTTGAGCTCTTCGAGCATTTAACCAAGTCATGAGGGAAAATCCCCTATTTGTCTAAAATATGTTTTTCCTCATTGACTGGTGTATATATTCTTGACTGAGTCAAAGGCAGAAGGTTGGAAATATGACTTTCTAGAGACAAAATTTTCCTCTTTATTTTCAACAAAATAAAGTGGTTTAGATAGTAGACTCTTTAATGGTTTTGAACTTATCTGAATTTATATGATGACTTTATTAGTTCCTAAAACATAAATCAGGTAATCATTATCTACATTATTATACAGGTTATCTTCAACAATGATTTCAAGGAGTCTATACAGAGAGTTAGAAATTCAGAGATTTGTAAGGAAGCGCATTATGTGTTGCAAAAACTTTCAAGTGGTTGGTGTCAGCCTTAGGAGGAGAGAGACCCCATTGTCCATGATGGGCCTTCTTCTCAAGTTTTGGGGATGTCCAAGGTCAGTGAGCAACTGAATCTGGTTTGGAATGTAGATTGTCTCAAGGAGGATTCGAATTACATAGTTTCGATGCGGTCTCTCTCCTCCTGAGGCTGGCGCCAACCACTTGAAAGTTTTTGCAACACATAATGCGCTTCCTTACAAATCTCTGAATTTCTAACTCTCTGTATAGACTCCTTGAAATCTTTGTTGAAGATAACCTGCATAGTAATGTAGATAATGATTACCTGATTTATGTTTTAGGAACTAATAAAGTCATCATATAAATTCAGATAAGTTCAAAACCATTAAAGAGTCTACTATCTAAACCACTTTATTCTGTTGAAAATAAAGTGGAAAATTTTGTCTCTAGAAAGTCATATTTCCAACCTTCTGCCTTTGACTCAGTCGAGAATACATACACTAGTCAATGAGGAAAAATATATTTTAGACAAATAGGGGATTTTCCCTCATGACTTGGTTAAGTGCTCGAAGAGCTCAAAACACCCACGTTCATAATAAATAATGCATTGCATGTATCTTCCATCTAGCCTTTCTAAACAGTAGAGAGTCATTATTGAGTAAAATATCAAGTTTTCCAAGCTCAACTAAAGCTGCTATAATAGCCAAAGCCAACTTTTGGTCCTCTTCTGCATTATAGAAACACTGTCGTTCTAATGGCCAATGGCCATGATTCCAGTTAATACTCGAGCTTCATGGGCTTGAGTACCACACTATACAGTACTGGAGCCCATGAAACTTGAGTATTAACTGGAATGTTTTAATACTAGCTTTTCACGTCATTGTGCCACAATGGAATAGAAAATAAGGTACTTGAGTTTGGTGAGCTCGAGCACCAGAAAAAGTGGTAGATCCCTATTTAGTTCTGAAACAGTGATTTTTTGCTAAAAATTTCAAGAATTGATGGTATTTGGCCATTTTGGCCGTTGAATCTGTACTTCTGTTCATTTTGTTACCATTACTTACAACCTATGAGTTACGTGTTGTGTTCAATAAAGGAATGCAATATTTTGATGGGCTTCGTGTTTGACTATTTTCCTATATCTAATTCTTAATTCAATTTAATTTTTCAAAGATTTTTATTTATTTATTTATTTTTACAATATAGAATTTCTACTTTAGCATAATCTAAGTGTATATATAGTGAAGCTCTCTCCTAAAAACTTGAACCTCGGCCCTTACCCCCCACACTCCATAAGTACTTATACTTGTGGAGAGACCATCGCACCAAGGGTGTGCGGTAGGGATAACAAATGGATGGGTTTGGGGTGGGCATAATTGAGTTGGGTATATAAAACTCATTTACCCATTAAAAACCCATCTAACTAATTGCTTCTAACTCAAATCCAACCCAACCCAATTATTATGGGCAAACTCCAACCCATCCAATTACCCAATTAACAAAATTTCCAAAATGTCATTAAAGTGAAAATGACCAAAGTACTCTAAAATCTTCAAAAAAGACCAAAATACCCCCAAATCTAAAAATTACCAAAATTCCCCTAAAACCCAAAAAATGATCTAAATATCCCCGAAACCCAAAAAATGACCAAAATACCCCTGAAACCCAAAAAATGACCCAAATACCTCTGAAACCTAAAAGACGACCAAAATACCCCAAAACCCAAAAAATGACAAAATACCCCCCGAAACCTAAAAAAGACCAAAATACCCCCCAAAACACAGAAAATGACCAAAATACCCCCAAAACCCAAAAAATGACTAAAATACCCCCAAAACCCAAAAAATGACCAAAATACTCTCAAAACCCAAAAAATTACCAAAATACCCCCGAAACTCAAAAAATGACCAAAATACCCTTGAAACTCAAAAAATGACCAAAATACCCCCAAAACCAAAAAACCCAAAAAATGACCAAAATACTCCCAAAAACTTAAAATGACCAAAATACCCCCCCCCCAAAACCCAAAAAATGACCAAAATACCCCAAAAACCTAAAAAAATGACCAAAATATGCTCTAAACCTAAAAATGACCAAAATACTCCCGAAACCCAAAAAATAACCAAAATACCCTTGAAACTCAAAAAATGACCAAAATACCCCCGAAACCAAAAAACCCAAAAAATGACCAAAATACTCCCACAACTTTAAAATGACCAAAATACCCATCCCAAAACCCAAAAAATGACCAAAATACCCCCAAAACCTAAAAATTACCAAAATAATCACAAAATCTACAAAATGACCAAAATACCCCTAGAAGCAAAAAAAGACCAAAATACCCCTAAAACCTAAAAGTTACCAAAATAATCACAAAACCTACAAAATGACCAAAATACCCTTGAAACCTAAAATTTACCAAAATACCCCCAAAACGCATTAAATGTCCAAAATACGCCTAAAACCATAAAATTACCAAAATACCCCCTGAAACATAAAAATGGCCAAAATACGTTTGAAACCCAAAAAATGACCAAAATACCTCCGAAACCTAAATATGACCAAAATACCCCGAAAACCCGAAAAATGTCCAAAATACCCCAAAGCCTAAAAAATTATCAAAATAATCTCGAAGCCTAAAAATTAACCAAAATAATGCCAAAACCTAAAAATAACCAAAATACTTCTGAAACCTTGAAAATGGCCAAAATAACCCCGAAGCCTAAAAATTGACCAAAATAACCTAGAAAATAAAAAATGATCAAAATACTCTTGAAACCTAAAAAATGATCAAAATACCCTCGAAACCCCAAAATTAACTGAAATACCCGCTGAAACCTAAAAAATGACAAAAATGCCCCTTAAACCTATATGTCGATAAAAATACACCATAAACCTAAAAAATTACCCAAATCCCTCCTAGAAAATAAAAAATGACCAAAATACCCCCTAAACCTAAAAATGACTAAGATAACTCAGAAACCTAAAGAATGATGGAAATATCCCCAAAACCTAAAAAGTTATTAAACGACCTCCAAAACCTAGAAAATTACAAAAAAAAAAAAAATGGCCCCAAAATCTAAAAGTTAACGAAAAAAATTGATGACATTCCCTCAAAACCTACAAAATGACTGAAACACTCTTAGAACCTTTAATTTAATGAAAATACCCTCAAAACATCCTAAATACCCTAAACCCCTTTTTGGGTAATTTTAGAGGCTTTGGGTGTATTTTGTTCATCTTATAGGATTACTAGTATGTTGGTCATTTTAGATATTTTGAGGGCTATTTTGTCAGTTTTATAGGTTTAGAGGTATTTTGGTTATTTTAGGGTTTTCAGGATATTTTTGGTAATTTTAGAGGTTTTAGGTTGTTTGTGGCCATTTTAGAGGTTTTAGGTTGTTTGTGGCCATTTTAGAGGTTTTGGGCTTATTTGGGTCATTTCAAAGGTTTAGGGGTATTTTCGTCACTTTATAGGTTTGAGGGTATTTTGGTCATTTTTTCTGTTTCATGGGTGATGAAGCCAAAATCGTCAGTTGGGCCACTCGTCCAATTGGGAGTATTAGACGATCTTGTAGGACCTGCAAGATAAAAGAAAGATAGATTGAAGAGACCACCAGGTTGCGCCTGGTAGGGGAGCCTTCGATGCTTAAGTTAGTATCAGCCTATATATTTTGTATATAGATAGTGTTTTGTAGTAGTTTTTGACATACCTTAGCTAGTGAGACCGATTGTCCCTTTTATAGGTGACTTAGGTAGTTGTTGTACATAAAATAAGGTGATTATTACCTTGATTGTAATGTTTTTTTGTCTTTATGAGAGTTTAAGACCTTTGGTGGTCGTTATTGAATGTGTTGAGCAGTTATCTTTGATGGTCTACTAATGATGCAAGGTCGTCCATATTAATGGACGACCTAATTGATGGTTTTTAGACCCTTTAAATAATTGATTTAACCTAGGTAATTAGCTAAGTTGTTACTTAGTCCAATTAAATAAGTCTAGGTTATCACAATATAAAAGATCAAATCATGCAAAGTAGCAGAAAATAAAGAACACAAGATATGATCACCCAGGAAACCAAATCGGTAAAAACCTGGAGAGGAAGCTATCCTTAAGGTAAACTTGAATCCACTATCTTGAAAGAATCGAAGTTCATACAATAAGACTTACAAGCCCCCACGCTCGACTTCTTATTGCTACTAACTAGTAGAACTTACTGTCACGACCATGTGTAAGCTCTGAATCCACGGACTCCTTCTTTCTTGGATTCACCACCAAATACAAGCACACCCGCTTGTATTTTCTTTAACCTTCAATGGCAGCAACTGAATTGATCATCAAGGCGTAGATAACTCTTCTCCTTGAAAATCTTAAGTTTGTGTAAAGGAAAGCTCCTCTAGATCTCACAAGAGATTTACACAAACCGCAATTATGAGCCACACTAAAACGTGGCTAGGGTTTGCCTTTTATACTTAGAACAAATAAAAAACCTTAAAAACATTTTTAAAAACTTAGGGCTGAGTTGGAAAAATCTGCAAAAAAACATTCTGCCCAAGCTTCGATCGGTCGAGCCAGGCTAAAAGGTATAATCCTTTCCTACTTTAACTCAATTCCAACTTTACATAGATGCACAACTTTGAGCTAGACTTAAACACTTCTAAACACATTGTTTTGATCATGGTTTGCCAACAATACAAATTAGAGTTCTAAATACATAAATCCTAAGTCTTTAGAACCTAATAAACTCCTCCTTTGGCAATCCGTTACAAAACACAACTAGAAACTCAAAGTTTACAAAATAAAAAACCCTTTACAAAAATAATGCTCATAAAACAAATTCAATCCTAACTACTACCCATTAGTTGCAAGTGTAGACAGTAACTCAATTGAATCAACCTATATATTTCCTGAAACACTAAACAAAATGCATAACCGCATATGTGGAAACAATACAAGTAAACAAAATAACTTCTTGATTTCAAACAACACACAAATAAAGACATATATCAATGAATAACTCATAAATATAAATCAATAAGCAGTTTGGAACAAGAAACATATAAAGTACCAACAAAACATAAAACTCCCCCTAATATGAATATCCTATCAAAAACATGGCAAGAGCTAAAAAAGTAAAGTACAAAGTGAAGCACCTAGATACAATCTAAACTCCACAAGCTCCAACCAAAAACGTAAACTCCCCTTGAAAGCAAAAACTCTACAAAGTACTCCCCCTTTTTGTGATGGAATGCCAAAGGGCAAACAAAATCTCCATCATCAAAAGGGAGGTGGTCTAAACTGTGCCAACTCTGCATACAAAGCACGGATCTCATTGAGTACGTCCACCAAAATCTATCCATGAGCCACCTGACCGGTCAAGACATGATCCAACGTGCGACGAATGTCTGAATCATCTGAAGCAGTCGGTGGAGGAACATCAGCAGCAGCAGCAGCACTCGATGTCTCAGTAGCATCAGCACCTGTAAAAGAGAGAGGAGGGAGAACAACACTAGATGATGCATCCTTAGGACTAGAAGGAACAACTCTCAAGTGAGCAGCCCTCTGTCTAACGAAAGTGGCATTTATAGGAGCAATCACATGCACAGGCTCACCAGATGGAAAACCATCTAGACCTAAAAAGAGCAAAATCCTATGAATAAAAATAGGATGAATAAGTGCATGCCTAACGACAGAACTCCTATGAACCTCGTTCAAAGAAAGAAGGAACAAATGAGGAAAAATGATCGAAGTACCAGAAGTAAAATCATACAAAAACACACATCGCTCTAGAGGGATGGTATGGAAGTGAGAAATAGGTCACAACGAATGACATGCTATCCTAAAGAAAAGGTAAGCAGTCTCGGTAAGCTCAGCAGACGTGATCCGAGGATCAGAACCCCACTGGATAGATGACCTAGTGATGTATGACATAACTACATCTAAAGTGGGTGACTCATCATAGGGATAGACAGGCTCCTGAACAACCGACACTCGAAGAGCCTCAGCCACTATCCGAGGGGTAATGGTGAACTCTACACCTTATATCCAACTCCTAACAAGGGTATTGGAATCATAGACATGGCAAGAGAGGTTCAAGAAGAACTCTCTAATCAGGGCGGTCGGGGGTGGATGATCTATCTCTAAGAGAGGCAACCAACCTCTAGACTCAAAATTGGTCCTAATGGCCGAATCAAGCTCATCTAACACAACAGCTCATTCAGCCCATATCTCACACTTACTGTTCAGGGTCTCAAAGACTTCTCTACACTTATCATTCCTAAACAACTCAACCCTAGTGGAAGACTTAGAGGAAGTGGAAGTGGTTCTATGGGCTCTAGTTTTCCTAGGCATGGTGCTAGGATAAGGACCAACGCATAGAGAAAAAAAAACACAAAAAACAAAACCAATGGCAGACTACAAGTTAGCACAAAAACAGAATATAGATTAAAAATCTATATGATGTATGAACAAGTTAAATGACATGATGCATGTTCTAAAGCAGTACAATTAAGTCCAACAAGTTCAAATTCACAAAATTTGGCTTGAACATAGAGGTATTAACACAAAAACCCCAAAATTTTGAAAAACCACTTGATTAATTTGAAAAATATTGACAAATTGATTATCACACATGATAGAAATAACAAATTAATGACCAAATTCATCAATGTAATAAGCCAATTTCATCAATTTAACCTAATTAGACAAAATCCCCAATTTGGAACAATTTCAAACCCTAGAATTTTCAATTTCTCAAAAACCACAAAATTGATCGAATTAAACTACAAGAATCATCATTATAGCATCATAGAACAAAAACCCATTGATCAATTTCACCAAAACATGTTTGAATCATCAAAAACCCCAATATTTAGAAAGTGCCAAAAATACCCACAATAATGCATGAAAACATGAAATAAAATGCAAAAGGAAGGGCAAAAGAGACATACCAGCCTTCAAGGACAAAAACCTTGCAAAAATCGTGGAGGAAAACGACAAAAAATTGATGGTGGAGCCTTTAGCCAAGTCGGAGAGAGAGAAAAGTTGAAAAACTTTTTGAAAAAGTCCTTTTGAAAAAGACAATCTGACCTTTTAAAAAACATGTTTCACGAGTTTCGATCGAGCGAAAAATAACCTCGATCGATCGAAACAGACAAAGACTCTATTTAAACAATTTTAAACAAGTTCGATTGATCGAAAATTAGTTTCGATTGATCAAAACAGACAAAGGCTCTCTCTATCAAATTTTAAAATTTTCGATCAATCGAAAAAGAGAATGGATCGATCAAAATAGGCAGAGGCTCACCAAATTGAGGAAACACAGTTTTTGAAAAAGACATTTAGAATCAACTCAAAGCATTGAAATTTAAGAACAAAATGCATGAGTATGAGATGATATGATTTTCAAAAATAAGAATTTTAAGCCCAAATTCCCAAACAAAAATTTCTTGCATTATCCACAAAATTTCAAGCAACAAATTAAGTATGCACAAAATTCAAGGTATTTGCAAAACTTGGTTGGTCAGACCATAAACACACACAATAACATGTACAGAGTTTAGCAAAGAGTAACTCGTGTAGTGTGTGCAACTAGCAAAAACTTGAGATACATGTAAGGTGATATGTGAATAGCAATCAATCACAAAGTCTACAAAATTCATCACAAAGAATTTAAAATAGACTATCACCTAAAGAGTTACATCATATAACTCCCACATCTCCTAAATCATAATCTTGCAATCATGTAAGTTTCTTGTATTTATACCTCATAATATACATATCAAATTTTAGGTCAAGTTGTTACTTAGTCCAATTAAACAAGTCTAGGTTATCACAATATAAAAGATCAAATCATGCAAAGCAGTGGAAAATAAATAACACAAGATATGATCACTCAGGAAACCAAACCGGTAAAAACCTGGAGAGGATTTGACCTAGCTATCCTCAAGGTAAACTTGAATCCACTATCTTAAAAGAATTGAAGTTCATACAATAAGACTTACGAGCCCCCACACTCGACTTCTTATTGCTACCAACCAGTAGAACTTACTGACACGACCATGTGCAAGCTCCGAATCCACGAATTTCTTCTTTCTTGGATTCACCACCAGATACAAGCACACCCGCTTGTGTTTTCTTTAAGCTTCAATGGCAGCAACTGAATTGATCATCAAAGTGTAGATAATTCTTCTCCTTGAAAATCCTAAGTTTGTGTAAAGGAAAGCTCCTCTAGATCTCACAAGAGATTTACACAAACCGCAATTATGAGCCACACTAAAACGTGGTTAGGGTTTGCCTTTTATACTTAGGACAAATAAGAAACCCTAAAAATGTTTTAAAACACTTAGGGTTGAGTTGGAAAAATTTATAGAAAAACATGCTGCTCGAGCTTCAATCGATCGAGCCTATCTTTCGATCGATCGAGCCAAGCCAGAAGGTACAATCCTTTCATGCTTTAACTTGATTCCAACTTTACATAGATGCACAACTTTGATCTAGACTTAAACACTTCTAAACACATTGTTTTGATCATGGTTTGCCAACAATACAAATTAGAGTTCTAAATGCATAAATCCTAAGTCTTTAGAACCTAACATTAATGATTTTTATGGAATCATTAGTTGCCCCCCATTCCCAAGTCTGATTTTCCTTTATGCTAGTCAGGCTTCGGGAATATTCTTGACTTGTTTAGATTCAGGCTTGTTTATCTTCAACTACTTTCTTCTTCAAGAATGGTAGTATTTTTGCGATGACTTCTTAGTATATGCCTTTTGAAGGTCTTTGTGGACGTTCAAGGGATCATAGATTGATCTTGAAAGTGAGCTAATTTCTTTGGACGATCATTTTTTATCCTTCCTAAAGAGCAAGCTAATTTCTTTAGACGACCATTTTTGATCACTTTGATGCTTCTTCTTTCATTCATTTTCTAGTTGTCACGTTTGTGTGATAATCCTCGTCCAGTTACACTCATCTAAGGGAATTTTAGTCACTTAACCACTTTTAGGTGACTTCTATCTAGTTACGGAGTTTCGCCATTTAGACTTCATTAGTGATTTACATCGGTCTAGCGAAATCTTGTCCCCTTTTTTTTTTGGGGTGACTTACATCTATTTAAGGAATCTTGTCACTTAGACTTTGTCAGTAATTTACATCCATCTTGGCGGAATCTTATCACTTAGCCATTTTTTGTGACTTACATCCGTTTAAGGAATCTTGTCACTTAGGTTTTGTCAGTGATTTACATCCATCTTGGCGGAATCTTATCAGTTAGCCATTTTTTGGTGACTACGGAATCTTATCACTTAGCCATTTTTTGGTGACTTGCATCCATTTAAGGAATCTTGTCACTTAGGCTTCGTCAGTAATTTACATCCGTCTTGGCGGAATCTTATCACTTAGCCATTTTTTGATGACTTACATCCATTTAAGGAATCTTATCACTTATTGCTGGAAAGATTCCTTGACGATATGTCATTTTGGACCTTCTTGAGGCCATGTTGATATCTGCATTAAGTAGCACATGCACTTGCCAAGACTTGGTTAAATAAGAATTTTAGAACAATTCATATATAAATAATAAGTTACCAATAGCCTAGGTGGACCTTTTTCTTATTTCCTTGTCATCCTAGAGTTTTACCTCTTTCGTGATCTATCTAGTAAGGCATATATTTTTGCATGAAACCTTACTAGGTGTAAATTTTTATAGACGAATATAAAAGATACAAAATAAATGCGTTACCTTAAATGATGATATTATTTTGTCACGTACCTCGATCTTTTTATTGTTGGGATCTTCCTGACTAGCTCTTCCTTTTTTAGGATGACGAGCTCTTCTCTTTTCAAGGTTTTTTAAGCTCAACATGGTACTTCATGTTTAAGGGCTAGATCTCTTTTGCTTCAATTTTTTTTTTTTTTTTGGGGTGCTTTGATGACTATGGCCATTGTTGTTTGTAATATCAATTTCCTCTTCCTTTTTCTTTAATTGTACAGTTAAGTCACTTCAGAAGTGCTAGCTACATTTCGTTAGGAATGACGATGTATGAATATGAAATTGCATGCTATACAATTATGGATGTCATTTGACAAAGTGAATTCTATATGAATCATAGAGAAGTATTCTATGATATTAAAAAAATTGAAGCTATTTGACTACATGTTTCTTTAAGCTGGTCTTTGTTAATTGCTTGCACCGTATATAATTTTTAAAGCAAATTAAAAAGATTTTGGTGAATTGACGGAGATGAGGAAATTTATCGAGACTTAAAATCATGACCATATTGTGAACATGATCATCTAGCATTTTAAGTTTAGGAGACCTAATAGAACCTCTCAAACTCATGACAATGAAACACTTGCTACTAAGAATATATACAACCATATTAATTATGATATTTGTAATAATTTGATAGCAATATTTTCAACATGTTCTATATATATATATATATATATATATATATTTGTAGATAATCATGCAAGTTTGATTTGCACTTAGTTATAATAAGCTAATATATGGCATGGATAATTAAAAAGAAAGAAATGAATGAGTGACCTCGGCAAGAGACCTTAAATCACGATACTATTGTGTACATACCTCGATCTTTTCATTGTTGTAGTCTTCTTGATGAGTTATTTTGACACGTACATCGTTCTTTTTACCATTGAAGTCTCCTTGCCGAGTTCTCCTTCTTTGAGATTTTTTTTTTTTTTTTTTTTTTTTTTTGTTAAGCTTAACATGATATTTCATGTTAAGGGCCTAGATCTCCCTTGCTTCATTCATTTTAAGGGATGAGAACTAGGCCACATTGTGGTAATTTGTCGAGGTCATTCCAAGGCTATATTTCATTTATCAAAGGACGAAGGTCATCCTATATTCTTTTATCATTGTTGTCCATAGTATCTGAAGACGACCAAAGGGTTTGTCCTCGTTCAAACATGAAGGGTGTAGTCCTTTGTTTGATGATAACCAAATGAATAATCTGTCATGGTTTGAACCCGTATATTTCTTTCTTGGGGCTTAATTTTAGCTTTAATTGTGTACTCAAAATGAGTCACCTCAATAATGCTTGCTGCATTTTGTTAGGAATGACAATATCCAAATAGGCAAATTGCATGTTGAACTATAATAGATATTTTTTGATGAAGTGAACTAAATGTGAGTCATAGAGAAGTATACTATGATATATGAAGACTAAAGCTACTAACTATATGCTTCTTTAAAGTGTCAAAGTTAAAGCTGATATGTCCATTATTTTGGATACTCAAGTGTCCAACATATCTCAAAAATGATTTTAAGACAAAAAGAAGCGTCTGATGTTGTGATAGCATGTGCAATAAGTTGGTAAGATATGAACTAGAGAAACAGTCGTGAATTTTTTATTTTTTATTTTTTATTTTAAATGGTGTAGCAAATCTTTTATTCTAGACCTCAAGTTTCTCTATTTTGACCTTACTAAATCATAAAAGTAATTAACTATCAAAATAACAAACTGTTGCAGATATTTAAAGGATAGAAAGGGTTAAATCGTTAAATAATGCAATTCACGTCCTACAATACTATCATTGTAAAACCATAATGATATTTGATTCCACTTTTTAATGCCTCAACATGGCATATTTTAAAAAGAATTTGACTTCACCTTTCTTACAATCTCTGTAATTATAGAGCTAGACACAAGGAAAGTATAGGATTTCCTCGGATTTTTTTTTCTTTGACTGTCTGCCTTAGATTCATTTCTCATTTAGTTGGTAACTTATGCAATTCCTTAAATTTAAGATATATATATTACACACATCAAAATCAAGTTTTGAAGATTAAGTTAACAAGAGAGAGAGTGAGTAAGGTTTAATTACCTGTTTGCCTTGGGACTTTTTCTAGAAATTGAATATCTGAACCCACCTTTGCAAGGATCTTAGAACAAGCATGCTTGGCTTGGAACCACTTTGTTCACATGGCAAGTGATTTAGATGTGTGTGTGCAGTACTTTGGGTACCCTTCTAAGCTGATTTCTTTTCAACGAGCTCTTCTTTGGTGGGTTGATATTGGCTTCAAAGCTATTGGGGCTTAACTCCCCATTTGTGATGTCAAAGGAATTTTCATAACCTTTGGTTGTATTACCCTTTTCCACTTAAGGGTTTTTGATATTTTTCTTGGCAGGTTCTTCTTCACAATTTCTTAAGAATATAGGTACAATCAAGCTAGCCTAGTTACACTAGTGAATAGTTTAGTACTTTTACCATGCAAAGTGTTAGACTTGGAGCAACCTTGTCAAGTAAGAAAGTCACAAATAATATTAACCACAAATGTATAAAATTTGTTGGGGGCATAATATTGATTTTTATATAGATGAGGTGTAATATAGTTTATACCGAGCTCTAAAGTGTAGTGGCTTAGTGAAAGCATGATGCCTTAACATATAAAGACCATTAAAGATTTCATGAAACCTTTTGGTGGGATTTATGTATGGAACAATTTAAATTCTCCATTCTCAAAGTGTAATTATACATGGAAAAGTTTAAATAGTAAACTTTGTTCATTCTATGGTGGAACATATGAAGATATAAAATTTTATAACTTAGCAACAATGATGGAATTTATTTCAGAAGAAACATATTGAAACTAAATATCATTTATGCATATTGGCATAAATTCTAATGATTTTTGAATTATGAAATTTTACAAACTTGCATTCCTTAAATAACTGGATCCTTTGACTCAAAAATAATGCCATTAGCATATTTTTTAAACTATCTTATGTCTTTTTTTGAGAGAAAAAACATCTTATATCTAATGATATTGACAACTCTGAAAGTAAAAACATATAATGTTTTATACATTTAATTGATTGCTCTAAGGAGCATTTATAAAATTAATTTCCATTAGGAAACTAACTATAGAAAGTAAAAACATATAGGAGTATTCACTAACTTTCTTCATCCAAAATTTCTTTAACTTCAAAAATCGAAATTGAATAACTTTAGGTTTAATGCCTTTTTTTAAAAAAAAAAAATTAAAATAAATTAGATAGGCAATAAGATTCAAATCCACCTTTTTAGTGGTTAGAATCATGACATACTACAATTCTATTAAGATAATAATTTTCAGTTTCACTTTTCTCAAATGGTAAAATATGAGAATTCTTACCTTTGACAAGGCCATGCGGTAAAATTTGACTTCAACTTTCCTATCTTAGCAAGATGCATTAGGAAAGAAAAGTACTTATAAAAAGCCATAATTTGTGAACATCAATTAGGATATTATAAACATTTATTTATACAGTAAAGGGACTCAAACGGTTTGTTTTGATTATATTAGGAAATGTAGTAGAACTCTTATTGATGGCCACGATTAGAATATCAAGGTTATAATGCTTGACTTATATTTAGCTTTAATGGAGGGGATTTTAAAGAGTAAATGGTGATATTCCTTGACTGAAGGAATGGGGAAGAGCATTAATTCCATCTCTAAGGAGTTTTATTTATTTATTTATTTTTTTTTTTTTGAGAAACTTCTCTAAGGAGTTGAATGCTGAAGTTAATGTGCAGGAGGAGTGCCTTACAGATGGCTCACCGGTGGACGACAGTTTGATTACGAGGTTAAAGGAGAAATTATTGCACCATAATTACTCGGTATTTCCCTCAGACTTTGTCTTGGTTCAAAAATTAAACAATGATAGCTCAAAAATGGCAATAACGGATAAGGAAAAAGAGGCTTCTAGAATCACGGAAGATAATCTTGGAGAATTTCACTTCAATGCAAATTGCATTAACTCTAAAAGGATCTCTTTCCATACTCTTTTCCCTAACTACCAAATATAATATATCCAAATATAATATATTCATTGAACGTGTGTTGGCTGTAACTATAAAGCCTCACTGTTGTACAACTATTCAAACACAAAATTGGAATCTAAAATTTTGGCTTGATAGCAACCAAGGTTGTCCCAAAGCTGGCATAAAATATTAATGTCCTTTTTATCCTCTGTTTTCGGTTTGTTGAAATAGGGTATATATTCCCTTGTACTTATAGTTTTACTAAATAAAAGTTTCTACCCATTTCAATCAAAAAGCTAGTATAAAATTGGATAATATCTCTAGACCATATATATTTATTAACATGTATTCACTGTCTTCTAACTATATTATGGCATTTTCCATCAATGCTTAGCATAGAACTTGGGAATTATAATATTGTCTAACGTTTTGCATTCTAGGATGGAAAAGTATTATAGTTATTAACTCCTTCACCCTTATGTGTCTTTTGAGAATAGTGTAGCGTGAAAGAAGATTAAATATTATTTGCAAATACTTGGAGAGTAGAAAAGGAGAAAATGCGTAAATCTAACCTTTGGATTTTAGACCATAGTGTGTTCTTTGAACTGGGCCATATCCTTAAGGTTTGTCGAGGTCGCTTGAATTTTGTGGTCATCCAACTTCTAGTCCATTCCTTATAATCAACAAACCACCCATTTTATCTCCTCTACACCATAAGACCCGAATGTGTGCTTCGTTCTCTGCTTCAGTGGTGTGGACCCTCAAGGAGTTAAGGTAGAGGCCATAGGGTTTGAGAACTTGAATTTGGGTTCTCACATCATCATCTCCTTAATTGGACGACATAGTCATGCTTTGACGAAGATGGTGTGTCAGTGATACCTCTTTGTCTCCTCCATCTCAACCCAATCTTATATTACGAAAGTGGTCGAAGAAATGAGAATGTGCAAATTGAAGAGATGATCCAAGGGTATCATCCTATGCGATGCTCTTGGTCCCGTATCTTCTTGTTCATAACCCTTGATTGAGTTAAGTGACCCTTTGTTGTAGGAAGAGGTTTGGCTAATCTCTCCCCATAAACGACGCCAAACTGATGAAGCCAAAATCGTCAGTTGGGTCACTCGTCCAATCAGGAGCATTAGACGATCTTGTAGGACCTGCAAGATAAAAGAGAGATAAATTGAAGAGACTACCGAGTTGTGTCCGGTGGGGGAGCCTCCGATACTTAAGTTAGTATCAGCCCATATATTTTGTATATAGATAGTGTTTTATAGTAGTTTTTGACATACCTTAGCTACTGAGACCGATTGTCCCTATTATAGGTGACTTAGGTAGTTGTTGTACATAAATTAGGGTGATTATTACCTTGATTGTAACGTTTTTTTTGTCTTGATGAGAGTTTAAGACCTTTGATGGTCGTTATTGAATGTGTTGAGCAGTTATCTTTAATGGTCTACTAATGATGCAAGGTCGTCCATATTAATGGATGACCTTAATGATTTTTCTGGACTCATCAATGGGTATTCTAGTAATTTTTTAGGTTTAGGGGGTATTTTGGTCATTTTTAGGTTTCTATATTATTTTGATCAATTTCTAGTCTTCAAGGTTATTTTGGCCATTTTTTAAGTTTCATAGGTATTTTTGTCATTTTTAGGTTTCGAGGGTATTTTGGTCATTTTTTAGGTTTTGGGGGTTATTTTGGTCATTTTTTAGGCTTTGGGGTTATTTTGTCCATTTTTTAGGTTTCAGGGGGATTTTGGTAATTTTTAGGTTTCAAGAGTATTTTGGTCATTTTTAGGTTTCGGGGGTATTTTGGTAATTTTTAGGTTTCAAAGGTGTTTTGGTCATTTTTTGGGTTTTGAGGGTATTTTGGTCATTTTTTCGATTTTGGGGGTATTTTGGTAATTTTGTAGGTTTTGGGGTTATTTTGGTAATTTTTAGGTTTTGGGGGTATTTTGGTCATTTTGGTAATTTTGTAGGTTTTGGGGTTATTTTGGTAATTTTTAGGTTTTGGGGGTATTTTGGTCATTTTTTCGATTTTGGGGGTATTTTGGTTTTTGTAGGTTTTGGGTATTTTGGTCATTTTTTCGATTTTGGGGGTATTTTGGTCATTTTGTAGGTTTTGGGGTTATTTTGGTAATTTTTAGGTTTTGGGGGTATTTTGGTCATTTTGGTAATTTTGTAGGTTTTGGGGTTATTTTGGTAATTTTTAGGTTTTGGGGGGTATTTTGGTCATTTTTAGGTTTCGAGGGTATTTTAGTCATTTTTTGGGATTCGGGGTTATTTCGGTAATTTTTAGGTTTTGGAAGTATTTTGGTCATTTTCAGGTTTTGGGGGGTATTTTGGTCCTTTTTTGGGTTTCGAGGGATATGTTGGTCATTTTTTGGGTTTTGGGGGATATTTTGGTCATTTTATAGGTTTTGTGATTATTTTGGTAATTTTTAGGTTTTGGGGGTATTTTGGTCATTTTTTGATTTAAAGGGTATTTTGGTTTTTTTTTTTTATTAAAAAGGTTTTAGGGGTGTTTTGTTCATTTTTTAGGTTGAGGGGTAATTTTAGTGGTTTTGGAGCATTTTAGAGTTAGGTAATTTGTAAAAATAATAGTTGGATCATAATTGGATCTAATTGGGTACCCAATTAAAACCCAATAAACATTAATGTTAATCTGGTTTAATTGGGCTAATACCTATTTAACCCAATTATTAATTTGGTGGGTTTGGGTCTCATTTAAATGTGTGGGTTTGAATGGGCAAATGGGTTTAGATTGCCACCCCTACTGTGCGGTGGTCAAAGATTTCTTAATAAGCCTTTTGAATACCCCCTTTCACTGCCAGACTGCCACGTTGTGATATGTACCACAACTCATCTAATATAATAATAATAATGGGTGCGAAACCACCGCGCACCCTTAGTATAATGGTCATTCTATGAGTATAAATGATTGTGGGATGTGGGGGTAAGAACCGGGGTTCAAATTTCGGAATTTCACACATATATATACTTAGATTAGGCTAAAGTAGAGGTGCGTGTCCAAGCTGAAGTGCTCAACTCGTAGATTAATGGAGCCGTCAAAAGGAATTTTCCAACCCTTACCCAAGTACCAAGAAATCAAGTTTTTACTTTGAAATTTCTTCATTTGGTAACAACCGGACGTAACTTCACAAATATCTACATCCATCAAATGTCTCTCTCTCCCATATATCCATATCCAAAAGCATTAATCTCATAATAATATCGCATAGACACTTATTAAGAGGTAGCATATCATAGCAAAATGGCTAGCCGTATGGGTTTGATCGGGTGCTTGATTGTTGTGGTGGCTTTACTAAATGGTGAAACCACTCAAGTTACGGCTGCAGTTGAATATCAAGTCGGAGATAGCTTGGGCTGGACTGTTCCCCCAAATATCTCCTATTACTCCAATTGGGCTAGCTCAAAAAAATTCTTCGTTGGCGACACATTGAGTAAGCAATCCTGAAAACCTTTTGTCTTATGGATTCTTTCGTCTGAGTTTTTCACAATAAGAATAAGAAAAATAGATTTGGCTTTAATAAAAAAATATGATCATGTATCATATGTAAAAACATTCAATTTTATAGGTTTTTGTGGGTAAATCAAAATAATAACTCTAGCATATAAATTTAACAAAATTCAGGGATGGAGCTAAATACTAATGGTTAAGTTAATGTCCAGCTTAGATTCTCTATTATACAGCGGTGTACGGCTTCAAAGAAGATTTAATATTTTCTTTTCTGTTGTGATTTAAAGATGTTTAAAATTTTAGTTGTTGTGTTTGTATTGATTGTAATCCCCTCTCTTTGTGTTAAACTTTGGATCGGGGTGAGAGAGAACTGAAATTGTTTTCATTGAATTGATAAACGTTACAACTCAGTTTCTATATATACAAAACAGAGTGTAAAAAAAATATAAAAAATAAAAAGGAAAAACTAACAAGAGAACTTGCACCGCCTGAAATTAACAACCTAGCAAACTATTGGAACAACCAATCACAAGATGATATGTGGCTACTCTTACTACTTAAATATAGAGACCTAACGACCTATAGTTTTACATAAGATAAGAACTTGGACAAATTAAGCTACATGTCATACTATACAAAACTTGAAGTAACTAAACAAGTGCAAAACTTGTAGATGCCTTCATTTTTAACACTTTGTAACAATGCAATAATAATTTTGACTTTTCTCAACAACAACAAAAAAGGGGGCTCATCCTTTCTTAAAATAGCCCAATCAACATCTAGTGATATAAAATTGGCTTTGGTTTCATAAAATGAAAATGGAAAATGATCTCTTTATGGATTCTTTGATTTTATACCCTCTAATATTCAGTACATAATCATAGATAAATTATGATAACTAAAAGAATGCTGAGTTCACTGTGTTGATATTGGGCCTATGTGGCTTGAATTGCCAAGCCCAAATTTGGTCACCTTAGTTGACCGAATCCAAATTGTAAAAGGATTTCTCCTTTGCCGACTTGGTTAATAACACACACACACACACACACACACATATATATATATATATATATATTATATATATATATATTGTTATGTGCGGCACTTTAGAGTAATTCCTTAAAAAAAAAAAAAAAAAAAAAAACCCTAGCGGCAGCCACATAAGAAGAAGAATAGTGTTTTCTTGTCTTATGGGTGAGAGAAAATTAGGGTGTAATTGGGATTTGGGTTTCTTGAGAGTGTTATTGTACACTATTGTATCTCCCTATTTTTTTTTTTTTTAGTGAAATTTCTCCGTCATCTCCGTGGAGGTAGACAGTTTGCCGAACCACGTAAATTCTTGTGTTCTTTGTGTATGCTTGTTATTTAATTTCTACTTATTTACTGTTATTGATTTGAGTCCTAGGGTGCTATTTGCACAACAAGTGGTATCAGAGCCAGGTTAGGATTCAATCCTTTGAATACAGTAAAGATGTCAAGCACAAAGTATGATGTAGAGAAGTTTTGTGGTAAGGGAAATTTTTCTCTTTGGCAAAGGCGAATGAAGGATCCCCTAATTCAATAAGGAGTTCACAAGGCCTTACTTGGGAAGGAGAAGAAACCGAAAACAATGAAGGGTGTAGAATGGGTAGAGATGGATGAGAAAGCAGCTAGCGCTATTCGTCTCAACCTAGGTGATGAGGTCATTCATAACATCCTAGAAGCAAAGACCGCAAAGGAGGTTTAGGAAAAACTAGAAGGTCTTTATATGAGAAAGAATCTAACGAACAAGTTGTACGTGAAGAAGCAACTATATAGTTTGCATATGAAGGAGGGTTCAAATCTGTTGGAGCATCTCAACACGTTTAACATATTGAACACCCAACTGTCAAGTTTTGGGGTGAATTATAAGGATGAAGATAAAGCGTTACTCTTATTAACATCGCTTCTTACTTCTTTTGATCATCTAGTGACTATGTTGATATACGGGAGAGAGACTATAGTACTCGAGGAGGTGACTAGTGCTCTCTTGTCAGATATAAAGATGAAGCAAGATTGTGATGGTTCTCAGGCTGATAGACTTATTGTAAAGTCTGAGTCAAGCAATAGGGGTAGAAACAGGTTAAGAGAATGGAACTCCAATAGGAATAGATCACAATCTAAATCACGTGCAAAGAAATATGTAGAGTGCTTTTATTGTCACATGAAAGGGCACTACAAGAATCAATGTAAAGAGTTGAAAGAGCATTTAGAGGAGAAGAAGAATGGAAAGAAGCTCCTAGAATCAGTTAGTGTTGCTGAAGAAACATCAGATGACAGTGAAGTTGGTACAGATTTACTTTCAGTCTCATCAGGTAACAATGTTCTATTAGAATCATGGGTTTTAGATTTAGCATGTTCATATCATATGACTCCAAAGAAAGATTGGTTTGACATGTTTAAGCCTTACAACGGTGGTATGGTCCTAATGGGTAATGATGCTACATGCTCAGTTATTAGAATTGGTACCGTGAAGATTAAGATGTTTGATGGAGTTATGAGAGTTCTTAGTAATGTCAGACATGTTCCAGATCTTAGAAAGAATTTAATTTCTTTAGGAGTATTGGATGATTTGGGCTATTCATACTCATCAAATGGTGGAATCATGAAGATTATCAAAGGTGCTTTGATGGTGATGAAGGGACAAAAAGTAAGCATGCTTTACAGATTGATTGAGAACACAGTTGTAGGAAGATTTGCAATCACCACTCCAGTGGAGTCTAGCACTGACAACACAAAATTATCGCATATACGACTTGGCCATATTGGTGAGCATGGTATGTTAGAGTTGCACAAGAGAAATTTATTGAAAGGGGTGAAGACATGCAAGCTAGACTTCTGCAAGTATTGTGTGTATGGGAAGCAGCATAGCGTCAGTTTTAAGACAGGCTCTCATATAAGTAAGGGTGTTCTTAACTACATTCATTTAAATGTTTAGGGTCCAGTATCAGTTTCTTCTCATAGCGATGCTCAGCATTTCATCAGTTTCATTGATGACTACTTTAGAAAGGTATGGATTTATTTTATGAAGCATAAGTCTGATGTGTTTGGTATATTTAAAATGTAGAAAGCATAGGTTGAGAATCAGACTGGCAGAGAAATAAAATACCTTAGAACAGATGATGACTAGAGTATAGAGATAAAGAATTCATAAGATTTTGTGAATTAGAAGGCATTACTCATCACTTCACAGTTAAAGGAACTCCACAGCAGAATGGGGTTGTAGAGAGAATGAACAGAACCTTAGCAAAAAGAGCCAGATGCATGAGATTGAATGCAAGGTTGCCTAAGGTGTTCTAGGCAGAGACAGTTAACACAACAAGCTTCATTATTAATAGATCGCCATCATCAGCCATAGATTTCAAGATTCCAAAAGAGGTTTGGTCAAGTAGACCAATTGATTATTCAAGTCTAAAAATCTTTGGTTGTCCAGCTTATGTGCATGTGTAGAGTGGAGAGCGTTCTAAATTGGATTCAAAGTCAAGAAAATGCATATTTCTTGGTTTTGAAAAAGGTGTTAAAGGCTACAGGTTTTGGAATCCAATCTCAAAGAAAATGGTGACTAGTAGAGATGTCATATTTGATGAAGCCTTTACGTTGAAACAGAATGAAGCAGAGACATGTGATGATAGTCCACGGGAGAAATTAACTGTTAATGTGGAGTTTGCCGAGAATAGTTCACCTAATGATAAGGGTGATGTCGAGATTGATCCACAACAGCAACAAGAAGAGTCTTATTCAATTGCTAAAGGTAGAGAGAAGCGGGTTCACAAAGCACCACAGAGATATGGCTTTGAAGACATGGTTAGCTTTACTCTCATAACTAGCAATGAAGATCCATTATCTTATAAGAATGTAGAAGAGATGGGGTCACTATAGAAGAATAAGACCTAGGAATACTCTAGTATGTTGACAAAGCCAGTTTCAACAGATAAGTTTAAGAGCTACTTGGACTTGGTTGGTGTTTGCAGCTTGTGAGCCTTTAAGGGCTAAGGTGGAGGCGATGGAGGAGTTTGCTCATGTAGCTTGATCAATTCAAGCCAAGGTGGAAATTTGTTGATATTGGGCCTATGTGGCTTGAATTGCCAAGCCCAAATTTGGTCACCTTAATTAAAATGCTATGACATAAATGGGAGTTTGAACTATATATTAAAACTTATCAAATTAGTAGTTCAAACTCCCATTTATGTCATAGCATTTTAATTAATGTTGTAATAATGTTAAAAAAAAGATAATGAATCAATGACGGAACTAGGATTTAGAGTGGGTGAGGCCAAATTATGAACAAAAATTCATAAAAATCAACCTTTTAATACATTACAATACACTAATCTATTAACAGTGTTGTGCAGATAGCACTCAGGACTCAAATCAATAACAGTAAATAAACGGAAATTAAATAACAAGCACACACAAAGAACACAAGAAACTTATCAAATTAGTTCCAGCTAAAAAAAACTTATCAAATTAGTTGGCTTGTTAATTTTTCATATTCAATGAGACACATAAGGTATATGACTCTCGATTTCTCATTGATGAACAATATTTTTCCCTCCAATGACCAGCATACACTGCGACAAACGAGACACAGAATGTGGTCGTGATATCAGAGGCTGAATATAATGCCTGCGCAAAGGTAATATCTATAACTGTTGAAGTCCAACCTTGTTGCGCATTTCATTACACTCTTCCATCCATCGGTACTTACTAGATCATCTGCACCATTAGTAACCACTGTGAACTAGGCCAAAAGTTTTCTTTCATAGTTGAGTCACCCACTGGATCGCCAACCAACTCTGCTTCATCTCTAACAGTTGGTGCTTTATTTGCTGTGCTGACCACCACAGTCATCTCTTTCATTACTTCTAACAAATGTCCACAATTTCTTAATTATTAGTTTTTTATTTATTACTCCCAGTGTTTTACTAGCAAGAATTAGAGCATCATGTCTCATATCATATGTATGGATTTTTAAATGTACTGGAATAATTAAGAAAATGTTTATTTGGAGCAAGTTTGGCTTTGTCTAGAAGATGCTTCAGATTTGAGATCTTTGGTCGATGATTTGAATGGCTGAAGTGGTTGAGGAGAACGCAAAGAATAAGAAAAGCTGAACCTAGGATCTGAACGACCACTAACAGGAATCCCAAAACTTGGATTTGAAGTGGTACAGAGTATACTGAGTCACTGACCAAATATCCTCCTCAGTCCTCACCCAGCTCCTAGTATCGTCTGGGTGTGGCTCCCTTTTCTTTTCTTTTTCTTTTTTTTTAGCTATTGTTTTTGTTTTTTTGTTATTTATTCATATGTGCGGCTTGCTTTTTACTTACAAATTGCAACACACTGTATAAATTAAATAGTAACACACTGTACAAACTACAAAGTAAATGTTTGGTTCTTCTCCCATCTAATATTATATAATTATCCCATAATTATGCCAATATATTGTTTCATATTTTCTTTTGGTTCAAACACTCCTAAAAAATCTTTATTTTTTTATTTTTTTTTATTTTTATATTTTATTTGTTTAAACATTTAGAACATGTTATTGCTTCCATTATATTGATATAATAAGATGGAAAAATGCACTTACAAATTATTTTAAACATTTTTATTAAATATTTTTAGTTATTATAAGTGTACAGTTTTTTTTGAATAATTTAATAATTATTAATTAAATTATTTATGACATCATCAATTCGACCATCGTTTCGACCTCAGTCAAACTTGCGAACTAGGAATCAGTCCCCTTTTAAATTCTTTATCTATTACAATTTTTAAAACCATGATTCTAATAGGATAAAGATCCACAAACATGGCATAATAACTCTTAGTTAATGAAACAAATAAAAAAAATTTGGATTAAAATTTTATATTAAATTGGGTTTAGATACTATACGATCTACAAACTCATATTTTAGATATAATTTTCAAGTATAAAAGTGTTTACTTTTCAATTAATTCTAACCAAAACAATACTTATACTTTCCTTAAAAATAAAAAACTGTACTCTCTGAATCCCAAAATGTTGGTCTTGCTTAGAAAATTCGACTTTTAACGGAACATTATTTAATGCATTATTTGTCAGTTAAAAATGTACAAATTTCTAAAACTGTGCGTTCATTAATTTAAACTATAGGAAAAAAAATGACATTAACTTTTTAAATAAAGTAAAGGGCAAGACAAGAATTTTATTTATTTATTTTAGAAAGAATACTTCATTTTAGGACATTTTAAAATGAAATAAAGGACCAATAATTTAGGATGGAGAAAGTAGTTCAAAAATACAAAAGTCTTCATAAATATTGTATGGTAAAGAAAGCTTTGTTGCCAAAAGCCTTACAATTTAATAACACTTGTATGTAACCTCATACATAAGCATAGGTACAATTAAAAAAAAAAATTGCAATTACACAATTCAAATTATACATATTATTAACGTACACCTTTTTTAAATAATACATTTCTGAAGTATGTAATGGTTTCTCATATATATATATATATATACACACTATTAATAACATGATTCTTCATTTGGATTTCAACATTTTGCGTACTAAAATACCCTCACACAAATTCTTAAACTCTCTAAAATACCCCTATATTTTAGCTAAATAATTTTAAATTAAAAAACGCAAACTAGTTAAAATGAGTAATTTACTATTTCCTAATTTTAGAATTTTTCCTTTATCTTCTCTATTCAGCCTAAAATTTAGGACACTATCTCTATATCATTTTAAATAGTATTCCACGTTGGCACATTACCTTACCTCTTTCTTAAATAAATAAAAAATACAAACTATTATTTTTCTATCACTTTTAAACATTATAATTGTAGGGTCGTAAATCGGGGTTCCAGGCCTAACAAGTATGGGGTTTTGGCCCAAGGAGCCCGAAACAATGAATTTATAGAGAGTGGGTTACAGAACTAGGCCCTAACGAAGTGCATATTAGTTAACATTGGACCATATAACAATTGAAAGTAAGAAAATCTCCTTCATGTCCGTTAGATATACGGTTTGAGGAGACGTGAAAGATGTTTCTCTGTCCCTGCTTAAAGGCTATGGTTCTCACCCTGTTCTTCTATACTAAGTTCTTGTTTTTTCATCCACCTCTTCATGGGTACTCCCCTCTCTTATATAGTCCCCTTGAAGTCATCAGGGCCTTACATTTATTGATCATCTAGATCTTCACTTGAGTGCCCATCCCATCGGACATCTTCCCCATCTTTCTGTGAGTTGTGGTAGCTAAGGCAACACTGTTCGCAAGTCTTCTCCACATTAATGCGGCCAAAAAAGTAACTTTCATGCATTTAATATGGCAGTTGTAGCCTCTCCCTTGGCATCCTACCATTTCTTCCCTCTTACGGGCTTGTGAGACTCATCCTTGTTACTAATACTCGTAGGAGTGGATTCTTATAGCAGGTAGAGTGCATGTTTGAGCCATATTTGGTACGTTCAAGGAGACATTTCTCCTCAAACCGCCTTTTAAATAATTTTGGGCCCATAAGAATTGGGCCAGGAGCCCTTTTGACACCCACACTTTTTCTCAAACGTGGTCAAACTTTTATATGGGACCCAAGGCCCATTGTATAATCTTGGGCCTTTGCCCCTACAATAGCCCCTAAAAATTTCAGTTTTTCCCTATTATCTGAGGATAAAAGACGGTATTTTATTACTCATGGGATTACTTATTATAATTCCTTGACTCACGCGTGTGAAGGTACATTCTCATGTGCCTTATTATTGCCACCTACGTTTCGTAACTCGCGAGGCGCTATTAATTATGCCAGGCGGCTTTATGTCCCCTGCATCCAACGGTGGGGTGCCTAATCGATGGTCGACATTTCCCCAATCCTTTGGGCTGGAGTAAGCCCATTTAGTTCCTCCTTACTATATAAGACTTCTGAGGGGAATCATTCCCTTTTTTAGAAAAAACACTCAAACGTCCCAGAGCACTCCAATATTTCCTCTTGCAAAACATTCGAAACTCCATAGCCACTTTAGTGAGGATTTCCGGCAAGTTCTTCACAAGCTCGAGAGGTTTAGGATCTTCTCTCCCATTAGTATTCACTTCCTACACTCCTTAGCCTTTCCCGACTACCTTCCCTAAGTAAATCTTCTTCGTGTCGCCTAAGGTTAGTGGGATGGGTAAGTTTGAGAAATTGGTAGATTCTCCGGCCAGTATGGAGGGTTTCAGGGCCAAATATCATATCCTGCTGGGAGTAGGTCTAGAGTATTGCTCCTCGGACCAAATCTTAGTCAAGAGAAGGACGGGGCAGGTTGCCATTCCAATGATAGCTTTTATAGAAGGAGGAATGACGATCCCCATGGAGAGGATAACTAGGGATTATCTGCGCAGTCATAGGCTGGCCCCCCACCAGTGTGCCGCGAACATGTTCCGAATCCTGGGGTGCGTAGACGCTCTAAACAAACAGATGAACCTCGGCCTTTCATGGCACGATGTAGTTCACTTGTACAAATGCCATTGCCTCAATGAGTCGTATTACCTGAAATCCAGGTTCGACGAGGTGAGGCTGATATCCTACCTTCCCACGTCCAACAAAGGTTTGAAGGACGACCATTTGATCATCTCCGGTGCATGGCATGATGGTCTTCACTGCCCAGTTAAGTGGGGAACACCAAGTGGGGCACCGTAGGGTCAGATCCCTCGGCAGGGATCTTAGTCTTAAGCTTTCCTCTCACTTTTTTCAATTTTGGTTTTGGTTATTTGCCTTCTTGGACTGACATAACCCTTCTTTTAGGCATTTTGCAGACAAAGAACAAACAACTCCAAGGATAAGTCTGGTCAACGTCCAAGCCCTCAACTTTCTCCTAAGGTCCGAGATCTTTGTAAGCGAGGACGGGCAACTACGTGCTGCTCCCTTTATCTTGGACTACGAGCCCTCTTCTCATGCTTTCGTGGACATGGGTTAAGCCATAAGGGCTGGAAGTCCTCGATTAGCCCACATAAACTTTTTTATACCAAGCTTTCTTGCTCAGAGAGACCTACCACCAGCCCAATTGCTCGTTCAACATGTCATCCAAGAGTTAGCTATCCTAGGAAAAGGAGTTGATTCCTTGCACACATCTCTTGAGGCTGAAATTGACCAATTCCATTTCGCCGAAGAGGGAAAGGTATCAACCAGGCCTGTAGAGCTCTCAGACTCTGGCTCGAAAATAGATCATTCCTCAGTGGCTCCCACTCTTGGCTTGGTAATTGCTCATATTGATAATAGCCAAGAGATTGAAGAAAAGGACATGGACCTGAAGCCGAGGTCTGGTCTTAAGGGCCTCTTGTCTAATAGAAATAAGGGGCAGTCTTCCAAGGATGCCCCCAAGGAGTAGGTTACAGCCAAGCTTCCTCTTCTTCTTCCCCCCTCCACTGACCCAACGCTACAACCCCTTCCCAATTTGAGGTGGCAAAGACCAATGGAAAAATTGGAAGAGGGCGAGGTCGGTCCTGAAAAGGCTAAGCAACAAAAGAAGGGTAAAGAGCCCAAGGAAAAAAGGACAAGGTTCGTTGATAGCCGAGATGAGGCGGCTATAAGGAGGGAGCAGCGCACCTGGTCCCCACGCCTAAAGCTGGATAGGGCCCCTATTTCGTGGGACGTAAATTTTCGGGAGTCCCAAAAGAGGGCAGGTGTCTTACCTTCCTAAGGCCTTGCGGCAGCCCCTTCTGCCTCATGACAGGGAAGGGCTTCGGGCTACTCAGCAATCGAATCTCTTCATATCGCTGAAGAGAGATCTGGCCATGGTAAACAAAGACTCCTCTTTGATCAATTTCTTTATTCCGCACCTAACTATTTGTTATTTTCTTTTAATGATTCCTCCGTCACTCCCGTGCTGGACACTCAACAAATCTTCTTGGCTAAGGAGTAGGCCAAGAAATCCCAGGAAGATCTGAACACTGAGGTTTAATCCCGCCTTGTCGCAGAGAAAGCTACCAGTGCCCTTAGGCTAGAAAAAAACCACCTGAATAAGGAAATAAAGGAAGCACTTAAGGCCTGAGATAGTGCTAAGGCTGGCCTTAAGAACATAACCAAGCAGGCTGAGGACATGCGTCAATAGCTTCATCTGTCTAAAATAAACCTCGCAATCGAGAAGCAAATGGTCTCAAAACTCAAGGCAAAGCTACCAAAGACAAAAGAGGCGGCTCGCTTGGCCAGGGAGGCAGCTGAGGCTGTGGAGGCAGCTGAGGCTGTGGTGGCAGCCTCCTACGAGTGCGAAGTGGTAGATACCCAGGCCAAGCTGACCGAGGAGGCGGCTACGATTTGTAGGGACTACATTACCATGTCCTAGGAGGTGGCCTTGGACTGGGCGGTAGTTCTTACAGACTCCGACCTTAGGAAGATTGAGAATATCTTCTTTCTTTAAGATATTCGCAAGATTCCAAGCTCGGTTCCTCCCGAGAAGCCCCTCTCTGCTAGGGTCACTACTTCAGATTCCCTCATTCCTGAAGCCGAGGAGATGCAACCACCTGCAAAGGACAAGTCGCTTGAAGACGCCCTCACTATAAGGGACATTGTCGCACAAGCCAAGGAGGCTGGACCTGAGCCTAAGGCAGGAGGCGATCACCCTAAGGCAGAGGTCCCTGCAAAGAGTTCTGCCCAAGATAAAGCCTAGGACGTTAGTGTAGGACTTTTCTTGTAGTTGTCTTCTTTTATCTTTTATTTCCTTATTTTGCCAATGTTTGTAAGAAAATACATTTCGGAGCCTAATGAATGATATGATTTCTTCTTTGAATCTTGTTTTACTGCTTCCTTTTCTACCTTTGTTATGAATGAATTTCAGTTATGTTACTAATTTCTGAGGGCCAAACATTACTCGAAATTTAAGCAATACGGTAAGCATGAATGAAAGAATGAAAAAATGATAGTTAACACTTAGATAAAATAGCAACGAGGTTAGTTTCCTCCAAGCCTGTGGTCCAAGGGGTCACATAAGGCTCGGGTTCTGTCCAATACTTAGATAGAACTGTATCGTGGTTAATTTCTCCTAAGCCTGTGGTCCGAGGAGCCAGGCAAGACTTGAGTTCTGTTTAACCCTTAGATAGGACCATGTAGTAGTTAATTTCCCCCTAGCCTGTGGTCTAAGGAGCCATACAGGATTTGTGTTCTGTTTAACGCTTAGATAAAACTGCATTGAGGTTAATTTCCCCCAAGCCTGTGGTTCGAGGGGCCACACAGGACTTAGGTTCTGTTTAACACTTAGATAAAGCTGCATCAAGGTTAATTTCCCCTAAGCCTGTAGTCCGAGGGGCCATATAGGACTTGGGTTCTATTTAACACTTAGATAAAACTGCTTAGTGGTTAATTTCCCCCTAGCCTGTAGTTCGAGGAGCCAAACAGGATTTGGGTTCTGTTTAACACTTCGATAAAACTGCATAGTAGTTAATTTCTCCATAGCCTGTGGTCCGAGGAGCCAGACAGGATTTGGGTTTTGTTTAACACTTAGATAAAACTACGTAGTAGTTAATTTCCCCTAGCCTGTGATCTAAGGAGCCATACAGGAGTTGGGTTTTGTTTAACACTTAGATAAAATTGTGTAGTAGCTAATTTCCCCCTAGCCTATGGTCTGAGGAGCCATATAGGATTTGGGTTCTATTTAACACTTAGATAAAACTGCATTGAGATTAATTTCCCTCAAGCCTGTGGTCCGAGGGGCCACACAGGACTTGAGTTTTGTTTAACACTTAGGTAAAACTGCGTAGTAGTTAATTTCCTCCTAACCTGTGGTTTGAGGAGCCATACAAGACATGGGTTCTGTTTAACACTTAGATAAAATTGCATCGAGGTTAATTTCCCCTAAGCCTGTGATCCAAGGGGCCACACAGGACTTGAGTTCTATTTAACACTTAGATAAAACTTCTTAGTAGTTAATTTCCCCACAGCCTGTGGTCCGAAGAGCTAGACAGGATTTGGGTTCTGTTTAACACTTAAATAAAATTGCATAGTAGTTAATTTCACTTAAGCCTGTGATCCAAGGGACCACGCAGGACTTGGGTTTTGTTTAACACTTAGATAAAACTGCTTAGTAGTTAATTTCCCCATAGCCTGTGGTCCGAGGAGCCAGACAGGATTTGGGTTCTGTTTAACACTTAGATAAAACTGCGTAGTAGTTAATTTCCCCCTAGCCTGTGATCTAAGGAGCCATACAGAACTTGGGTTCTGTTGAACACTTAGATAAAATTGTGTAGTAGTTAATTTCCCCCTAGCCTGTGGTCTGAGGAGCCATACAAGACTTGGGTTCTATTTAACACTTAGATAAAACTACATCGAGATTAATTTCCCTCAAGTTTGTGGTCCGAGAGGCCTGGCAGGACTTGAATTTTGTTTAACACTTAGGTAAAACTGCGTAGTAATTAATTTCCCCCTAGCTTATGGTCTGAGGAGCCATACAAGACTTGAGTTCTGTTTAACACTTAGATAAAACTGCTTAGTAGTTAATTTCCCCCTAACTTGTGGTTTGAAGAGCTAGACAGGATTTGGGTTCTATTTAACACTTAGATAAAACTGGATAATGGTGTGGGGCCAAAAATTACAAACTATCATTAATAATAGTACCTTTTTAGGTTATTTACATTCCAAGGGTGTGGTACTACATGTTCGTCCAAATCTTCTAAAAAGTATGCCCTTATGTCGGCCACTGAGGTGATACAATATGGGCCTTCCCAACTTGATCCGAGTTTTCTCCACGCGGGATTTCTTACAGTGCCCAGGACCTTCCTCAATACCAGATCCCTAGGTGCTAGAGGTCTTAGCTTCACCTTGGTATTATAACCTTGCTTGAGCTTATATTAGTAGTAGGCAAGTTGGACCATTGCTCTTTCCCTTCTTTTCTCGATGAGGTCTAAGCTTTTTTCTAGTAACCAGTTGTTAGCATTAAGGCAGAATGTGCTGGTCTTCAGTGTTGGGGAATTTGTCTCTAGAGGAATAACGGCCACAGCTCCATAGGTCATTGAAAAGGGGGTCTCCCCTATGGACCTGCATGGCGTGGTGCAGTACATCCATAAAACACGGGGCAATTCCTCTACCCACCTTCCTTTCGCGTCATCTAATCTCTTCTTCAACCCATTTACTATGACTTTGTTGATGGTTTCGGCCTGCCCATTCCCCTGTGGGTAAGCCGATGTGGAGTACCTGTTCACAATTTTCAACTTACTGCAATACCTTCTGAAAGCTTTACTATCAAACTGAAGGCCATTGTCCGAGATTAGGGTGTAAAGGACTTCGAACCTAGTGACAATGTTCTTCCAAATAAATTTCTAAGCATTAATGTCTCTAATGTTTGCCAGTGACTCAACTTCGACCCATTTTGTGAAATAATCCGTGCCAACAAGGAGAAACCTTTTGTTCCCCACTGCTCTGGGAAATGGTCCTAGGATGTCCAGGCCCCACTGCGCGAATGGCCAGGGGCTAGACAGTGGATTAAGGGTCCTGCCTGGTTGATGTATATTTGAGGCAACCCTTTGGCATTGATCGCACTTCTTCACATATTCTTGCACCTCTTTCTGTATGCTCGACCACCAATAACCTTGCGTTATGGCCCTATGGGACAAGGATCTACCCCCCATATGGCTCCCACAAATTCCTTCGTGCAATTCCTCCAGGATAGCCTCAGTGGCATCTGGATGCAAGCATAGCAAGTACGGTCCTGAAAATGAGTGCTTATACAGTTTGGAGTCCTCGGATAGCCAGAATCGAGAAGCTTTTCTTCTAATCTTGTCGGCCTCGTTCTTATCTTCGGGTAAGATTTCGTTCTTTAAAAATAATACTAGAGAATCCATCCAGTTAGGCCCTACCCTGACACTATGAACATACACTAACTCGGTTCTTACCATCGATGGCTTGTATATATCTTCTACGAGTATGACCCAAGGGAGAGGTTGTGCCAAGGAGATGGCGAGCATTGCAGGGAGTCAGCATGGGTGTTCCCACTCCTAGATACGTGCATTAGGCTGAAATAGTTGAAATGCGCTTGCAAGCACTTAATTTAGACTAGGTACTCTTGCATTCTTTCATCCCTCGCCTCCAATTCACCATTTACTTGTCCCATGACAAGTCTTGAGTCCGAGAACATGGTTATAGATTTCCCGCCCAGTTTCTAAATCATAGACATTCCTTTTAACAAGGCCTCATACTCTACCTCGTTATTCGTAACAGAGAAGCCCAGCCTTAATGATTTTTCGATGGTAATTCCATCGGGAGAAATCAAGACGAGCCCCACCCCTGAGCCCCTTTGGTTGGCCGCATCGTCGACATATGCTTTCCAATAAATGGGCTCTTTCTGAGAGGGCAAGCTAATCAGTTTTTTGTCTGAGTATAGTGGCCCTCCTTCTCCTTCTGATGAGGGTTTAGCAAACTCAACTACCAGATCCGCGAGGACTTAGCCCTTCACAGCGGTGCGAGGCATGTACCTAATGTTGAAGGCGCCAAGAATCGTCCCCTACTTTGCTATTCTACCCATGTAATCGACACTCTAGAGTATTAATCTAAGCAGGAGTTGGGTTAGTACAACAACAGTATGTGCTTGGAAGTAGTGGAAGAGCTTCCGTATGGCTTGTACGATTGCTAGGGCGGCCTTTTTGAAGGGGTGGTAACAGATTTCTGCCTCATGCAACAATTTACTCATGTAGTAGATAGGCCATTGTATGCCGTTGTCTTCCCGGATTAGCACTAGGCTCACTGCGTAAAGGGCCACAACAATATAGGTGAATATAACATCGTCGGCTTCAGGACTAGACATGATTGGTGACCAAGACAGATACTCCTTAAGCTGCTAGAAGGCTAAGGTGCATTCTTCAGTCCACTCGAACCCCTTCCACTTGTTTAATAAGAGGAAGAAAAGCCTACAACTGTCCACTGAGTGGGAGATAAAACAGTTTAAGGCGGTTGTCATGCCAATGAGTTTTTGGACCTCTTTAGGGTTCCAAGGAGGCTGCAGGCTATGGATAGCTCTAATTTGGTCGAGCTGACTTCAATACCTCTATGAGTCACCATGTAACCTAAGAATTTCCCTGACCCCACTCCGAATGAACCCTTGGACTCGTTTAGGCGCAGCTTGTACTTTTTCAGATTTTCAAAGACATTGCCGAGATCTCTGACATGGTTGGACACTAACTTGCTCTTTACCACCATGTTGTCTATATAGACTTCAATGCTCTTACCCATTTGTAGTTCAAACATCTTGGTCATCATCTTTTAGTAGGTTGACCTGGCATTCTTCAAGTCGAAAGGCATTACCTTATAGTGGTAGTTTCTAACAGGGGTGACGAAAGCTATTTTTTCTTGGTCATCGACAGTTAGGGGTATTTGATGGTAGCCTTGGAAGGCATCCAAAAAGCTCATTCGAGGGTGTCCCACAATCGAATCCATCAATCGGTCTATCCAAGGCATAGGAAAAGGATCCTTCGGGCAGGCCTTGTTTAGATCTATGAAGTCCACGCAGACCCACCATTTCTCACTCTTCTTCTTCACCACAACAGTGTTGGCCAGCCACTCGGTGTAAAATACCTTTTTGATAGCCCCTGCTTTCTTCAATTTCATCACCTCCTCTTTCACCGCATCTGCATGCTCTTTCGACGATCGTCGAGGAGGTTGCTTCTTAGGTGTCACGGTTGGGCTAACATTAAGGTGGTGGCAAATGAAATTTTGATCGACCCCCAAAGCCTCGTAGACGTTCCATGCAAACATGTCCACATTCTGTCTGAGAAAGTCGATCAGGGTTTCCTTCTCTTGGGGAAACAGTACTGAGCTGACCTGAAAAAATCTTTCCGGATCATAGCCTACAAGATCTTTTTCCAAATCCTCACAGCTCGCCCCCTTGATGGGTCCCCCACTACCCAAGGCTAAGGTCGGGGTTGTTAATTGCTATAAGCCATTCTCGACTGAGGTGGAGGGCTCAATACTCGGTCATCGAGAGATGGCGAACACAATACATTGCCGGACCATGGCTTGTTCCCCTATTACTTCTTTCACCTGACCCTCCGACGGGTACTTCACCTTTTGGTGTAATTTTGATAACACAACCCCTAGAGTGTGAAGCCACGGTTTGGCTACAATGGCGATGTAGGGCAAGTAAGTGTCTACCACTATGAAGTCCACCTCCACTATGTCCGAGCCTATCTATGTATGCTGTCAGGTCCTCTGGTTTCAGCTTCAACCCCTTGTACAAATCGGGGTACATTACTTCCATGGTGCTGCCCTGATCAACTAGCACCCTCTTCACGTCATATCCCCCAATCCTGAGCATGACAACTAGAGCATCGTTATAGGGCTAGAGGATTCCAAGTTTATCCTCATCCGAGAATCCGATTAGGGGTGTGGCCATGCCTTTAGCCCTCTTGGATTCCCGATTGTTAGCTTTAACGGGGAGTCGGGCCACTGACATCACTCTGAAAGGATGGGAGCTAGTTCTTCCTGGTACGGTAAGAATGACATTTATCGTGCAAATGGGCAGCCTCAATATGCTTTGCCTTGTTTCGACGTTCGACTACTCCTGTAGTCCAATAGGATGATGCAAGAGGTGTCTCAGCTTTCCCTCTCGGACCAGCCGATCTAAGTGGTTTTTCAGATTCCTGCAGTCATCAGTGGTGTGGCCCGGCTCTTGGTGATATTCGCAATACAGTTTCTGGTTACGTTTCGTGGAGTCGCCTACCATCCTAATTGGCCATTGAAAGAACGGTTCGTTCTTTACTTTCTCTAGGACCTTATGTAATGGTTCTTGGAACACAACATGGACTGCCTATGCCCCTATGGATCTAGATTGCTTCGAGTAATTCCTTCCTAGCCGTTTACTATTGTTAAAATGGTCCGACCTGAAGTCCTTCCTCTCCTGAGGGACAACCTTCGCTTTGCCCTTTCCCGTCTATTAGTCCTCTTCAACTCTCTTGTACTTGTCAATTTGGTCCATGAGTTAGCGCACGCTGGTGACTGATTTCCCAATCAGGAACTTTCTTAAACCATGTTCTGTCGACAGACCCCTCTTGAATGTGCTAATGGCGACATTATCGCAATTTCCCTCTATCTCATTATACATTTCCCAATATCTATCTGAGTAGGCCTTTAGGGTTTCTTCTTTTCACATGGACAGGGACAGAAGGAAATCTAGGGGCCAAGGAACTCTGCTACTAGTTATGAAGCGAGAACTGAAAGCCTATGTTAGCTGCTTAAAAGAGTTTATGGAGTTTGGCTTAAGGCCATTGAACCATCTCATCACCATGGGTCCCAAACTGGACGGAAACACTTTGCACATCAACGCCTCATCCCTGGAATGGATGGCCATCCTCTGATTAAACTGGTTTACGTGCTCTATTAGGTCCATCCAACCATTATATATGGCAAAAACGAGTTGGTGGAACAACGAGGAAGTTCAGCCTCCTCTATCCTGCACGTGAAGGGTGACTGGGAGATGTGGTCCAAGGCCTTATTCATGGCGTCGTTTGCTAGGCCCTTGTAAGATGGGCTTTTGTGGCCACGTTTGTGAGGTTGCTCTTCCATATAGGAGAAAGTTTCACTTGGTGGGATTCTTAATCTCTGCATATACTCATTGTCTTCCTCATCGCTAGTGTCCGAACTGGGGGAAGGATGCCTTCGTTGCGCTCGACGTAACTTCTCCTTCAAGTCGTTGATTTCTTGCTGTAGAGCCCTATGATCATCCCGCTTTTGGGATGTGTGACCTTTCCCTTTCGAGCAACTTCTACTCGTGTAAGAGGTATTTACACTACCCTCTCGTCGCTTGTCTTGATCTCTCTCCCGTTCGAGGTTCAAGAAGTTGTCCTGTCATTAGGAGTCTGCATGTCTCATTTGGCGCAGACCTGATCCTTCCATCTCTAACGATCTCACTTGCTAAGGCACAAGTTCTTCCCACAGACAGCGCCAATCGTAGGGTCGCAATTCAGGGTCCAGGCCCAACAGGTATGGGGTTCTGGCCTAAGAAGCCCGAAATAATGAATTTATAGAGAGTGGGTCATAGAACTAGACCCTAACGAAGTGCATACTAGTTAACAGTGGGCCATACAACAATTGAAAATAAGAAAATCTCATTCATGTCTGTTAGATATATGGTCCGAGGAGACGTGGAGGATGTATCTTTGTCCCTACTTAAAGACTATGATTCTCACCATGTTCTTCTATTCTAAGTTCCTGTTTTTTCGTCCCCCTCTTCATGGGGACTCCCCTCTTTTATATAGGCCCCTTGAAGTCATCAAGACCTTATATTTGTTAATCATTTGGACCTTCACTTGAGTGCCCGTCTCATCTGACATCTCCCCCATTTTTCTATGAGTTGTGGTAGCCAAGGCAATACTATCCACAAGTCATCTCCACATTAATGGGGCCAGAAAAGTAGTTGCCATGCATTTAATGTGGTAGTTATAACCTCTCTCTTGGCATCCTACACTTTCTTCCCTCTTACGGGCTTGTGGGACTCATCCTTGTTACTAATACTCATAGGAGTGGATCTTTATAGCAGGCAGAGTGCATGTTTGAGCCATATTTGGTATTTCCGAGGAGACATTTCTCCTCGGACCGCCTTTTAAATAATTTTGGGCCCATAAGAATTGGGCCAGGAGCCCTTTTGACACCCACACCTTCTCCTCAGATGTGGTCGAACTTTTATATAAGACCCAAGGCCCATTATATGATCTTGGGCCTTTGTCCCTACAATAATATTAAACCAAAAAACAAATAAATAAATAAAAAAGCATTATTGCATGCGCAAAGCGCATGTGATGTGTCGTGTGTGTGTGTGTGTATAATTTAGAATTTAATTGAATTTAGACTCTTCGGTTTTTGTACCCAATAATTCACTTGCCACAAAAATTAAAAGGGTATCATAATTCGAGTTTTTGATATTGCATCTCATATTTTCTTTTTGATAATTCGTGATACATCAATTTTTGAATTCTATGTAGTAAAATTTGTAATATCTCAATTTAAATGATGTAAATAATTAGTCAATTCAAAATAACCATTTCATGAACTTGAGACTTAATAAGGGAATGAAATGGAATGGAATGATCATAAGGAAATGGAAATAAATGAAATGGAATGGATTGGAATGATCATAAAGAAATGGAAATAAATGAAATGGAATGGAATGTATTTAAGTAAGGGAAAGGATAAGAAAATAATGGAATGGAATGAAATTAAGTAACCTTAATTGGATGTTTTAAAATAAAAGAATAAAAATGAATGGAATGGAATAGAGGAAATGGAATAAATCATTTTATGACAATATTACTATTAGACCCCTATTTTAAAGTAAATGATTGAATATATAGGGATATTTTGGAAGTTTTAGTAAAAAATTAATTAAATCTAATTTCATTCTCTCACATTCCTCCCAATTTCGGGGGAATAAAAATTTGAGGTTTTAAGGAAATAGAGAAGAATGAGTGTTCCCTCTTACCCATTACATTCCCTCCCACTTAAACTTCATTCCCTCCATTAAAACTCCCAAACAAAAGAAGGGAAAAATATTTTAAAATTATTCTTTTCATTTATTTCCATTCTATTCCAGTCCCTCCTCCCAAACAGGCTCGAGAGGAAATTGACATTTTTTATTTATTTTTTAATTCATTCTCATTAATGCATTCAATGTATATAGATAACCAAAAATGAGCTAAGCTCACCACAATCCAATCCTAAAAAATAGGAACAAACTCCAATTTAAATACAAATTGAGAATAAAACAAAGCTGAACAGAATCTAAACTTCAAACTAAACTTCAAACTTCCTCAATTTGAATTGGTAAGTTACAAGACATAATATTAACAAAATACTGTTATCATCCAACCCAGTTCTCCAGTCTGCCATTGGGCCTGACCCAGGGCCATATATGACGTATGATCCCATTCTTTATCAGGCCTGGCCTATGGTGGCTGGACTACGTCAGAAAACTCAGACGTTTGCCATGCTACCACCCATACTATTTGCCTTTTAGATCAAGGTCGCAATTGTTGGGCTATTGAATCTATTTTTTGTTTAATTTTAATATACCATTGCTTACGAGTTATATTCAATAAAGGAATGCAATATTTAATGGGCTGCGTGAACATATAGAAACTCAAAGCTTCTAAATAGAACTTAGTTTTCTTATCGATGAGTAAGAATGATTGCAAGCAACTGAAAATAGATAGAATATATTTTATCTCTTACATACAAAATCTGGAAAAAGAAAGAAGCAAAACTAGCTAACTTCTTTGATTTAGCAGGAAAACTGTTTTAATCTAACTTTTATTTACAAGCTAAGGGGTCTAAATTTATAGAGAAATGTTATGGCTACAATATTTTCACAATAGAAATTAGAACTAATCTGTCTAAAATGATATGGCAGCGTTTCACTAATGCAATTACTAAAGAAATTGCAAAACGGTGTCGTGTCAATGAGTGCGCCAGCTCCTCATTTATACAAAACGACCTCGTTTCATCTTTAGTCTCAGTCTTCTTCTGCATTTTGTACTCTACAATCTGCACTTCACTACCAAAAAAGAGGGCTATAGCTGCATTTGAAAAACGCAGTTATAGCCTATAAAAAACGCAGCTATAGGCTATAGCTGCGTTTTTATAGCTGCGTTTCCAAACACGGCTTATGCAGCGAGGCTATAGTCCCTTACGGGGACTTAGAGCTGCGTTTCTAAAAATGCGGCTCTAGACCGTTCTATAGCCGCGTTTATTTTGCCCTATAGCCGCGTTTTTCACACCCATAGGTTTGGGATCTATAGCTGCATTTTTTGGAAAACGCGGCTATAGGCCCTGTTTGGGCTGCGTTTCAAACGCGGCTAAAGCCCCCTGCATTGGTTTATCCATAGCCGCATTTTTAAAAACGTGGCTAATAGGTCCTCTTTTTTTTCCCTACTAAATACAATTCCTGCCCAAATAATTTACAATTCTATAAGCACTCAACAATTGCCAAAACCCAACAAGTTCCCAACCAATTACTAGCAAACAAAACAAAACAAGTTCAACAATTACATTTTTTGCAAATGTGATGGAGAATCACTGTCCATGGCATTCCACAAAATACGCAGACAAAACAATGAAATAGCATCTCAAGATACATGATGAAATGAGTAGCATCCTATGGAGATAGAATATCTATAGTAAACTACCTTGCAGAAATTCAGTAACTCACAAATATCCAATCTTCAGCTCATGGATTTCTAAGAGCTACCAACCGCTTCTCAAGTTCATCAACTCCTGAACTACATGGGCCAAAATTCCATGGTTGATCAAAAACAGGAAAGAGTAGAGAATTTTATTTTATTTTTTGAATAGCAAGGAAATAGTAGAGATAATGAACACAGTTCTGGATTTGCAAAAGAAATTCCCCGTCTGCCCACCCAGGGGGTGGGGGGTTGGTAAAATGAAGATACAATTTATTGCATAAAACTAATAGACAATTATTTTGGTAGACATGCAACGCACCTCACACAGCAATCAAACATACATAGTCTATAAGAAAAAGAACAAACAAGTGCTTTAGAACAACACATTAACATCGATTAATTTAGTAATAAACCTAAACACAACACAATAAATAAATATGATTTAAACCTAAACAGCATATCATCCCAAGACATACACATTTTTCTATAGAAAATTGCTAAATCAGGTAAGTAATTGAATCACAAAATCCAGCTAGTGATTCTCCAGTCAATTGTCTCTAACAGTGATAATTAAAACACATAAATGTTGCCATGTCATGAAATAGGTGCTGATGAGAAAATAAATTAAATAAATAAAAGTTGTTGTAAAAGTGACACAATATTGAAGCACCCCAACCCAGACTACCTGTCTCTTCACTAGTAGTCATCCTAAAGATTTCTCTCCACCTACAAACACAATAATCCAAGTCTGAGACACAAAATCACTAGCTAGATTACTTATTAAAATAAATAAATAAGTGAGGGAGGAGCATGTGTCATTTGAGCTAAAACTCATTAGCTCTAGCCTAGTGTTAGAATTATCACTCATATCATATAAGCAATAAATTGCTTCTAACAATACTCTGTCATGCCCAGTAGCAGAGCTAGAATTTTTTTTTTTTTTCGAGGAAATTAAATTGATCAATAATTTATAAATCCACAAAATAATACACATATTCATTTTAAAAAAAAAAAAGTAATATACGTATATGTATAATGTGTACTTAAATCATGAAAGAATAATCATTAAAAAGTGTTAAGAATAGCATTATTCTTTTTATTTTTTTTAATTCATGAAAAACCATCATAAAAAAATGTGAAGAATAGAATTATGCACTTTCAAAAAATAATAATAATCTTTGCACTTGGGCAATGCAGAGCTATGAGGCTCTAGTAATTAGAGTTCTGTGTCGGTTGGGGAGTCTTACCATTTCTTCTATTTGCAATCCAAGAACGAGTTCCATTAGTGACATAAGGAAACTGTACAAACAATTAAAGCTTATTGTTTATCTAATGTTCCTAATATATGTTAAATTTCCATTTTAAATTGATATTATGTTAAAATGTCCCTAGCAATTTAATTATTAAAAGATTGTTTACACATAATGCATCTGATATTGTTGTGACAACAGAAACTTTGATATCAATATGTTGTGATTTGGCATAAGTAGAAGTAAATTTAACAAATAAAGAAATAATACTATCTACACCACAAAAAAAAAAAAAAAAAAAGTTCATCATATATGTGCTTATGCATCTACAGAAACATCAACCAAAACTAGATTATAATCACACTCAGCCAAGTCAGAGTGGTCCTTCAACATGGAGCTGCCCCTGATTATTCCTAACAGCATTTGCTGATATATGTAGTTCACATTTAATAACATTAACATCTCATAAAATGCTTGCAAATTTTAGAATACCTCTTCTGACTCGTACATAATTCCTTGTTGATTTTTAAGATGCCTTTCACTTGCATTTGGTTAAACTACTAAACTCCATGAGATGCTTTTCAATGATTCTGTGTAATGCATGTAATGTAACTCCATGTGACCAAAACCCACTAGGAACCATGACCCACGGCTAGACCGACAGCCAAATTCAAAAAATTTCAATGCCTCATTTGGTTGCTAATAATACCAAATGGAAAATGGAAATGACACAGTTAGAAAATTCCACGTTTCCAAGTTAGAAAGATCATATTTGTCGTTTTGGCCTAAAATAGGCACAACCACACGGCAAAGTTGGAAGTTTGTCCATCATTTGAATTCCCAATGCTCAAATTTATCCTTGTTTCCTACATTTTATTGGCAACCAAAAAAAAATGCATAAAATCTGAAACAAAGCTCACCTCACTTTCAGGAACCGGTGAAACCTGTGCAAAGACTTCATCAGTCCCCTCCTCCGCCTGCCCCAGAACAAAAAAAACCACAACATTTCAAATCAAATTCACAATAAGAGAACCTTCTTTAACACCCCCATTGCTTCAACAAGAAACCATAAGCTCAAGAAAATCCAAGACTTCACTCTTTAACACCCCCATTGCTTCAACAAGAAACCATAAGCTCGAGAAAATCCAAGACTTCACTCTTCAAACCCCAATAGAACCCATAAAAAGAAACACTTTAAGCTCAAATTAGCTCATTCCTACACAGTAACTTGGTAAAGCAGAATTTTCGCTGAACAAAAAATCTCTCAAAAAAAAAAAAAAAAAAAAAAACAGAAAACCCAAAATACCCAACAGCATTCATGAACAAAACAAGTAGAAAAGTAAAAACAAAGAAGTGAGACAGAGAGAGACAAAGAGACAAACATAGATAGATATAGATAATGTTAGATTGGTGGGTGTTTGATTAAGAGGCATACATGGAGCTTGACATCGAGGACGTGACAGAACACGTGGGGAGGGACATCATCAAATTAGCACCACGACAAAACAAGCACCACAACCACGACGCACGGCCAGACCGACGGCGACACCCATGATCCCATGAATCGGAGCACAGATCGGAGCGCGATCCCACGAATCAAAGCAAATGACCCACAGATGACCCACAGATCTCCATGCTAATGACCCTCGCAGATCTCCACACTAATATCACTCAACTCTAATGCCCAAGCCGATGCCCTCGCTGGTAAAAAAGTGTCAAGGTTGGGTTCGGTCTCAGGCGTGGGAGAAAGGAAGGGATGGGGCTGAGTGAGCTGTGAGAGTTTTTTCAATTTAGGTTTTCTCCGTTGTTGTGTCCTATTGAGGGCTTTCTTCTTCCTTTTTTTTTTTAAATAACAAACCCAGAGCTGCGTTTTATAAAACGCAGCTCTGTATGAATTGAAGCTGCGTTTAACAAAACGCAGCTCTGTAAAGTTGAAGCCGCGTTTAATAAACGCAGCTTCAATTCATGTTTAAGCTGCGTTTCCAAAAACGCAGCTCAGTTCGGCCATTTAAGCTGCGTTTATCAAACGCGGCTTTAGGATATATTGAAAAAAAAAAAAAAAAAAAAAAAAACCTGATGGATTACACAAACGCAGCTTCAACCCTAGGGTGTGTTTGGATAGAACTTATTTTGCTGAAACTGAAAACTGAAAACTGAAAACACTGTAGCAAAATAATTTTTAAATGTGTGAATAGTACCGTGGGACCCATTTTTAATGAAAAAGTTGCTGAAAAGTGTAATTTGTGGGTCCATGAACAGTGCACATATACACTGTTCACGGTCAAAAGTTGCGGCTACTGTTCATAACAGTAATGAACAGTAGCATTTTAGCGTTAAAAAAAAAAAAAAAAAAAAAAAAAAGCTGAAACGTAAAACGTAAACGCAGCAGTTTTCAGTGGATCCAAACATACACTATAAAACGCGGCTTCAGAGCTGCGTTTTCTTAAAACGCAGCTCAAACATCCATTGGTGGAGTTGCGTTTTAAGAAAACGCAGCTCAAACATCACTTTGAAGCTGCGTTTTTTTAAAACGCAGCTCCAACCTGCGTTTTTGGTAGTGCTTGTATCTTCATTTTCAACAGAAACATTTCCCAAAATTGGAAAAGTATACAAACCCAGTCCACTAAGCTACCAGTTATTGAACTTGAAGGGTAAACAGGTGGCAGCCTATTAAATTTATTAATTCCAAGAGCATAACACATAAGAAAACATCTTCGTCAATTATATGATATGAGGATCAGATTGATTGAAGTTTATGGTCTGAAGGGAGACGGGGTCGGTGGTGGTGGTGAGTTCTTGAGAGAGAGAAGGTAAAGTTTAGAGGTTTAGGGTTTTATCAAAATAATAAAGGTTTATATATATATATATATATATATATATATATATGAAATGATAAAGTTTGAGAAAGAGAGCGAAGGCTTTTGCAATTAAGTCGGGCCAAAAATAATAATAACAAATTTAAAAAAATAAAAAGGCCTAAGTGAAAAATTGTGAAGTTAACAACACTGTGGTGGTTGATTTGCTAGCTTTTGACAAAGCTGAGCTCATTTGTAACAGAATGGTTGTTTTTAGTTTTTATGTTATCAGCTTGGTTAACCCAAAAAGAAAGAAAATTTGTGGAGTTAACAACACTTCAGTCTTATAATTAGTTTATAGAAAACTAGTTTTATTTTATTTTATAGATTAGACTTTTCATCTTTTGTACAATATTAACTCACTTAATATAAAAATTAAAATATTCTAAAAAATAAGTATAAAAACTAGGATATATGATGCAAAATTAGACAATAATTGAAAACCATTTAGACAATTTTGACTTTAAATATATGGTCATGTTAACACCTAAGACAATCAGTAAACATAAAAAACTGTCAAATATGTAATTGAAAATAAAACAAAATTGAACAAAATATAAAATGACATCCTAATCAGCAATCGATTAGTTATTTAAACTTCAAACCTCATCCATTTGATTCGATAAGTTGGGGGACATAACACTCACATATATAATACAGCTCTCTTTTTTTAATTAAAAGACTATTTGTATTTTTATATTGCACCGATTTTTCTTTCTTTGTATTTCTATATACAAAATGACCATTTGAAATATATATACACCAATTCTAGTGTAGAAGAGTGTTTCAATTTTGTACACCTAAAGAGAGTCAAGGAAAATCTTTTTTAGAACTATAAACTTGTGTAAAATAAAGACAGACATACAAACATGTGAGGAAGAAAACATAGAAAATATTGAGTATTAACAAAATTATCTCTACTTATGCCTCAAAAAGAAATTGAGGGAGGAAAGATAAGACATTTATTTATGTTTTGTTTTGACAACTGGGTTGCAATTCATAAAAAATAAAAAAAAATAAAAAAAAAGATATATGGTAGTACCAAAATTTACGGATGAGAAGGTATAGTAACAATTTTATAGTAGAAGTGTTTTTTTTTTTTTTTTTAATTAAAAATAAAGAAAAAGAGAATTGAAAAAATAAAACACAAAACACAAAAAAATAAAAATAAAAAACGTGAGATTAGGAGTTGATAAGGTCGCAATTGTTGAGCTATTGAATCTGTATTTCTTTTAATTTTATTATCATTGCTTACGAGTTGTATTGAATAAAGGAATGCAATATTTGATGAGCTGCGTGTTTGACAATTCGCCTATATCTATTTCTACGTTTTTTTTTTTGGAAAAATATCTATTTCTACGTTGTAACATGTCGGGCAGCCTCTCTTAATAATAGGTGTGAGTCCAAGCTCGCCGCGTAATTAATGGAGTCGGCAAAAGGAATTGTCCAACACGAGTACCAGAATGAATCAAGTTTTTTGACTTTGAAATTTCCTCTTTTGCTAACAACAACGCGTAACTTCACAACTACATATATCCATCAAATGTCTCTCTCTCCCATATATCCAGATCCAAAGCATTAATCTCATTGTAGTATCGCATAGACACTTAAAGAGTACACATTTTTTAGAGGTAGCATATCAGGGACGACCTGTAGAACACAGCAAAAAAATGGCTAGCCGCGTGGGTTTGATCGGGTGCTTGATCGTTGTGGTGGCTTTGCTAAATGGTGCAACCACTCAAGTTACGGCTGCAGTTGAATATCAAGTCGGAGACAGCTTGGGCTGGACTGTTCCCCCAAATACCTCCTATTACACCAATTGGGCTAGCTCAAAAACATTCTTTCTTGGCGACGCATTGAGTAAGCACTCCTGAAAACCTTTTGTCTTCTTCCTTCTCAGTTTTTCACAATAAGAATAACAAAAATATATTTGGTTTTATTCAATTTATTGTGCATTTTGAAATATATGATAAAGTTGTACATTACATTTTATAAACTGAACCAAATAGTTCCTTGAACGGACTAACCACGTAGTTTGTTTTTTTTTTTTTTTCCTACCATGCATGAAACTTTTCTTTTTGAACAACTTTGACAGTTTTGAAGTCTTATCTTTAAGACATGGAAGTTATTGCGTCCTTAATTTTCTAGGCAGTGTTACATTCGTTAGTTTGGTTAGGTTCTCTCTTGAAAATTTTATCACGCATTATATATAAGAAAATTCAAATTTATATTTTTTAATTGATAAATCAAAATTATACAACTCTAACATATAAGTGTAACCTTACTTCGTTATCTTTTTTGACATTATAACATTAATCAAAATGTTAAGACAAAACTCAGAGTTCAAAGTTTAAACTTATAGTAAATATTAAAACTTATCAAATGGGTTTGCTTTTAATTTTTGTAATATTCAGTGAGACTTAAAGATACATATAGGACTCTAGATTTATTATTGATGAACATTATTTTTCCCTCCAATGACCAGTATTCAATGCTACAAGCGGGACACACACTGTGGCTATTGTATCAGAAGCTGAATATAATGCCTGCACAAAGGTATCATCTGTTTTCCAAGTTCAACCTTGTTGCCCATTTCGATACACTCCTGAATCCACCGGTACTAAGTACATCATCTGCACCGTAAGTAACCACTGTGAGCAAGGCCAAAAGTTTTCTTTCACGGTTGAATCACAAAACTTCACTGTTGAATCGCCCGCTGGATCACCAACTGAATCGCCGTCCAGCTCCGCTTCATCTCTAACAGTTGGTGCCTTATATGCAGTGCTCACCACAACAGTCATTTCTTTCTTGACTTTCTTCTAAATGTACCCAAACCATAGCGGATTTTCTTAATTATTGATTTGTTATTTTTTCTCCCTTTGTTTTACTAGTAAGAATAGGAGCATCATGTCTCATATCATATGTATGGATATTTAATGTACTGGAATAATTTTCAATTAAACGATTGTTTTTACATCTCGTATATATCTTGCAAAATCAGTGTAAAATAATTAAGAAATGTTTATTTGGAGCACGCTTGGCTTTGTCTAGAAGATGCTTCTAGTGCAACTGCACATTCAGAAATGTTTATTTGGATGAGAAGTCGATGGAATATTTAATGAAGTGTTTCCCGTATTTTTTTTTAGAGAAGGGGTAAATTTCATGCAATTCTGTTAGTTTGAAAGGAATAATACAAATGCATGCATGCAACTCGTTTTCTGCGATTGGAAAAAGACTACCACCACGCTGATTGAAAGTCCTCTTGACATGATTGAAACAGATAATCCAAACACCTTGAACCAGTCAAACAGTACTCAGGACTTTAAAGATGAGATGCAGGATTATGATCATTTAAGACATTATTATGAAATTATAGTTATTGGTTTGTCCAAAATAAAACAAGAAAAAAAATTTAAAGGATGCCAAAGAATATTGATTTAAAAAATATTTTTAGTTATATTTTAAGAAAAATAAAAAAATAATATTAATTGATTTTTTTTTGTTAATTAACTTTTTATATTTTTCATAAAAGTCAAAACCTATGCGTATTCTTTGGCAAATCATGGGGTAAAGAATTTATCAACATTCAGAATTTTTTATTAAAGTGCTAATATATTAGACTAAACAAAATATAAATAAATTTATTACAAACCCTTAGTAAGGATTAACAAATTCTCCGCCACAAAACATTGGTTATCACAAATTACAAATAAATAAATAAATAAAATAGTCTAAGTAATTAACACCTAATTTAGCGAGTGCATTAACATATTAGTTAGTTTCTCTTACACACGTTCGATCTAAATCTTGAAAATAGCCAACAGAGAGCATAACCTAAGGGTAGATAGAGCATCAAGTTTTATAATAAGGTTTAAAAGTTTTGAGAAATAAGTAAATTCCCGTGAGATAATAATGATATTGTGGTTTTCTTTTTAGCTAGCTAGCTTGTCCTACAGTTACCATTCTTTTACGTAGTGTTCGGTGACCATTTGGCCGATTTCGCAGTGGCCTGGGACTGGGATGGTGCAATTCATTGAAGTTGAGACAGGTGTTCGTAGTAAGAGTGACAATTGATTGCTGATGCGTCCATTTTTTTATGTCATCTTTGACTTCCTCGCACCTATGTTCGTAACTTTCAGCCACGTTGTCTAGGCTGTGGCATTGTCTTTTTATACGTGTCCAACACCAGCATGTGAAATATATAGCTTTTCCTTTTTTTTTATTTTTTTATATTAGATATATAGCTTTTCCTAGGGGAATAGTTCATCCCAGCCCACATCTACGGAAAGCAATTTCTTTTCCTTTCTTAAAGGATGTAATAATAAATGCGTGGATTTGAGTTTTTTTTTTTTTTTTTTATACGAATAGGATAAATATTCTATAGGGTATTAGATTTAATCTTATTATAAGTTATCATGATACTGTTTAAAGTCTTCGGACTTTTTTAGTGAAGGATGAGTACTTTTTTTTTTTTTTTTTAGAAATAGAGACAAAAAAAGAAGAGGGACGAGTGTTGAAATATAAAAAAATGGAAACAGACCATCATTTTCCAAGACTATTTATACAGTGGGCTATCTTAAATTATTTATATCAAACTTTTGAGTGAATTAAAATCATTCACATACATAACCTAGAAACCTCTAGTGATAGTTTATCAGGGACGACCTGTAGAATACAGCAAAAATGGCCAGGGACATGAGTTTGTGCTGTTGTTTCATCGTTGTAGTGATGGCTTTACTAAAGGGTGCAACTGCTGCACAAACATATTTGGTTGGAGATAGCTTCGGCTGGAAAGTTCCTCCAAATAGCTCCTATTACACCATATGGGCTAGCAAAAGGACTTTCTATGTTGGTGACAAACTGAGTAAGCGTTTCTCAATTCCTTTCTAAGTCTTATATAACTATATTTTTGGAGGCCTCAAACATGTCCTTGGTGTTTTGATCAATCTTGCAATAAACTTTTTAAAGACATGTCAGTTCCTCGTATCCTTGGTATCCTAATTTGCAAAGCCTATGGATATTTTTCAAATTGTTGCAATCAATGCTAGTACTTTAGACTCTTCTATAAGACATGGCAATTTCTTGTACCCTTGCATACTTATCTATTTTCACTGTGACGAACAGCGTTCAACTGGACTGGGTCGCATACTGTTGGAATTTCACATATACAAGCTGAATATGATAATTGCACAAGAGACCCTGGAGAAGTACTAAATAGCTCAGGTCCAGGATTAATTGTACCTCTAGGCACAAGTGGTTCTTTCTATTTCTACTGCACCGTTGATGACCACTGTGGAAGTGGCCAGAAGTTCGCTATCAACGCTCTAACTAATGGCTCTGAACCTCCTAGTCCTAGCTCTGCTTCCTCTTTCACTATTGGTGCCTTTGTTGCAGCAGTTGTCTCCACTATAGTGATAACGGTCTTGATTTACGACTAAATATCACCAAATTATAGCAGATCTAATTTATTTGTCTGACTACTCTACCAGTATAGTAACCTTATGTATTATTCATGTAATCCAACATGTTTTGGTAATAAAATTCATAATAAAAATAATTGATTATATGCAGTTTATGGATTACGAAATTGTTGTACATATAGCCGATCAATTCTAGGCAACGTCCAAACTCGAAGAACTATTGGATGGAAGTAGATAATATCTAAGCAAATATATAATTATCCATGGGAATCAATGAAGATGTGGTTAAGATTTTATTGTTGAGTAATTTTATGACAAATTTGGTTGAAACCAACAAAGAGTAGCAATCTTAAACAGCGGTAGAGATTTGGCTGGATTTCGATGTCTCTAGTCAAGATATAATCAAATCTCAAAAGATTTCATCGGGATCTCGTCGGATCTATCACAAGATCTCCTCGGATATGTGTCTGAGAGAGAGGGGGAAAGGCAATGAACAGTGAGATTTTGGAAGGGATCAGAGGTCTGTTGGGTTGATTAGACTCAGTTTTTCATGATAAGACCCGCCAGCCTACTCGCTGGTTTCAGTTCTTGGACATGGCCGCCAACCATCGCTAGCATCGAATCAAACTTTTTTTGGTTTGGGCCGGGTGGTTTGGGTGGATGGGTCGATTGGCAGGTCGGACTTGGACACTTCTAAAACCAATGATTTTGGACAAAAATTTAGCAATATTTTGTGAGACTTTCAGTAGAGCAAATCATTTAAAAAAGCCACCAACTTAAGTTTTCACGGCTGATTTATATCTAAGCATACCTCAAATCTTAGTTGTATTTTAACAAAAATTTCAACCCTACTTTAGTAAGAATGAAGGCAGTAACACAAAACCATTAAAAAAAAAAAAAAAAAAAAACTCAAGTCTCTCCATTTAACAATCCTTAAGAAGTTGTTTACTTCCAAACACAAAGAACACTACCTCTGTATTGGAGTTGTAGTTGACGTTTGAAACCACAATGTTTACATCAAATCTTCAAGAAATTTTAGAATGGCTGAGATTATTGATGCAAAATGTATTTTATTTTGCATTTCCAACTTGGCTCTCAATGCTCCCAATAAAAGGTGAAATGTTTACTCAAACCTTGATAATCGTGCACACATAAGAGCAATCATTGGAAATGCAAAATATAATGCATTTTGCATCACCAAAAAGTAACTTTTACCCAAGAACTTTAACAATATACTATATATCCTATTTTTTATTTTGCATTCAATCAAATTAAAATAATATATTTTCTACTTACATCAACAATAGCAAATGTAAAGTAGAAGGAGAATGTCAAAGGATAGAGAGAGAGAGAGAGGAAAATAAAAAAAAAAAATATATTTTAACATTTGCATGAAGCTATAGTGTTATGCAAATATTCATAACAATATAGCATGTTGTAACTCAAAAATGCAAAATGCATCTCCTGATATATAGAGGCGGTTGTTGTTTTTGCATTTTTGTGAATAGTGTTATCCATTTTTCTTTTTTTTGGGTTTTGCATAACTTAATGGGAATACTCTAATAAAAATAAAAAGTTATGATAAGGAGACTAAATATATATATATATATATGTAGGGACAAAGTTTGGTGCCCAAGCCCAAAATGTATGGAATCCTGGTCCAAAAAGTCCAATACAATGAATTTTGTAGAGTATGGGTCAAAGAACTAGATTTAAATGAGTTGAGCAACGACTTGCATGGAGTTAAGAAGCAATTAGACACAAATAAAAGCTATTATGATCAAAGGACCTTCCATTCGAGGAGACTAGAATTTGACGTATAAATACAAATCATCACATTATGGTTATTTAGCATGCTACAGTATTCTCTCTCACTCTTTTTTCTGCCCTTTTTTTATGGGGGCTTTTCCCACATTATATAGGCTCTTCCTGATCATCTGGACCTTACACTTGTTGATCACCTGGATCCCCACTTGAGTACCCATCCCATCAGACACCCCTTTTAGTCCTCTATGAGTTGCGGCAGCCAAGGCAGCATTGTTCAGGGGTCTTCTCCACATTAATGCGGCCACAAAAGTAGCTGCAGTGCATTTAATGTGGTGGTGGCAGCTTTTCTTTAGATATTTTGAGTTTTCTTCCCTCTCACGTGTTCAGGGGGCATACTTCAACTGCTTAAGTATAAACTTGGTCTGTGTTTGCCGTGTCCGAGGAGGAGTTCCTCCTCGGACCTTCTTCCCTTTGTCTCCTACTGATGAGGCTTGTAACGTAGATCATTTAAGTCGTGTTTCTCTCCTCGGACTTGTTAGTGTCCTCGGACAAGGCCCAAGGCCCAATACATTATTTTGGGCCCTAACCTCCACAATAGCCCCTCAAGACTCCGATTTTTCTCTTCCATTCGAGAAGAAAAGCAGGGTTTTAATTATTTAAGAGATAAGACCAATTAATTTTTGGTTCACACATGTGGGAGTGGTTGCTTCTGACACGTTGTAGATTACGAGGCGCTATTAATTGCTCGAGGCGGCTTTATGTTCCCCACATCCAATGGCGAAGTGCAGATCCAACAGCTGGCATTCCTCCTAGTATTTTGAGCGGGAGCAATCTTTTCCATCCTCTCCTACTATATAAAGCCTTGAAGAAACTCTCTTTGCCTTTCTTTTTTACGAACATCCAAGAACTTCAGAGAATTTGAACGCCCAGTCTTCATAAAACACACCAGACCTTTAAGTTTCCGTAGTCATTCCTGTGAGAAGTTTTTCTTTAAAAAGATCTCTGAAAGCTTCAAAGGTTATTGTACGGGTACCCGTAAGTTCTCATTCCTTTACATTACCCTATTTTCATCTCAACCTTCCTCCTCAGCCCTTCAATTCATCTAGATGGGTAAATTCAAGCGTTTAGTAGATACACCAGCCGCTATGGAGGCTTTAAGAGCTAGGTACCGCATTCCGCAGGGGGTGGTTTTAGAATATTACCCTTCGAACCGAGTACTGACCGATAGAGATGTGTGTCAAGTCGTCATTCCCATGATTGCTTTCATAGAGGGAGGAATGACACTTCCCATGTGTAGGATTACCCAAGATTACTTGCTTAACCATAGGTTGACACCTTATCAGTGCGCCCCCAACCTATTTAGGGTCTTGGGCAACATAGATGTCATGAACAAGCAGATGGGCTTAGGTCTCACATGGCACGATGTGGTTCACATGTACGAGTGCCACAAACTTGCCAGCGCGGGGTACTACCTTAAATCTTGGTCCGAGATCGTTAGGCTAATATCCTGTCTTCCTAAGTCCAATAAGATATGAAGGATGACTACCTGATTGCCTCGAGGGAATGGAGTGACGGTTTTCATTATCCAACTCGGGCAGGAGATCTAGGTGCGGTACCTTTAGGATTAATCCCTTGGGAAGGGGATTTAACCTTTTAGTTTTATTCCTTTTGCTTGGAATTTCAAACTTTTTTTTTTTTTTTGTATAAAATATCTTTTTAGCAATCTGACCATAATTCCCTTCTCGGTTGTTTTGCAGATAAAGCCCACGTTGCTCCTCGGCTCAGCGATACCAACGTTTAAGCCCTTAACTACCTCCTGAGGTTGGAGATCTTTGTTCACGAGGACAGACAATTGCATGCCGCTCACCTAATCTTGGGTTACGAGCCCTTGTCCCACACTTTCCTGGACGTCGGCCAATCAATAAAAGTTGGTAGTTCGAGGTTATCCTGGATTGATGTGTCAAAGCCGAGATTCTTGGCTCGAAGGGACCTTCCGCTGGTTACCTTGCCCATTCTTCAGAATCCTCCACCAGCTGCACAGCCATCTCCATAAGACAAACCTGGAGCCGCAGCATCTATTGAAGAGGAGATTGAGTCATCTCGCCTTTCACTAGAGGAGGAGATAGACGAATTCTATTTTGAGGAAGATAATCCAAATGCTCCTTTAATTGAACACTCGGACACCGAGGGTGAGCCAGATAGAAACTCTGCCATTTGCATTTCTCCCCTTGTTATTGCCTGTCCGGATGATTCCTCCGACGAAGAGGTAGACAACATGGCTTCAAATAAAGGCAATAAATGCTTAAGGGAGCTTATGGCTACACAGGGTAAAATGTCAACCTCGAAGGCGCCCACTAAGTCCTAAGCTCCCTCCATCCTTCCTCTTGCCCCTCCACAGGTCCCCGCCAACCTTGGCCTGAAAGTTAATCCCGACTTAAAGAAGAAAAGGCCGGTCGAGTCGCTTGAGGAAGGCAAGGTGGGTCCTCGCCATGGCGCGAAACAACAAAAGGTGACCCGAGAGCCTCGGGACAAAAGGGCTCCATCGGTAAACAGCCGCAATGAGCTGGAAAGGGCTAAAGTGCGCGTGGCACAGCGTACTTGGAGCCCTCGGCTTGAGGTGGATAAGGCACCAATTCCCTATAATGCCTTGGTCTAGGAATACCAAAGGGACCGAGCAGGGTACATTGCTGAAGCCCTGGAGCAGCCCATGCTCCTTCCTAGGGACATGGACGCTTACAGGCATTTTTCCCAGAATGAACTCTTCCTGTCCCTGAAGAGGGACCTTGCGATGGTAAGGCAACTTATCCTTTCACAGGCATAATTATTGAATCATACTTTATTCTAACTCATGTTGTTTTGTGATCTTTGGGCAGATTACTCAGCAAGTTTTTGTGGTCGAGGAGTAGTATCGTGATGCTCGCAAGCTGGCAGACGCTAGAGCCCTCTCTCGTGCCAAGATAGAGAAAACGCTAGGGGCCATCAAGCAGTAACAGCATGAGCTGACTGAGATGTTTAAGGAGGCGGAATCAAGCCGTAAGAGCGCTGAGACTGGCCTGAAAAATGCTGAGAAACAAGCTGAGGACCAACGCCAGAAGCTGCGCGTGACTGAGATTAACCTTGCCACCAAGAAGCAAGCCGTTCTAGATCTCAAAGCCGCATTGCAGAAGGCTAAGGAGGAAGTCCAGCTAGCCAAGGAAGTAGCCGAGGCCAAGAAGAGGGCTGCTTATCAACTTGGAGTGGAGGAGACGCAAGTAAGGCTTACTGAGGAGCTGTCAGAACTATGCAGGGACTACTGCGGCATTACATGGGATAAGGCTCTCAACGTTGCGGGTGTCCCTGCAGATTCTGCTTAGAGGCTGCTTGAAAACGTCTTCTATCCTCCAGAGATCTGGGAGGTCCCTGATGATGCCCCTGAAACTTCTGAGCAACCTGCGGCTATCCCTAATGCCATCCCAATAGCAGAAATTACTAAAGGCTCTAGCCAGGTCACCGATCAAGGTGAGGATGCCGAGGGAGAGAAGGGCAAAGGCAAGGGCAAAGGGAAAAAACCCTCTTCCAAATGAAAGGATCCCTCCAAGGAGAAAGTTGTTAAGGCTAAGGGTTATGGGGCTGACCCAAAAGCCAAGGATGTTCCTCTTTCTCAGCCAGAGCAAAAAAAAGATCCCCCTGCTGAGGCTTAGCACCTAGGGTTTTTCTATTTTTTCTTTTTGTATCATTTTGAAGAGGAGTTGTATTTTATTTTTGTTTTCAAAGACTTCTCATCCGATAGTATTGTATTATCTTCGTTTCTTAATGTGAATGCTCTTTCTCTCATTCTTTGTTCATCTGCTTAATGTTATTTGGATTTTATTGCATTATTCCGAGTAAATGTAACTGTGCCTTCAGTTGAAGTTTACAATAACATTTTGCCAATATAACTAAGTGTCAGGAGTAGGACTGTGCAATGAATCTTAGGTAGTTAAGGTTGTCATGCAGGACTTAGGTTTTGTTTAAAACTTGGATAGATGCCATAAGTTATTAATTTCCCCTAAGCCTGCGGTCCGTGGAGCCATGCAGGACTTAGGTTCTGTTTAAAACTTGGATAGATGCCATAAGTTATTAATTTCCCCTAAACCTGTGGTTCGAGGAGCCATGTAGTACTTAGGTTCTGTTTAAAACTTAGATAGATTCCATAAGTTATTAATTTCTCCTAAACCTATGGTCCGAGGAGCCATGCGACTCCCTATGAGTTATGGAAGGGAAGGAAACCAAATGTTAAGTATTTCAAAATCTTCGGAAGTACTTGTTTCATTCTCAAGGATAGAGAGAATGTGGGAAATTTGACTCCCGAAATGATGAAGGAATATTTCTGGGATACTCCTCTACGAGCAAGGCTTATCGGGTATACAACAAAAGAACCAAGAAAGTGATGGAAACTGTTAATGTTGTTATTGATGAAGTTTCAGAGAAAATTAGTCAGGAGATCCCCAAAGAAATTCTTCTTCTCGAGCCCAAGGATGTTCAAGAACTTGTTGATCAAGAGCCTACATCTCCAAGTACTCCCACCACTCCTAGTGTTGTAGAAGGTTCAGCAAACATGCCTACCTCACCTGATTCTGAATCCCATGAAGAGAAAGGACCTTCCTCCAAGATTAAGTTGAATCATTCCTGAAGTTATTGTGGGAAACATGAATGAACTTACACTAAGAAAGCGTACAGTTGATAAATGTGTTGCTAACTTTGTGTTTTATTCTTGTTATTTGTCACAGGTTGAACCCACCAATGTTGAGGAAGCTCTTCAGGATGAAAGCTAGGTTGAAGCTATGCATGATGAACTACTTCAATTTCAAAGAAATGATGTCTGAACTCTAGTACCTAGACCGAAGAGTGAGCACATCATTGGCATAAAGTGGATATTCCGCAATAAGACTGATGAGGAGGGTAATGTGATCCGCAACAAGGCTCGTCTTGTGGCTCAAGGATACTCTCAAATGGAAGGAGTGGACTATGGTAAGACATTTGCACCAGTAGCCTGTATGGAGTCCATCAGGATTCTCTTAGCCCTAGCGTGCCATTTGAAGTTCAAGCTTTATCAGATAAATGTCAAGACCAATTTCTTGAATGGGTTCCTTAAAGAAGATGTCTATGTGGCTCAACCAAAATGATTCATTGATCCACACTTTCCGAATCATGTGTTGTACCTCAAGAAGGCACTTTATGGTTTAAAGCAAGCCCCTAGAGCTTGGTATGATCGGCTTACACACTACTTGGTGTCACATGGGTTCACAAGAGGAAAAGCTGATCAAACTCTTTTCATCAAAAGAGAAAATGACGAGTTGATAGTTGCTCAAGTCTAGGTTGATGATATCATCTTCAGGTCAACTAAGGATGAACTTGCACATAGCTTCTCCAAGCTTATGCAGGCCAAGTTCAAGATGAGCATGATTGGAGAGTTGAATCACTTCCTTGGGTTGTAGATCCACCAGCAAGAGTCAGGTATATTCCTATCTCAATCTAAATATGCTAGAAATCTTGTGAAAAAAATTTGGTTTGGAATCTGCTAGTTTTGTTAGAACCCCTATGAGTCCAAATGTTAAACTTACTGTTGACTTATTGGAGAAAAATGTTGATTCATCTCTATATAGAAGAATGATAGATAGTCTTATTTACCTTATTGCTAGTAGACCTGACATTAGTTACAGTGTCGGAGTGTGTGCTAGATATCAGGCTAATCCCAAAGAGTCTCATATGATTGCTTTGAAAAGAATTATAAAATATGTCAAAACCACTGCCAACTTTGGTGTGTGGTATTGCAAGGACACAAATGATGTCTTAGCTGGATATTTTGATGCAGACTGGGCTGGGAATGCTGATGATAGAAAGAGTACTTCAAGGGGTTGTTTTCATATGGGTAATAATCTTATCTCCTAGATGAACAAAAAGCAGAATTCCATCTCATTATCCACTGCAGTGGCTGAATACATCGCTGCCTATAGCTATTGCATCTAACTCCTATGGATGCGAAAACTCCTCCTTGATTATGGTATTCGTCAAGAGTATCTTACCATCTACTGTGACAATACCAGTGCCATCAACACTCTAAGAATCCAGTTCAACATTCTCGAACTAAACACATAGAGATTCGACATTACTTCATTTGGGAGCTTGTCGAAGATGGTACTCTCACTCTTGAATTCATTCACACTGATGATTAGAAGGATGATTTGTTCACCAAAACTTATCAAAGCAAATGGTTTGAATTCCTTCACCAAAACATTGGTGTTATCTCCATGGATTGATCTCCTCTTCTCCTCCTCATTCCTCATGCATTTGCATCTAGTTTTATGTTTTTCTTTGTTTAACATGTTTATGTTTGTTTATTTTTCAGTTTTGCTTTATTTTAATTTTCATAAAAAATTGAAAAAATTAGAAAAATACAAAACCAGTGTGTGTTTTGTGTACATTGATACTTGTGTACCTTAAATAACCATTGAAACAAAGTTTTCTAAACTTTGTGTCATTTATAGCTTAGATGAGCATCTCTATGCATAACTAAGCAAGTGAGCTTTGTGGCTCGTGTTTGTGATGAGTAACATTAAGTAATTTCTTATACTTAACACTCATATCACTCTTTTTGATAGGAAGGGCTAGAAAATCCTAAGAGAAATGGATAAATAGCCATCTCACCACTATTGCCCACCAATCATGAAATGACATCTGTATGCTTCGACATAGCAAAAGTGCAATGTCAAAAGTTTAACATAATTGGGTATCTCTTTTCTCACTCTTATATGCCCATGCATAGTTCGTTTAAAAAAAAAATATGCAAAGAAAAATAAAAGCAAAAAGAATCAAAATGCTTTATATATGATTGCAAGCGTGTCTTCTAGAAGATGTGGGAGTTATAGGATGTACCTCGAAGGTAATAGTCCCCATCAAACAGTTATGATTGTATGTAAGTTAAAGTGATTTTCACATATCTCAAATCATCATAAAATGTAGACATTTATACAATCTTGTGATGTTTTTCACACACAACATGCAATATTCTTTGCTACTCTTGATGCATGTGCAGGTACAATGTGATTTGGCTATCACAAAGAATACATGTGTTAATGCATGCTCACTAAACTATCCTAATTTGTTTTTGAAATATAAAATTAGTTAGACTTGTTTAGTATGTGTGTGTGTTTTTGGATTTAAATGCTTGACATTTTCTTGTTGAGAGATGTTTTTGAGAGCTTAAAATGTTGTTTGGATCTTTAGTTGAGTAGCATGTTTGATTGCATTCATGTTTGTATTTTTCTCTTCTTTGAAAATTTGTTTTTAAGCAATTTCGATAGCTTCTCGACACCTCTCAATAGTTAGGCTATCTATCGAGTCTCTTAAGCTTCTTTTCTCGATAGTTGTTATCGCAATTCTGATCCATCGAGGTTTTTGAGAATCAGTCTCGATAGCTGCTCGACAGCTTCTTGATCCATCGAGGAAGTTTCTATATGCTTGATAGATTCTCGATAGCTGCTCGATCCATCAAGGTCACTTTGGTGTGGACACCTCTTTATAGCTCCTTGATAGCTTCATCTGGCTGTTTTTAATTCTCGACACCTCTCGATACTTGCCGATTTATCGAGCTGCATATTTGTCTATATATAGGGTTAGCGCAAATTTCTCTCATTTCTCCCCGATCTCTCTCGACAGAACTTGTCTCCTCACCTTCCCAAACTCATCTCTCTCTCTCTCTCTCTCTAAGCATCAAACCCAGAAGCTTTTTGGCCTAAAGATCTTCTTCTTCCTCTGGTATGATCTCATTTCACTCATCTTATCATGCATTTCATCTTTTTAGCCTAACTTTTGGGATTTTTTTTGAAAAATTTCTGGTTTTTCAAAATTGATGAGTTTTTCACAAAATTTTTGGGTTGGTTTTTGTTTAAATGAGTTTAAATTATCATGCATTGCATCGCATTTGCATTTTAACAATGATTCATGCGTTTTAGATGTGTGCTTAATATGTTGAAATGATGTGTGCTGGTAGGATTAGATTAGGCTGAGCCCATGATGTTTTTCCTTTTGCATGTCACATGTTCATACATTATTCATGCAAACGTACCTTCATTTATCTCTATTTTGATATTGATCTGTATTGGTGCTTTTCTCTCTCTCTCTCTCTCTCTCTCTCTCCTTCTTCAGTTAGTTTTCTCTATGGCACCCAAAAAGAGCAAGTCTACTCAGTCCTGAAACCCTCTTTATTCCGAGGCATCTTCCTCTGATTCTACCCCCACCCATGTCAAGTTCCATGATGATAAAGCCCGTAAGGACTTTTCAGAGAACTTCTCATGACGTAGCATTCATTTAGAACACTAAGTCGTTCTATCGGACTTTTCCGATACTGACCCTTCCACTATCATCTACAGTAGGGGTTGGGAGTCACTATGTGGCATCCCAGTCACCTGTCCTTCCGTGATCATACAGGAGTTTTACTCTAACATGCACAGATTCAACTATTCTGTACCTCATTTTGTCACTCATATTCGAGGTACGCGCATTGTAGTCACTCCAGATCTTATATCCAAAGTGCTACACGTACCGAGGGTAGAGTTTGTTGACTACCCCGGCTGTAAGTGTCTTAGGACTGTGTCCAAAGATGAACTCTCGTCTCACTTCTGTGAGACACCTTCTTCTTGGGGTGACCGTCAAAACACCCATTGCTCAAGCTTTGCAAAAGGTCTGAGGTTCCTTAACATGGTGATGACATTCGTTCTTCATCCATTGTCTCACTATAACTCTATTACTAAGCCTCATGCTCGATTTTTGTTATCCCTTCTTAAGGGACTCACTATAGATTTTCCCTCTCACTTAATTCTCTCCCTTATAGATGTTTATAGGGATACAACGACCCGTGATAAGCTCATTTTCCCTTCGACTATCATGTGGATTATCTGCCATTTTTTTGTCTCCTATCCTGAGTCTACACACTTCTTTCCTATGTGTGCCATAGACACAGCGACTTTTCGACGAAGCGGCCACAAACCAAGATGAGAACTCCTCCAGCTACTTCCATTCCATCCACCTTCCCTCATTCTTCTTCTGCGAGTGGAGTGACTCTCGAGGCCATCATGGCATAGCTTATGTGCATGGATGCTCGCCTTGACACTCTTAGTGATGAGTTATGTCAGGTGAACACCCATGTTGGTCGTATCGCACGACGATAGGCTGTCATGGGTGGTTTCGCTGCTTCTTCTTCTCCATCTCCACTGACTTCAGAGGATAAGAGTGATGATGGCTCCGGTAGTGATGATGCTGATAAGGACGGTGATGCTAGTGACGAGGAGATGACTGCTTAAGTTACTTGCCCCTTATCATTAGTGACAAAAAGGGGGAGTAGTTTTGGGAGGAGAGTAGTCATGTATTTAGGGGGAGAGTTAGCAAATGATATTTTTGTTTAGGTGAGTGTTTATATTTTGAGGGATGTAGTGAGATTATTATATATTTTCTTTTCTTTCTTTTACTTTTACCTCATGTATACTGGTCTTGTGACCATTTGACATACATTGTACTTATCTTTTGATATATATATATATATATATATATATGTAGATGTATGTTTATTCACCTATCTCTTCATGTGTTGCTTCTTTTCTCTCTATATGCACATGCTTCTTATATTTTGTATGCAATCTATTATATTTTTGTTTCACACTAAGATGTCATGATGAGTTTTGTTTAAAATGTTTCAGAAATACAGGTTGTCAAAGTCTTTCTTGCCACGAACTCTCTTTTTGCAAAGTTTTTCAAGAGTTTGTCTTAGAATAAATTTTATTGTATTCAACAAGTGAGTATGAGTTGAGTGATTTATGACTTCTCTCATATGTTCATTTGTTTGTTGTGGTTTTGTCATGGATTGCCAAAGGGGGTGATTGTTAGGACATATGTGAATCATTTTAGGAACATATGTTGATGTAGAATTGGCTAATCTTTTGACAAAATGCACTTTACTTGTAATTGGGTAGATCTAGGTTGTGTTTAATACTTCAAGGAACAAGATTTCAAGTCCAAGTGTTAAAGCCATGCAAATCTGTCCAAGAATCAAGTGAAGAAGTGCTGGATTTTAAAACTCGACAGCCAGCTCAACAGATAGCATTTATTGAGATTTAAAAAACATGTTTAGCCCGATGCTCGACAGTTTCTCGATAGATACCCTATCTATCGAGATTTAAGAAAATTAGATTTTCAGATCTGATTTCACTCCAATCCTTGTATACATGTTTGGGCTTTCTTTTCTTACAACCCTAAACATATATAAGAATTATTTTAAGGGCCGTCACAGCTGATGCAAGTGAGTGCAACTTGATGCAAAGGTTTTTCATAAGCATATTGTGACTGGAGACAATTTTTCCTAGTTCATCTTTCTCTTCAAGAAGTTGCTGTATTTGTACGCTATAGGGTTTTGTAACCAAGGAGTTTTGTGATCTTCATCGTGTTGATGAACTAAAAAATTTTGCAGCCAACATCCTTCTCAAGTTGGTGGTTAGTCACGTACTTGGATCCATGCATCAATTGGTTAGTCACGTACTTAGATCCGTACATCAATTGGTTAATTCATCATAAGGGGTCAATACATTCTTGGCCTATCAACATGGGTTTGATTTCCTTTATGATCAGAGAACCAAGATTTCAATCCTCCTTTCCCCATTTGATGTAATATTTTTTTAATATAAAAAAATTCTTTAACTCTATTTCGATAGAAATCAATTTTTCAAAAACACATTTTGCATTATTTTGTAGTGTTAGATGCGATAGACAAGACAAGTCAACAAAAAACGTTTATTGTAATCAACTAAAAACCAACCCAATATAGGAGAAAACATTTTCTAACTGATTTTATTGTTTTGGATCACACAACACACCACTAGAGAAGTTTTGGGGAGAAAGAAAATAGTAAAAAAGTAAGATAAGTTGTTTACTTCCAAACACTTATTAGATTACTACCTATGTATTGGAGTTGCTGCTAAAACCACAGCTGCTTCCACATTAAATTTGAGTGTTCCCATTGCTGGTTTAGTCCATTTGAGAATGACATCCTAACCTACAATGTATAATTTGAGGTTGTACATTTAGGTTTTTGTGAATGTAAAAGATATTCTCTCATGCCTATTTCATTCATGGACTCTATCATATATAGATCTCTACTAAAAATGACTTCATGATTTTAGCCACCTTATTATCATGTACATAAAGGGTCTATAATGAATAGCATAGTTGTCCCCATTATTGTTAATATTTGGGGCATATAATTGTTGATCCCCCATAATGGGGATAATGGTCTAGATCATCGCCCACATTTTTGGGTTAAGTCATCCCAATCCATAGCGACATGAGAAGTTGTCACAAAACTTTTATGAAGTGGCTCAATACAATAATATTATTCGTATCAATTAATTTTATTTTCCTTAGCTCATGGATCTTTGTGTCTCTTGCCCATCTCTAAAAATTTCATTCCCACATCATTAAGGTTATATTGTGGTAAACATCATTCAATGCCTTGCCCCTTCTATCTCTATCCCTGTGCCACATAAGATAGTACAATATTGAGAGATTACCTAATTAAACTAGGCAATGATTTAGACCCCAAAAATCTAATTTTACTGCTAAATCACTTTTAATCTAAATTAACAATTAATTCAAATTATAAGTGATTAGCTAATTGAACTAAACATGGATTATAAACATAGCATGGATAAGCAAATAAAGCATATCAAATGAACAATCCACAAGATATTAAAGAACCAAACCAAAGATAACATTGAATGTGTTATTGAAGAGGAAAACCTGAAAATTGGGCGAAAAAACCTTTTTGAAACAAGCATTGATATGATCCATTAAGTATAAATAGTTGCAATACAATTTGACACACAATCCTCCAAGTAGTGTTGCACTCTTGCACTCTAGTCCTCCAAGCTCCCGCTAGCAACCAACTTCATTAAATCTTTTCTCTTCCATATTCTTCTGATCCACACCCAAACATTGGTTACATCTTCAAGCCACCATGGCTAAAATGGAAGTCCTCCCACTAAAACAAACTGGGGCAAACACGGCTATAGGCCTAAAAACCATTGGTATAGACCCAATTGGGCTATTGTGGCACTTCCTATCACTACCTAGCAAGTGTGATAATAGCCCCAAGTGACCTATACCAACGGTTTTAAAACCGCCAATATAGGTCCCAGTAGTTTTTGCAAACCTATATCGACACTTTTTGAAACTGCTAAAATAACCTATATCGGCCATTTTGTAACCCTATATCGGCGCTTTTTAGAAATTGAAAACCCCTATAGTAGGTTGAACCTATACCAACGGTTTTAAACCGCCGCTATAGGCATTTTTATATTTTTCTAATATAGCCTTCAGCCGCAGTTTTTTAACCCTATACTGACGCTTTTTAGAAATTGAAAACTGCCGTAGTAGGTTGAACCTATACCAGCAGTTTTAAACTGCCGCTATATGCATTACATACATGGCTATTGTGAGGTTCTACTCTTCTCTAGCCAAGCTCCATGTATAAGGGCGCACGAGCCCCTATGGTGCGGACATGAGGTACAAGCCCCTAATTACACGCACGTATAGGAGGAAGAGCAAAAAGAAGACGGCCCAACCTGTGGCCTTATGGATGGAGCCTATTAGTTATTAGGCTTGAGACTAAGCAAGCCCGAGCATTTAATAATTAGGATTTCTTTATGCATTTTTATTATTAGCTATTTAAGCACTTTTTCTGATTATTGTAAGATAGCTTTTGAGAATTATTAAAAAAACGTGTGTTTTCTTTTCACTGGTGCCGACTCCAGTTTTTCTTGGTGCTGACTCCAAACAGCCCTTAGGTGATAACTCCTAGGGTTTATCTTGTGTTCTATTGTTAGTGTGGTTGTCCTACGTCAGTTTTGGTATTAGAGCAGACTTCTGATCCATACAACACAACCGTAACCAATTGAAAGTAAAACCATCAAAATAGCATGCCAACCAAATATGACAGTACCTTTCAAGTTTTTGCCCCATGAGATCTTGAACAAGCCCAAACTAGCCCCGACAATCCGTATATACCCTGCAGCCCCACATGAGTTTTTCACCCCCAAGCCAACAGAGAAGCCAATGATGCCTCCCAAGCCGATGACCACCATCCATGCCCGCCTCTGATCACAGAACCCACAATCCACAACCAAAAAAAAAAAAAAAAAAAAAAAAAAAAAAAAAAAAAAAACAGAACAAAACAAAAAGAAGGTGACCCATGCAAGCCTATTAGCCACCAGCCACCAGAACCCACAAATTAACACTCATCGCCGCAAGACCCAGCCGCCGAAACCCATTGTTGAACCACCACTGATGAGATCGAAGAGCAACTACCGCTATTGAGATTGACAAGCCACTGCCGCTGCCGAGATCTGAGACAAGCAACCATCCACCGCTGTCTGCACCTCCTTCGCACCGCCACTAGACATCAATCCCCTACACCGGCAGAAGACTCTCATCGCAGAGAATTTTTTTTTTTTTTTTTAGTTCTAAGTCCGTTGCTTGTTTCTTTAGTTTCTATAGTCCCTTTTCAATCTGTAGCTTCTTTTAAGTTTTAAGTCCATGACTGTATTTTATTATTTCTCATTAAAAAAAAATCATAAGAAAAGAAAAGATAAAGTGTTGTTGCTGCCAGCCCATTGCACGTATGGGCCCTTAAATTGCTTTTTCACAAATTCACTTATCCAATTAGACCCACTCAATTGAGGAGCCAAGCCCGTGACTATCAAGTGCAATAAGTTGGTCACTGACAAGGGTACAATTCTTACTATTTTTTTTTTTGGTGGATTCAATTTTGTCTCATTAAAAAAATATTATCTTTATATTTTTTATGTACATGTCCTACCATACTCCACTGGCCTACCCATTTTGTGCTCAAGTTAGCTATTTTATTATTTGTGCTTTTCTTCAGTACTCATTCTAAAATTCCCAAATATATATATATATATATATATATATTCTTTGAAATATCTGATTCTCATTATTAATTGTGTAGCTCATTGGAATTTGACTTTTATTTGGGCTATCTTTCAATATTGTGAACACTGTCACTACTTGACTACAATTTATTCCTTTGATTCATTGATCTAGTCTCTACACGCACTCTTGCTTGACCTTAATTTTACGTTGAGAGTTGGTTACTTAAATTTTTGGGAATCTCAACTGCATTTATAAATATAGTGTTGCATGCATCTACGTAGTGGTCGCATCATGTCAAACCCTGAACATCAATCCAATTTCCGAGCCTAGGTCCTCCTTAGAGCAAACCATAGAAAACCAAGCAAAAAGTGTCCATAATTTACTAGATAGGGTAGAGCAAATTGAAGCATCTCAAAGAGAGATCATTAACCATGAAGGAGATAACATGCTTAGGCAAAACAACCACAATTACCTTAATAGATCTCCAAACTTTGAACATGATCACTATAATCACAAGCCCTAGGGATTATGATGATATGATGTCCAAGGAAAAGATAGAAGCACCCACCTTTGATGGCTGCCTCGACCCATGGGTTTTCACTGATTGGTTGCATCAAATGGAGAAATTCTTTAACTATTACCATTAGGCTGAGAATAAGAAAGTGAGGTATGCCAGGATGAAGTTAATTGGAAGAGCTAACCTTTTCTGAGAGGACCTTGAGGAAACCCTTAGGCGACGACGTGAGCCCCCCATTACTGATTGGCTTGAGATGAAGGATGCACTCTCGAGGAATTATCTTCCTCCAACTTATAGGAGCTCCCTCCTTGAGGAATGGGATCACCTAAAGCAAGGCACTGCTCCTGTGGCTGAATATATAGCGAAGTTCAAGGAGTTCAAGAGGTGAATTTGAATAGTCGAGGAAGAGGTTGTCACACTCAATAGGTTCAAGAAAGGTTTCAATGCTAACCTACTAGGCGAGATTATCACCCGAGGAGTCACTACCTTAGTAGAAGCATATGACCTTACTAGTAATTGTGAGTTAGCATCCAAATCTATCTTTTGGCAACGTTTTGAACCCCGGAGTGTTCCCACCAACCCTTAACCTTTTGGTAGCAAATCTAGACTTGCCTTACCCCCTAAGGTTAACCCCAATAGCACCCCAATAGAAAAAGAGGACATGGGAAAAGGTGTGGTCAATGAGCCTTTAAGGTTAGGCTCTCACCTCCAATGCTTCAAATGCAATGGGGTTGGACACATCGTAGCTAGATGTCCCTCTAGGACCCTTGTCATTTAAGAGGATGATGAAAAGGTAGAAGATGTTAAGGAGCTGGTGTATGATCCAAATGTTGAAGAAACCCATGATGTTGAGGCAGAATGGGAAGATGATCCTAGCTACCTTGCATGTATTAGAGCCATTTCTCCCCAAGTTGATGACTTCAAGGACTTTGGTGTCCCTAGAGTGAATGTGGTAAGGTGTGCTTTAACAGAGCAGGGAGACACTGATGATTGGCGAAGGCGTGCTATCTTCCAAACTTACACTAAGTGTGGAGACAAAACTTGCAAGGTTATTATAGATAGTGGGAGTTGTATTAATGTGGTGTCCTCTAACGTTGTTTCTCGCCTAGGCTTGAAATTGACCCCTCACCCTAACCCATATAAAGTTTCTTGGGTGGATACTTCCTCCATAGCCATAAAAGAAAGATGTGTTGTCCCACTTTAATTCCTCACCTACAAGGCTGAAATATGGTGTGACGTAATTCCCATGAATGTAGGGCATATTATCTTAGGTAGGCCTTGGCTTTATGATTTGGATGTCACCCTTCATGGGCGATCCAATTCTTGCGCATTTATGTTTGAAGGTAAGAAGATTATGCTCAATCCTTTGAAACCCAAGCCAATTGACATGAGCAAGAAGACAGAAGCACCAAAGGCAAAAGGCCTGAACATCATAAGCCCAAAGGCATTTGAAAGGGTAGTAGTTCAAGAATCCATTGTGTTTGTCTTAGTTGCCAGGGAACTTCATGGGGAGACCCGTGAGGAGCAACCTGAAGAAGTGAAGTCAGTGCTCTAGGAATTTAAGGATGTTTTCCCTAAGAAACTCCCCGATCATTTACCGCCCATGTGTGACATACAACACGCCATAGATTTTGTGCCCAGAGCGACTCTACCTAACTTGCCTCACTATAGGATGAGCCCTGCAGAGCATGCCGAGTTGCAAAGGCAAGTAGAAGAACTACTTAGGAAGGGTTTTGTTCGTGAAAGCATGAGTCCTTGTGTAGTCCCTGCACTCTTAAATCCAAAAAATTATGGAACTTGGAGGATGTGTGTTGATAGTCATGCCATCAACAAGATCACTGTGAAATATCGTTGACATGTTGGATATGATGGCTGGAGCAACGATCTTCTCCAAGATAGACTTGAAAAGCAGCTATCATCAAATTAGGGTTCATCTAGTTATGAGTGGAAAACTACCTTCAAGACAAAGGATGGTTTATATGAGTGGATGGTCATGCCTTTTGGATTGTCCAATGCTCCTAGTACCTTTATGAGAGTGATGACTCAAGTGCTCAAGCCTTTTATGGGGAAATTCTTGGTTGTGTTCTTTGATGACATCCTCATCTATAATAAGTCTAGGGAGCAACACTTAAACCACCTAACTCAAGTTTGTACTACCCTTAGGAAGGAGAGTTTATATGGCAACCTCAAGAAGTGCTCTTTCTTCACCGATAGAGTCATCTTCCTAGGTTTCATAGTATCTTCTGAGGGAGTTTCTACCAACCCCCAAAAGGTTCAAGCGATTGTGGAATGGCCCGAGCCCAAAAATATCCATGAAATTCAAAGCTTTCATAGGCTCGCTTCCTTTTATCACTGATTCATCAAGAGGTTTAGTACCATTATGTCCCCCATCACTGACTGCATGAAACAAGGGGAGTTTGTTTGGACTAAAGTTGCTGCTAAGGCTTTCAATGAGGTAAAGCAAAAGATGACTGAGGCACCTGTCATGCATCTCCTTGATTTTACCAAGCCTTTTGAAGTGGAATGTGATGCCTCAGGTATTGGTATAGGGGGAGTACTTAGTCAAAAGCACCACCCAATTGCTTATTTTAGTGAGAAATTGAATGATGCTAAGAAAAAGTACTTCACATATGACAAAGAGTTTTATGCCATTATTCGAGCTCTTTGGCATTGGCGCCATTACTTGTTGTCTCGAGAATTTGTTATCTACTCTGATCCTGAAGCTTTGCACTATCTTCATTCCTAAAAGAAGTTGAATTTTAGGCACGGTAGTTGGGTTGAATTTCTACAACGCTACTACTTTGTGGTGAAACATAGGGCGGGAGTTGAGAATAAGGCTAATGATGCACTAAGTCGAAGTGTGTCTTTGCTATCCATCATGAGTGTTAAGGTTACTAGGTTTGAACGACTCAAGGATGATTATGAGTCATGCCCAGATTTTGGGGAGCTCTACACTAGCCTAAGTAATGCCCCACGGCCAAATCTGGATGATTATACCCTTTAAGATGGTTACTTGTTCAAGGCCAACAAGTTATGTATCCCTCAGTCTTCAGTGAGAGATTTCCTAGTTTGGGAGATACATGCAGGAGGCCTTGTAGGTCATTTTGGCCGAGACAAAAAAATTGAAGAAATGGAACGTCAATTCTATTGGCTTGGTCTTAAGAGGGGCATTGCCAAGGTAGTTGGCTAGTGTCGTACATGTCAACTAGTCAAACATCGCAAACAAAACACTGGCCTATACACGCCTCTACCTGTGCCAAATCACCCGTGGCAAGATGTGAGTATGGACTTTTTGTTAGGTTTGCCCCGCACCTTTAGGAAGCATAATTCCATTCTAGTAGTTGTTGATCGCTTCTCTAAGATGGTTCATTTCCTACCATGTTCTAAGACCTCTGATGCTTCTAAGATTGCAAAGCTCTACTTTGATGAGATTGTCAAACTTTATGGTCTTCCCAAAACCATAGTATTTGATAGGGATGTTCGCTTCATGAGTTATTTTTGGAAGACCTTGTGGCATTTAGTGGGCACCAAATTGAAATTTTCCACGGCATTTCATCCTCAAACTGATGGTCAAACTGAGGTGGTTAATAGTAGTCTAGGCAACTCCTTCGGTGTCTAGTGGGTGAAGCCAATTGGAATTGGGATTCAATTCTTCCTATAGCCCAACTTGCATATAATGGATATACACCTAGGAAGCCCTTAGATCTTTTGCCCATGTCCCCACATGTTAGGATTTCTGAATCTGCTGAGGCATTTGCATGACATATTCATGATTTGCATAATGAGATTTGCAAAAAAATTCAGGTAAGTAATTCCCAATATAAAATTCATGCTGACACTCATCGATGTCATGCAGAGTTTTAGGTAGGGGATTATGTCATGATTCGGATTCGACCTGAATGGTTTCCCTCTGGGACCGTTAAGAAATTGTAGGCTCGTAGTGCCGGACCATTCAAGGTATTGAAACAAATGGGCCCAAATGCATATGTCATTGACCTTCCTCATGATTATGGTATTAACTTCTCTTTTAATATTGAGGATCTAGTTGCTTATAAAAGCCCCACAGCTATTCCTGATACCCCTTTTAATGAGTCTTTGCCTAATCCTATTGATGCCCCTATTCCCACCCCTTTACCCTTAAATTTTCCCTATGCACATAAAGAATCTATTGATGCTATTTTAGATGAGCAGATTGTTTCTACCAGGGATGGAGGAGTTCATTGTTTCCTAGTTCAGTGGCAAGGGTGACCAAATTCTGATTGCACATGGATTACTCGAGATGAGCTACTGCGGCTGGATCCTGACTTGCTGGAGTACTATCAAAGCTCTTTAAATTTCCACTCGACGGGGTCGATTTCTTCTCACCCGAGGGGAGTTAGTGTGGACACGAGGTACAAGCCCCCAATTACACGCACGTATAAGAGGAAGAGTAAAAAGAAGACGGCCCAACCTGTACCCTTATGGATAGAGTCTATTAGTTATTAGGGTTAAGACTAAGCAAGCCTGAGCATTTAATCATTAGGGTTTCTTTATGCATTTTTATTGTTAGCTATTTAAGTACTTTTTCTAATTATTGTAAGACAGCTTTTGAGAATTATTAAAAAAAACATGTGTTTTTTTTTCACTGGTGCCGACTCCAATTTTGCTTGGTGATAACTCCAAGCAGCCCTTTGGTGCTAACTCCTAGGGTTTATCTTGTGTTCTATTGTTAGTGTGGTTGTCCTAGTGAACAAGAACACCAATGGCAATGACTTTAGTTGACTCAGATCAAACATGGTTCAACTATGGAAAGAGTTTAATCTCACCCAACCCCTCCTAAATTCTTGTTGACTGTTGAGTTTCAAATGGGGTTAGGGGGGGCTTTGAAATCCAACCATGTTCAAATCCTCTCACATGCTATGCACATGACTTTTTAACATTTTTTTTATTCTTAAATTTTAGTAGATGTGATGTGGCATCCAAGCAGTGTAAATGAACTATTTTATTGTTTCCATTTGTCACATCAAATTTTTCCATTCACCACTTAATGGCAAGCACTATTTTGACACAACAAAATTTTAAACAATAAAATAAAACATTTGAAAGGTAAGAGACTATTTTGAAACAAGGGGCAAATGTAGAAGATCAAAGTGATAATTAAACCTATTTTTTTATTTGAAATGTATTGATAAAAATTATTTGTACCTTTTCTTTTGTTTATATGTAGTGAACATTGAATAAATGCTATTTTATTTTAATACATTGATTTAATTATGAATGCTAATATATTTTTTATGCTTTTGTTCCAATGAAGAAATGTTACATTATTCATGCCACAAGCAATCTCTAACATATGCAATGAGTTTAGACGGTGTATAACATTAGCCCACATAAAAACACAACCCTTCCCACACCTAAATCCACACTCTACTTATGTGTGGATTTCAGCAATTTTACGTGGGTCCACCATAGGTACTTGAGCATGTTATACAACTTATACACTAATCAAGAGTTGACACATTAGCTGGATGTAGATTTGGGTGTGGAAATGAGTGTCTCTAACATTATTCTATGCCACCTCAGAGCAAAAAAGAATACCATGTATCCAATGCATATAAACACCCTCTCAAGACCACCTTAATGCGATATTGAAAGGGGATGAATTTTGAGTTCAACCTTGCCAAGGAGTCTATGACTAAAAAGCATTTTCCCTTGCACGCCTCACGTATGCATCAAGAGAATCAGATTCAAGTATCATGTACTCCCTGCTTGGAAGCGCACCCTCTCACTAATATTTGCAGAACTATAAAAAGCATTACTTCAAATGTATTAGAAGGTATGCCTATGGTAGTGTAGTACCATGCATGCAAAGCAAGTTGAGTGAGCGAAACATTGTTTGTATGTAATAAGTAACAACAACTTTAGCTGACAGGATTTTGACATTTGTATTGTACGTATCTCTCCTTCCCCTTCTTTTATAAGAAAGGGGAAGGCTTATATTAAGTCAGATTTGAAAAGCATACTAAAACACTAGATTGACATTTACCCATAGTTTTTCTCTCCATAATATATCGATAGTTTTTATTGTAAAAGGCATTATTGTCCTTGTGTGCGTGCATGTTCTTCTAAAGTTATCAATGATGAATAAGCGGTTAAATGGTTGATTAACCAATTGTATACCTATAAGCACTACAAGAAAGTTTGCTATTTTCAATGGTTGAAAACGTCAAAAAAAGTATTAGAAACCGTCGAAAAAAGTATTTTCGACGGTTTAAGTGACTGTTGAGAACCGCCACTAAAAACTATATCGAAACTTTTTTTTCTACACCCTATGTCACTGTTGAAAAATGTGATTCACCTTTATCAACAATTATTAAATGTCGAAATATTATTGAAAACTGTTGAAATATATGTTGTCTTGAGACAAATTTCAACAATTTGAAACCATTGAAATAAGTATTTAAAAAAATAAATAAATAAAACTAAAGCAATACCCTTTGCTATGAGTGTCTTGCCAGTACTAGGAGGCCCATATAGCAAAATTCCCTTGGGAGGCTTCACTCCAATATTTTCAAAAAGCTGTGGATGCCTTAAAGACAATTCCACCAACTCACGAATTTGATTTATGTTTAAGAAATCAACATAAATCAGTGAAAAATGGAAGACAATGGCTGTGTAACATCAAAGTACTTAACCCAACTTATTTATCCACCATAAGGCAAAAGAATTAGTATTAGCTCCCTGTACATTCTAATCATTACATATAGCAGTAATTTCATTCATATGACATCATAGTGAACCAAAGAATATTTAGAAAAGTAAAAAGGAAGTCACATGTTTACTTTGCACAAACCAAGAATTTTGGAAATCATCATCATGACAGACTGGTGATAGCTCAGACTGTATCTACAAGAAGATGTATCCAGCCAAAATAGAATGAAAGTTCATACTTTCTCTACAAAACAAACTGATTTTTCTCTTCTATACGCTTGCAACAACAACCTGCAATGGAAAATTAACAAAAGATTCAATAATTAACTGTGAATTATTTCCATAACTTGTAGAAGAGTCTCCCTCTCAGAGACTAACTTGATTATGAGTGATGGTAGGAACTGGATTTGGTCTTGAAATTGAGAGATTAGTAACATGCATATACCTTGAGTTTACATGCAACTTATTTGTTGCACTTTGCAGGGAGGAAATCCAAAGGATTAAGGCTAGTAATCCTGACAATGATAAGTATTTCCACCTTAATGTAGGTTCAGTACCTTAATGTCTTAAGCATAAATAAATAAATAAAATTAAAAAAATAAAAACACCCAATGCGCCTTAGAGAACAAAACATTCAAAATTTTCAGTCATGGAAGCCATTGAACAAAAACCCCAAATTGCATTAGAGGGTGAAAACCTTAAGTTTAATAGAAACACATGCAATTGCAATTACTTGGTAGGCCATGTTGTCCATTTATTAAAATGGGATGCATATTTAGCATAGGTGTTCCAATTAATGGAAAGAATTTATTATAGATGGCACTTTTTATTTCATCATTAGCTGTCTAATTTTAAGAAAAACACTGCAATAGGGAATAATAGGCTGGTTCCTAGAAGCTAATATGTTCACTGTGAAGATTTAATCCATGGCCATGGACCATAGAGGATGAAGTCTTTCAACCCCAGAACTAATAAAGGAACATCGTGCGGTGTCCGCACGATGACACATCTGTGGAGATTATCTTTATCATTTATGTTATCTTTATTTGGGTTTATCTTTAGTATTGGATCAGTATTTGAGATTGTTAGGATTATCGTACTAGTATTTGAGATTGTTTAGGATTTGTTTAGAAGAGTTTATCTTTATCATTATGATTCCTAGAAGCTGTATATAAAGCTTCAGACGGTTCCTTTTGTATTTTACAGATTATTATTATTATTGAGATTATTTTCATTGAATTGTTTGGTGGTGAATCCAAACACCTTAGGTGGGAAGCCTAAGGTTTTACGGTAGGACTAATCTAGGTGGGAAGCCTAGGTTGTCCTGCATCAACTTGGTATCAGAGCCCAAACCCGATCTCTCCTTTCAGCAACCAAAATCACGACTGACATCCCACACCCACACTCACCATCAACAAACAAATCAACCTCCAGACATGCCATTACTCAAATACTTACCCCACGAGATTTGCAAACCAAAGCAACCTAAGTCCCTGCCTCACGAGATCTGCAAACCAGCCCCGGCAATCCGTATATACCCTGCAGCCCCACATGAGTTTTTCATTCCCAAGCCAACAGAGAAGCCAGCAACGCCTCCCAAACCATTGACCACCATCCGTGCCCGCCTCTGAACACAGAACCAAAAAAAAAAATCAGATTCACAACTTCAATCCACCAGATCAGAGACAGAGTTGAAAGCCCACCATCCAAAACCGCCGATCCCACCAACGGAAGGATGCCATCACACAACCCGCCGCCGAAATCATCACCCTGCAGCCGCCGTCGACACGCCGCCACCATATCTCCCACGATCTGAATCACCAGCTCCGATCTCCACCAGCGCGCACCACTGACAGTGAACGCCGATGTGTCACGCTGCCTCTTCGTCGATGACTGTTGCGAGCGTCGTTTCCTTCTCTTTTTAGTTTTCCTCTGTTTCTCATTTCTTTAAGCTTCCGTTTGTAAGGTTTCAGTTTAACGTGCTACTGTTTGGGCACTAATAGGTTTTAGTTTTATATTTTGGTCTTTCTTTATTGTATTATTATATTTAAAAAAAATTAAAAAAAAAAAAAGTCAGATCAAGCAGAACCTCCAGGAAGGTCCAGTGCACTCCACGTGAAGACCAACAAGTGAGGCCCAATTTCCCCTTAGCGTGACCCACTGTCAGTGAGGCCCAGATTGTTTAAGTTAGCCCAATCAAGGCGTGGACTTTCCAAACTTAATGGATTGAAATGCACTTTCAGATTTAATATCAATATGTCTATTATGTGCCTCAAACTTTACCTTCAATAACATGCTACTGCCTTTGTCCTTTGTTCTGCTTAAATTGTCACATGAATTTGTTATTTTAGCTGCTGGTTTATTTTCTTTTAGTATTTTATTTTAGCCAAAAAAAAAATCCAAAAAAAAAAAATCCTTTAAAGTAATTACTTCTCAGTATTAATGGTTGAACTAGCCTAATCACATTGTCATAATTAGGTCATTTTAATTTAATTCTTGTTGAAGCTAGTACTGCTTGAATGCAACAACCTGTGGAATTCATGACTTCTCTTCTCATATAATTTAACTTGAGTATTTTCCTTGCTATCCACTTGCTAGAATTAGTTTGTTGATCTCTTTGCATGCATTTGCGTAGTGGTCGTCTAGTAACTAGTTCTGAAGAACAGTCTAATTCCAAATCAAAGTCTAGTTCTGAACCCCAGTCTAGTCCTCAATCCCGCCTAAACATGGATCCTCCTCCCCAAGATGAATTAAGACAAGCCATCGCAGAGCTTACTGCCCGTCTAGGCCACTTAGAGGCTAGGTATGACGAGGAAAATGCACATAATGGAAGAAATAATAATAGGCATGGCCCTCACCCTAGGCAAGACCATAGAGACAATGAAGACAACTCCGCTAAGCATATCAAAGTAGAGGCCCCTACCTTCGATGGTGTTAGGAACCCTCAGGTCTACAATGATTGGGTGCGAGAGATGGATCATTTTTTTGAGTGGTATGAACTGTCTGAGGATAGAAAGGTTAGGTTTGCCAAAATGAAACTTGTAGGAAGAGCAAAACTCCATTGGGATAGTGTTGTCAACCACCTCCGTAAGACCCGCCAACCACCCATAACTCTTTGGGAAGAAATGAAGGCCAAGCTCAATGAAAAGTACTTCCCAGTCTCTCATCAAGGCAATTTGTTGGATCAATGGCATGATTTGAGACAAGACAATAGGTCTGCTACTGAGTATGTAGAACAATTTGAAGAGTACAGGATACGTAGCAATGCAACTGAGGATGAGCCAATTACCTTGAGCAGATTTAGGAAAGGCCTCAATTATGATCTTCAAAGAGAATTGGTGGCTCGACAAATCTCAACTCTTGATGATGCTTATACCTTAGTGCAAGATTTAGAGCTGATCCCTAGGCCCCAAGGTGGAAGGAGATTTGACAATCGCATGTTGCCTCGCAACAATTTTGATGGTCCCCAAGGTAGATACCTCCAAGGTACCCAAAATAGGCCTTATCTCAACAACAGACCCTTACACATAGAAGAAAATCCTCAGGGTAGATACCAACAAGGTCCTCAAACTAGACCCAATCCCAACAATAGGCCCTTACGCCCAGAAGACAAAGGGAAGAGTGTGGTTAGAGAGACATTTAGGCCAAATTCTAGAATCCAGTGCTTTAAGTGTCAAGGCTTTGGTCATATGGCTGCCCAATGTCCTAATAAGACTTTGTTGATTGAAGAATTGGATGGAGAGGAAGAGGTAGAAGAAGTAGTCTATGAGCCTAACATTGAAGACATTGTAGAAATAGGAGAGGATGATCCCACCCAATTAGCTTGCATTAGAGCCCTACCATCTTTTGATAACCTCAACAAAGGTAGTCTTGATACTCCTGTAATGAGTGTTGTTAGGTGTGCTCTAGCACAGTCCCGAGAAAGTGATGATTGGAAAAGAAATACTATCTTCCAAACCTTTGTCAAGTGTGGAACCACAAATTGCAAGGTTATCATTGACAGTGGAAGTTGCATTAATGCAGTTTCTTCTAAACTTGTCTCCCTCCTAGGTTTGAAGTTAGTTGCCCATCCTAAGCCCTATAAGGTTTCTTGGGTAGATGATTCATCTATCACCATCAAGGATAGGTGTCTTGTTCCTATTCATATCCTCTCATACAAGGCTTAGATTTCATGTGATGTGATTCCAATGGATGTAGGACACATAATTTTGGGACGACCATGGCTCTATGATTTAGATGTCACTCTTTATGGTCGCTCAAACTCTTGTTCCTTCATGCACAATGGACAAAGGATTAAGCTTAACCCAGTCAAAACTAAGTTTGTTAGTGCAAGAAAGGCTAGAGAAGAGCCCAAAAAGCAAAGTATGAACCTCATTAGTCCAAAAGAACTTGAAAGAGCTGTCAATCAAGACTCCATCATCTTTGCTTTGGTTGTTAAGGAAATTGCACTAAACAACTTTGAAGAACCAAGAAAAGAAGTACGGTCAGTGCTTCAAGAGTTCCAAGATGTTTTCCCTAAGGAGCTTCCAAATCAATTGCCTCCTATGCGTGATATTCAACACGCCATAGATCTTGTCCCAGGAGCAGCACTCCCAAATTTGCCCCACTATAGAATGAGCCCTCTTCAACATGATGAGATGGTTAGACAAGTGGATGAGCTCTTGCACAAAGGATTTGTGCGTGAAAGCTTAAGCCCATGTGCAGTCCCTGCACTCTTGACCCCAAAGAAAGATGGATCCTGGAGAATGTGCGTGGATAGTCGTGCAATCAATAAGATAACTGTGAAGTATCGTTTTCCTATCCCTAGGTTAGATGATATGTTTGATATGATGTCAGGAGCCACAATCTTTTCGAAGATTGATTTGAAAAGTGGATACCACCAGATTAGGATTCGCCCAGGTGATGAATGGAAGACTGCTTTTAAGACAAAGGATGGTCTATATGAGTGGCTTGTGATGCCTTTTGGGTTATCAAATGCTCCTAGTACTTTTATGAGAATGATGACACAAGTACTAAGGCCTTTCATGGGCAAATTTGTGGTAGTGTACTTTGATGACATCCTCATTTATAGTAACTCAAAAGAGCAACATTTGGACCATCTTAAACAAGTTTGTTCCACTTTGAGGAGAGAAAACTTGTATGCCAACCTAAAGAAATGCTCTTTCTTCACAGATAGTGTCATTTTCTTAGGTTTTGTGGTTTCATCTAAAGGAGTTTCTGCTGACCCACAAAAGGTCAAAGCCATAGTGGATTGGCCCGAACCCAAGAACATTCATGAGGTTCGCAGTTTTCATGGGCTTGCAACTTTCTATCGCCGCTTCATACGTGGATTTAGTACAATCATGACACCAATCACTGATTGTATGAAGCAAGGCGAATTCCAATGGTCCAATGCTGCTGGTAAAGCATTTCAAGAAATCAAGAAGAAGATGATAGAAGCACCGGTGATGCGCCTACCAGACTTTGATAAGGTCTTTAAAGTGGAATGTGATGCGTCTGGTGTAGGCATAGGAGGAGTTCTTAGCCAAGATTGTCACCCTATAGCTTACTTTAGTGAGAAATTAAATGAGGCTAAGAAGAAGTATTCAACATATGACAAAGAACTCTATGCTGTGGTACAAGCTTTAAGATATTGGAGCCATTATTTGACACCCCATGAGTTTGTCATTTATTCGGATCATGATGCTCTCCGCCACATCAATTCCCAAAAGAAATTAAATGCTCGGCATGTCCCTTGGGTTGAGTTTTTGCAAAGATTCTCTTTTGTTTTGAGACATAAATCTGGTGTTGAGAATAAGGTAGCTGATGCTTTGAGTCGCCGAGTCACCTTACTTTCTGTGATGAGCACAAAAGTCATAGGGTTTGAGAAGTTGCAAGAAGAGTATGAATCTTGCCCAGATTTTGGAGAAGTGTACACTACACTTAAGACTGAGCATCTTCAGGTTGTTGATGATTTTATCCTCCGAGATGGCTACTTGTTTAAAGCCAATAAGCTTTGTATCCCCCGCACATCAGTTAGAGACTTTTTGGTTTGGGAAGTACACGCGGGAGGACTTTCAAGACATTTTGGACGTGATAAGACAATTGAAGAGGTAGAGAGGCAGTTCTATTGGCCAAGCCTTAAGAGGGATGTTGCCAAAATAATTGCTCAATGTCGTCAATGTCAACTGGCTAAGCATTGCAAGCAAAATACTGGCCTTTACACTCCTTTACCAGTTCCATACCGTCCTTGGGAGGATATCAGCATGGATTTTATACTAGGTCTTCCCCGTACCCTTAGGAAGTTTGATTCCATCCTTGTGGTGGTAGACCGATTCTCTAAGATGGCTCACTTTCTTCCATGCTCTAAGACGTCTGATGCATCCAAGGTAGCCAAGATTTTCTTTGATGAGATTGTTAAGTTGTATGGGTTGCCTAAATCAATTGTGTCAGATAGGGATGTTAAATTCATGAGCTATTTTTGGAAGACCCTTTGGCACATGATGGGAACAAAGTTGAAATTCTCCACAGCATACCATCCTCAAACTGATGGTCAAACTAAGGTTGTCAATAGGAGTCTAGGAAATCTTTTAAGGTGTTTCATAGGTGAGAATGGTAAGACTTGGGAATCTATACTCCCTATAGCCCAATTTGCTTACAATAACTCAATCAATAGGTCCATAGGTATGAGCCCATTTGAAGTTGTTCATGGTTATACACCTAGGAGACCTTTAGACCTTCTCCCAATGTCCTCACATGATAGGGTTTCTGTGTCTGCAGTAGAGTTTGCTAGTCACATGCATGAGCTGCATAAAGAGATCAACAAACGAATTCATGCTAGTAATCTTAAGTATAAGACTCAGGCTGATTTACATCGACGTCAGTTAGACTTTGATGTAGGAGATTATGTTATGATTCGTATCAGGCCTGAACAGTATCCTTCAGGAACCGTAAAGAAATTGCAGGCCCGCAGTGCTGGCCCATTCAAGGTATTAAAGAAACTTGGACCTAATGCTTATGTGATTGATATACCTTCAGATTATGGTATTAGTTCTACTTTTAATATTGCTGATTTACTTGCTTTTAAAGGTCCAGCAGTTATTCCCTATGACCCTTTTGATGATCCTCTCTCTTCTTCTTTGGCTAACCCTATCCCTAGCCCTACACCATCTTGTTTCCAAAAGGCACATAAAGATATTATTGATGTTATTTTGGATGAGCAGTCTCTTTTCACTAGGGATGGAACAGTTCAGCGCTTCTTGGTTCGTTGGCGAGGACGGCCTGATTCTGACTGTACATGGATCACCAGAGAGGAGTTGCAGCAGCTTGATCCTGCTCTTTTGGAGGCTTACTTGGATACACTTGCTACCACCTCATCTCTACCTCCTATCACTCGCACATATGAGCGTCGACGGAGGCGCCATGCTGATCCAGTGAGCTTGTGGCTTGATGGAGTTTGTTCTGATGTCACTTGATCCTTATGAGCTTTACTCGACGAGGTCGAGTTTCTCCCACCCCAGGGGAGTTGGTGCGGACACCACACGATGACACATCTGTGGAGATTATCTTTATCATTTATGTTATCTTTATTTGGGTTTATCTTTAGTATTGGATCAGTATTTGAGATTGTTAGGATTATCGTACTAGTATTTGAGATTGTTTAGGATTTGTTTAGAAGAGTTTATCTTTATCATTATGATTCCTAGAAGCTGTATATAAAGCTTCAGACGGTTCCTTTTGTATTTTACAGATTATTATTATTATTGAGATTATTTTCATTGAATTGTTTGGTGGTGAATCCAAACACCTTAGGTGGGAAGCCTAAGGTTTTACGGTAGGACTAATCTAGGTGGGAAGCCTAGGTTGTCCTGCATCAGAATGGTAATCCCACTGACTGATGACTTAGCTTCATTTGGCAAAATAGGGTATTTCAAAACAAGTTTCTTGACAATTAAATCATCAATCTAGGCAAAGTGACTAGTGACAGATAGATTGATTTCACTAAAAATTTAAAAACTTCCAAACATATAAGAATTATGGGAGTCAATGAAATTCATGAAACTTTCAAATGCAAGAGAAGGCCACAGATTCTAAGCCTTTTTTTCTTGATAAATTACACACCTACCTGATGGGTCTTGAATCGACGACCTCAACCCCACCTTGCTCTTACAAGGGGAGGAGGTGCTATTTGAGCAACAAATTCTAAGCCACATAATCATGAAACCAAATACCTTTTAAGTCATCAGGACTTATTTGACACAAAAAGAAAAAGTGAAAGGATTTTGAAAGAAATATTCCCTTTTGTTACATTGATTTCAGATAGAAAGGAAATGGCTAGGTATCTTTAAACAGTCAAATAACAATTCTCTTATATATTCATACCTTGTTACAGTTCAGCATCATTGACTTTCCATTGCCTTCATAGCATATAGTTCACCTATACCTTGCAATTCCACCAAATGAACACTGCAACAAAAACCACAGTAATTTAATCATAAAGAAGAGCAAAGAATCCAATTTTTACTTTAATGCTTTTGATGTTAGGCAAGACCTTTGTGTGACCTGGAGAAAGATAGCAATTTTAAAGCACAAGTGAATCACTGAGTGTAAAACAAGAGAGTAATATTCTACCACTAATAGGGGAAAATATTAAAAAGTAGGTCCAAGCAGCTAAATTTTCAAACAGCAAAACTATAAATGGCCATCTATAACAGTTCAACACCATGCAAAAAAACATCCCAGCTGCAAGTAATAAATAAAAGAGAAAACAGATAGAAAATAAAGTTGATCCTTTAGATGATGATATTGCAGAAACTGACACTATAAGCACGGATCATTCAAAAGCTTATAAAGGGTCTTGCAAAATGGCTGCAATAGATCCCTTTTTCATTCCTTCCCTCTCTAAAAGTGCCATGATAGCAACCTAAAGATGTAAAGTAAGGAACAATTAAAAAATAATTGTTCACAAAATGCAGACTGAAAAAATAATTATTAAAAAAAAGATCTACTGTTCTGGCATTTTATTTCTTTCTTTCTTTTTCTTCTTTGGGAGAGGATAATAGTATGTTAAAACCATAGAGATGACTTTCAGCTTTCAGCTCATTAGAATCGGAACTAAAGGTCCAAACTCAAATAAAAATCTGATAACTAAAATCTGCAAATGCTATAATGTTAGCTCGGCATCTGAAAATGTTTCAACTCAAAACAAGCAAACTGACTAAAAATATATAGTAAATGCAATGAACCAGAAGGATAAAGATATGTGACATTAAGATGAAATGACAAATTGCCATATTGACAAAAATAACAGAAAATCCACTATAGTCATTCAAGACTAAATATAAGCCGAGCTTCATCTTCAATATCAGTGATCTTAAAACAGCCATGTGACATGTGAGGAAATTTGAAAGGATATTATGAGAAAAGCTCCTAGAGTAAGTAAAACAGGCTAGTGAAAGATAAGAGGTAATAAATTATCATATTTCAGTTTTATAGACTTAGCTACAGTAATTCCTATTTTTAAAGGAAAGGGCCAGAATTGCCAAGAAGGTACTGGATAAAGAATTCTGGAAGTTCATGTATTCTGGTTTTAATGGAAACAGACTTAAATTTTGCGTACCATTCCTGAATCTGGCATCGGTTCTCTTCTTCTTCCTTCATATTGAATTGAACATATGGTTGTTTCTCTACAAATGGAGGCTATCTAATCAATTTTGCTATTTGTAACATGAAAATCAAACAAATGATAAATAACTAAGTATCGCCTAGCTAATAAACTATTATGAATCTATGTAACTAATAATGAAGTTCCCCCCATATGGGTCATATTTAATCAACTGGAGTAACAAAATTCAAGTCTCAAGAAATTTTAAGTCATTCAATAAAAGAAAGCAACCTCTATTTTAGAACAAATCCCGGATAACCACAGAGTGAATGGTTGACATTAATACACACTCTTCAGAGATTGAGTGGAACTTCTAGCAAAACTAAAGCACCAAAAGTTGCAAACCTGCAAGATCTGGAAGTAGTAAATATTAAAGAAAAAAAAAAAAGAACATTTTCAGTAGAAATTGGGTGAGTTCTGAACCTAGAAAGTAATGCCACAGAGAATTGTTTTGAGTGATTTTCCCATGAAAACATAAACACACATTTTGGATAATTTATATATGTATAAAAAAGCTTCCATATACATGTGAAATTTCTCAACAATATCTCTACCAACTCTAATCAATAGTTACAAATGCACCATATACATGACACACAAAACAATTAATCTTAATTTTCTTATTAGCACTGATTTATATCAAAACAGAACCTACTCAGGACTTTCATCAAACAGGTGGTAATCAAATTTGCTACAGGAGATAAACAAACTCCATTGCACATACTACACTTTCACAATACGCATTTTTTTTCCAGAGAAACCTATTACTATAAGCCTCAAAGCTATAAACCCTTTACCACAACTTACATTAATTGTTGGAAAATTTACATAAAACACTCATGAAAAACGCATCAAACTCTGAATTCCAAAAGACCATTGAAAAACAAACCTAAATTATACAGTAAGAGTAATTATATTTGTAGGGGCCGGTTAATCAATAAATTACTAAAATCGTGTTAACTGGGCCTGTGGCCCATCTGAGGACGTAAAACTGTCCGAGGAGGCCCATATCAGGTTATAAGGGTAACCAAACGAAATGAAGAATAGATATCACGTGAGATGAGTTCAGTATTCGTCCAAGGACAAAATTCTTCTCGGCAGTATGAGTCCGAGGACGACCTGAACGCCATATTGTTATAAAAATACTTCAGAGCTACATTACCACTAAAGGTGGGACATGGGACCAAGGGTAAGAAAGAAAAGGTAAACAAATATCTTTAGCAACAACTGCCTCCGCATTAATTTCCTCTCAACCAACTCTCTGGCCGCATTAATGTGGAGGTGATGCCTGAACAGTGATGAGGCAGTCTTACAGCTACTGGTTGGAGGTTCCAAAAGGTGTTGGATGGAACAGGAAGGGATCCCCCGAACCCAACCTACACGTGTGTGGTGAAGATGACACCAAGAGGGCAATATATAACATGGAAGAATGCATTGAAAAGGGGGACCGAAACTTCTAAACCAGTAACGCTAAGAGGAAAACCTCACGAAATAAAGAACTCAACTTGTTTCAAAGAGAATGAGATTGTTATATTGTTGTTAATCCATCTATAAACGTAAAGGGTAATCGTTTTTCTTTCGGAGTTAATCTAGTTCTTTGATATCCACGCTCTACAAATTTATTGTTTGGGTCTTAACTTTCGAACCCAATACGAATTTGGGATCGTTACAAATTGAGTCCTTACAATTGGCGCCGTTTGTAGGGAGAGCTTGATCTAACTTAAAAGAAATCTAGTGCAACGTTCATGATGGAGGAAGCAAGTCCACATCACTACGTAGCAGGACCACATCAGGTAGATGCCAACCCACACCAAGCAAAGTCAAGGGGCTCCCAGCATGGTGATCCGCACCGGAGTCCCGAACGGAGAGAGGGCCGTGAGGGGAATGTGCGCACAACTCATACCACCAAAAGTCGCTCTCGTGGGAAGAGTCATGTTTCCCATGCAAAAAATGACAGGAGCCTACAACGTGAGATTGACGAGTTGAAAAGAGAGTTGCGTCACGCCCGGCGAGAACGTTCCCCACCTTGCTCCGAACCATCATCCAAGGAGATGGATGGAGCTAGTTATAGGCGGAGATCCAGAACTCCACCTAGTGATACTTTCTCCTATGAAGAGGAGCACGGCCATCGACATAGGTACAAAAGCCCGCCTAGAAGGGGCTTGGGGAACAACGCTATGAACAAAGCGTTAAGCCAAGTCTCCAAATCACCCTTCACAAGGAATATAGAAGATGTGATCCTTCCTCGGCGATTCCACCAGCCTACATTCACCCTATATGATGGCCAGTCAGACCCAGTAGAACATGTTAGCCATTTTAGCCAAAAGATGGCTATCTACTCCAGGGATGAGGCTTTGATGTGCAAGGTCTTTCCATCAAGTTTAGGTCCGGTGGCGATGAGATGGTTCAACGGTTTAAGGGCCAACTCTATTGAGTCCTTCAAAAAGCTTACCCGGGCTTTTGGCGCTCGCTTTATCACTTGTAGTAGGGTTCCTCGGCCTTTGGGATCCTTGCTGTCAATGTCCATGCAAGAAGGCGAAACTCTCAAAACATATTCAGATAGATACTGGGAAATGTTTAATGAAATAGAGGGAGAGCATGATGATATGGCCATCAGTACTTTCAAGGCTGGCCTTTCAACCGAGCATGATTGAAGGAAATCTCTAACTAGTAAACCTGTTACCAGTGTACACCAGTTGATGGATAGGATTGATAAGTACAGAAGAGTAGAAGAGGACCAACTTCAGGGAAAAGGAAAAGCTAAGGTAATCCCTCAAGAAATGAGAGATTTCAGGTCGGACCGTTACAATAGTAACTGACCTCGGAAAGACTTCGCTGGGCAATCAGGTTCTGCTAACACCTAGGTGGTTAATGTAGTGTTTTGAGAGCCGGTGCAGCAGGTATTAGAGAAGATAAAGAATGAGCCCTTTTTTAAGTGGCCAAACAAGATGGCCAGAGAGCCTAAGAGACACAACCCGAACCTTTATTGCCACTATCATCAAGATCATGGGCACACGACAGAGAATTGCAGGAACTTATGAGACCATTTGGAGCAGCTGGTCCGAGAGGGGAAATTGAAGCAACTATTGCATCATTCCAGTGGTAGGGTAAGCCAGGCAGGCTTAGAAATGCGTGGGGACGCTTCTTCAAGACTCCCCCTTGGTACGATAAACGTTATTTTTGCTGCCCCAGGGAGGACTGGATCTTGTCCTTCCAGGGTACTGTCGGTGTTTCAACCTCCGACCAAGAATCATTGCCAAGCATTGAAGAGAGCCAGGGTGGACGTCCCCCTGATTTTGGGCTTTTCGGATGAGGACAAGGCTGGAACCATATAGCCCCATGATGATGCTCTGGTGGTCACGCTGAGAATTGGTGGGTACGATGTCAAAAGGGTGATGATTGATCAGGGTAGTGCTGTTGATATAATGTACCCAGATTTGTATAAGGGGCTAGGTCTGAAGCCAGAGGAATTAGCAACCTACAGTTCCCCTCTGGTGAGTTTTGAGGGAAGGATGGTCGCTCCAAAAGGATAGATTAGACTACCTATGCAAACTGGTATGGATGTGGTGGAGGTGGACTTCATCATTGTAGACGTTTTCTCTCTGTACACGGCTATTATGGGCAGACCTTGGCTTCATACCCTGGGAGTAGTCTCATCTACTCTACATTAGAAAGTGAAGTACCCATTTGGAGGCCAAGTATTGGAGATAGTAGGAAGACAGGTTGCAACTCGGCAATGCCTGATAGCGGCTATACAACATCGGCCCGAGGCAGAGACCTCGACTACCGCCAATAATGGATTATAGCAATTAAAACCCCCAGCATTACCCTAAGATGGACCAGCCGACGAGGTAAAGTGTGAAGATTTGGAAAAGGTAATTGTTGCCGATGATCCGGAAAGATTCTTCCAGGTCGGGGCTAAACTACCTTTGCAAGAGAAGGAGGGATTGTTGGAATTCCTCAGAGCAAATGTAGATGTGTTCGCATGGAGCCCATATGAAGCCCCAGGTGTAGATCCGAATTTCATTTGTCATCGACTCAACGTGAATCCTTCCGTTATTCCCAAAAGACAGCCACCTCGGCGACCATCAAAAGAGCACGCCAAAGCTATCAGAAGTGAGGTGGCCAAGCTCAAGCAAGCTGGGGCCATCAAAGAAGTTTTTTATCCTCAATGGTTGGCCAATACGGTGGCAATAAAGAAGAAGACAAGAAAGTGGCAAGTGTGCGTGGACTTCACGGACCTCAATAAGGCTTATCCAAAGGATCCATTTCCCATGCCGAAGATAGACCAGTTGGTGGATGCAATCATTGGTCATCCTAGGATGAGTTTCTTGGATGCCTTCCAAGGATATCACCAAATACCACTAGCATTGGACGATCAAGAAAAGACTACTTTTGTCACCCCTATTGGAAACTATCACTACAAAGTGATGCCCTTTGGTTTGAAAAATGCCGAATCTACCTACCAACGGATGATGACTAAAATGTTCGAACCACAACTGGGTAGAAGCATTGAAGTCTATATCGATGACATGGTAGTGAAGAGTAAAGTGGTGTCTGAGCATGTGGAAGATCTTATGAACATCTTCGAAATACTGAGAAAGCATAAGCTACGTCTGAATGCTTCAAAGTGTTCCTTTGGTGTAGGCTCCGGAAGGTTCTTGGGATACATGATGACTTATAAAGGAATTGAAGTGAACCCAAATCAGATTAAGGCCATCGACGATTTACAAGCACCTCGGAATCCAAAAGAGGTGCAGAAACTGACTGGAATGACTGCTGCTTTGAACCGATTTATCTCCAGATCAGCCGAGAGGTGTCGTCCCTTTTTCCTTCTACTGCACAAGTGGAAAGGATTTGAATGGACCGAGGAGTGTGCTGTGGCGTTTCGGCAGTTGAAGGAGTACCTGTCCAGGCCGCCTATCATGTCTAGTCCTGAGGTAGATAAGGTGTTGTTTGCTTATCTGGCAGTTGCCCCTCATATAGTTAGTTGTCTTAATACGAGAGGACAGCAGCGTACAAAGACCAATTTATTACGTAAGCAAGTCCCTTCATGAAGCTGAGGTGAGATACTTGTCATTGGAAAATGCCATCTTGGCGGTGGTCCATGCAACACGCAAACTTCCACATTACTTGCAGGCTCATACTGTGGTTGTCTTGACTTAGTTACCTCTCAAGTCCATACTTAGAAGTGCAGACTACACTGGGAGAATTGCTAAGTGAGGCACAATCCTAGGTGCTTTCGACATCAAGTATATGCCTCGCACCTCTATGAAAGGCCAAGTCCTTGCCGATCTGGTAGCTGAGTTCCCCGAATGCCCAGAAGAAGCTAACGTGAAGCAAAATGACATGGATGAAAAATCGGTTGGTCTGATCTCCACACAAGGCGATCCCTCCTGGAAAGCATATGTGGACGGAGCAGCAAACCAACGGGGGGCAGGATTGGGGCTAGTTTTAATATCCCCTGAAGATATCATCATTGAGAAGTACCTGAGGTTGGGATTCTCTACTACTAACAATGAAGCAGAATACGAAACTTTATTGATGGGAATGAGTATGGTCCAGAAAATGGGTAGAAAGGTAGCAAAATTATTCTCGGATTCAAGATGGTAGTCGGCCAGGTGAAGGGAGAACTGGAAGCCCGAGATCCAATAATGCAGGGGTATTTGAGTCAAGTTAGGCATATGCAAACGAAATTTGAGTCTTTCGACTTGTCGCATATCCCCCGAGGTGAAAATACTCATGCCAACTCCCTGGCAACACTTGCCACCTCTTTAACACGGAGTTTTCCTCAGGTGATCATCGTCAAAGATTTGCATACCCCCACCTCACCAGAAAATGACGTTTGCCAGGTTCATCAAGTCAATCTAGCGCCAAGTTGGATGGATCCCATATTGAAATTCCTCGGAAGTGACATCTTGCCCGAAGAGAAAGTAGAAGCTGAGAAAATACGGAGGAAAGCTCCTCGGTTTTGGTTATCCGAGGACAAAAAGTTATACAAACGGTCCTTCTCTAGGCCGTACCTACTTTGTGTACATCCCGAGATGTCAAAGTCACTCCTAGAAGAGTTGCATGAAGGTATTTGTGGAAGTCATACAAGGGGAAGGTCCCTATCACACCGGGTCATTACTCAAAGATATTGGTGGCCAAATATGCAAAAGGAAGTGCAGGAGTATGTTAGAAAATGTGACCAGTGTCAAAAATTCGCTCCAAACATCCACCAACTTGGAGGAATTCTTAACCCTCTGTCCAGCTCTTGGCCTTTTGCTCAATGGGGGCTAGATATTGTTGGCCCTTTTCCTAAAGCCTTAGGAAATAAAAAGTATCTGCTGGTCGGCACGGATTATTTCACTAAATGGGTTGAAGTTGAACCTTTGGCTAACATCAGAGACGTAGATGTTAAGAGGTTTATTTGGAAGAATATTGTCACGCGATTTGGAACTCCGCGCACTCTTGTCTCGAATAACGGCCTTCAATTTGATAGTAAGGCCTTTAGGCAATACTGTTCAAACTTAGGTATAAAGAATAGATATTCCACTCCGGCCTATCCTCAAGGGAATGGGCAAGCTGAAGCTGTTAATAAAGTAATAGTCAGTGGACTTAAGAAGAGGCTGGATGATGCAAAAGGAAAATGAGTGGAGGAGTTGCCACATGTTCTTTAGACCTATCGAACAACGCCTCGACGATCAACAGGCGAGACTCCTATTTCCATGACCTATGGAGCTGAGGTCGTCATCCTTCTGGAAACTGGATTCCCAACGTTAAGGACTAGTACGTTTTCCTCGGACAGTAACGATGGGATGTTGGAAAAACGTTTAGACTTGATCGAAGAGCAAAGGGAGAATGCAATGGTCCAATTGGCTTATTACCAGCATAAACTCAAGCAAGGCTATGATATTAATGTGAAGCTGAGACCGTTAGCCGTAGGAGATCTAGGTGCTGAGGAAAGTTCTGGGAACCACCAAGAATCCAGCTTGGGGAAAATTGGGGCCTAATTGGGAAGGGCCTTATCAGATTACTTCAATAGCAGGAATAGGAGCCTATTATCTGAAAGACCTAGATGAAAAAGCTATACTTCACCCTTGGAATGTAAATAATCTCAAGAGGTATTATTATTAATAAAAGTGGTCTAGTTGGGTTTTTCCTTTAATTTATGCTAATCATGCATTTTGTGTTTCCACACCCTATGACATCTATTGAAGCATTAAACAGAAACTAAGTTATGTCAAGTCTTCAGACCACAAACTTAGTGAAAATTAATGCCCTATGACATCTATTGAAGCATTAAACAGAAACTAAGTTATGTCAGGTCCTCGAACCACAAACTTAGTGGAAATTGATGCCCTATGACATCTATTGAAGTATTAAACAGAAACTAAGTTATGTCAGGTTCTCGAACCACAAACTTAGTAGAAATTAATGCCTTATGACATCTATTGAAATATTAAACAGAAACTAAGTTATGTCAGGTCCTTAGACCACAAACTTAATGGAAATTAATACCCTATTGCGTCTTGTGAAGTATTAAATAGAAACTAAGTTATGTCAAGTTTTCGGACCACAAATTTAGTGAAAATTAACACCCTGTTAAGGCTGTGTTTGGTTCGCGTAAAATCATTTCCGAAAAATATTCTATTTTCCGGAAATGCTATTTTCCGGAAAGGAAAGCGTTTTCATGTGTTTGGCTGTCACCAAATTCATTTTACGGAAAATTAATTTTGGTGTTTGGTTCATTTCACCATTTTACCAGAAAATGCATCAAATCCGGCAAAACGCTCGTCCGACGAGCGTCCGACGAGCGGCGCTCGTTGATCGACGAGCGCGCTCGTCGGACGAACGCACTCGTCTCTCGTCGATCGCTCGGACGAACGCGCTCGTCTCTCGTCGATCGACGAGCGCGCTCGTCGATCGCGGCGCTCGATCGACGATCGCAATCGTACACCGCGCCTCTCGTCTGCGCGGTGCGATCGTCGGACGAGCGGCGCGATCGTCGATCACGCTGCTTGTCGGCGCAATCGTCCCTCTCTCTCTCTGATCTGGGCTCTCTCTTCTCTCTCTCTCTCTCTCTCTCTCTCTCTCTCTTTTCGGAAGTGAATTGAAGTGAAAATGAAGGCAGAAATGGATTTCCGTGGTCAAAGGGGAAATTTGTGGTCAACCGGAAATCATTTTCCGGAAAATAATGTTTTCTGTGACAGCCAAACGCATGCATTTTCAGGAAAATCATTTTCGGAATCACTTTGAAGTTGATTCAAATGGAGCCTAAGTCTATTAGGTCATTAAATGGACTCCTTGGAAACTAATACAGCCTCTTGATATTAAAGTGCTAGGGCCACTTGGGCATATGCATTCCAAGATAACAAATTCTCAAATATCATTCTAAGATCATAGGATTTTTAATCACCTATTGGAGATATAAACCCCACTAAGCCTATGAACATCATCTAATGTACAATTGAAGTACTGTAGACCCAACTTTATCGAACTTTTGAACATTCCCTAAAGTTTCAGTTGACTAGAAACAATGCGTATGTATCCAAGATGTCTCCCTGAGACCTCATGGTATTAATGGTTATCACCCATTTTTAATCCCCAATTGTTAATGTTTATAAGTTATTTTTTCTCTTGCAAACGAAAGATAGCCAAAATGAGTCCATTCAAATTGAGATAACACAGTGAACAAGTACAAAAATAAGATAAAACGGCCACAACAATAATCAAATAAATACAAATGTCCTTACAAAAGCCCTAATCAAAATACAAGATAAGTCCTATTTTTTCAACTTGATTTGGATCTTTGGAGCTTGGCTAGCTGATTTATCTGCCTCCGAGGTGGTGACTCCCTCTTTATCCTTAATAGCTCCCCCAGCTGGCATGACTGTGAAAGCCAAGTCCTGTTAAAAGCCCTGAGAGGCCACCTCTGCCTCGAAAGCAGTTGCAGTCTTGTCCAAGAAGGCTTCTGGAGGAGCATTATTCTCCTTAGCTGGTTCTGATTGGCTAGGAGGAGGAAGACTTGGAGGCAAAACCACCTCATTAGGAATAATGGTTGAGGGAGTGTCTTCAGCTTGAATGGATGGAGAAGCTAAAATGCTGATTGCTTCAGGGTAGAACACGTTCTCTGGCTTCCTCAACTCGGATGAGGCCTCAACCCCAGCTCGGTTAAGGGCTTCATCCCAAGTTTGGGCATAGTAGATACAGCACACCATTGGCACCTCTGCTCTTAGTGTCTCCTCCGTCTCAGCCACGCCGATTTCATAGCCTTTCTGCTCGGCTTCATTCGTAGCCTATTCGGCCTCGGCGTTTGCTTTTTCAGCTTCCTCCCTGGACTTTTTAGCTTGCTCCCTCAGCTTTTGGGTTTCCTCCAAGTGCTTCTTAAGGACTGTAACTTGCTCCCAGGCAGTCTTCAGCTCTGCATTTGCCTCACGCAAGCGCTTTCCCTGGTCCTCGGCCTGCTTTTGATAGCCTTCCAAGGCCGAGTCAGCGCTCTTGCGAGCTTGCTCCTCAGTAAGTAGCTTTTTCCTCGCATCGGCCAAGTCTTGCTCTGATTATGTCAAAGTCTGTACAGCCGTTGCACGTTTCTTCCTTTCATTGTCTAGCTGACTGTAGCAGATATTGAGCATCTCATCCAGCTTAAAAGTATTTTGGATAACCTACAAGGAAGAGATTAACACTATAGTCAGTAAAAAGTACACATCAGTGAGTAATAATCACAAAAAGAAAAAGACAAGAGTTAGCATTTTACTAGGCCCAAGTATCTTTTATTATTGAGGATGAGTTCATTCTTCCTCGCGTTCTTTATCTCGGCCATATCTCTGGGGAGCAACAAGGCCTCCTCTATAGCCGAGGCTACATGACACCCAATGCCACCGTTGAAGTCTCTAATAGATGCATCATCTCGTAGAGGCTCCCCAGCATGCATAGGTGCTGGCCGCCAGGCTTGAGGCTCAGGAGGTTGAGTGTCAGACCTCTCCTGGCCTCGCTGAGGTAGATGGCTAGTCTTTTGCTGCTTTGCAACTCGCTAGGCATCCTCCTCACGGGTCAGACGGGACTTGCCAGCATCCACCACGTCGCCTTTTCAATTCGGCCGCATCAGCTCTGACTGGCTATTGAGGTTGATGAGAAGGTGGACGGGGAGCAGGAGGTGGAGACCTAGAGGGAAGAGAAGGAACCTGGGATTGCGTTGATTTTGCCGGCGCATTCTTCCCGGGCTGATTCTCAATCAATTCTATCAAACTTCTTTGGGGCTTCCTTTGTATCCCCGTCTTGTCAGGATCTTCTTCGGAGTGTACAGGTTGATCAAAAATCCCAAAGTCGTCCGAGGAGTCGAAGCGTTCTACAACTTCTTCCTCTTCTTCTTCCTCTTCTTCTTTCTCTTTAACTTCCTCTTCTCTGAGGATAGGCTGGGATGAAGAGGCTCCTGTTGAGACGGCAGCCACAAAAAGAGGCTCAGTGCAGGATGTATCCTGGGGAAGTGGGATACCTTCTGGAACGATGAACTCCTTGAAAGCAACACTAATACGGTGAAACCAAGGATCGCGGGCTCTGATCACGCACTTCGGTGCCTGGAAAGCAAACGAGAAGGGAGTGTAGCCGAGGATTAAATGGGCTACCCGAAGTTGGCCGTCAGTTTCGTTCACTTATATCTCAGCTTTCAATACCCTATCCAAGCTTGCTTTGTTGACTAATTTAAGGTTGGGCTTTGTGAAACGTCTATCTGCAAAATCATCGAATTGACATAAAGCGTCATTAGGGATAAGAATGCTAAGACTCAAAACAAAACAAAAAAAAAAGGGAAAAACATGTATGAACTGAACATTATGAAACTATGATTGCATCCCCACCTAGTGTTCCTTCCTCAGTAGGGCATGGCAGACCATCATGTCATTCCCCAGAAAAGATAAAGAAATCCTCATTTAAGTTCTTGTTTGAGGTGGGAAGGCACTGAATTAGCCTTACCTCGGGATATCTCGACTTGAGATAATACCCCTGCCCCTTCAAGTGGTGGAGGTTGTACACCCAATTCACGTCATGATGGGTCAGGTTTAAGTCCATTCTCTCGTTCAAAGCTTCTATACTTCCCAGGACCCTAAACATATTTGGGGTACACTAAGTAGGGGATAACCTAAAGAACCTAAGGTAGCTCCTAGTAATCTTACCCATGGGGATGGTCATCCCGCCTTCTATGAAGGCAATCATGGGAATAACCACTTCCCCTGTTTTTCTAGCATCGGCCCATTCCCCTTGGGCTACATACCTCATACCCACCATTAAAGGAATCCTATACTTAGAGCGGAAATTTCTCATACTTTCCTCGGACTCAACTAGACAACGAAACTTACCCTCCTTTTTCCCCATTTTCCTAAAGGACTTAGTAGAGAAATTAACGAGTTTAAGATGAAAGTGGTAAAGGTTTTAAGAAAATTTACAGGTTTGAAAGAGGGTCCTCAGACAAGATTTTAGTATTTGTAGATGCCAGGAAAACGACGAAAAAGGAGAAAGACAAGTTCAGTGTATAAGTTCTAGAATTGTGTGATTGCTGAAGGTAAGAAAGAGAATTGATTTGAGAATTCCTTTATAGTCGTGCAGAAGTTATGAGTGGGAAATTTCCCGCTCGCGAAACGAGATAGACCGCCTACCGTTCGATTTACATCTCATCGTTAAACGTAGGAGACGAAGGCATCGCCAAAATTTAATGCTGCCACGCTCGAGATGCTGAAGCGTCAGGAGCATGCCCAAACATAAACGGGTATGGGCTTATGATATCAAAATCAATCTTTTCTCCTGAGGAGTCGAAAAGCAAGATTTTGAGGGGCTATTGTGGGGGCCGATTAATCAATAAATTACTAAAATTGTGTTAACTGGGCCTGTGGCCCATCTAAGGACGTAAAACTGTCCGAGGAGGCCCATATCAGGTTATAAGGGTAACCAAACGAAAGGAAAAACAGATATCACGTGAGATAAGTTCAGTATTCATCCGAGGACAAAATTCTTCTCAGCAGTATGAGTCCGAGGACGACTTGAACGCCATATTGTTATAAACATACTTCAGAGCTACATTATCATTAAAGGTGGGACATAGGACCAAGGGTAAGAAAGAAATGGTAAACAAATATCTTTAGCAACAGCTGTCTCCGCATTAATTGCCTCTCAACCAACTCTTTGGCCACATTAATGTGGAGGTGATGCCTAAACAGTGATGAGGCAGCCTTACAGCTGCTGGTTGGAGGTTCCAGAAGGTGTTGGATGGGACAGGAAGGGATCCCCCGAACCCAACTTACACGTGTGTGGTGAAGATGACACCAAGAGGGCAATATATAACATGGAAGAATGCATTGAAAAGGGGGATCGAAACTTCTAAACCAGTAACACTGAGAGGAAAACCTCACAAAATAAAAAACTCAACTTGTTTCAAAGAGAATGAGATTGTTATATTGTTGTTAATCCATCTATAAACGTAAAGGGTAATCGTTTTTCTTTCGGAGTTAATCTAGTTCTTTGATATCCATGCTCTACAAATTTATTGTTTGGGCCTTTAACGTTCGAACCCAATACGAATTTGGGATCGTTACAAATTGAGTCCTTACAATATTAATAAACAATAATTCTAGATTTGCAGTTTAATTATACAAGTTATATACAAAAAATCCAAAATCAAAAACAAAACGTTTATGCTATCTATGAAAAAACAAAGAAATACAAAACTAAAGGTTAGGTTTTCAAGGAGAATGTGAAATTGGATTCATCAATGTATAGAAGAAACCTAATCAGAGGTTTGGATAGGTAAAAGTGTGAATATATACAAGATTTGGATGCAATTGTACCAACTTGGTGAATCTGAAGCAGAGAAAAATCAACCAAAGTCAAAAACTCTGTTTGGTTGCCAAGAAAATAACAGAAAAACACAAGGAACGAAGAGAGAGAGAGAAAGAACCTGTAAGGAGCTGAGAACCTGTGAGGAGCCAAGAGAGATGTATGAAAGAGAGTGGGAGCAAGATCGAGAGAGCCCCTTTTGGAAATATCTATCTCCTTAACGTTTTAAACTCTTTGAGTTTAAAATGAGCTTTTGGGTCCATTTAGATTGAACTTATTATTGCTGAAACTGAAAACTAAAAACTGAAAACACTGCAGCAAAATAATTTTTAAATGTGTGAATAGTATTGTGGGACCTGTGACAGTGCACGAACAGTATATGAACAGTGCATAAACAGTGTTTTTTGTTCCTTGCACAGTAAAATCATGTGATTTTACTGTTCCGCTCAAAAAAAAAAATAAAGAAAAAAAAAACTGAAAACGCAAAATGTGGACACCACTTTCAGTTGAAACCAAACGGGTACTTTATACAATATTTAATTTATTTTCCTGCATTTTCCTGCGTTTTACAACTGTTGATACAAAATTTAATTTAGTTTATCCACAGTTGATCAAGCTGTTGATTAAGCTATTCTCTCCTTTGACCCCCTTTTACTATGGTGTCTAAAGAAAAAAACTAAAACCAAATGCTTTTTAATACTTTTTTCAACAGTTATAACAACTGCAGAAATAAGTATATGAATTTCTTTATTTTTATTCTATAGTTGTACTCAACCATAGAAAATTAAACTTTTATTTACAATTTTTTAGTGACTGTGGATATAAATACGTTGAAAAAACTCAAGTTTGTTATAGTGAAGAACAAAGAAAGCTTGGATTGTCATCGATTTGGTATCGGCTTGTAGCTCTAATGCCTAAGTTAGTTGAATGCTTTTTAGTATTAGGTTTTTGTAAATGTAAAAAGATATTCTCTCATACCTATTTTGGATATGGACTCTACTCTACCTTATATAAATCTCTTCTTAAAAGGATGACTTCATGATTTTAGACGCATTATTATCATGGTTATAATGGGTCGATAATGAGTAGCATAGTTGTCCCCATTATTGTCAATATTTTAGGCATATAATTTATAATCCCACATAATAGGGTAATGATCTCAAGATACTGTATTAGGTCTTTCCAGCTCAAGCTCATGCTCAAGCTTTGGTGTTAGCTTATCATCAATCAAATTTTTAGGCTTGGGTTCTCGTCTATCATTATGTGTCTAGATTTTTCCTTAAGTTCTAACTAGAAAAGATCAGAGAATGTGGATCGTGCTCTCCATTAAGTCATCTCAATTCATGATGACATGACAAGTTGTCACAAAACTTTTATGAAGTGGCTCAATACAATAATATTATTCGTATCAATTACTTTTATTTCCTTTCTCATGGGGGGTCTTTTTATCTCCTGCCCATCTCAAAAAATTTTATCCCCACATCATTAAGGTTATATTGTGGTAACCATCATTCAATGTATTGTCGCTTCTGTCTCTTGTCTAGTTGACACATAAGATAGTAAAATATTAAGAGATTAATTACCTAATTAAACAAGGCAATGATTTAGACCCCTAAATCCAATTTTACAGTTAAATCACTTTCAAACTAAACTAAAGTAATCCCAATTTTAAGTTATTATCCAATTGAACAAATTATGGATCATAAACATAGCATGGATAAGCATATCTAATGAGCAATCCACAGAAATCTAAGAAACCAAATCAAAGAAAACCAAAAAAATCTAGCAAAAAAACCTTTCTTTGGCTATAGATAGTTGCAATACAATTTGACACACAACCCTCCAAGTAGTGTTACACTCTTGTACTCTTGTAAACTCTTACACTCCTATTAGCAACCAACTTCGCTGAATCCTTTCTCTACCATTGTCTCTAAATTTGCAACCAAACATCAGTTGCATCTTTAAGCCACCATGGCTGAAATGGAAGTGCTCTTTCCCAAAGCATCAATTCACTCATAACATTCAAGAATAGTGATGATTGTTGATGAGTCCATAAAAACCATTAAGGTCGTCCATCTTAATGGACGATCATTGCGTCGTAAGTAGGCCATCAAAGATAGATGAGTAACCACACAACACATTCAATAACGACCATCAAAGGTCTTAAACTCTCTCATCAAGACAAAGAACATTACAATTAGGGTAATAATCACCCTCATTTATGTCCAACAGCTACCTAAGTCACCTATAAAAAGAACAATCTGTCCATTTTCTAAGGTATGTCAAAAACCACTACAAAACACCGTCTATATACAAAAGATATGGGTTGATACTAACTTAAGCATTGGAAGCCCCCCCACCAAGCACAACCCAGTGGTCTTTTTAATCAACTCTCTTTATCTTGCAGGTCCTACAAGATCGTCAAAAGCTCTAGATTGGACGAGTGACCCAACTGACAATTTTGGCATCATCAGTTTGGCGCCGTCTGTGGGGACGTGATTAGTCATCTAGCTCTTCCTGCAACAAAGGGTTCACTCAGTTCAATGGAGAATCATGAATACAAAAGTACCGATCAACGAGTACCCCACGAGATAATACCCTTTGATCATCTCTTCATTTTGCCCATGCTCATTTCATTTAATCTACAATTGGGCTGAGATGGGGGAGATAAAGAGATATCACCAAGACACCTTCATCTTCAAAGCATGACTTGTCAACCAAACAAGTAGATGATGATGTGAGAGCCAAGATGCAATGTCTCAAATTCTTTGGCCTTTAAATTTAGGGTCCACACCACTGAAACGGAGAAACATAACACCCATTTGGGTCTAAAGGTGGAGGCAATCAAGTGTGATTGTTTTTAGACACCTTAAAAACAATTGGATTAACTAGTTAATTAGCCAAGTTATTACTTAGTCCAAATTTCAGATCTAGGTTATCACAATCAAACAATCATATCATGCATAGCAGCGGAAAAATAAATAAGACAATGTTATGATCACCCAGGAAACTAAACCGGTAAAAATCTGGGGAGGATTTAACCTAACTATCCTCAAGGTAAAAAGCAAATCCACTAAAAAGAATCAAAGTTTTACAATAGCGACTTAGACCACTAACATCCTATTGCTACCCACCAGTAGAAACTTACTGACACGACCACGTGCAAGCTCCGAGACCACGAACTCCTTCTTTCTTGGATTCTCCAGCAAGTACAAGCACACCCGCTTGTGTTTCTTTAAGTTCTTATGGCAGCAACTGAATGATCATCAAGTTCATGAACGAATCTCCTTCTTGATAATCCTAAGCTTGTGTAAAGGAAAGCTCCTCACAAATCTCACAAGAGATTTACACAAACAACAATATGAGCAACACAAAAACATGGCTAGGGTTTGTCTTATATACCTAGGGCAAATTAGAAAACCCTAAACGTTTTAAAACAAAACTAAGGCTGAGTTGGAATTCTGTAGAAAACGCATCTGACCCAATTTTCGATTGATCGAGCCTAAGCTTCGATCGATCGAACCAGGCCGAGAAGCTTAAATGATTCTTGCATCAGCTTATTCCAACTTTACATAAATGAACCAACTTTGAGCAAGTCTAAACACGACTAAACATCTTGTTTTGATCATGGTTTGCCAACAATACACATTAGAGTTCTAAATACATAAAATCCTAAGTCTTTAGAACCTAACAAAGTGGGTGGCTCATTGTGAGGCATGGACTAAACAAAAGATGACCACAAAATTTAAGCAACCTCAACAGGCCTCAAGGGTATGACCTAGTTCTTAGGTCTTAAGGTCAAATTTATGCATTTCCCGTTCTAGCTCTCCAAATATTTGCAAGTTGCAAACAGTGTTTAAATGATTGTTTTGGCATGTGACTTCTTTTTTATTTCATGCTAAAGTACTTTCAAAATATTGGATTGCCTCACTCTTAAAATTTCCTAAATTAAAATGCTTTCCTCACCGGCTTTAGATTTAAAATAAGCCTGGTCTTCTGTTGTCCTACCAAGCTTAAAGACCCCAATTTTGGGTATTAAAGTGGTGAGGTCAAATTGTATTTGAAAATAAAGTTTTTGGCAAAAAATCAAATATCATTATGGTTTTGCCACATTAAAAGACCATTTATTGTCTACAAAATTTAAGAAAAATAAAAAAAAATAAAAAGAAGAAAACGGTTGAGGAAAGCTAGCTGCCGTGTATATAATTCTAATTGTATACTCATTATTGCATTAGGCAACGTAATTTCTGGAAAGTATACTAGAAAGTTGCTTGACAAAGAATGGTACCAATTAAGGAGAGTGCCTATTAAGGAAGTCAACTATGAAATGGTAGAAAATAAAAACAAATCAAATTCTTTTGAAATATTTACCATAACTGTTGTTGCGGAAAAGAATTATGTGTATCCCATATGGAATCAAATCAAAATTTATGTCTCATAAATGTTGTTATGCCAAAGGTGGCGGTAGCAAACCACGACCATTTACCCAAATTTGTTTGTCCCAATCCGAACAGCCACATAAAACACAATTAAGCTCTCACTAGAAGTTCAAATGATTTTTAGTCTGGACTTAAACCATTCTAAGCATATTGTTCACAAGGCCAATCATAGGCAAATCACAAACCTGTTTTGCTCTTACACCATAACTCAAATAATGCATTTTATTTATCTCACACAAGAACTCCGCATGGTTCACATCTGTAAAGGAATAGGCTAACGCATCGGGTTTCAAAGCTTTTTAAACACTTTACCGAGTGTAATTTATTTGCATGGGAATAGGCCTATTTTTTACTATCAATATTAAATGATTTTAAGATAGTCCCTCTTATTATTCCATCAAAAGACTAGAAACTTAAAAGGAAAGTTTCAAGAAAAATCATCAATTTTATATTTGCCTTATAGGCTTAAAAATAGGAGAAGCTGCTTTTTGACTTTCCAAAGTTAAAGATCCCAATTTTGGGTACTTAAAAGCATGAAACCAGATATTTTTGAGCTTGAAGTCCTTAATTGCTCGTTTAATATGGAGCACAACATGCCTAAATTTTGGATTTTAGCATATGCACAAGCACAAGTAATTAATTACATGTGCAAAACATTGTTTTCTTTTGATCAACATCTCATATGTTGTAGTTAGTAAAAAAAAAATCTCATATGTTATACACTAATGTATGCAAGTATTCCCATGAGCATATGATTGATTATGAATTCACAAATAATAATCATGACCCACTATTCCAAACTTTTCTAAATGATATTGGTTGCTTTAATTTTGAGAAGGAATTCCAAAATATATTTGTGTTACGTAAACACTCTAAGTTAGATAAAATTTTATACATATGTGGTTAATATTATTTGCGAATTTCTTATTTGATATCGTTGCTCCTTGTCTAACACTTTGCACAAAAAGAGTACATGTAGTACAACAACTAGACTAGAGTAACTAGACTATCTCGATTGTACATACACTCTCAAGTCCACAGGATTACGGTTTCTCAAAAAAAAAAAAAAGTCCACAGGATTAAAAATGAGAACTCATCAAGAAGAGCTTGCTAAAAAGGAGATTAGAGGAATGTGACATGATAGCATCATACCACCCCGTCTCTATCTATCTATATATATATAATAGCAGAAGCTGAGAGAAAATGAGTTCCTAAAATTAAGGAGGTAATGACAAATAGGAAAAGTTCCTACTTAAAATTCAGACATGTGTAAGTTTAAAAAGCGATACATTATATTGTTTTCAAAATATTAACACCGTTTGGCTGTAATTTTTTATATTAACAAAAAAATATATATGTTAAAAGAAAAAAAAACGTAGAAATTTTAAAATATCTGCCGATCTCTTCAGACCACTTAACATTTTCTCTTTCTTAAAAAAAAATGCCAATATTGCGATATAGAGAAAGGGAAAAAGGGAAAAATCCTACCCTCTTCACATCAGTCTTCTTAACTTTTTTCTCTCTAAAAAAAAACCCTAGCCGTACTACGATAGAGGCGATCTCTTCACATCAAACTCCGCTAGGAGGAAAAAAAAAAATTACTTGCACCACACTAGAGATTTGATTGATCATCACTATCCCCTTTTGAGTTTTCCAGGTACGTTCTTCTCTCTCTCCCTCTCCCTCTCCTTCTCTGTATGAGTTTTTGTTGTTTTGATTCGGTTTTGAAACTTCTCTATGATTTCGGGATAAGTTTCCCCTGTTTCCGTCAATTTACGGAATATTTTGTGTGTGTTCATTCTACGTTTTTGGAGTGCTTTGTTGTGAAAATTGGACGAAATATACGCATCAATTCTCTGTGTTCATTTTTCCCCTTTTGGTGCTTTGTTGTGAAAATTGATTGTTCAAATTTCTGCAGGAATTTTCCTGCATAATTTCGTTTAAGAACTATTGTTGTTGTTTCTGTTATGTATGTCCACGGGTTGTATTTCTGTTGCTGCATATTTTGTTTTCTGTAGAACAGGTTCAGGATTATCTGCATAATTTGTGCTTACAGGGGGTAATTGTAATATCTGTTGCTGTTTCTGTATTCTATTTCCATGGGCTGTATTTATTTTGTTGCATATTTTGTTTTCGGCAGAACATGTCTTTGTTCCCCTGTATTTATGCTTACAAGGTTGTTGTGTTTGTACATGTATTTCCCTTTTATCAAATAAAATTTCTATCGTTATCCCAAAAAAAAAAAAAAAACTTCGTAAGTACTGCCAACTGCAATTTGTTGGCATCGTTTGGTTTTGTTGAACGCCTCATGGGTAGTTAGAATATCTTCTCAAACTTTCAAATGTCATTTATCTCAATTGTTAATTTAATTTTTTCCCTACCAGAAAAGTTACTGGGTTCTCTAATAGAAGAATTACCGTTGGGTTTTCTACAATAAAATGAAAGGTATGATAGCTTAAATTTTCCTCTTTGTTTCATTGTTCAATGAAATCTCTTTTCCATTTGCAATTGCTTTGTGCAATTGCTTTGATTTAGAACAAAGATTTCCTTAACAGCAACACAAATAAGACTATGAGTGCAAAAGTTTTATGGGAAAAGAAAATCTTAAAAAAAGAGATTTTGAGAACTTAACTGGAACTTAAAATAGATGAGTACATTCAAGGTTTTACTTTTAAGTTAGAAAACATTGGAGGAACTATTGTCGGGAGAGAGGAAGGAATTGAACAAATGGGGAGTAAAACCAAACTTCAAAACATAGATTATGACAAAGTTTATTAAGCATATGGGCCAACATCAAAATGAAGATTATCTATTATGTGACTAATTAGTGAAGGTGAGGGAAGAGTACAAAAAATTAAAATGAAAACTCACTAGGAAATGAAAGAGGAGCCAGTTGTTGGCATTTAAGGGCCTTGACAGCCCTTCTCTTAAACTTATAGCATTTTTTTTTTTTGCTAAATTTTAGTTGACTATAGATTTAATTTTAATTCTTTTGCTCAATGTTTTCTAACTGCAGATTTTTTTTTTCTTTTCTGGATAGGATCTAACCGCAGATTGGTGATGAATAAATGTGCCATTTTATTGTGTTTGAGCTGGAATATAATCTGTTAGGAATATAATCTTGGAATCACCTCACTTTCTCTCCTTCTCTGTATGAGTTTTTGTTGTTTTGATTCGGTTTTGAAACTTCTCTGTGATTTCGGGATAAGTTTCCCCTGTTTCCGTCAATTTACAGAATATTCTCTATGTCTTCATTCTACCTTTTTGGAGTGCTTTGTTGTGAAAATTGGACGAAATATACGCATCAATTCTCTGTGTTCATTTTTCCCCTTTTGGTGCTTTGTTGTGAAAATTGATTGTTCAAATTTCTACAGGAATTTTCCTGCATAATTTCATTTAAGAACTATTGTTCGATAAATCTGTGTGCTGTGATTGATGTATGTGATATATTAATTCAAGTTTCGGATACTGTGGCTTGCCAAATTTATAATTTTATATGGGTACAAACTTGATTCGTAAAACCTAAGGTATTTGGGTTATAATTGATTTTGTTTTGGGTATTTGGTGTGAGATTCAATTCTGATGTATATTTGTGTTGTTGGTTAGATTGGATTGTAAGATTTTGAAATCTGAAAGTGTAATGTATTTTTGTTGTTGTAACTTTATGGTTACTGGTAGGTGAATTTTCATTTATAAAACAATGAATGTAATTACTATTAAATTGACAGAAATTGTTTGTAATTCATTTAGTAGATCATGTTTGGTTGGAGCACACCTCTTTTTCTTTGAGTTTCATACTATAGAATACTTACAAAGATTGTATGTGCAGCAACCAATGTGGCATGACCACAAAAGTGAAGCTACAAAGGGGTATCAAACATTTGATTAAAATTAAAATTGTTTGCTCAATGTTGTTCAAGATAATATTTCCTAAGAACTGAATCTGTTTTCACCAAAATGTATAAATATTGTCTAAATTTGTTGGATTCTTTTTCATATGCAAAGTTTATGGTTCTTTGTTTTCTCATGGAATTAATTTAAAGCACTAAATACATACTAAAATTTAGAAGTTGGCAATTACAATTTACCTTAGGCTATTGGCTGTTTCTGTTATTTTGAATGGGTGTAAATATATACTAAGTTTAATTATTCATAAAAGTCACTGGTCATATGACATTGAACTATTATGTTTTATTTACAAAATATATTGTAAATTTTGCTTTAAGTTTTACTGTTTGATGTGCTTTAAGTATTTATTTATATATATATATCCTTGGCTAATGGAAGCCAAATTCTTTACCATCATCATATTAGAAATAGGTAATAGATTATTAAAAAGTAAAACAATCTTTCATATTTTTTGCAACTCAAACCATATTATAATGTTTGCGTCCGCTTCTTTTATAGTCTCTCTTCATCTCTCTTCTTTTACAGATTTACGCAGTTCTCTAACAGATACGATGGTTTAGTATTTTGCAAGAAGAGATACCGAATCATATTGAAAGGTTTAGGTTAGCCTGACTTTCCTTTTGTCTCTCTCTTTTTTTTGGGTTACGTTTTTTTCATTTGATGTCTTTGGGTTTGAATTAATTTTTTCCCTGCACAATATAGTCAGAATTGTTTTTGAAGTATTTGGTTTCAATTAAATTTTTTTTCTTCAATAAATTGACCTGTAAAAGTATTGTCTGTCTTATTTTTCTTAAAGTTTGGAACTTCACTTTTTAATTTTTGTTACTTGCCAAAACTTGCAAATCATCCAATCCTATTTCTTAAGATATGTGGATCAGTTTTTGGGTATTTTACTATTCAGTGTAGCTCAATGATTACATTATGTTGGTTTTGAAGGATTTGAATTTCTATTTGTGATGATTATGTAATCATTAATTTCAGTTCTTATTTCACATCCTCAACGTTATTTTTTGTTATTTGAAATTGAATTAAAATCCTGACATTTATTCTCTTTCACTCAATGTTTTGGCCTCAAGTTATAATCTTTAATTTCTCAAAAAAAAAAGTTATAATCTTTAATTATTTACACATAATATTTAACAATGCTTTTACTTGGTTCTTATTTAGAATAACATTTTCTTATTTCCTATTGGCTTTTCTTTTATATATGGTTGTTAGATCCATTTCTTGGGTTCTTCGTTTATCTCACTTTTCTTTTCTGATTGTCTTTACGTTTTGTAAGATGGATGGTTTAAGAACTGAATGTTTGAGGAGTAAAATTATTTTGTAATTTTTAGTAAGTAAAATTTTTTATTTTTAATGTTAATTACTGAGTTTTTAATGTAAATTTTATTGTTATTTCCTTATTGATATATGTCTTTAATTTACTAGAATGCTTATAAGTCTTTGTTTCTTTTAATTTTTGTATTGCTCAGACTATTACACTCAATTTATTGGGAGGCTTTTTTAAATGTTGTTGTTAGCTTTATTTATTTTGTTTACCTATTTATTTTTATTGTGTGTATCTTAGTGTTAGTGTACATAGCCAATCAAAAAATAGAAATAGGAGAAACATCTGTTCAAAGACCTGAAAGAATGCCACTCCAAATGCTTCAAAAACGTCAAAAAAGTACCAAGCAAATTGCTACAAAGAAGAAAAAAAAAATGAACTCTATTGTATATACTACCTTACTCTACAAGTCTTTATGAATTTCATAGTATTGTTAATTTTTTTTTTTTTTTCCTTTAGAAGAGTAAACTCAATGTACTGAATAAAGCTGACAGATTAGAACAGCGTTACTATAAAATGTAATTATATTTCACAATTTGGTATATTAGACACTGTGATGGTCCCAAAATGGTTGATTTCAAAGTGTATAAGCTGAATGAAGAATGTAGACAACAGGATTTGCTTTATTAAAATAAATAGATTTTCCCCTATTGTTCTGTTATTGTAAAGTAAAAAGTTATGTGTGTTCAGCTACTACATCTCTATTTTTTTGGTTACTTTAATTTTTCAACTAAGTCAATATAGTGTATATAATATAGTGTATATAATATAGTGCATATAATTGTATTATTGCTGTTTGGATCAGTTATATATCTGCTTGAATACATCAAAATTTTCCTTATAATGTCAATTGTGCTATTTTTCCTTCTCAATTGCTTAATGGAACACTATGGAGTTTTACCCAAGAAATATAATAAGTTAAAACAAGTTTTTTTTTGAAATAGTATGCCATGGTTTAGATATATAAATATAACAATCTAAATTTTTCTTCCCATTTCTTTTCCTCTATTCCTTTTTATTTTAAAAGAAATATAATTCTTACAACTTTATTACTTCTAATGAAACCATTTTTATAGCTATACACAGGTTATCATTTTGATCTCTTATTTTTTTTGGAGGGTTAGTTATACAGTGAAAAACATGTTTGTTTATTTCAATTTAATTTGTCAAGATCCTTCGTAAATACCATCAAAAATAGAGTTGTAATGACTAAGAGTCTTAACATTGTATAACATATATTTAAAGCAATTACCTGTATTTTCTTATACTTATGAGATTTTAAATGATCCCGCGCATCGCGCGGGTTAAACACTAGTATATATAATTGCTAACACTGCTATAAGGTAATTTTGTACCAAGGCCAAAAATTATGGAAAAGCCTAGACTCTTTCCATAGCATCATGAATATTTTTTTTCTTTAAAAATAAAATAAAATAAAATAAAATAAAAAAACTACTTTAGGTATTAAACCCGAAGTTATTCAATTTCGATTTTTGAAGTTAAAGAATTTCTGGATAAATAAAGTTAGTCAATACTCCTATATGTTTTTACTTTCTACAGTTAGTTTCCTAATGGAAATTAATTTTATAAATGCTCATTAGAGCAGTCAATTAAATGTATAAAATGTTATATGTTTTTACTTCCAAAGTGGTCAATATCATTAGATATAAGATGGTTACAAAAATATGATAATGGCATTATTTTTAGGTCAAAAGATCTAGTTATTCAAGGAATGCAAGTTTGTAAAATTTCATAATTCAAAAATCATTAGAATTTATGCCAATATACGTAAAGATATTATTTAGTATCAGTACATTTCTTCTTGAAATAAATTCCATCATCGTTACTAGGATATGAAATTTTGTATCTTGAAATGTTCTAACATAGAATAAACAAAGTTTACTATTCAAACTTTTCCATGTATAATTACATGTTACTTTGACTTTGAGAATGGAGAATTTAAATTGTTCCATTTATACATCCCACCATATGGTTTCATGAAAACTTTAGTGGTATCTATATGTCTGTGCATCATAATTTCATAAATTGAGCCATTATTTTAGTGCTCAATATGAACTAAATTACGCTTCCTTCGTTTTATATACACATACATATTTGTGTTACAAAGTCACTTGAAGGGATATTGTGCTAAAGACTATGTCATGGACGCATCAACATATACCGTCCTTAAAAATAAGTAAATAATTCAAACATTTGTGGTTAATATTATTTATGCTTGACAATATAGCTCTAAATCTAACACTTTATGTAGTAAGAGCACATTATAGTACAACAACTAGACTAGCTACTGTACATATATTCTTTAAGTTCATAGGATTAAGAATGAGAACTCGTTAAGGGAGCCTACCAAGAAGAAGATCAAAGTTTTGTCCCTCGATACTTTAAAGAAGCATATAGTCAGTAGCTTTAGTATTCATATATCATAGTATACTTCTCTATGATTCACATTTAGTTCACTTAGTCAAAAGATATCTATTATAGTTCAACATGCAATTTGCCTATTTGGATATTGTCATTCCTAACAAAATGCAGCAAGCATTATTGAGGTGAATCATTTTGAGTACACAATTAAAGCTAAGATTAAGCCCCAAGAAAGAAATATACGGGTTCAAACCATGACAGATCATTCCTTTGGTTATCATCAAACAAATGACTGTAGCATTTATGTTTGAACAGGGGCAAACCCTTTGGTCATCTTCAGATACCAAGGACAACAACAATAAAAGAACTCAGGATGACCTTCGTCCTTTGAGAAATGAAATATAGCCTTAGAGTGACCTCAACGAATTACAACAATGTGGCCTAGTTCTCATCCCTTCAAATGAATGAAGCAATAGAGATCTAGGCCTTCAACATGAAATATCATGTTAAGCTTAATAAAAATGATATCAAAGGAGGAGAACTCGTCAAGGAGACTCCAATAGTAAAAAGATCGATGTACATGTCAAAATAACGTCATGATCTAAGGTCTCTTATTCAGGTTACTCATTCATTTATTTCTTTTTAAAAAGCATATTCATCTGACATGAAAACATTAATAGCACCCGCTTTTACTTTGGTACCTACTTCAAATCCAACAAAGAAAAGCTCTATAAGTAAGAGTTCAATGACGAAGAGTTCGTCAAGAAGACTGCAACAATGAAAAGATTGAGGTATGTAAAAATAGTATTGAGATTTAAGGTCTTCTATTGAGGTAACTCATTTCTTTATTTCTTTTTAATTATCCATGCGAGAGATTATTTCATTGAAGCCAAACAAATATCAAGCTTGCATGATTATTACAAATGTGTATTGTTACAACTATCACAATCAATATGACTATATTATTAGTAGCATATGTTTCATCGTCATGAATCTGAGAAGTTCTTTTAAGTTTCCTAAACTTAAAATGCTAGATGATCGTGTTCACAATATGCTCATGAATTTAAGTCTCAATAAATTTCCGCTATCTCCATCAACTAACCAAAATCTTCTTAAATTGCTTTAAAAATCATATACGGTGCAAGCACCTAACAAAGACCAGTTTAAAGAAGCATATAGTCAAATAGCTTCAATACTTATACTTCTCTATGATTCATAGAAAATGCACTTCGTCTTGTATAGCATGCATTTACTCATTTGTACATTGTCATGCTACTAGCACTATTGAAGTGACTTAACCATACAGTTAAAGAAGAAGGAAGAGGAAATTGCTATTACAAACGGCAATGACCATAGTCATCAAAGCACGCCCAAAAAACAAAGTTCCAATCGTGATAGACCATTCCTCTAGTCATCAGAAAATGAGAATTGTACTTTTCACATTGAACGAGGGCAAAAACGTGACCTAGTTTTTAAACCTTCAAAAAGAAAATTGAAGCAAAAGAGATCTAGGCCTTAGACATGAAGTATCATGTTGGGCTTAAAAAATAAATAAATAAATAAAACTTGAAAAGAGAAGAGCTCGTCATCCTAAAAAGGGAAGAGCTTGTCAAGAAGATCCCAGCAATAAAAAGATTAGGCATGTGACAAAATAATATCGTCATTTAAGGTAACATATTTATCTCTGTCTCTTTTATATTCGTCTATAAAAATTTACACCTAGTAAGGTTTCATGCAAAAATGTATACATTACTAAACAGATCACAAAAGAGGTAAAACTCTAGGATTACAAAGAAATAAGAAAAAGGTCCACCTAGGCTATTGGTAACTTATTATTCATATATGAATTGTTCTAAAATTCTTGTTTAACCAAGTCTTGGCAAGTGCATGTGCTACTTAATGCAAATATCAACATGGCCTCAACAAGGTCCAAAAACGACATAGCGTCAAGGAATCTTTCCAGCAACAAGTGACAAGATTCTTTAAATGGATGTAAATCACCAAAAAATGGCTAAGTGATAAGATTCTGCTCAGATGGATGTAAATCATTGACGAAGCCTAAGTGACAAGATTCCTTAAATAGATGTAAGTCACCAAAAAATGGCTAAGTGATAAGATTCTGCCAAGACAAATTTAAATCACTAACGAAGCCTAAATGACAAGATTCCTTAAATGAGTGTAAGTCACCAAAAAATGGCTAAATGATAAGATTCCGCCAAGACGGATGTAAATCACTGGCAAAGCCTAAGTGACAAGATTCCTTAAATTGATGTAAGTCACCCAAAAAAAAAAAAAGGACAAGATTCCGCTAGATCGATGTAAATCGCTAACGAAGTCGAAATGACAAAACTCCGTAACTAGATGTAAGTCACCTAAAAGTGGCTAAGTGACTAAATACCCTTAGACAAGTGCAAGCAGACAAGGATTCTCACACAAACGCAAGTCACACACAAATCAAGAATATGAAACGTGACAACCAGAGAATGAATGAAAGAAGAAGCATCGAAGTGATCAAAAATGGTTGTCCAAAGAAATTAGCTTGCTCTTTAGCAATGATAAAAAGTGGTCGTCCAAAGAAATTAGCTTGCTCTTCAGCAACGATAAAAAAATGATCGTCCAAAGAAACTAGCTCACTTTCAAGATCAAGCTATGATCCCTCAAACGTCCAAAAAGACCTTCAAAAGGAAAATACTAAGAAATCGTCACAAAAATACTACCATTCTTAAAGAAAAAAGTAGTTGAAGATAAAGAAGTCCGAATCTAAACAAGTCAAGAACATTCCCTGAGCTTGACCAGCATAAAGCAAAATCATACTTGGGAATGGGGGGCAACTGATAAGTCCATAAAAACCATTAAGGTCGTCCATCTTAATGGACGATCATTGCCTCATAAGTAGACCATCAAAGATAGATGAGTAACCGCCCAACACATTCAATAACGACCATCAAAGGTCTTAAACTCTCTCATCAAGACAAAAAACATTACAATTAGGGTAATAATCACCCTCATTTATGTCCAACAGCTACCTAAGTCACCTATAGAAGGGACAATCTGTCCATTTTCTAAGGTATGTCAAAACCATTACAAAACACCATCTATATATGAAAGATATGGATTGATACTAACTTAAGCATCAAAGCCCCCCCCCCCTCCCCATTGGGCACAACCCGGTGGTCTTTTTGATCAACTCTCTTTATCTTGCAGGTCCTACAAGATCGTCAAGAGCTCTAGATTGGACGAGTGAACCAACTAACGATTTTGGCATCATCAATTGTGATTAGGATGATCACCTCTCAATGATTTGGCTATGGTGACAAGAAAGAGTGGAGAGAATTGATAGTGTTTAGCTCTCACTAATATGGGTAAGGTTTTCTCAACTCTCAGGTGGGATCCCAAGGGTTTAATTCATGGAAAACATGGTGTATATAAATGATAGGAATAAGCTAGTACAACAGAGTGGCATGTAATTGAATTTTCTCAAGTACGACCAACTTGCAAGTGCTAGCGTCCCACAAGTTTGAAAATCAAATTCTTTTGAAATGACTACCACCTGCTAGTTTTGTGTTTGCGAACTCCATTTCACGGGTGCAAACTCTAGTCTTCAACAGCACTACTTTTTCACTCTATCACCAAACCCAATTACAAAAGGAACCCACAAACACAAGAATACAAAGTACATATTTGAACTTGAAACACATTCAAATTTAGCATGGAATATGCCAACATAAACTAGGATCTAACAAATACTAATATAGTACTTATCACAAAACATATAAGAAAAATGCTAAAGATATACTACAAAATTTTATTATATAAGGTTTATACACTAATGTGGCAATAAATACAATTAGTAAGTTTCAACAAGCTAATAAATGAATATTTAAATTATTTTTCGATAATCAGTAACACATCAATTTTTAAATTTTATGTAGTAAAATCTGTAGTATCCCTAACACCACCACTCATACGTATAAATATGTCAATCTAACTTATGTGAACAAGGATAAATTATTGAATGTAAAAGATAGTTCAGTCAATTTGAAATGACCAATTTTCTTAATTTTTTACAGAAAATTTTTATTTATTTATTAATTTTATGTTTAATTCTTATTAATGAATTCAATGTACATAAATAGCTAGGAATAGGATAACTTCGTTACAATCTAATCCCAAAAAATAAGAAGCAACTCCCATTTAAATACAAATTGAAAATAAAACAAAAGGTGAACAGGATCTAGAATAATATCCTAATCTACAATTGGATAATAATTTAAACTTCAAACTTCATCAATTTGAATTGGTCAGTTGCGGGACATTACACTAACATTATATGGTACTAATGCAGCCTATGGTGCTGGACTGGACCTCGGGCCACGCTACCACCCATACTAATTAGCCTTTTTCAACGAGGTCGCAACTGTTGGTATGTTGAATCTTTATTTCTTTCGATTTTATTATCATTGCTTAGAGTTGTATTCAATAAAGGAATGCAATATTTTGATGGGCTGCGTGTTTGACTATTCTGTATTATCCTATACCTATTTCTTAATTCATTTTACTTGTTGAAGATTTCTCAATTAGCCTTTTGAATGCCTCTCCCAGACTGCATCTACCACGGCCGATCTAATATCTTAATAATAATGGATTCGAGTCCAAGCTCCGAGACGTAAATTAATGGAGCCGTCAAAAGGAATTGTCCAACCCGAGTACCAGAAAACCAGTTTTTTGACTTTGAAATTTCTTTTCACTACTCTATATATCCATCAAATGTCTCTCTCTCCCATATATCCATATACGAAAGCATTAATCTCATAGCATCGCATAGACACACTTAACACATTTTTAAGAGGTAGCAACACATCAGGGACGACCTGTAGAACATAGCAAAAAATGGCTAGCCGCATGGGTTTGATTGGGTGCTTGATTGTCGCGGTGGCTTTACTAAATGGTGCAACCACTCAAGTTACGGCCGCAGTTGAATATCAAGTCGGAGACAGCTTGGGCTGGGCTGTACCCCCAAATACTTCCTATTACTCTACTTGGGCTAGCTCACTTCCTTGGCGACATATTAAGTAAGCAATTCTGAAATCCTTTGTCTTAAATTGGGTTCTTCTCAGCTTTTCACAATAAGAATAAGAAAAATAGATTTAGTTTTATTCAAATTTGTTGTGTATTTTGAAAAATAGGATCATGTATCATCATATATAAGCACATTCAATTTTTATGGGTTTTGATTGATAAATCAAAATAATAAACTCTAGCATATAAATTTCACAAAATTCATTATCTTTTTTTAACATTATTACAACATTAATTAAAATGCTATGACATAAACTTATCAAATTAGTTGGCTTTTAATTTGTCATATTCAATAAGACTTATACGGTATATGACTCTCGATTTCGAATTGATGAACATCATTTTTCCTTCCAATGACCAGCATTCAATGTGACAAACGGGACACACTCTGTGGCCAAGGTATCAGAGGCCGAATATAATGCCTGCACAAAAGTAACATCTGTTTTAATAACCATAGCTTCTGTCTCATTTGGATACACTCTTGAAACTGCCGGTACTTACTACATCATCTGCACTATTAGTAACCACTGTGAACAAGGTCAAAAGTTTTCTTTTAAGGTTGAATCCACTGGATCGCCGCCCAACTCTGCTTCATCTCTAACAGTTGGTGCCTTACTTGCTGTGCTCACCACCACAGCCATCTCTTTCTTGACTTACTTCTAATAAATGTCCCCAAATTCTTAATTATTGATTTGTTTTTATTTATCCCCTTGTTTTAATAGCAAGCAAGAATAAGAGCATCGTGTCTCTTATCATATGTACGGATATTTAATAATTTTCTGTTTAACAATTATTTACGTCTCATATGTCACGACCCAAACCCAAAAAGGTCTAAAGCATGAGAAATATATCTCAAAGGTACCTTTAAATTTTTCTCTTTTGACAATTCAATCCAATTAAATCATATCAAATACCAACATTAAGAATTATCATATTAATTCCACTAAAGATACTCCCAAAGTAAGTCAAAACTCTAAGCAATAATTACAAGAACCGTTGGCCACAAAAGAATAAAAGTCTGAATAAATACAATTACATATCATCAACTTGTCACATTAGTAGGAATAAAGTCATAACCACTATTAGATACAAAAGAATGAGTTCAAGCCTACTCTATAGGATGTACATCATATAAATATCAACATCACAAAGGTTTAGCCTCCATTAATAGTTAGTCTAATTGTTGCTAGCCACAAAAACCTATCTTAAAAGGATCATTGCCTACTTTGAAAAATTTTGTAAAAAAAAAAAAAAAAAATTGGGATGAGATAGAGCCAAGTAAGTAGCATAATTAATGGAGGTGGGGGAAATACAAGTTTTACGATGATAAACAATTTACAAAGCATTTTATAATTTGGGAATTTCCAAATAAATTCTATGAAACCATTTCCAAAAATAATATGATAAGAATGAATAATATGATACGGCACAAAGCGTCTCAAAATGCTCACATGAAACTACATACTATATTTTGTGAGCAATAATAATACCATTCCAAAACCAAGGCCACATGACAATGCCATCACAAAGACAGAACTAATTTGTTGTCACAAGGATAGAACTTATCACCGTCACAAATACAAAACTCAATAACCATCACAAAGACAGGTGCTAAGATATCAACGTCACATAGACTATAGTATCTAGCTAGGTAACCACTGGGTAATCACATGTCACAGCACATAGGTAGAACATTAAGAGCTCATGAATTATATTTAATTGAAAATACGTAATTCACTTCCAAGTAGTTTCATAAAATATTTGAATACTCAAGATATTCACAAGGTTCTCAAAACCTTCAACTCATTTCTTGTCAAAAAGATTTTATATTAACTTCTCAAATAACATAGGTCAAGATAAAGCATCTTTATATTTTGTAAATAATGCAATAAATTCATAAAATCCATTCTCAAGAATTTAATCAAAGATGCTAGTCTTTTCCATGCTAACAAATCATGCAATTCCCCATATGCAATAAGAAATATGCACTTTCATATATAATCATATATTTTAGAAAAACATAGTTCCACCATTAATTTTCCAAAATGTGTTTGACCCAGAAACAATATTTATACAACATGGTTACTTTCCAAAAATCCCATTGAAAAGCTAATTACCTTGCAATTCACAAAAAACCTAATTCTCAAAGCTCTAGAGGAGATTAACTAGAACCTAAACAATATCAGGCAAACCTATCACAATAAGCATAAATCTTGAAATTGTATCTAGCTACAAATTAGGAATTGCCAAATAAGCACTAAATTAGGCAAGCCTAGTATTTAGCCTCACAAATAATATTTTCCACTTCCAAAGTTTCTCAACCAATTAATTTACACGGCATAGGCTCCCATTATTCTCATGAATCATTCAAAGTATTATCTCTAACATCAAAGCCTCAACAATTTATAAGTAGTTTCCACAATATTTACACCACATCAACAAGAGACCCATGACACCAAAATCATAATATCCCCCAAGAAAAACAATTTGAATCTTTAACTAACTCCAAATAATCAATAAAAATTATATTCACCATTTATTTCACATTAAAAAGCCAAAATTCCCAAATCTTTATCACTTAGATAACTACCATTGCAAAAACTATAAACTCACTCATCAAATAAATCCACCAAGACAAAACTCATACATATGAACACATGAATATCACTTCCAAAGCTCATAAATCACATGGGTATCATTATCAAAACTTAGATAAGAAAAACCTCTAGTAAAAGCATACAAATGCACCAAAAAGATTAGAAATTTTTACATCAATTAATAAAGATGAGTAAGCCTTAGCTTTTTCCTATGGAGTTTTCTGGTGATCTTGTCGGAAAAATGGTGGTGGAAGTGGTGGTGAGAAGTGGTACCGATGGGAGAGTAAGGGAGTGTGAGAGAGGAGTGTTTGTTGTGTTTGTTGGGAAATGAAAAAAAGAAAAGTGTAAATAAGCACTTACTTTGACCGGCCAAAAAGGGAGAGAGAGAGAGAGAGAGAGAGTGGTGGTGGTGAAAAGGGTAGGTGGGACTGTGGGTGCAAGGGGAAAAATAATGGAGTCACCACCTAGTTATATGGTCTAGGAACCATGAATATAGCGTCCTTTCGAGGAAGGACCTTTGATCTTACTACCAGAGTTTGGGTTCAGAATTTAGGTATGCTCTTGGGAAGGTGTTAGGCACCCAAGATCGCCCAACCCTAAAGCTGGCCTCCTATCATTGTATCCTATATCTTAACCTTATTAAAAACTATTTAAATACTTGTATTCTAGACTCACACACACACACTAACATGCATCTAACAAATAACATGGCACCTTTAACCCTAAACATATACTTGTCCATCTATCCAAACAAAAGGGAGCCAACCATATCGAGGAAACCCTAACATTCATCTAACATATGAAAAACCCTATCGTACATCTAAAATAAAGCAGCAACTTAAACATGGCAGCAAGCATATCATCAAACAATACATATCAAAAACAAAACTTTGACACATTAGAAACGCTAATCATACATCTAAAAACTCTAACACAAATGCATGAAATTGCTAATGCATGACTTACCTTTTACTTACCTTTCAACAACACAGCACCTATGGTATCAATGCATGAACATGTGAATGAATGGCATTAAAACTAAGAAACCCTAAACTAAACCCTAATCTAGACATGTGATAACAAACAGGCATGTTAAAAGGTGAGCAAGCATTTTATGAGGCTTAAAAACATGTGAAAAAGAGGCTACGCAAACGAACATGTGAAGGCAGAATCAAAACAAACAAAAAATTAGGGTTTCTGGGTAATGGCATCATGCACGCCAGATCAGGTTTGCGTATGCATGAGTTCAACCTGCGTGCAAAGGCTATAGATCATGCGTACGCAGATCCTTACCCAAAAAACCTAATTACATGGAAATAGGGCAAAAACTAAACAAGACATAAAACGTAAAATCTAGCAACCTTATATGCTTAAAGACATGAAGAAAACCTAAAACTAACCTAAACAAACATGTGTAAGCATAAACTAAACAAAAGAAACATATTAAAACAAAGATTAAAGGCAGAAAAGAAAGAGAAAAGTTTAAAAGAACACATTAAAGCAAAAGCTACTAGGCTTGATTTTTTACCGTTACTGTAACGACCCAAGGAAAAGCACTAACCATATCTGCGCTATACCTCAAAAGGACTAGTCACAATTGAGGCTCCTTGTAGTTGTTAATAAAGCCCAGTTCAACCCAGTAAATACCCGATGTGGGACTCATTACACACCCACACACATCACACAATCAATCAAATTGGGGCATCACAATCTCCACCACTTAAATCTCTAACGTCCTCGTTAGGGCCCATTTTGTGGGGTAGTGTCTCTATACCCACATGGGATTACCGAGCCGGCTCTGATACCATATGTAACGACCTAAGGAAAAGCGCTAACCATATCTGCGTTATACCTCAAAAGGACTAGTCACAATTGAGGCTCCTTGTAGTTGTTAATAAAGCCTAGTTCAACCTAGTAAATACTCGATGTAGGACTCATCACACACCCACACACATCACACAATCAATCAAATTGGGGCATCACAGTTACCCTTAGTCATATCTATCACAATTCAATAAAATAGTGATTAGCAATCTTAAACTCAAAGGATTGGGGCCAAAAATGTCTCAGTCAAATAAAAATTGACTTGAGGATGTTTTGTGAAAAACTCCTTTTTGATTCACTATTTTCTAGTGAATCTTGGTTTTTTCCGTGGGATTTCTATGTGTCTTGAGAATGTACCATGTAAGACTTTTTATAGTTGAAAAATGGGGTTTGGAACGACTCTCGGATGATGTGGAATTCATCTCAAACCTCAACCATTATTGCAGAAAACTTGTCTTTCTTATACTTTTGAAACCCTAGCTATGTACACATGCTTTGGCTTACGTACGCGGGTCGTGACCCACGTATGTAGGCCGAGGACTATTTTGGTCATTTTATTTCCAAAAATAGATTTTTGTTCATTAAAAATGTTATATTTTCCATTTTGATAATTCTCAAGTCAATTTAATATCTGATTAGGCTCTAAACTGGCCTTGGGCCTTAGAATTTGAGCATCATTGGGAAATAGGGGCCCAAGTCGTAAGGGAGGCAAAATGCAATGTCTATATGGGCACGTAGGGGTCCAAAAATCTGATCTTATTTTCATTAATGCATTCAAAGTATATAGATAACCAAAGATAAGCTAACCTCACCACAATCTAATCCTAAAAAATAGGAAAAAACACCAATTTAAATACAAATTGAGAATAAAACAAAGCTGAACAAAATCTAAAATAATATCCTAATCTGCAATCAGACAATTATTTAAACTTCAAATTTCATCAATTTGAATTGGTAATTTTTTTTTTTTGGGAGATAATACAAACAGAAGACATAGGGGATGAGGAAAGAAGTAGTGGGAAGACAAGAATATTAACATAAGAGCTAAATTCTGTAAGGATGTGGTGTAAAACTCATGTTTTACCCCTTCAATCCTAACATACAACATCATCTTATCACATATTTATGAATAAACACAACCCCACCTAATCAATTCTAATACCCATATATAAATCCAACTAAATTGAGAGTTTATTGAGATGTTATTAGGCGCATTAGGATGTATTAAATTTTAAGTAAAATGTTGATATGACAATTTATTATTGAATGATATAAAACAAAACTTTTACACTCTATCCTTACCAAATTCGAACTCTTAATTTCAGCTGTACAAAGAGAGGGGGGAACAAGGTAGCTCATGCTCTTGCATAGCATGCTAGGAATATTTCTTAGGATGTGTTTTGGATGGAGGATTCACCTCCACCGACTATGAATGCCTTGTATCATGATTCTCTTTTAATATAAATGGATGAATGTTTTAGTTTCAAAAAAAAAAAAACTCTTAAGATAATGATAATACAGTAATCATCCAGCCCAGTTCCCCAGCCTACCATTGGGCCTGGCCCAGGGCCATATATGATATATGACCCCATTCTTTATCAGGCCAGGCCTATGGTGCTGGACTGCGTCAAAAAACTCAGACGCTTGCCACGCATACCAATTGCCTTTTACAACAAGATCGCAATTGTTGGGCTATTGAATCTGTATTTCTTTTAATTTTATTGCCATTGCTTTTTGCTTACGAGTTGTATTCAATAAAGGAATGAAATATTTGATGGGCTGCGTGTTTGACTATTCTTCAATATCTATTTCTTAATTCATTTTCCTTAGTGAACATTTAAAAACACAAAGCTTAAGAAGAAGAAAAAGAAAACTAAATAGAACTCAGTTTTCTTATTGATGAGTAAGAATGATTACAAGCAACTGAGAATAGATAAAATATATCTTATCCCTTATATACAAAGTCTGGAAAAACAAAGAAGCAAAACTAGCTTACTTCCCTAATTTTGCGGGAAAACTGTTTTAATCTAACCACTAATTACAAGCTAACTCGAGTTCTTACTTCATAGAAAAATGCTATGTTTACAATATTTTCATAGAAAATATTGCTCGACATAAATCTGATGAGCTGGAGTTACACAATTAATTGATGAAATAAGGAGTTTCAAAAGAAATAAATAGGCCCAACAACTAATCTATTAAGTGGGTGAATAGCTCTTCATTTTCCATAATAATAATAAAATAAAATAAAACCATTTACTCACCAATGAATAAGGAAACTATACTGAATGTATCTAGCCAACAAATTGCTACAATACATATCAGCCTAATAATCACCACAATTAAAAAGAATAAAATAGTTTTTCTCCTTTTCAATGTGGGATTAAACATTCTACTAACTCCTTATTTTCCATGTTAACTCTCACATCTTTACATTTATGTTGTAAAAAAAATAGATCCATTTTAATTAATTAATTGAGAGTTCAAATAGTGTAAAAACACCCTTGAACGTTTACACCCCCAATTTACAAATTACCAATTCAAACTTTATATCAAACAATTAATGTGCGGAACATGAAATAAAAGCTTAATACAGAATTGGTAAACACTCTAAGCCAATTAAAATCACATCCACAGCAGAGAATAAAAGGCAAAGATAAAGGGAAGAGAGATGCAAACACAAGGGCAACACACGATGTGTTATCGAAGAGGAAACCGAAGCTCTCAGTGTAAAACCTCTCCGCCACCCTCCAAGCGGTCAATAATCCACTAGAAAATGTAGTTGGGATACATGAACAACAATAGACCCTCCAACCCTAATCTACCCGATGTACCTAAGCCCTCCAAGCTTCTTGCTCCAACGAGGTTGCGCCAAACCTTTTTCTTTTCTAGCTTACCGAATTCCGCTATAATCCATAGCATCCGCCATCCTTGGCATCTTCCAATGCTTCCCAAAACTCCAAAAACACTCAACACTCTAAATGGGTGTGGGTAGTGTTTGGATAGAAATCTCCTCTCAATAGGTATGACAATGAGAGAGGAAATGAGAAGAGACTACAAAGATTTCTATCTAAGAATGAGTAGCTCTCTCTAATTGGATGGGTGTTTTAAAGAAACCTCTTTTAGGGTTTTTCTTTCTGAATGGTCACACATATTTTGTGGGAATGAGGGGTATTTATACTGGTGTAAGAATGGAATGCAAAGAGTCAATTTTTCCAAAACAGGGTTGGCTAGCGACTTGACCTCGCGACTTGACTGAGTCGCGAGTTCAAGCCGCGAGATGACTGAATGGCCAGTCTGGATTTTTGTCCTGTAGTGCTCCAGTTGGCATGACTGTTCAGCTCCCTTGCATGCTCTGCGCGTGTACAACTTTTGGCGGCTTGCAAGCCACGAGCTTCCCGCGAGATCCAGCCGTGAGTCCCTGCTTTACTGCACAGTCTTGAGCATTTCTTCACACTCTCTCACACACTACCCTTACATGATTTCCACCTAAATACAGGGTTTCTAAGTGCTGTATTACAAGCAAAGTTGTCACGAAATAAAGCCAACACATGGTTGATTAAATTCAACCTTACATTAATATTAAAATACTCAAACACCACATATTAGGGATAATGGTCTCCAAATAATATTTTAGGTCATTTCAGCTCAAGCTCATGCTCAAGCTTTGGTATTAGCTTATCATCGACCAAATTTTTAGGCTTGGGTTCTCATCTATCATTGCGTGTCTAGGTTTTTCCTTGGGTTCTAACTAGAAAAGATCAGAGAATGTAGATCGAGCTCTCCATTAAGTCATCCCAATCCATGACAACATGACAAGTTGTCACAAAATTTTATGAAGTGGCTCAATACAATAATATTATTCATATCAATCACTTTTTTTTTTCCTTTCTCCTGGATCTTTTTATCTCCTGCCCGTCTCCAAAATTTTTATCCCCACATCGTTAAGGTTATATCGTGGTAACCATCATTCAATTCCTTGTCGCTTCTGTCTCTTGTCTCGTTGCCACATAAGATAGTAAAATATTGAGAGATTAATTACCTAATTAAACAAGGCGATGATTTAGACCCCTAAATCCAATTTTACAGCTAAATCACTTTCAAACTAAACTAACAATTAATCCAAATTATAAGTTATTATCCAATTGAACTTAGTACGGATTACAAATATAGAATGGATAAGCATATTAAGCATATCAAATGAGCAATCCACATAAATCTAAGAAAATGGATAAGCATATTAAGCATATCAAATGAGCAATCCACATAAATCTAAGAAACTAAATCAAAGAAAACCAAAAATTGGGGCAAAGAAAACCAAAAATTGGGGCAAAAAAAACCTTTTTTTGACTAGATAGTTGCAATACAATTTGACACACAACCCTCCAAGTAGTGTTACACTCTTGTACACTCTTACACTCCTGTTAGAAAACAACTTTGCTGAATCCTTTCTCTACCATTGTCTCCAGATTCGCAACCAAACATCGGTTGCATCTTCAAGCCACCATGGCTGAAATGGAAGTTCTCTAATGATTCTCAAAGCACCAATTAACTCATAACATTCAAGAATAGTGATCATTGTGATTAGGATGATCACCTCTCAATGATTTGGCTATGGTGAGAAGGAAGAGTGGAGAGAATTGATAGTGTTTGGCTCTCACTAATATGGGTAAGGTTTTCTCAACTCTCAGGTGGGATCCCGAGGATTTAATTCATGGAAAATATGGTATATGTATGACAGGAATGAGCTAGTACAGCAGAGTGGCATGTAATTGAATTTTCTCAAGTACGACCACCTTGCAGGTGCTAATGTCCCACAAGTTTGAATACCAACTTCTTTTCAAATGACTACCACTTGCCAGTTTTGTGTTTGCGAACTCCATTTCATGGGTGCAAACTCCAGTCTTCAACAGCACAACTTTTTCACTCTATCACCCAGCCCAATTACAAAAGGAACCCACAAACACAAGAATACAAAGTACATATTTGAACTTGAAATACATTCAAATTTAGCATGGAATATGCCAACATAAACTAGGATCTAACAAATACTAATATGGAGTAGTACTTATCACAATACATATAAGAAAAATGTTAAAGATATACTACAAAATTTTATTATATAAGACTTACAAATTAATGTGGCAATAAATACAATTAGTGAATTTCAACCAGCTAATAAATGAATATTTAAATTATTTTTGATAATCAGTGACACATCAATTTTTAAACTTTATTTAGTAAAATTTATAGTATCCATAGCATCACTCGTACATATAAATATGTCAATCTAACTTATGTGAACAAGGATAAAGAGCGCTACGGCTGTGAGAAACAAAAAAGTAGAGAAAACACATGCCAAAGAAAATAATCACATGCACAAGACAAAATTTACGTGGTTCGGCAATTTGCCTATGTCCACAAAGTTGCAGGGATTTCACTATTATCAAGGGGCAAAAATACAAAGTGCGGTAGTATAGTTTTTTTCTCTCTCAAAAACTACAACAACCAAAACCCTAATCACCAAAACTGCATTTTCTACATCCTACGTACAGGATTCACAATGGGCTACAAAATGAGCGCTACGGCTTGGGCCTGTTGGCCCAAGCCTCTGCTCCATGGACTAAGCCTCAGAAAATCTCCCATTAAAAACCACGCAACATTATTCGAATTGAGTAGAGTCATCAACCGGATCAAACATAACTAAGCTCCATAAAGCCCAACATCTAATCCCAAAAAATAAGAACTAACTCCCACTTAAATACAAATTGAAAATAAAACAAAGGTGAACAGGATCTAGAATAATATCCTAATCTACAATTCAATAATAATTTAAATTTCAAACTTCATCAATTTGAATTGGTAAGTTGCGGGACATAACACTAACATTATACAATACTAATGCAGCCTATGGTGCTGGACTGAACCTCGGGACATATATGATATAGGACCTCATTTTTTTGTTCTTAGGCCAGGCGTATGGTGCTGGACTGCGTCAGACGCTTTCCACGCTACCACAAGGTCCCATACCAATTAGCCTTTTTCAACAAGGTCGCAATTGTTGGTCTGTTGAATCTTTATTTCTTTTGATTTTATTATCATTGCTTAGAGTATTCTCATCAAAAGTGTTAAAAATCCTAAATGGTATTTTTTTTTAGCATTTTTAACACCTCAAATTATAAAAACTTACCTACAATAAAGATGCTAATTGCTAAATATTTTAGCATTCAGCTACAGTAAGCTATTATTGATAACAACTCACTGTAACAGCTCACTATAGCTGGATTATAAACAAAAAATAGTTTTTTATTCAGCCCAATGTCTCTTTTTTCTCACTTCTCTCTTCTCTTTCCCTTCTCACTTCTCTCTTCTCTCTCTCGTGCCTTTGTTTGTTCTTGGTGGTTAGGCTATTATGGTCAGGTGATTGTGGTCCATCATGCGTTGTGGTCCGATGGTCATAGGTCGTGGGTCCGATGGTCGTGGTTTTGATTTTGGGTTGTGGGTCGTGGTCTGATGGTCCTGAGTCGTGGTCTAATGGTCCGATGGTCATGGGTCACGGTCTGATGGTCATGGTTCACGGTCTGATGGTCATGGTTCGTGGGTTCGACAGTCCGATGGCCGTGGATTTGGCTAGTGGCAATGATGGTGGAGGGTTTTTTTTTTTTTTTTTTTTTTTTTTTTTTTTTTTTTTTTTTTTGCCATGGTTTGTGGTGGTTGTGGTATGGGTGGATGTGAATGTAGTGGGTGGATGTAGAGGTTTCTTTTCTTTTCTTTTTTTTTCTTTTTTGTTAGTTGTGGCATGGGTGGTAGGTTTGTGGTGGTTGTGGTATGGGTGGTGGGTTTTTGGTGGGTGGCTGGGTGGTGGGTTTTGGGGTGAGTGTTGGTATTGTGAAGGTTGTGGGTACTTACTAAACCAAAGAAAAGATATAAATAAAATTAGGATTAATAAAGACAAATTTAGTGGTTAACCCACCATGATACTAACAAAGTCATAATCACCTTTGAAAAGGTTTTCAATCAATAACAACGGTGAAAAATAAAAACATGTTGATTTCAACATTGTTTCAAAAAGTTGGTGGGCATTGAAAAATAAATGCAGAATGAAATAAGAGAGAGAGAGAGAGAGAGACTCACGTGGTAAGTGTAGATGGAGATTAGGGGGTGACCGATGGTGAGAAGTCGATGAAACAGAGAGGGATTGGGTTTCTGGGTTTACAAAGAAGCCGGAGAGAGAGAGAGAGAGAGAGAATACATATCTGTGTTTTAGTTTTTTAGTTTTTATTTTTTATTTTTTTAACAGGTGGTGTAGGTTTTTTTTTTTTTTTTTTTTGAGAAACCAGTCTGTGAGAAGACTGGGCTTTTATTCAGGAAAACAAAACCTCAATGAATGTCAAAAGCTACAAGAGGAACAATGTCATCAGGAAGGGAAACAGTCCAAACCCGAGACTCTCTAGAGAACTTGGTTTTTTTGGCTAGAGCATCTGCTACAACATTGCAGTGCCTAGTATTAAAAATAAAATCATGAGAAGAAATTGCAGCAACTTGGGTACGAATATCCTCAATAATGTGACCATAAGATAAGTAATCCAACGTTTCTTGTGAGATAGCTTGAATCACTTGGAGAGAGTCACCTTCAAACACGACATCCTGAAGTCCTAGCTCCACTGCAAACTGCACTGCTCTACGACAGGCAAGGGCTTCTAACTCCACGACCGACTGCGTTGCAAGAACTGACATGGATAATGCACCAATGGCCTCACCACTCCAGTCCCGGATGATCACGCCTATCCCTGCATGGTTGGAATTCTTGAAGACCGCGGCATCGAAGTTGGCTTTGAACGAGCTTTCATCTGGTGGTTGCCATTGCTGGGGTGAAGGATGGTCCGTGGCAGCTAGTGGCTGGTCAAGAGTGTCCAGGAATTCTTGAAGATAGCTTCCAGCCAGGGAATTAATTTGGTTGATAGGCTGGACTGTGAGATTGAGCCTCAGTGCATTGCGACGATTCCACAGCATCCAAGCAATGGTGATGAAGATCTCGGACCTGTAGTCTTCCTTAACCTGCATAAATCTATTAAGAAGACCTTGGAAGCTTGATGTATGAGTATTAGCGCAGGGCTGAGACCAAGACAGTGGACTCCAGACCGGTTCAAGTTTTGAGCAAAACCAAAGAGCATGAAGAGTGTCCTTGAGCTGGGCTTGGCATGCGCTACAGATTTCATTTGTGGCAATATGTCTCCGGACCAGGTTTGACAAAGTTGGCAAGGCATCATTGCAAGCACGCCAAGCAAAGTGCTTGAGTTTATTTGGAACTCTAAGTTGCTACAACTTCCTCCAAAACTGTCTCTGGTTCTCCGGCGAGGATGTACCTGCATGATTAGTAGCATTGTGAGTAACAAGAAGCTTATAGGCACTCTTGGTTGTAAACATACCAGAGGGAGTAAGGCTCCATATAATGCGGTCAAGAGGAAGTCTTGTGCTTAGAGGCATGCCGCAAATGACAGAGGCTTTATGAGGGAGAAAGATCTGGTTTACCAGAGTTGAATTCCACCCTCTTAGATCTGAATCAATGAGGGAACTCACTTTAGCTCCTGGAGCAACTGTGGGCAGTGGTGATATGACCGATCTGTTTGTTTTAACCGGTAGCCACTTGTCCTCCCTTATTCTTACAGAATGCCCATTCCCAATCCTCCAAACCATCCCTTCCTGAATCACATCTCTAGCACCTATAATGCTCTTCCATGCATAGGACCCTAAGGTAGAATCCTTAGCTTCAAGTATTGAACAATCTGAAAAGAAACGAGCTTTGAAGACTCTATGACATAGCGAGTCTGGATTATTAATCATGCACCACACTTGCTTTGCCGACAAAGAATCATTAAATTTTTCAATGTCTTTAAATCCCATCCCTCCCTTCTCTTTATCTTCGCACAGCCTCTCCCACTTAACCCAATGAACTTTTCTATTTTCCCCACTATACCCCCACCAGAATTTTTGAATGAGAGTCTCCAATTCCTTTATCAAGCCTTTGGGAAGCTTAAAGCAGCTCATAGTGTAAATGGGAATCGCCTGAATGACAGATTTGATTAACACCTCTCTACTAGCTTGTGAGAGGAGCTTCTTCTTCCAACCTTGTAGTTTCCTCCAAACCCTTTCTTTGATATAGGTAAAGCTTTGTTTTTTGGCATGCCCCACCAAAGCTGGCAACCCCAAAAAATTTTCATACTGTCGGATAGCTGGCACACCTAAGAGGTGTTGAATTTGATTTTGCATGTCAAGGTAGGTGTTGGTACTAAAGAAGATGTTTGTTTTTTCCCTGTTTATTTTCTGCCCGGAGCCTTTTTCATAGACTGAAAGCAAATCAAGGATCCTCTAGCATTCCTCCACTCTTGCCCGACAAAAGAGGACACTGTCATCTGCAAAAAATAAATGAGAAACCCGTGGACCATTTCTGCAAATAGATACCCCTCTGATGTCCCCATTATTTTCAGCTTTTTTTATCAGGCCCTGCAAACCCATAGCACAGAGGAGAAACAAGTAGGGTGATAGTGGGTCACCCTGTCTAAGCCCCTTGGTAGGTTTAATGTGACCCACCGGTTGGCCATTGAGGAGGATAGAATAGGAGACAATGCTCATGCAAGATGATATGAGGGAGATCAACCTACTTGGGAAGCCTAAGTGTTCCATAACCTTCACCAAAAAAACCCATTCCATCCGGTCATAAGCCTTGCTCATGTCCAATTTTAGAGCCATGAATCTCAATCTACCTTGGGTTTTTCGTTTAAGGTAGTGCAAGGTTTCAAATGCCGCAAGGACATTATCAGTGATAAGTCTACCCGAGAGAAAAGCACTTTAAGAATCATCAATTACATGGGTTAGAATTTTTTTTAGGCGGTTGACCACCACTTTGACAATTAATTTGTAAACAACGTTACACAAACTAATTAGTCTAAATTCTTCTACTCTTTTCAGATTTTCAACTTTAGGGATCAATGCAATGAAGGTGGAATTAAGAGACTCATGGACCATACCCGAATTTAAAGCATTAAGAACAATAGAGATAACATCCTCACCAATAATGTGCCAATAAGTTTTGTAAAATATGGGGGACATACCGTCAGGCCCAAGAGCAGTAAGTGGGGCCATTTGTTTAAGAGCAAGGAGCACTTCTTCAGCTTGGTATTCACAGCTTAAGGAGGCACTCATTTCAACTGTGATCACCGATTGCAAGCCCACAAGAATTTCCTCAAACTGACTTGGGTTGGATGAAGTAAACATATTTTGAAAATAGGCTTCCACCACTCTTCCCAAATCTTCTTTCTCATCAACCCATTGGCCGGCCTCATCTTCCAAGCCAAAAATAAGATTACATTTATTTCTTTGGGTAGCTCTACAGTGAAAATAGCTAGTGTTTCTATCACCTTCCTTCAGCCAAGCCGTACGTGAACGCTGCTTCCACATGCATTCTTCCTTACTTTTCAGTTGCTCAATTTTAGTCCGAAGCAAATACACACGAGTAGGATCTGAAACATACCCACCTGATTCCTCCACTACCTTCAGTTCCTTCAGTTTTTTGGCTAGGGAATTACGGACATGACCAAAAGATCGACGGTTCCAAGTTTGCATATTATCTTGGACAGATCCGAGCTTATTATTAAGCCCCCAAACCGAGGTTGCAAGCCTTGCCGTACCCCAAGAATCTTGGATTACCTGTTCGCATGAATCATCCTTGACCCACATGGCCTCAAATCTGAAAGGCCTGCCCCGCCTATAGAAACATTTCAATTATGAATCTGTGCATAGTAAAATAGGCTTGTGGTCTGAATGAAAAGCATCCAAATGATGGATTCAGGAAGTAGGGAACCTCAACATCCATTCCACTGTAGCAACACCTCTATCTAAGCGGATCCATACATTGTGAGCCCCAGGTCTCCTATTGCACCATGTAAATGGGTAGCCATTGAAACCCAAGTCCTTCAATCTACAATCATCCAAGGCATCTCTAAATAGTTGCATCTGTCTTTCAGGTCGATCAAGCCAGCCAAGTTTCTCCTCACCCAACAACATTTCGTTAAAGTCGCCCATACAAAGCCAAGGAAGAGAGAAGCGACTATTTAAAGCACGAAGCAAAGACCAGGAGTTTCCTCGGCTGGCGGTGTCAGGGTCTCCATAGAAACCCGTAAACCGCCAGGTGTCATCAACTCCATGGTCCACAATAGCATCAATGTGATTCCCAGAAAAAGACTGGACATCCACAGAACAGTCTGCCTTCCAAAGTAAAGCCAAACCACCACCTGTGTTAACACGAGGAACAATAAAAATGTTAGCAAACTACAGTTTTCTACCAATTCTTTCCATAGTATTTTTTTTTCAACTTTAGTTTCCATCAGGAAAACCATTTTGGGATCTTTTTGGCTCACCAACGTGGCAAGCTCTTCTTCTGTCTGTGGGTTCCCAAGCCCACAACAGTTCCAGCTAAGGCAACTCATTAAGATTGGTGGGACTGGACACCAGTCTCCACCTGAAAATTTTCCTGCTCAAACCACTCACACCCTGTCCTCCGCTTCTTTTTGGACCCCTGGTCATCTTCTAGTTCCAACCCCGATCTTCTATCTGTACTACCTTCTGGTGGAATAGCCTGTTGTTTTGTGTTAACCTCACGGGTAAGCCTTTTGAAAGACTTAAGTGAGTTAGGTGTGGGCTGTGTGCCAACTACATTGGTGCACTCACGTAGGGGGGGACGTGCTAGCATGGATTGTGCATGGCTTTTTGTGAGGTCCACCACCTCTTTAACTTTTAGGCCAATATTCACTTCAGCACCTTTGCCCATGCATTTATCCATACGAAGCCCTTGAATACTCTTAGTCAAACTATCCGTACCTCCCATGTCAACCACATCACAATTGTTAAGTTCTTCACTAACCCCACTAGATTCTACATGTTGATTATTAATTGCTTGAGTCTCCTCCATAACCACTTCCCTCATGAACTCACGCACATTCACAGCAACCGATGTGTGCTTCGTTGTTGGGGGGTTTGTGCCAGGAGCTTGGGCTGAGGCAGAAGCTCCTTTACTACCCGTTTTCCTCCACCAAGGAGCCTGAGTGCGAGCAAAACCCTGAATAACAGTTACCGTCTTTCGTGTAGGTCATATCATATCAGGCCTCATCCATTCTCCAAATTGTTGATTTTCCTTTTTCAGATTTTGCTTACCTCTAAATCACAGTTCACAATCCCTTTCAACATGAGAAAGCCGATCGCACCAATAGCAAAAATTTGGCAAACGTTCATATTTGAGTCCTATCCAACCTATCTATTTGCCCTCATACCATAGCTTTCTACACCTCAGCAGTGGTTTCGAGATGTCAATGGAGATATGCACCCTAAAAAATTCACATCTATTACCATCATCTTCAGGATCCGCAACCTCAATGACCTTACCAATAGTATTACCAATGGCTTCACCTGTGGCTTGGTTCAAGCTCTTCTCGGGAATATTATGAAATTGCACCCAAAAAGTGGCCCGTAAGAACTCTAAAGATGGGATTTCTTCCATTATTGAGACCCTCTCGAAAATCACTGTGTGTTTGTCGAAAGTCCACAGTTCATACTCCAACACCCGTTTGAGATCTAAGTTATCCTCAAATTCAAACAGAAGAATATTATCTCCGATATCCCGTATCTGAGTTCACCCACCGGTTTCCACAGGGGTTTAAAAGTGCGAGCAACAGAGTCTACATTCAGCGTTCTTTTTGTGAAAAAACGTCCTGCTAGTCAGTGAATGCTCTCCACCACAGGTTGTGGGGCTTCCACCCAATGCTCCTCGTCTTCATCCAGGGTAAAGCGCGACCATAGACTATCCAGACCAGCCATGGTTAGATGCAAAGAGAAGGAAAGGTGCAGAACCTCTTAACCCTCATAGACCTCTAATGGAAACGTGAATAGAACAGACCACCTAACAGCGAAAGAAACAATCCGACCTACCAGACGCTAAAGCGGCTAGAGGGGACAAAAACCTAAACACAGTAAGGGACGATATTCTACAGGCGGTGTAGGAAACCCTAGCAGCCAGAGAAACTACACTCTTTTCCTTTGAATTCACTAACAGGTGGTGTAGTTAACTTGGGTTAGTTAGGTTAAGTTTACTTAAGTAATCATGTGCAATGCACATGCTATTTTTTACACATGTCAGTTTATTAGAGTAGTTTGTAGCCTTAGGCTACAAATGGTTTTGTAGCTAAATTTTGTCCTGTTGATAATAGTTGGGTTGAGAAAGAGAGAGACAGAGGAGAGAGAAGAAGATTTATAGGACAAAAATCTTGTCATATTGACTTTCTTTTCTTCTCTTCACCTACTTCACTTCACGTCACACACTTGACCTTACACTTCACTTCACTTCACAGTATTCTCCTATATCCATTTCTTAATTCGTTTTACTTTTCAAAGATTTATCGGTTAGCCTTTTGAATGCCTCTCCCAGACTGCCACATTGTGACATTTACCACAACCGATCTAATATCTTAATAAAAATAGTGTGAGTCCAAGCTCCAACACATAAATTAATGGAGCCATCAAAAGGAATTGTCCAACCCGTGTGAAGCATGCAAGGGAGCTGAAGGGTCACGACAGCTGGAGCACTATAGGACAAAAATTCTAGTTTGGCCAGGCAGTTAGCTCTCGGACTTACGACTCGTTCCAATCGCGAGGTTGAGTCACCAGAATGCCCTGTTTGGATGAAACCTGACTTTCGCATTCCTCATACACACTAGTATAAATACCCTTATACCCACGAAATGTAGAGAGCTTCCAAAAGAGAATTTTGAGAGAGAAACCCTAAAGAAAACAAAATTGACTCATCCACAATCTTTAACATTTAATTCTCCAAATTCCTCTTGTTTGTTTTTAGACCCCTTAAAACACAACCAAATTAACCTAGTTAATTAGCCAAGTGATTACTTAGTCAAATTATTAAATCTAGGTTAACACAAATATATCATATCATTGACAAGTGCGGAAAATAAAGAACACAATGATATGATAACCCAGGAAAACCAAACTGGTAAAATACCTGGGGAGGATTTAACCTAGCTATCCTCAAGGTAAACCGAATCCACTATGAAAGAATTGAAGTTTACACAATAGTGACTTAGACCACTAACATCCTATTGGTACCTCAAGTAGGAAACTTACTACCATGACCACGTGACAGCTCCAAGTCTATGGACTACTTCTTTCTTGGATTCCCAGCAAGTACAAGCACTCCTGCTTGTGTATCTTTAAACTCTTGAATCTGCAATTGAATTGATCACCAAGCTCTCGACATCAATCTTAAGATTGAAAACCCTAAGTGTATGTAAAGGCAAACACCTCTAGATCTCACAGAAGATTCATACACACAGCATAAAAAGCAACCAAAATATGTGGCTAGGGTTTTCCCTCTTATAATTAAGACAAAACATAAAACCTTACACGTCAAACGGGCTTGGGTTGAGTTGGAAATTTTGTAGAAAAAACAATCTGCACAACTTTCAATTGATCGAGTCTAATTCTCGATCAATCGAGCCAAGCAGATTTACACAGTAAATCTTGCAGTAACTCAATTCCAAATTTACATAAAAACACATATTTAGAGCAAGTCTAAACAAGACTAAAATGTTTTGATCATGGTTTACCAACATTACAAAATGAAGTTCTAATACATTAGTTCCTAATTCTTTAGAACCTAACAAACTCCCCATTTGGCAATCTGTTACATAAAAATAGCCCATTACAAAAATATTGCCCAACACAACAAATTCAACCTAACTACCATCTATCAATTGCAAGTGTAGACAGCAGCACGACTGAATCAACCTGTATATTCTTGAAACACTTAACAAACGCATAAATGCATGTGTGGAAAATACAAGTAACACAAAATAAATTCTTGATTTCACATAACACAAAATAAAGACATATATTATGAATAACCTCATAAATATAAATCAATAAACAATGTGAAGTAAGAAACATATATCATCAATGTATCTCCCCTCATCATGGACAACCCAATCAAAAACTAAAATACATCATGAGCCAAAAATGTAAATACAGAATGAAGCACCTAGATACAATCTAAAAGCTCCACAGCTCCAAAATATCAAAAATCTCCCCTACATATGTACTCCCCTTTTTTGTGACGAATTGCCAAAGGGAACTCACTCATCACCAAAAGGAGGTGGCAGAGGCGACTGTCTAAAATGCTCTAAATCTGCTCACAAGGAATAAAGCTCATCAAGCATGTCCACCAAAAGCTAGCCATGAGCCACCTGAACGATCATGACAGTCTCCAACATACGTCGAATGTCTGAATCATCCGAGGTAGAAGGTGGAGGAATAGCAGTAGCAACAGCAGCAGGATCGACAGACTCTTCAACAGTAGTATCACCTATAGAAGAGGAAAAAGGAGGTGCGACACTGGAAAACTCAACCCTAAGGCATTTTAGAGCTTGCTCTCATCTGAGGAGCCCTCTGCCTAAGAAAGGTGGCACCTATAGGAGCGATAATATGAACAGGCTTAGACGCCGAAAACTCATCTAAACCTAGATGTAACAAAATTCGGTGAATAAAAAGGGGGAAGAAAAGAGCATGTGCAGTAGAACTACTCCTATAAACCTCGATCAAAGAACAAATGAAAAGATGAGGAAAGCTCATAGTAGCATCAAAGACAAGGGCATACAAAAATGCACAATGCTCGATAGGGATGGTGTGCAAATGAGAGATGGGCTAGATGGAATGGTAAGAAATCCGGAAAAAGAGATAATGAGTCTCAGTCAACTTATGAGAGGTGATCCGAGAATTAGAACCCCACTGGATAGAAGTATTAGTAATAAATGACATAATTTCATCAAAGGGCGGAGACTTGTCGTACGGATAAACAAGATGTTGGACCAATGGCACCCCAAGAGCAGCAGCCACTACTGAAGAAGTAATGGTATACTCATCACCCCATATCCAACTTCTCACAAGAATGTTGGAATCATAGGAGTGAACAAAGAGGTTCGAGTAGAACTCTCTGATCAAGGTAGCTAGAGGAGGAGGGTCAACATCTAACAAAGGTAACCAGCCCCTACGGTCAAAGTTTCTCCTAATCTCACCATCTAGCTCGTCTAACAAAACTTTCCTCTCAGGCCAAATATTCCTACGAAGGTTCAGCTTCTCAAATGCTTCTTGGTTTTTCTCACTCAGGAACCTTTCACTATCAAAGGTGGGCGAAGAAGAAGAGGTGGAGGTCTTATGGGCTCTAGTCTACCTAACCATGATGCTAAGGATCAAAAGGACAGACACAATAGAGATAGAGAGAAGGAAAAGAAAAACCAAGGGAAAACTGCAAGTTAACACAAAAATATATAGAAATAACAATTCTATATGATGCATGAACATTATCAACACATGATGCATGCTCTAATGCAGTGAGAATAGGTTCAATTGCACTTTAAAATCACAAAATTAGCTTGAGCATAGAGTTTAAATATATATAAAAAAAAAAAAAAAAAAAAAAAATCCCAAATTTGAAAATCCACTTTCAAAAATCCAACAAATTGACCAAATTGATCATTACACAAGATAGATAACATAAAATAATGATCAAAGCAATCAATCTAACAAGCCAATTTCATCAAATTAAGCACAATTGAACAAAATCCCCAAATCGGGTAGTTTCAAGCCCTAGAAAATCCAATTTTTCCAAAATCATCAAACTAATCAAATTAAACACCAAGGAACAGTTTAATAGCATCCCATAACAAAAACCCATTGATCAATTTTGAAAGAATTGATTGAAATTAACAAAAATCTCAAATTTTCATAAGTTCGACATTCTCCCTAAAATGCATGAAACATGAAAATAAATGAAAAATGAGGGGCAAAAAGGTCTTACCGGCCTTAGAGGACAAAAACTCTTGAAGAAATTTGAGGGAAAATGACAAAAACAGTGATTTAAAGCCTTGACCGATCGAAGAGAGAGAGAAAAGTGTTTTGAAAAAGTTTGAAAGTGATTGAACATGTGAAAACTCAATGTTTTAAAAAACTCCCTATGAGATTTTCGATTGATCGAAAATTATATTCGATCAATCGAAAATTCCTTCGATTGATTCAAAAGCAATCGAGCAGCGATCGAAACGGTCAAATTCAAAAAATTTAATCGCATTTTCGATCGGTCAAGAAACAAATTCGACCGATCGAAAATCTGGAAAACACAATTTTTTGAAAAACAGAGCAATTTTATGCAGAAACTCCTCAAAGCATAGTACTTTATAAATAAAATGCATGAGTATGAGATGAAATGCTCTTAAAAATACTTGTTTTGAACCCATATTTCTCAAAAATAAGATTTTCAATCAATTATCCTTAAATTCTCAAACTTCAAACATATTTTGCATTTCAATCCAGAAATTTTCAATCTTGGATGACCAAAACAAAATCATACACAATAACATGTACTAAGTTTAGCAAAGAGTAACATGTGTAGTGTGTGCAACTAGCAAAAGCTTGAGATACATGTGAGGTGATATGTGAATAGTAATTAAGCACACTTTCTACAAAATTCATCACATAGAATTTGAAAGATACTATCACCTAAAAAGTTACATCATATAACTCCCACATCTCATAGAATAAAAACTTATAATCATGTAAGTTTCTTAATTTGCCTCATTGTACACACCAATTTTATTTGATCAGAAACTTATTAATAATAGCCAGGATAATGTACACAACAATTTTATTTGATTGTTTATTTAAAGTCCAATAATGTACACACCAATTTTAGCATTTATTTCGAGGCTACACCTTATGTTCTTTTTTTGAATGTGCTACACTTTCTCGAGTACAAAATCTTACAATATGCACTAAGGTGTTCATGATTGGCTAGTAAACAGTGGTGAGATGGTTATTTATGTCTTTCTCAATAAGTTCAAGTCCGTCAATCAAACACATGTGACTTCAAGATTAAGATCATGTGATCAAAAACTATAAACATCTTCCCACACAACATGCACTACAAAGCTCAATCTAGTAAAGTGCAATAAATAAGCTCATCCAAGCTAAACAAGGTACGAAAACATGTTATGTAAAGATAAATTGGCCAACCTTGATTTCAAAACAAAGATAAGTAATGCAAAACACATTTTGCTTCCCTTTTCTTTCCTTTTAAAAAAAATAAATAATAAAAATAAAAATAAAACCTAGAATGAAATGCATGAATGTTATGCAATGGAAATCCTAGAAAAGCAAAGAAAACAAAAGCAACAAGGAAAAAAAAAAGGTCACAAAGAGTAGAGTGATGAAGCACAAGGATCATGTCAGAAAGACTCAATTAGATTGAGCCTTTTGCATCCAAAACTTTTTAGATGCACCTCAAGCAATGGAGTTCTTATTCACACTTGAATGATTACCAACTCCAGGATTGGAATAAAGGTTTAGAACCTTTACCAATTCACCAATAAGTACCATAAGATCTTGTGCTTGAGACATAGGTACTTTTGGCTTGTTTACTCGCTTAGCAGCTTGCAACTTGAAACAGTTTGGATGAATGTGCCCAGACTTTCCACAAAAATGACAAACCCATATAGGCTTATCAAGCAACTTGCCCTTAGGAGGACTATGAGTCTTAGATTTAGATTCTTGAAGATAAAACCTAATTTTCCTAGGAGGTGTAACTTCAGCAGGTTTGACAATCTAACTCACAGGGGTTTCAGAAGAAGGAACAAAATTTGTGGAATTGGTTTTAGGCACAGAGATGTTTTTTACAAAACCTAAGCCAGTTTTGTTAGAGGGAGACTTTTGAACACTCAGCATATGATCAACTTTGGAGCTTGCAGACCTATTAGTTTGTTCTCTAACAACAGATAATTCAAGCTCCAAATTCTTAACTTTATCAAGCAAAAGCATGTTCTCAATCTTCACATTATTCAACAATTCATTAGCATCAAACAGTTTCACAAGCAAATTTTTCTTATCAAGTTCAAGAGATGCAATTTTCTTTAATCCTAGATCAACACCCATAGCATCCTTTGCAGCAACTTTGCAAAGTTTATTACAGGCTTCTTGTAAATCTGCATCCTCGGAGAGTTCCCCATCAGAAGAATTCTCTTCAACAGCAACACTTTCATCAACTACAGTAGTAGCAATGAAAGCAATGAAGTTTCCATCCTTATCACTACCAGACTCATTATCAGAAACTTTATCATCACTAAGGGTTACAACCATAGCCTTACCCTTAGATCTCAAAAATGTAGGACATTCTGATTTCACATGACCATACCCTTGACAACCAAAACATTGTTGACCTATAGAATTATTAGAAGGTTGACCTACTTTCTCTTTAGGTTTTTCAGTATTATTAACCTTAGTGAGATCATTCCTCCTAAAATTTCTAGGTTCAGCATTGTTTTTACCTCTTGCCTTTCTGTTATTGTTCCTAAGAAAGTTTCTAAAATTCTTGACAAGATTGGCAATCTCTGTAACAGAGAGCTCATCATCAAATCCATTCACATCAACATCATCAACTAACTTAAGAGCCATTGATTTGGATTTGCTTGTCTTAGGTAGGTCCAACTCATAGGATTGAAGAGATCCTACAAGTTCATCAACAAGAATGCAGTCCACATCCTTGATTTCAGTGATGGCAGTCACTTTGGGTCTAAAATCCTCAGTCAAAGATCTAAGAACCTTCCTAACAATTTTAGGTTGATCATAGATTCCACCCAGATTATAACAAAAATTAACAATATCATTAAGCTTAGCATAGAATTCATCAAAAGATTTATCATCAGACATCCTAATGCTTTCAAATCTAGTAATTAATTGCTGCAACTTATTAATTTTAACTGCCTTTGTGCCTTCATGCACAGTTTGGAGGATATTCTAAGTAATATAAGCAATCTCAACATTAGAGATTCTCTTAAATTTCTTAATAGAAACAGCATTAAAGTTAGCATTCATAACTTTGCTAATAAAAGAGGCTGCTTCTTTCTGAGAAGTTTGCCACTCACTAACAAGAGTAGTGGACTTCTCCCATCCGTATTCAACGGAGTTCCAAACTATCTCATCAATTGATTTCAGGAATGCTTTTATCCTTACTTTTCAATAAGCATAATTAGTCCCATCAAAGTGACGTGGAATGACAAGAAAGTGTCTGTGTTCCATGACAACAGGGGTCAAGGATCAACTCTTAAATCAAAAGATCTACAACAAGAGAGCAACCTGCTCTAATACCACTTGTTTGTTTTTAGATCCCTTAAAACAAAACCAGATTAACCTAGTTAATTAACCAAGTGATTACTTAGTCAAATTATCAAATCTAGGTTAGCGTAAATATATCATATCATTGACAAGTGCGGAAAATAAAGAACACAACAATATGATAACTCAGGAAAACCAAACCGGTAAAAAACCTGGGGATGATTTAACCTAGCTATCCTCAAGGTAAACCGAATCCACTATGAAAGAATTGAAGTTTACACAATAGCGACTTAGACCACTAACATCCTATTGCTATCTCGAGTAGGAAACTTACTATCACGACCACGTGACAGCTCCGAGTCCACGGACTACTTCTTTCTTGGATTCCCAGCAAGTACAAGCACTCCCACTTGTGTATCTTTAAGCTCTTGAATCTACAACTGAATTGATCACCAAGCTCTCGACATCAATCTTGAGATTGGAAACCCTAAGTATATGTAAAGACAAACACCTCTAGATCTCACAAAAAATTCACACACACAACATAAATAGCAACCAGAAAACGTGGCTAGGGTTTTCCCTTTTATACTTATACTATATTTGAATGCCTGGGAGCTTGCTTCACAAATCTATTAAATACTAAAAATATTTTGAATATGAACATTGAGGATAATTGCACGGATACTCTCTAACAAAGCTAATTAAAGAAAAGGGCATACCATCAATTTGGAAAGTAAGTATTTTCATTATACTTTATTTTGCATATTGTAACTGCGATTTAGTTCCAGTTTTTCTACATATTATTTTTAATATTAAATTTATAATATGGTATTGTCTCCTATGAATGCCTAAGAACTATACAATTTCAATCTTTTATATCAATATTAGTAAACAAAAGTCAATCAATAGTTTGGAACTACTTCTAGAATAAGAAAAATTATAAATATGAATTTAGAAAAGGGGGCTTTAAAGCATACGACAATAGTTTGGGAAAACATAAATACTATATACAACAAAATGAATATTACATATGGACCTTAAAAAGAAAACAAAAAAATTATTTTCAAATAAAATTACAAAGAGTCCGTGCATCGCGTGGGACATTATCTAGTTAATTAAAATGCTATGACATAAACTTATAAAATTAGTTGGCTTTTAATTTGTCATGTTCAATGAGGCTTATAAGGTATATTGACTCTCAATTTCTTATTGATGAACATTATTTTTCCGTCCAATGACCAGAATTCAATGCGACAAACGAGACACACACTGTGGCCATTGTATAAGAGGCTGATTATAATGCCTGCACAAAGGTATCATCTGTTTTTCCAGTCCAACCTTGTTGCCCATTTCGATACACTCCTGAATCCACCGATACTACATCATCTGCACCGTTAGTAACCACTGTGTACAAGGTCAAAAGTTTTCTTTCAAGGTTGAATCCACTGGATCGCCAACTGAATCACAGCCTAACTCTGCTTCATCCCTAACAGTTGGTGCCTTATTTGCTGTTCTCACCACCACAACCATCTCTTTCTTGACTTACTTCTACTAAATGTCCCCAAATTCTTAATTATTGATTTTTTTTATTTATTTATGACCTTGTTTTAATAGCAAGGAAGAATAAGAGCATCATGTATCTTATCATATGTACGGATATTTAATAATTTTCAATTAAACGATTATTTACATCTAGTATCTTGCGAAATCAATATAAAATAATTAAGAAATGTTTATTTGGAGCAAGTTTGGCTTGTCTAGAAGATGCTTCAAATTTGAGATCTTTGGTCAATGATTTGAATGGTTAAAGTATGTCAATGCAGAGTGATCTTCGCAACCTCAATATTTTCATTCCTCATCTGTTCAATCTGTGCAGCCGATTCGTCAGGGTTAGGAAGTGAAGGTTCCTGGGTGGGCTCAGCTTGAACTACAGGTGGGGTTGGTAAGCTAGGTGTGGGTGCAAATATACAGCCACCCTCATGGGCAGAGCCACTGAGCAACGAGGGAGACGGCCGAGTGGGTAGTGGGGATCGAGGGCCGACTTGAGCATGGGATGTGTGTTCTGCACTATCGTCATGGCCAACAGGGTGGGATGGCTGGGCAGTAGCGTCAGATGTGCATCATGATGACCTGGCACCATCCATGTACATGTCCCAATTGCCCTCCAACGCCTCATCATCTGTACATAAACAATTGTATTTATTAAGATGACAATAAGGGATTGAGTCAATTTGATCCAAGATAAATGAGAATCGTTTTAGTTTTGGTAATAGAGTGATGTTTGAGCCATTGAAATTTGTGAAATTAGCAACATGGAATATCATGCATGGCTGTGATGAAAATATACTTCACTACTATAATACGTCCTTTAAATAAATTACAACTGAAAGTACTAGAATTGGAAGTCAGTAAGAATTAGAGGTATTAGAGTTGGAAGTTACCTAACTCATCCTCATCCTCACGACCACCTCCACAACCTCCAGCATGTCCACGCCCTCCAAACCCACCACCTCGCCTGCCATGGCCTGTGGCCTGTGTGCTCGCCTCACTCAACGTGGCACACGTGTTCTCCAATGCCACTCGGTTCAACTCTCTGACAAGATCCAACATACTCTTCAGGTGGTTGTACATTTTGGAATCTAGTTCACATTGCAATAGTAATGTAACATTAGACTTAACTTAACTTGTGAAATAAAGGAGTCATCTTAAAAATTTTCTGGTTACTTTAGTGTTGTGCAAAACTTTGCCTTTAAGAATTGAGAAAGTATAAAGATTTAAGTGCAAATGGTATGATTTTTTAATACATCTCTTGGTAGGTAATTCATGACCGATTTGGAAAAAGATTATGCATGATGAGCTTATTCATATATAGCGCTACTATTGAAATGTCACACCAGTACATATTGGTTGTGAAAAATGCATATGTAGTGGCAAGAAATGAAATGTTCTCTAGAATGAATGTCAAAATATTGATTCAATGGCTCCATAAAACTTAATTTTCAGAATGCATGCAGCAACACACATATATTGTCAATCCATAAAAGAAGCATTGAATTGTTACCTTACTAGGATTTTCCAATATGCCGACTCTTACATAATGTACCGTCTAGCCATCCTTCGGTATGACTCCATGTAAGCAGCAAGGCACGTCGTGTCCCCATCCAATGTCGGTGCGTCGGCAAGAAGTTCCCCTTTATGGGCCCATTGGTCAATGTAGACAACATGTTCTTGCTCCCAATTTCTCTCTAGTTTACCTTGGAGGGATATTCTGTGGAGATCAAATGACATATCCATAAGATCCGGTAGCGCTTGCTTCATCCCAAACTGACAAAAGACACGTTCAAGATGATGCTCCTCTACTATCCAAAAATATATCAATGGCACAATGGCCCTCCATGTATGTCGACAGGCAATGTAATATGGGGACAGCGAGTCTAGGACATCCCTATACGGCTCCTAGACAACCTAAATAAATGGTCAACAAAAAAACAAATCAAATACATACTTATTTGTGTCAATCCTCAATCTAAGCAAATATGTAGAAGACCATTGAAGAACCACTTCACTAAAAATCCTAAGGTATTCTTGTCCTATTTCCCCCTCTTATTGGATTTGACATGGTAAGATGCACCTGGATTGTATTGGTTACACTAACTGAAACTGAGGGAAAATTTTTTAAGGGTTCATAGCTAAATATGTGTGGAATCAAAACCACAAACATCAACATAAAATTACTACTCAAGGTACTTTATATTGATTTCCCACATTTGTGAAATGTTCGTAACTAATTCCTTCTATATATATGGTCTAATCGACCAGAGTTACATTATTAACTATACACATGCAGCAGTTGACAACCCTACCAAGTGAAAAACAGAACTAGGGAGAATTATATCCTCATGACATGAAGCGGTAGAATACCTAGTGTGCCCATATACTCGACAATGACGCACGATACGTAGCTAGCACATGTGTGGCATGCTCTGTCATGCTCTTCGGCCCCTTCCACCTAGTAAACATACAATTTTGGACAATGCTCATTAGTTAATATCAAACAACAATGCTGCCATAAGAGTAAAATGCTTAGCAAAAATAAAGCCATTAATTAGCTTTTACTTTTTCGGTGGAAAATACTTATTAGAAATAAGTAAGGAAATACCTAAATCCGCTACAAGGCTTAAAATTTGGATGGATCTTTAGTTACAATTGATGAAACGTTGCAAAACAATAATTTCTAGCTCATTCTTGTCAATTCTCTCCTAATTTTATGCCTTCAAAACTGATAAGAGATTAATTTTCATATGATAGGGGGAAAAAGTGAATTAGGATGTTGTCATAAACATGAAACCGATATTGGAGCTATCTGGTCTGGTGTACCATGGTCTAGTGTACTACATGTGAGTCAAATTTGACAGAGTTGGGTTACCAAGATTTATAAGTTTGTAAACCAGGGACACAAAAAAATTTACAATCTTCTTTCACTAGTGTTGGCGTGGAGCAAGATCACTTTCACGTGAACCCGCTATTTACACCTCTATTTACACCTCTTTTATAAACACCAACTACACCATGTAATCTTAATATATGTGAAAAAGAAGAATAATGAAATTTTTTGTCTTGCTTATTGTAATGTTGTAAAAAGTTTTTGCTGACAAGTGCTAGCAAGGCCCTATACATCTTTGAACATTTTTTTTTTCCTATTCCATCACTTTCTGATTCATCACCACTAAAAATGTGAAATGTCTGGCTCCAAAGTGTGCTTAGTCGGTCAGGCATGTGTTGGAAATCTCAAAGTAGAGGGGTTTGGTTCTAATCACAAAACTCACAAGGTGAAATGGTTCTAGAACACAGCTAGGGTTTATAAACACTGCAGGAGTTTCTTATTATATACCTCAAACCTACACAACATCCAATGATGCATGTTTGCACCTCTTACGTAATGCGAGCAGGCATTGACATAAAAACTCTCAGCAAGTCAATCCCCTTTTGTGCTAGACCATACTACACAAGATAAGGCGCATTTGATACTATGTTAAATGATGTTTTTATACATTTTCAACCAAAAAAAAAAAAGTTAAAGAGTATACAAATATTAAGAAAAAACCCATGAACTTGTGCTTGCAATCCAATAAAGTATTGATGAATGGATTTTTCTTTTTGAAAGTGTGCATCATAGCTCATAATTAACTATTTTTTTATTCTTTAACCACTCGTTAATAGTACCCATATATCTTTCGTCAAAACTTTTACAGGCGCAAGTTACAAGGTCAATGGCAAATAGAGTATTAAAAAATACAGATGCATGGGGCACAGCGAGTTGGAACTTAATCCTAGATCTAATTTTAACTGACATAAAGGTAAGCAACCTAGTATTGACCTAATATCAAATGAAAATTTTAATTCATTTTTTTTATAGGTAAATGAAAAGTTCAATTCATATAGCAAAAGCATAATATTATCGTACAGAATTTCAAATCTGATGACCTTGGGTTTATAATATTCTACCACATTAGAAAGCATAACTCTAACCAGTAGCCATTGTTTTAAACAGGGGTAGTAAAAGAAAGACTAAAGACACTGAAATCATCAAAAGGAACCCAAGTCAGATGGAAGTTTGAATTCTGGAGCAATTTGTTCTAAGTATCAACACAGTAACACCAAACCGTCCCAACAAAATAGCATCTTGCTTTGATTGGTAATTTGGTGCTTTTTTTTTTACTGCATAATTTATATTTTTCACAAATTTATTATTCCATTAATATTATGAGCTATATTTGTCTATGGTATTTGGATCCTGTTTCAATGGGTGGACCCATACATACAATTGGGTGTGTAAGTATAACAACTTGAATTTTGAGGTGAATATTATGTTTTTTTATCAATATGTTTATTTCTTTTTTGCGTTAAAACTTTTTGAGATGGTAGTAGATTCAAAGAATTCATGTGTAATTTCTTCATTATTATTTTTTCCTGTAAAGTTAACTTTTTCTCTCATCATCACCATTATCAATTCATCAATATTTTTTCTCAAAGTTGAGTTTTAAATTTTGTGTGTGTGTATACCCTCTCTCTCTCTCTCTCTCTCATGTTTTTATTGGTATAATGGTTGAAAGAATGATATAAGAATTGGTATCCTTTGTGAAAATAAGCCAACCCTAAGTGTTTGACAAAATGTCTCAATGAAATTAGAATCAATGTAGATTAAAGGTTTGGTAAAAAATTTACATATGTTTTGTGAAAGTCCTCTATTTTGGATTGGTAAAAATTAGAATGTGTTTGGATTGGTTGAAAAAGTCTGGAATTTTTTATTGCTCTCTTTATATGTTATTATGCTATTAAGTTTAGTATTTCAGGTTATTAGTTGCTATAAGTTGATTTTTTTTGGGTTATCTTTGAATTACAGTAGGTACTATTGGTGAGAATTTGTATTGCAACTCCCAACTAGAACGGTGAGTTACAATTTTGTTAATAGAGAACTATAAGTGTTTCGAATTTTGGTTAAGAGTAATGATTTTTACTAATAAGTTCTCTAGAATTTTGGTTTTCTTTTTAAATGTTTTGCTTTTATTTAAGTAATCATTTTAAAAGGCTAAAAATGATGCTGCAACCTATGACTTCACTACATAAAATTATTTTTATTTGAATATATGTAGCGTAAATGGCAAACCTATGTAATAGCATTCTAATGCTATGCTTTGGATATCTCCTTATAATATTAGGTTCTGTCTAAAATTTTCTTATGGAATAGATGTATTAAACACATCTTTTATATCTATGTGGGATTGACCTATGTAAGCTCCACATACATATTCATATTGGTATATTCAATTTCTGTTTGCCTATTGGGTTTGTGTGTGACCTTGGGTCCTTGCTATCTAATTGTTACTTACTCTCTCTCTCTCTAAAGGCTAAATACTTTGATATGTTGAGTTATTTGGGTTTCATTTAAATGGTTTCACTATTTTTTGCAGGTAATCTGGTGTCAATCAGGGACTGTTGCTTTACTCAAATTTGTATCTGCCGACCCTTCTAAAAAGCCTTCAAATAGGTCTCTAAAAACCTGATCAGAGCATGATTTGGTCGCAATAATTCCTGCAAGCCTAAGTATGAGTCCTCCATGACCAACGGTTGCACTTCAAATCCAAGGTTTTCTTTCTTCAATTATATTGAATTGAAGAAAACAATATAATAACATTATCCCATTGCTTTCAATTTATTTCTCCTTCCCCCAATTCCACACAGATACTTTGACATATTTTATCAAACAAGTCCACGCATTACACCACAATGACTCACTAAATGCATTGTATGTAATTGTGGTAGATTTGGTTTTGAATTAGAATTGGTTTTATAGTGGTTGAAACCCTAATTTGGGTCCATTTCTATATACATCCACTGCCACTGGTAAGGTTTTTGTTTTCCCTTTTTAAAATTTGGATTTTAAATATGACTTTGGTTTTGATATTGTGGTGGATTGGTTTTGATTTAGGAAATTAGGTTAGTTTATGGCCAACATAAAAGGGGTTGCATAAGAGATCATTTGGGAAGAACATGCACTTGGCATTAATTTGTAAAGCGTATTTTTATGTTTTTTTTTTTTTTTTTCATGCGGTTTTGTGGACAATTATCAGCGAGTATTAACCTCTTATATGATATATGTATACATGTTATTTTCAGATCTGTAATTGATGTTTTGGTCAATTTTACAATTGCCTTTGGTAATTATTATGTATAAGCTACACTTACGTCATCAGTTGAAGGAGTGGTGTTCCTTTGCAAAGCAGCCAATAAATATACAGCTATCAACTTCATTTTCTTTTGTTTTTCCATGAAGATGAGGGGGATGCATGTTCACTAAGCTTGATGTGCATGTTTAAAGAAAAGAGAGGACATTCTAGAAGGAGAATGCTTGGATCTAGATTGTCATAGCATTGAGTAACGGTGATAGCTATTGCGGTTACTATTGGCTTCTGTGTAAATTAAATACCTACAACAAATATAGATGTGACAATAGTGTTTATTGGAATTCTTTTAACAGTATTTGATCTACAAAATACATTAGAGCAAAAAGTGAATTTATGTAGTGAGACTAATTTACAATTAATATGAAGTATGTTTTCATTGTTTCAAAATTGAATTTGGATTTTGACCTTGAGCCAAGTAAACATACAAAGGTTGCAATCCCTTGCAAATAGATTTCTTATTGTTTTAATGTTGCTTTAGTTTTCAACATTATTTTCTAAAAAAAAATAGTTTTTTCTTTCTTTCTTTTTCAATGTCTTTTTTTTTCCTTTCCTTTTTAGCTTTTTCTTGGTGTGAAAATCAGCCTTTCCTTGATTCTTTTAGCCTATTCTTTTAATGTGAGGTTGATTAAATAAATATTTATTTAATTAGCTTTTTCTTTTAATGTGAGGTTGATTAATTAAATATTTATTTAACTATCCCGTGCATCACACGGGTTAGCGACTAGTTATTATTTATATGTGCGGCTTGCTTTCTACATACAAATTACAACACACTGTATAAATTAAATAGTAACACACTATACAAACTACAAACAAAGTAAATGTTTGGTTCTTCTCCCATCTAATATTATATAGTTATCCCATAATTAAGCCAATATATTGTTTCATATTTTCTTTTGGTTCAAATACTCCTAAAAATCTTTTTTTTTTTTTAATTTTCTTTCTTTAAACATTAAGAACATGTTATTGCTTCCATTATACTGATATAATAAGATGGAAAATGCACTTACAAATTAGTTTAAACATTTTTATTAAATATTTTAAGTTATTATAAGTGTACAGTTTTTTTAATAATTTAATAATTATTTATGACATCATCAATTCAACCATCGTTTTGACCTCAATCAAACCTAAGAACTAGGAATCAATCCCCTTTTAGGTTCTTTATCTGTTACAATTTTTAAAACCATGATTCTAACGGGATAAAGATCCACAGACATGGCGTAATAACTCCTAGTTAATGAAACACATAAAATTTTGTTGGATTAAAATTTTATATTAAATTGGGGTTCAGATACTATACGATCCACAAACTCATATTTTAGATATAATTTTCAAGTATAAAAGTGTTTACTTTTCAATTAATTCTAACCAAAACAATACTTATAATTTCCTTTATAAAAAAAATAAAAATAAAAATAAAAATTCTACTCTCTGAATCCCAAAATGTTGGTCTTGCTTAGAAAATTTGACTTTTAACAGAACATCATTTAATGTATTAGTTTTTAGTTAAAAATGTACAAATTTCTAAAATTGCACCTTCATTAATTTAAACTATAGGAAAAAAAATGACATTGACTTTTTAAATAAAGTAAAGGGTAAGACAAGAATTTTATTTATTAATTTTAGAAAGAAGACTTCATTTTAGGACATTCTAAAATGAAATAAAGGACCAGTAATTTAGGATGAAGAAAGTTGATAGGCCAAAAACGAATTGACCCCTTGTGATGAATTAATTGATTAATTAGCCAAGTTTATTAATTAATCAAATTAACATGCAAACACGTGGTAGCACAAACAAATCACCAATTCAACTACATGCAACAGAAAATAAATTGACACAGTGATTTGTTTACGAATGGGGAAAACCAACATGGCAAAAACTCCACCGGGTGATTTTAAGGTCACCATTCCCGAGAATCCACTATTATCACAACAAGTGGTTACAAGTAAAGAAATTCCAGCACCTTATACCAACCTATAGTTGAACCCTTACCCCAATACCCAATTGGACTTGTTCTGTAGTGGCAATCTCTCCTTATAATGCACAGCTCCCAATACGTGACTAACCAATTGCGCGGATCCCACTACGCAACTTCAATCACCAACTAAAGAAGGTTGTTGGCTACAAAATTCTTCAGTTCATCCAAAGATGAAGATCAAGAAGATGCTTGGTCACAAAACCCTATGGTGTATAAACACAGCAACTTCTACACAAGAACGATGAACTAGGGCAAATTTTGCTCGAACAAACTTTTGCTCGACACCTGTGCAACTTGTGTCCATTTTGATAGCCCTTAAAATAATCATTTTATATGTCTAGGGTTGTGAAAAAAGAAAGCCCAAATATATAATCACGGATTAGAGTCAAAATAGAACTGAAACTCTGCTTTTCATAAACCTCGACAGATACCCTATCTGTCGAGCTATTGTTGAGCCACGGGGCTGGAATAGCTCTTCAAGCTCGATAGATGGCTAGCTGTAGAGCTTTAATGACAGGCACTTTTCAGACTTGAATCTTGGACAGACTTGCATGGCTTCAATACTTGATCTTGAAACAAAGTTTCTTGAAGTATTTGATAGGCCAAAAATGAATTGACCCCTTGTGATTAAAATAATTGATTAATTAGCCAAGTTATTAATTAATCAAATTAACATGCAAAACGCGTGGTAGCACAAAAAAATCACCAATAAACTAAATATGCAGCGGAAAATAAATGACATGGTGATTTGTTTACGAATGGGGAAAACCTAACGGCAAAAACCTCACCGGGTGATTTTCAGGTCACCACTCCCGAAACTCCACTATTATCACAACAAGCGGTTACAAGTAAAGGAATCCCAAGTACCTTACCAACCTACAGTTGAACCTTTACCCCAATATGTAATTGGACTTGTTCTATATTGACATTTTCCCCTTCGATGCACAGCTCCCAAGTACGTGACTAACCAATTGCACGGATCCCAGTACGTGACTTCAATCACCAACTAAGAAGGTTGTTGGCTGGAAAGTTCTTCAGTTCATCCACACGATGAAGATCAAGAAGATGCTTGGTTACAAAACCCTACAGTACACATACACAGCAACTTCTTCAAGAGAAAGAGATGAACTAAGGGCAAGAACTTCGTCTTCGGTCACAATTTGCTTGAACAGAATTTGTTCAATGCTTGTACAACTTGTGAACTCTTTGACATCCCTTAAAATAATCCTTTTATATGTTTAGGGTTAAGAGAAAAGAAGACCTAAACACATAATCACGGATTCCAAGAAATCAGATCAGAATTCTGAATTTCTTAAATCTCGACAGATAAGCTGTCGGGCAGGTGTCAAGCCACGGGCTAAACAGCTTCCTTAAACCTCGATAGATGCAGCTGTCAAGACAGCTGTTGAGCTTTAATGAATTTGCACTTCTCAGCTTGTTTCTTGGACAGACTTGATGACTTCAACACTTGATCTTGAAACCTTGTTTCTTGAAGTATTTGAACACATCCTAGAACTACCCAATTACAAGTAAAGTACGTTTTGTCAAAGGATTAGCCAATTACATAAAATCATGACATACGTTCTTAACATGTGAACCACATATGTCCTAACAGTATTAAACACATCCTAGTTCTACCCAAACACAAGTAAAGTGCATTTTGTCAAAGGATTAGCCAATTACATAAAATAGTGACATATGTTCCTAACAAGTTAATCACATATGTCCTAACAATCTCCCCATTTGGCAATCCGTGACAAAACCACAACAAATAAATGAACATATGAGAGAAGTAATAAATCACTCAACTTATATTCACTTGTTGGATACAATAAAATCTATCTTAACACAAACTCTTGAAAAACTTTGCAAGAAGAGAGTTTATGGCAAGTAGACTTTAACAACCTGTATTTCTGAAACACTTTAAACAAAACTTATTAAGGCATCTTTGTGTGAAACAGAAATAATAGATTGTATACAAGTAATAAGAACCATGTGTATAAAGAAAGAAAAGAAACAACACATGCAAGGATAGGTGAAGCAACATACATCAATATATAAAGAATATAAGTACAATGTATGTCAAAATGGTCACAAGACCCATGTACAAGAATTAATGTATCTCAAATAGAAAGAAAAGAAAAAGATACAAGTAATCCTCACTACATCCCTCAATGTGCACTCTCCCCTTAGCAAAAATTTCCTATGCTAACCCTCCCCCTAAGTATGACTACTCTCATAACCAAAACTACTCCCCATTTTTGTCACAAGTGAGAAAAGGTAAGAGTGTCAAGTAGACATCTCGTCATCACTGGGTGAGCTAGCATCGCTATCATCCTCATCATCAGAAGTAGTAACATCATCATCATCAGCATCTTCAGCGACACTCTCATCCGTAAGGGCCACAGGAGTGGAAGTCATGGTATAACCACCCATCTCGGCCTGGCGTCGAGCAATGCGGCCAACACGGGTGTTCACCTGACACAACTCATCACTAAGAGTGTCGAGGCAAGCATTCATGCGCTGAAGCTGCACCATGATGTCCTCGAGTGTCACTCTGCTTGTAGAAGAGGAGGGAGCGGATGTGGATGGAGTTGAAGGAGTGGGAGGAGCTGCCATACCGGACCACCTCAATCGAAATTGTGCCTCACTCCATTTAACGGTAGCATAGTCAATGGCACACGTAACGGGGAAGTGGTCAGAAGAGGGAAAAGGAACAGAAAAATTGCATAAAATCCACGTGAGAGCTGAAGGGAAAATAAGCTTATCACAAGTAGTCATATCCCTATACATATCTATAATAGAAAGAATAAAATGTGAATGAAAATCTATAGTCAGGTGCTCTAACAAAGAAAGCAAAAATCGAGTACAATGCTCTGTGATAGAGTTATAGTGAGAGAGTGGGTGTAAAACAAAAGTCATCACCATGTTCATGAATCTAGGACCTTTATCAAAGGTCGAACATGGTGTAAACTGACGATCACGCTAATCAGAAGGGCACTCGTAGAAAGCAAAAATCATCTCATCTTTGGATATAGTCTTCAGATGCTCACATCCGAGGTAGTCATAATGCTCTACCCTTAGGACACGGAGAACATCAGATACCAACTCCGATGTGACAACAATGCGTGTACCTCGAACGCGAGTATGAAAGAAAGGTACTGAAGAATCAAGTCCATGCATGTTGGAGTAAAACTCCTGGATCAACACGAAAGCACATGTAACCAGGATGTCACACAGTGACTCCCAACCCCAACTGTGAATGACATCGGGTAGGTCAGTGTCGGCAAAATCCGCCAAAATGACTCAGTGTTCCGAATGAACACCTCGCGGAGAAAATTTCTCCGAGAAGTCCTTTCGAGCATCCTCATCACGAAACCAAATAGAAAAAGGGGTAGGATCAGAAGAGGACGATGCCCCGAAAGGAATAGGGTTCCGGGACGGAGCAGATTTACGTTTCGGTGCCATTGATGCCCTAACGTAAACTAGAGAAAGAAGGGGAGAAGAAAGAAACACTCAGAAAAGTCCAAAATAGTTCAAATATACACAAATATATTGAATGTAATGTACGTTATAGAGCCCCCTATGGGCATGTTACCAAGCCCAGGACATGCAGCAGCCAAGGCCAAGGCAGCCCCCATAGGCAGGCAACTAAGGCCAAGGCATGCAGCAGCCAAGGCCAAGGCAGCCCCCTATAGGCACACAACCAAGACATGGGCATGTAACAGCCAAGGCCAAGGCAGCACCCCATGGGCATGCAGCTGCCAAGGCCTTGGCATGCATGCAGTAGCCAAGACCAAGGCCGTGGCATGCCTGCGTGGACACGCTGGCATGCCCCTGGATGCAGGCAGCAAGGCCTCTAGGGGCACACAACCAAGGCCCTAGCATGCACACTGCTTGAAAGGCAGTGGCAGCACGACGAGGGCATGGCATGCCCTATGGGTGGGATGCCAAGGTCGTGGCATGCCCTTGGGACCCCTAAAAGGCCATGGCAGCACTTGGGGGGGACGTATGCATGAAAATGCATGAGCATGTGACGTGTAAAGTAAAAAGCATCATGGACTCAGCCCAATCCAAACCTACCAACACACAAACAGTCCAACATGTATAACACAACTAAATGCATAAAAATACAATTATAATGCACATGGAATGCAATGCATGGAGTTTTTAAGATCATGGGCTCAGTCCAATCCAAACCTACCAGCACACAAACAATCCAACATGTATAACACACAACTAAATGCATGAAAATACAGTTATAATCCACATGAAATGCAATGCATGAAGTTTTTAAGATCAAATCTTCAAAACCAATCCCAAAAATTTTACAAAAACCTCTTTGATTTTGAAAAACCTCAAAATTTACAAAAATCCCAAAAACTTAGGTTTCAAAGAATGAAATGCATGAAAATGAGGGATTAGAGACTTACCAAGTGAGGAAAAACTTGATTAAGCTTGAAAAATGCTTGAGGAAGAGGTTTAAGGGAGAAAAGAGAGTGTTTGGGAGATGAATAGCCACGGACAGATCGAGAGAGATCAAGGAAATGAAATCCGAATCGCACAAGAATCTATTTATAGAACCTCAATAAATCTCGACAGAATAAGGTGTCGAAAGGTGTCGAGCCAAGTGTCGAGCTTTAAAAGCTTCGACAGATGCAGCTATCGAGAGGTGTCCAGGTGTCCACAGCAAAACAGGCTCGATGGAACGAGGAGCTATCGAAGAGATAGGAGATTTCTCGATCGATCCACCTAGCTATCGAGAGGTGTCAAGATTGCGATAAAAATCAACTAAAAATCTCAATAGATAGGCTAGGTATCGAAAGGTATTGATGAGGTGTCGAGATTGCTTAAAAATAGTTTTTCAAGAAGGGAAAAACACAAATATGAATGCAATCAAGCATGAGACACAACCAAGGATCCAAACATCATTTTGAACTCTTCAAAAACATCTCTCAACAATAAAAATGTTAAGCACATCAATCCCAAAATACACACACACACACACTAAACAAGTCTAACCAATTTTATATTTTAAAAATAAGTTAAGACAGTTTAGTGAGCATACTTAACATATGTAAACCTTGTGATGGCCAAATCACATTGTACCTGCACATGTATCAAGAGTAGCAAAGAATATTGTGTGTTGTGTGTGAAAAACATCGCAAGATTGCATAAGTGTATACATGTTATGACGATTTGAGATATGAGAAAATCACTTTAATTAACACACAATCATAACTGTTTAATGGGGACTATCACCTTTGAGGTATATCCTATAACTCTCACATCTCCTAGAATACACGCTTGCAATCATATATAAAGTATTTTGATCTTTTTGCTTTTTTTATTTTTCTTTGCATATTTTTCATTTTAAGCAAATCATGCATGGGCATATAAGAGAGAGAAAAGAAATACCCAATGATGTTAAGCGTTTGACATTCCTATTTTGCTATGCCGAAGCATACAAATGTCATTGACATTGCACTTTTGCTATGCCGAAGCATACAGATGTCATTTCATGATTGGCAGGCAATAGTGGTGAGATGGTTATTTATGCCTTTCTCTTAGGATTTTCTAGTCCTTCCCGTCAAAAAAAGTAATATGAGTGTTAAGTACAAGAGATTACTTCATCTAACTCATCACAAACAAGAGCCACAAAACTCACTTGCTTAGTTGTGCATAGAGATGCTCATCTAAGCTACAAAAGATACAAAGTTTAGAAAACTTTGTTTCAATGGCCATCCAAGATACACAAGTACCAATGTATACAAACACACACTGTTTTTGTATTTTTCTGATTTTTCAATTTTTTTATTTATTTTGAAAACAAAACAAAATAAAAACTAAACAACCAAACAAAAACAGACAAACAACATGAAGGCAAGAAAGAAAGATGCATATGCATGAAGGCATGATAGAAATGGTACAAATGCATGAAAGCATTCCAAAAACAGATAAGAAATCAAGCAAAAAGAGTCTTACTTTAGATAGAAAGAACTAAAGCAGAGGACAAATAGAAAAGACAATAAAGTCTTAGGCTCCTTTCTCACCAACACAACACAAGTCTTTGGTCGTGAAGATGAAAATGCACATGTCCTTGTATGTCTACTAAAGGACATAGAAGAATTATAATTCTCCTGAAATTGAGTTAAAAAGCTCGAAGCTTTTAATAACTCACCAAGAATAGGTATAGAACCCTTAGTCAAAGGATGAGACCTATTTGACACTCGCTTATGAGGAAACAACTTGAAACAATTAGGCCGAGAGTGACCGGTAGCACCACAATGGTGACAAACATGAGTAGTTTTCGAACTACCATGCTACCTAGAAGTAGGTCTAACCTTAGAGGTTGACAAAGACCTCAACTTAGGACAATTTGGCCTAATATGACCAACAATATGACAATGATGACAAATGGAAACAAATTCAAATTTTTCATTCAACCTAGGAGAAGTTTTAGACACAGGTTTAGAAACATTAGCATTAAAATCAGAATTTTTACCTTTGTCTATCCTAGCAATATTAGCCTTCAACTCTTCATTATTCATTTTAAATGGAGGAATATAAAAATCCTTTTCTTTTGAGTTAGGCTCAACAACAAATTTGCCACTAGTTAATTTTTCAACTTTAGTCTTAAATTCGACTAGTTGCTCTTCCAAACTCTTAATCTTGTCCACCTGAGATGAAATTTGATTTTTAAAATTCTCGTTCAAATTATTAGCTCCATCCAATTTTGCAATCAAGTCATCTCTTTCAAGTTTGACCTTTTTAAAATTAGCTTTTAATTTTTTAGAACATTCAAGAGATTTCATACAAAAATTATAAAGCTTGCAATAGGCATCTTGAATATCATCATCATCATTCAACACAAGATCATGCAAATTAAAACAATCAAGAGTTTTCATGACAACGGGGGTCAAGGATCACACTCAAGAAATTAATCCAATCAGAGTATACTCACTCTTGTACCACTTGATAGGCTAAAAATGAATTGACCCCTTGTGATGAATTAATTGATTAATTTGCCAAGTTTATTAATTAATTAAATTAACATGCAAATGCATGGTAGCACAAACAAATCACCAATTAAACTACGTGCAGCTGAATATTAAATTGACACGGTGATTTGTTTACGAATGGAGAAAACCAATATGGCAAAAACCTCACCGGGTGATTTTAAGGTCACCACTCCGATAATCCACTATTATCACAACAAGAGGTTACAAGTAAAGGAATCTCAATACCTTATACCAACCTACAATTAAACCCTTACCCCAATACCCAATTGGACTTATTCTGTAGTGGCAATCTCTCCTTGTAATGCACGGCTCCCAATACGTGAGTAACCAATTGCGCGGATCCCAGTATGCGACTTCAATCACCAACTAGAGAAGGTTGTTGGCTGCAAAGTTCTTTAGTTCATCCAAACGATGAAAATCAAGAAGATGCTTGGTCACAAAACCCCATGGTGTACAAACACAGCAACTTCTACACAAGAATGATGAACTAGGGCAAATTTTGCTTGAACAAACTTTTGCTCAATACTCGTGCAACTTGTGTCCACTTTGACAGCCCTTAAAATAATCATTTTATATGTCTAGGGTTGTGAGAAAAGAAAGCCCAAACACATAATCACAAATTGGAGTCAAAACAGAACTAAAACTCTATTTTTCATAAACCTCGACAGATACCTTATTTGTCGAGCTGCTGTCAAGCCACGAGGCTGGAACAGCTCTTCAAGCTCGATAGATGGCTAGCTGGCAAGCTTTAATGACAGACACTTTTCAAACTGGAATCTTGGACAGACTTGCATGCCTTCAACACTTGATCTTGAAACAAAGTTTCTTGAAGTATTAAACACATCCTAGTTCAACCCAAATACAAGTAAAATGCGTTTTGTCAAAAGATTAGCCAATTACATAAAATAGTGACATATGTTCATAACAAGTGAATCATATATGTCCTAATAAAAGTAGTTCAAAAATACAAAAGTCTTCATAAGTATTGTATGGTAAAGAAAGCTTTGTTGCCAAAAGCCTTACAATTTAATAACACTTGTATGTAACCTCGTGCATATGCATAGGTACAATGAAAAACAATTACAATTACACAATTCAAATTATACATAGTATTAGCGTACACCTTTTTTAAATCATACATTTCTGAAGTATGTAATGGTTTTTCATATATATATATATATATATGTATATATAGACACTATTAATAACATGATTCTTCATTTGGATTTCAACATTTTGCGTACTAAAATACCCTCACACAAATTCTTAAACTCTCTAAAATACCCCTATATTTTAGCAAAATAATTTTAAATTAAAAAACACTAACTAGTTAAAATAAGTAATTTACTATTTCTTAATTTTAGGCTTTTTTCCTTTATCTTCTCCATTCAGCCTAAAATTTAGGACACTATCTCTATCTCATTTCTAAACAGTATTCCACGTTGGCACATTACCTTACCTCTTTCTTTTAAAAAAAAATATACAAACGATTATTTATATATCACATTTAAACATTATAACATTAAACCAAAAAACAAATAAATAAATAAAAAGAGCATTATTGCACACGTAAAGCGCATGTGATGAGTTGTGTGTGTGTGTGTAATTTAGAATTTAATTGGATTTAGACTCTTCGGTTTTTGTACGCAATAATTCACTTGCCACAAAAATAAAAAGTATCATAATTTGAGTTTTTGATATTGCATCTCATATTTTCTTTTTGATAATTCATAACGAATCAATTTTTGAATTCTATGTAGTAAAATTTGTAATATCCCTAACATCACTCATACATATAAATATCTCAATTTAAATGATGTAAATGATTAGTCAATTCAAAATAACCAATTTCCTGAACTTAAGGCTTAATAACGGAATGGAATGGAATGGAATGTATTTTAGTAAGGAAAAAGATTGAGAAAGAATAGAATAAAATGGAATTAAGTAACCTTGATTGGATGTTTTAAAATAAAGGAATGGAAAGAAATGAAAATGAATGGAATGGAGGGAATGGAATGAAATGAAATCATTTTATGACAATATTACTATTAGACTCCTATTTTAAAATAAAGGATCAAATATATAGGAGTATTTTGGGAGTTTTAGTAAAAAATTCATTAAATCTAATTTTGATTCCCTCACTTTCCTCCCAATTTCGGGGGAATAAAAATTTGAGATTTTAAGAGATTAGAGAGGAATGAGTGTTCCCTACTACTAATTTCATTCTCTCCCACTTAAACTCCCAAACAAGTGAATGGACTTTCCATTCTCTCCATTAAAACTCCCAAACAAAGGAAGGGAAGAATATTCTAAAATTATTCTTTTCATTCTTTTTTATTCAATTCCATTCCCTCCTTCCAAACAGGCCCAAGAGGAAATTGACATTTTTTAATAATTTTTTAATTCATTCTCATTAATGCATTCAATGTATATAGATAACCAAAAATGAGCTAAGCTCACCACAATCTAATCCTAAAAGATAGGAACAAACTCCAAATTAAATACAAATTGAGAATAAAACAAAGCTGAACAGAATCTAAACTTCAAACTTCATCAATTTGAATTGGTAAGTTACAAGACATAATCTTAACATAATACAGTTATCATCCAACCCAGTTCTCCAGTCTACCATTGGGCCTGACCTAGGGCCATATATCATATATGCCCCCAGAGTAATTCTACGGTACCCCCCCAAAAAAAAGGGGGTACGGTACCCAATAGTAGGTAACCTGCTATATCAGGTTACTTTTTTTCTCACATTTGACGGTTCCATTATCACATTATGCAGTTCCAACATCACATGTAACAGTTCTTTTCTCACATTTGATAGTTCCCTTACTTTTTTCTTACATTTGATGGTTCCATCCTCACATTATGCAGTTCCAACATCACATGTGACAATTTTTTTCTCACATTTGGTGGTTCCTTTACTTTTTTTTACTCACATTTGACAGTTTCATCCTCACATTGTGCGGTTCCAACATCACATATGACAGTTCTTTTTGTCACATTGAGTGGTTCCCTTAATTTTTTCTCATAATTGATGGCTCTATCCTCACATTGTGCAGTTCTAACATCACATGTGACAGCTCTTTTCTCACATTTGGTGGTTCCCTTATTTTTTTTTTCACATTTGACGGTTCCATTCTCACATTATGCAGCTTCAACATCACATGTGATAGTTCTTTTCTCACATTTGATGGTTCTTTTACTTTTTTCTCATATTTGACAGTTCTATCCTCACATTATGCAGTTCTAACATCACATGTGACAGTTCTTTTTTCACATTTGGTGGTTCCCTTACTTTTTTTTCTCACATTTGATGGTTCCATTCTCACATTGTGCGATTCCAACATCACATATGACAGTTCTTTTGTCACATTAAGTGGTTCCCTTAATTTTTTCTCATACTTGATGGTTCCATCCTCACATTGTGTAGTTCCAACATCACATGTGACAGTTCTTTTCTCACATTTGGTGGTTTTCTTACTTTTTTATCACACTTGATGTTTTTACCTTTGTCTATCCTAGCAATATTAGCCTTCAACTCTTCATTATTCATTTTAAATGGAGGAATATAAAAATCCTTTTCTTTTGAGTTAGGCTCAACAACAAATTTGCCACTAGTTAATTTTTCAACTTTAGTCTTAAATTCGACTAGTTGCTCTTCCAAACTCTTAATCTTGTCCACCTGAGATGAAATTTGATTTTTAAAATTCTCGTTCAAATTATTAGCTCCATCCAATTTTGCAATCAAGTCATCTCTTTCAAGTTTGACCTTTTTAAAATTAGCTTTTAATTTTTTAGAACATTCAAGAGATTTCATACAAAAATTATAAAGCTTGCAATAGGCATCTTGAATATCATCATCATCATTCAACACAAGATCATGCAAATTAAAACAATCAAGAGTTTTCATGACAACGGGGGTCAAGGATCACACTCAAGAAATTAATCCAATCAGAGTATACTCACTCTTGTACCACTTGATAGGCTAAAAATGAATTGACCCCTTGTGATGAATTAATTGATTAATTTGCCAAGTTTATTAATTAATTAAATTAACATGCAAATGCATGGTAGCACAAACAAATCACCAATTAAACTACGTGCAGCTGAATATTAAATTGACACGGTGATTTGTTTACGAATGGAGAAAACCAATATGGCAAAAACCTCACCGGGTGATTTTAAGGTCACCACTCCGATAATCCACTATTATCACAACAAGAGGTTACAAGTAAAGGAATCTCAATACCTTATACCAACCTACAATTAAACCCTTACCCCAATACCCAATTGGACTTATTCTGTAGTGGCAATCTCTCCTTGTAATGCACGGCTCCCAATACGTGAGTAACCAATTGCGCGGATCCCAGTATGCGACTTCAATCACCAACTAGAGAAGGTTGTTGGCTGCAAAGTTCTTTAGTTCATCCAAACGATGAAAATCAAGAAGATGCTTGGTCACAAAACCCCATGGTGTACAAACACAGCAACTTCTACACAAGAATGATGAACTAGGGCAAATTTTGCTTGAACAAACTTTTGCTCAATACTCGTGCAACTTGTGTCCACTTTGACAGCCCTTAAAATAATCATTTTATATGTCTAGGGTTGTGAGAAAAGAAAGCCCAAACACATAATCACAAATTGGAGTCAAAACAGAACTAAAACTCTATTTTTCATAAACCTCGACAGATACCTTATTTGTCGAGCTGCTGTCAAGCCACGAGGCTGGAACAGCTCTTCAAGCTCGATAGATGGCTAGCTGGCGAGCTTTAATGACAGACACTTTTCAAACTGGAATCTTGGACAGACTTGCATGCCTTCAACACTTGATCTTGAAACAAAGTTTCTTGAAGTATTAAACACATCCTAGTTCAACCCAAATACAAGTAAAATGCGTTTTGTCAAAAGATTAGCCAATTACATAAAATAGTGACATATGTTCCTAACAAGTGAATCATATATGTCCTAATAAAAGTAGTTCAAAAATACAAAAGTCTTCATAAGTATTGTATGGTAAAGAAAGCTTTGTTGCCAAAAGCCTTACAATTTAATAACACTTGTATGTAACCTCGTGCATATGCATAGGTACAATGAAAAACAATTACAATTACACAATTCAAATTATACATAGTATTAGCGTACACCTTTTTTAAATCATACATTTCTGAAGTATGTAATGGTTTTTCATATATATATATATATATATATATGTATATATAGACACTATTAATAACATGATTCTTCATTTGGATTTCAACATTTTGCGTACTAAAATACCCTCACACAAATTCTTAAACTCTCTAAAATACCCCTATATTTTAGCAAAATAATTTTAAATTAAAAAACACTAACTAGTTAAAATAAGTAATTTACTATTTCTTAATTTTAGGCTTTTTTCCTTTATCTTCTCCATTCAGCCTAAAATTTAGGACACTATCTCTATCTCATTTCTAAACAGTATTCCACGTTGGCACATTACCTTACCTCTTTCTTTTAAAAAAAAATATACAAACGATTATTTATATATCACATTTAAACATTATAACATTAAACCAAAAAACAAATAAATAAATAAAAAGAGCATTATTGCACACGTAAAGCGCATGTGATGAGTTGTGTGTGTGTGTGTAATTTAGAATTTAATTGGATTTAGACTCTTCGGTTTTTGTACGCAATAATTCACTTGCCACAAAAATAAAAAGTATCATAATTTGAGTTTTTGATATTGCATCTCATATTTTCTTTTTGATAATTCATAACGAATCAATTTTTGAATTCTATGTAGTAAAATTTGTAATATCCCTAACATCACTCATACATATAAATATCTCAATTTAAATGATGTAAATGATTAGTCAATTCAAAATAACCAATTTCCTGAACTTAAGGCTTAATAACGGAATGGAATGGAATGGAATGTATTTTAGTAAGGAAAAAGATTGAGAAAGAATAGAATAAAATGGAATTAAGTAACCTTGATTGGATGTTTTAAAATAAAGGAATGGAAAGAAATGAAAATGAATGGAATGGAGGGAATGGAATGAAATGAAATCATTTTATGACAATATTACTATTAGACTCCTATTTTAAAATAAAGGATCAAATATATAGGAGTATTTTGGGAGTTTTAGTAAAAAATTCATTAAATCTAATTTTGATTCCCTCACTTTCCTCCCAATTTCGGGGGAATAAAAATTTGAGATTTTAAGAGATTAGAGAGGAATGAGTGTTCCCTACTACTAATTTCATTCTCTCCCACTTAAACTCCCAAACAAGTGAATGGACTTTCCATTCTCTCCATTAAAACTCCCAAACAAAGGAAGGGAAGAATATTCTAAAATTATTCTTTTCATTCTTTTTTATTCAATTCCATTCCCTCCTTCCAAACAGGCCCAAGAGGAAATTGACATTTTTTAATAATTTTTTAATTCATTCTCATTAATGCATTCAATGTATATAGATAACCAAAAATGAGCTAAGCTCACCACAATCTAATCCTAAAAGATAGGAACAAACTCCAAATTAAATACAAATTGAGAATAAAACAAAGCTGAACAGAATCTAAACTTCAAACTTCATCAATTTGAATTGGTAAGTTACAAGACATAATCTTAACATAATACAGTTATCATCCAACCCAGTTCTCCAGTCTACCATTGGGCCTGACCTAGGGCCATATATCATATATGCCCCCAGAGTAATTCTACGGTACCCCCCCAAAAAAAAGGGGGTACGGTACCCAATAGTAGGTAACCTGCTATATCAGGTTACTTTTTTTCTCACATTTGACGGTTTCATTATCACATTATGCAGTTCCAACATCACATGTAACAGTTCTTTTCTCACATTTGATAGTTCCCTTACTTTTTTCTTACATTTGATGGTTCCATCCTCACATTATGCAGTTCCAACATCACATGTGACAATTTTTTTCTCACATTTGGTGGTTCCTTTACTTTTTTTTGCTCACATTTGACAGTTTCATCCTCACATTGTGCGGTTCCAACATCACATATGACAGTTCTTTTTGTCACATTGAGTGGTTCCCTTAATTTTTTCTCATAATTGATGGCTCTATCCTCACATTGTGCAGTTCTAACATCACATGTGACAGCTCTTTTCTCACATTTGGTGGTTCCCTTATTTTTTTTTTCACATTTGACGGTTCCATTCTCACATTATGCAGCTTCAACATCACATGTGATAGTTCTTTTCTCACATTTGATGGTTCTTTTACTTTTTTCTCATATTTGACAGTTCTATCCTCACATTATGCAGTTCTAACATCACATGTGACAGTTCTTTTTTCACATTTGGTGGTTCCCTTACTTTTTTTTCTCACATTTGATGGTTCTATTCTCACATTGTGCGATTCCAACATCACATATGACAGTTCTTTTGTCACATTAAGTGGTTCCCTTAATTTTTTCTCATACTTGATGGTTCCATCCTCACATTGTGTAGTTCCAACATCACATGTGACAGTTCTTTTCTCACATTTGGTGGTTTTCTTACTTTTTTATCACACTTGATGGTTTCATTCTCACATTGTGCGGTTCCAACATTACATATAACAGTTCTTTTGTCATATTGGGTGGTTCCCTTACTTTTTTCTCACACTTGAAGGTTCCATCCTCACATTGTACAATTCCAACATCACATGTGACTGTTTTTTTCTCACATTTGGTGGTTCCCTTATTTTTTTTTCCTCACATTTGACAGTTCCATCCTCACATTGTACGGTTCCAACATCACATATGACTGTTCTTTTGTCACACTGAGTGGTTCCCTTAATTTTTTTCTCATACTTGATGGATCCATCCTCATATTGTGCAGTTCCAATATCATATGTGACTGTTCTTTTCTCATATTTGGTGATTCCCTTACTTTTTTCTCACACTTGACGGTTCTATCCTCACATTGTGCAGTTCCAACATCACATGTAACAGTTCTTTTGTTATATTTGGTAGTTCCTTTACTTTTTTCTCATACTTAAAGGTTCTATCCTCACATTGTACAGTTCCAACATCACATGTGATAGTTCTTTTCTTACATTTGGTGGTTCTCTTACTTTTTTTCTCATATTTGACGGTTTCATCCTCACATTGTGCGGTTCTAACATTATATATGACAGTTCTTTTGTCACATTGAGTGGTTCCCTTAATTTTTTTCTCATATTTAGTGGTTCCATCCTCACATTATGTAGTTCTAACATCACATGTGACAGTTATTTTCTTATATTTAGTGGTTCCCTTACTTTTCTTCTCACATTTGACGGTTTCATCCTCACATTGTGTAGTTCCAACATCATATGTGACAGTTCTTTTCTCACATTTGGTGGTTCCCTTACTTTTTTCTCACATTTGATGGTTCCACTATCACATCAAGTAGTACCAACATCGCATCTGACTCTATTTTTGTCACATTCAGTGGTACCCTATTTTTTTTATTCTCAAATTTGATTGTTCCGTTATTACATAAGGTAGTACTCACATTACTTCTTACCATACTTTTGTCACATTCGATGGTACCCTAATTTTTTTCCTTACAATTGACAGTTCAATCGTCATTGTAAGCACTACCAATATCACATTTGACCATAATTTTACATTTAGACATATCACTAAGATCACTTTTTTACTTACTAATAACCGCTCATCACAATAATAATTTTTTTAAAGTTATTAAAAATTTAGATCTAAAATCGAAAACCAAAAAAAAAAAGAAAAAAAAAAGCATCCCATGAATTTAGCCCAACCACAATAATTACTCTTGTTCACAAAAAAAATCAGCTGGAATTATCTTGGTTTCTTCCACGAATATTTGAATATACCAATTAGCTTCCTAGGTATCTCCCTTGGTAGCTTCCATCACATCCAAGGTCATACCTCCCTATAAAATAACATAGTTGAGGTTGTGTTCTTGATGTTTATATTTTTATTATTTATATATGATGGTAAACCAAAAATTAGACTATCTCCAATTCATCCATAGTGTCGTTCAAGACCAGAAAGGTCATCCAAGTGCAATAAGGTCATCCAGCATGGAGTCACTTGGACGACGGCCAAACACTTCAAAATTTTCAGAGTAAATCTATATCCAAAAGCTTATGATTCAGACCATGTTCTACTATTCAGAAGTAGGAGCAAAATTCTTATTCATCGCTCTAACTTCCCACTAAGTTCTTAACTTCTAATGACAATTGTAGAAATTAAGTCTGAACTTTCTAACTTCCATCCACGTTGAGGAAGTTACTAAAGAAGTAACCACTCCAAAACTCACTATAAAAGGACTTAGCCATATGAAATCAAAGTAAGTTTTTCACCACTTATAGAGTTGGAATTCCTGATTTCAAGATAGAAAATTAACATTGTGCCGTACTAACATCACATGTGACTGTACTATGGTCACATTCGGTAGTTCATTTATTTTTTCTCACATTTAATAATTCCATTGTCACATTCGGCAGTATCAATATAACATTTGACAATTCTTTTGTCACATTTGGTGGTTCTCTCTCTTTTATTTATTTATTTTTTTTTTATCACATTTGATAGTTCCATCCTTACATTATGCAGTACCAACATCACATTTAGTGGTTTTTTTTTTTTTTCCACATTTAATGGTTTGATTGTCACATTAGGTAGTACCAACATCACATGTGACCGTACTTTTGTCACATTTAATGGTTTTTTTTTTTAACTCACATTTGACAGTTCCATAGTCACATTAAGCCATACCAACATTACATTTGGGCGTTGCCAACCCAACTCCACCGAATTACCTAATAATCGACGAATATATATAACAAAAATACTCTTGAAATCTCTAAAATTTTCAAAATACTTATAGAAATATAACCAAAACGCATCCTAACACTTAAAAATTACCAAAGAAATCCATAGAAGATCAATGTTCCAAGTTACCATCTAATTGACATACATTAGATTTTTATTTCAAGCAAATTTTAAATTTAATTTAATTTTTTAATGAGTTCTAACTTTTAACAACAATAAGGAAATAAAATTCAAGACTTGGTATTTACCTCAATTTTTGCTAATATTTTAAATATCTGAGTTCAACATTGAGTGCAAAATATCATAACTTGATACTAACAATTGCTGAACAACCAAAATTAAATAACAAGACATGAAAGAGCTAAAGCTATCAATGTTTTGAATAACTGATTGGCAGTACTCAACAACCTTAGACGACACTCTCTTTTCTCTTAACAGAATTCCTTAAACACAAAGATAACTTGATTCTCTCTTCCCTTTAATCTATTATTGTCGGACTTCTGCTCCAGTGCACTATCTACATCTCCCTAGTAATGGGGAAAAAAGGAAATCAGTAAAAATAGCCAAATCTATGAAATAAAAACATAATCAAAATATGTCAAACCAGAGAATCAAATGAGGGCATAGTCCAACACACATAGTAGTAGTATCTCCAAAATGTAGACATTACATGATACTACACACAAAAATAAAATATTTTTGCTATTGTCCTCAGCCAATAGTATAACTGAATATCAATAATCAAGTCATATTTTGACAACTCTGAACTTTAGTGTTGGAATCCAAAGATCTTGGTATTGCTCCTAAAGTTTACAGACTCATAGACTAATCAATAAAAATAATTAGATCATTCAAACCCTCAACAACTACACCAAGTCAACATTTTTACATTCAAATAGATATTCCTAGAAGTCCTTCAATGTCAAGGTTTTATAGAAGAGATGGAGTAAAGTTAATTATGTTAGAAAGCAGGTAAAAAAAAAAAGAAAGGTTCTCCATAACATTAATGTCCAATTGTGACAAACACTTGCAGAACCCTTCCACCACTATAAAATGCACAGGTGAGCATTCTAATTCACATTATGTGCCAACTTGCCAATACCAACTTTTCTAAACAAATGAAAATAAAAATAATTGATGACCCAATTAAATTTATTAGCTAAAATGATGCCCAAGACATTATCAACCATAACATAAAAGTCAAAAGTAATGAACATAATAAGTTATCACAACTAATTTCTGCGAGTGTAATCTAAGAAGCAGATTTCCAATTCTCTTTTGCACTGAATGTGCCCTCAGGACATGTAAGCACTTCCAACAAAACCAGTAAAGCAATGGCAAACACCTAAAGCCCAGTTTATCATCATACATATAAGACCATCTACGCTTTCACCAGATTCACAAAGTTTTGAATTCAGAGTACCACTTAACAAATATAGTCCCTATAGCATTCAGAGTAAATTTCACAAATTAGAGAGAAAAAATACATTAATAAGAGAACCTAGATGGAAACCAACTAACCAAATCCCATCACAAGTGGCTAGAACAAGAAACTCATCATCATCGCAAAGCTCAACCTATTTCAAGGAGAAACAAAGATATTAAATAGAGCTTGAGAAGAAGAATCTCTTAAGAACATATCCCAATAATTTTATAAACAGCCATACCCAATACCCATATTCGACGATCTCAAAATCAAATAGAGAGAGGAGTGATATGTAGCCAAACTGATCATTTGGAAATTAGCGTTTAGTTTTGATCCTTGCCTTTACCAGTTAGCAAATCCAAGGAACGCGGGAAGGAGATCGATGGACACAAAGCTTGGTTCGCCCGCAGAATTGAGTGAACGCAAGAGAGAAACAGATCTGTTTTGGTTTTTTTAGGTTTTGCTTTTGCTTTTATATGGAAACTTGCTCTATCGGTAATTGGTATTCACTAAAATTATATATACGGTCAGGATTAAAACTATTACAATTGAGGGTCAAGATTTGACTGGGTACGGTACCCCCTAAAAAAAAATGAGGGTACCATAGAACAACCCATGCCCCCATTCTTTATTAGGCCAGGCCTATGGTGGCTGGACTGCGTCAGAAAACTAGACATTTGCCACGCTACCACCCATACTATTTGCCTTTTAGAACAAGGTCGCAATTGTTGGGCTATTGAATCTGTATTTCGTTTAATTTTTTTACCATTGCTTACGAGTTGTATTCAATAAAGGAATGCAATATTTGATGGGCTGCGTGAACATATAAAAAATCAAAGCTTCTAAATAGAACTCAGTTTTCTTATCAATGAGTAAGAATGATTACAAGCAACTGAGAATAGATAGAATATATTTTATCCCTTATATACAAAATCTGGAAAAAGAAAGAACCAAACTAACTACTGATAACGCCTTAAAATGTATACTTGTTATATATTTATATGGGCGTTATCTCCTTATTATTATGCTTAATTTGTATAATTAAGCCATGATTTGCATTAGTCCCTATTATTTATCTTTACATAATTTATTGAATAAAATGCTATTCATTGTGTGTAATTTTCTACTTTCAGGAAATTATGTGAGAAAGATGAGTTTACAGGAATTTGTGAGAGAATGGAGGCCAAACTAAAATTAAAGTGGAGCTAAAGGACCATGCTTAAATGTCTAAGGAGGTGCAGCTGGAGTGCTTGGATCGTCTACCATGATTGGAAGCATCAAATAAAGAAAGAAATCAAAGAAGTAGAATCTAAAAAGGAAAAATCTGATTTGAGTACTGATCAGTATTTTGGGCGTATCTCTCTCCTCAAAAATCCAATTGACACAAGGTCAGATGGGTTGGAACCGTGACTTAAATATCTACAACTTTCTAGTTTTGAGTTTTTCGAAATTCTAAATTTTTGAAGGCCGAAATTAACTCACAAGTTACCGTTGTAAACCTGAACGGAAATTAAAATAGTAAATGTTTTATTTTCTTTGGACACTTAGACATCAGGGTTTTGAAGGAGGCTGAGTAGAACAAATTTTGGCAAAGAAAACCTTGTATTTTTCTTTCTCTAATGGCAGTCTAAACTCTTTGCTAGGGCTAGGGGTTCTGTTTCTTCTATACGATATGAATATTTAATGTGATTCTTTCTAGGATTTTATCAACGACATATTTGATTGTTCAATTAGATTTCTTTTGATGTATTAGTTCTTCCATGCTTTCAATAAGTTCAATCATGTTTTTCTTATTGTTTAGATGAATTTCTAATAGTTTCAAATAGAAATCAAGATTTAAAGTGAATGGATTTTTCTGAAAACTTTTCTAACCGCATTATCAATCGAGGTTATCATGCGTTCTTGAATTGTCTCAGTTCAACCGAATCATAAGTTTTTAATTGTATAAGAACAATCAATTATGAAATAGATATTTTCTTAGATCACAAAAAATTTCATATCGATATAGAGAAACTCCCTGATGCCCTAGTATTTACATTATTGATTTAAATTAGTTTTTATCATTATTCTTGTTAACACTCACCAAGCAAAAGTATTTTTCTTCTTCGTCCAAATTGTTATTTAATTATATTGTCTTTAAATTTACCCTGCTCCTTGTGGTTCGACCTCGGTACTCCGAGAATTATATTGCTACGATCTCTTGCACTTAGGAGTGAGCAAGCACTAACTTCCCTGATTTAGTGGGAAAATTGTTTTAATCTAATTTTTATTTACAAGCTAGGAGATCTTACTTCATAAGGAAATGTTATATCTACAATATTTTTTTAGAAAAAATATTGTTGATATGCTAGAAATTGGAACTCTGTCTAAATGATACGGCATCGTTTCACTAAAGAAATTGCAAAACAATGTCATGTCAATAAGTGTGCCGGCTCCTCATTTATACAAAATGACCTCATTTCATCTTTAGTCTCAGTCTTCTTCTGCGCTTTGTACTCTGCAATCTGCACCATGGTTTTGAAACCTGAACTAGACCGAGTGGTCTGACCGAGTTAATCGGGAACCGGACTGAAATCCGGTTTTTTAGCATAGAGAACCGAGCATGCCTTCAAATTCCGTGAACCCCTTAAACTGGGGTTGGATCGCACAGTTCATGCAGAACCGATGGTATGAACCGTGCAGTCCAACCCCGGTTCAAGCATGCCTGTTAAATAAGAAAAAATCAAAAATGCGCTTACCAGGTTTAGAACCAAGGCATGGTTAGATATGCAGCTGGAGCCTAACCACTCAGCCAAGCTTGCAAGTTGATGCTCAACAATAACAAAAAAATAAATAAAAAATACTTGAAGTAAACTTAATGCATTTTTTTTAAACAACTTAACACAATTCTATTCTACTTAATTAAATTATCCATCTCTTACAAAGAATATAAAAAAAATTATAATTAAAATCCTTCAAAGATATTCAACTTTACTTCAAAAATTAATCATAAATTTTAATGTTTTCATGGTTATTATTTTATTTTATTAACTTTCTTATTAATTATTAAATATATGCTTGAAAATCATTAAATTTCCCTCACATATATAGATATATTAGTCAATTTTGCTAGTTTTATAAATTTAATATCTATATTTAGGTTTTAATTAATTATTAAATTAATTATGACATCATCATGGTTCAACCCCAGTTCAACCTCGGTTGGACCTCAAAAACCTTGAACCTCTCCCTTTTACGGTTCAATGAACAGTCCGAGTTTCAAAACCATGATCTGCACTTGTATCTTCATTTTCAACAGAAACATTTCTCAAATTGGAAAAGTATACAAACCCAGTCCACTAAGCTATCATCCATTGAACTTGAAGGGTAAACAGGTGGCAGCCTATTTATTAATTCCAAGAGCATAACACATAAGAAACATCTTCATCAACTATATGATATGAGGATCAGATTGATTGAAGTTTATGGTTTGAAGGGAGACGGGGTCGGTGGTGGTGGTGAGTTCTTGAAAGAGAGAAGGGAAAGTTTAGTGGTTTAGGGTTTTATCAAAATAATAAAGGTTTTTTTATAGGAAATAATAAAGGTTGAGATAGAGAGAGAAGGCTTTTGCAATTAAGTCAGACCAAAAATAATAATAACAAATTTAAAAAAAAAAAAAAAAAAGGCCTAAGTGAAAAATTGTGGAGTTAACAACACTTCAGTCTTATAATTAGTTTATAGAATATAGTTTTATATTATTTTATAGAATATAGATTAGACTTTTCTTCTTTTGTACAATATTAACTCACTTAGTATAAAAATTAAAATCTTCTAAAAAAAAAAGTATAAAAACTAAAAAATTTTAGATAGGATATATGATGTGTGGAGGGGGGTAAAAGACTAATAGGCCCATATCAATGTCTACACTGGGCTAGAGGCCGAGCTCAAGGAAAAAACCCCTTCTCGGTCATGGGAAGGGAAAACCCCTCTTCGGCCATGGGGAGAATCCTCCTCGGCATGGATATAGCCGAGGACAAAAGAGGCAACCTACCACTAGTAGTGACACTCCAGATCGTTCCACAGAGCAGGGAAAGCACTAAAGCAAAAAAGGAAAACAGAAAAAACGGAAGTGTCTAAGGGAAAGGTTGTCATTACTGTATTCAATGCCTTATGCCTGACACGGCTATACTTCTTTGTCCCTACAACCACTCCCAACAACTAGAGGGAAGGGCTGATGGGACAAGTACCTACTCTAGAGACCCCATTCAAGAGAAAGGAAACTACTATAAAAAGGGAGTAAAGAGAACCAAAAGGGCGGGGCGGAGACCCCTCATCACACCAGAGGCACCAGAAAAAGCTCCCCAGACCGCGTCGAGGAGCAATCCCTCCTGGAAAACTCGGTCCTTGAAGAACACCGTGATGACTGTTGTCCATACACTAAAGCCTAGCTCTTTGGTCCACTCTCTACAAATTCATTGTATCGGGCTCACTGGTTTAAGGTCTCATGCATCTTGGGCTTGACTAGAAAAACATGACCCTACATGATGCAAAATTAGACAATAACTGAAAACCAATTTAAAATCTAATTAAATTTTCTCTCAATTTTGACTTTAAATATATGGTCATGTTAACCCTTTAGGCAATTGTTAATAAATCATTTAAAAAAAATTAACATCACTTTTATGGTAAACATAAAAAACTGTCAAAACAATTAATTGATTTTTCGTTTTACATAAAAAAATATTTCCTAAACAAATGCCCTAGGGACATCCACCAAAACAATTAACTGTTTGTGTTATGAACCCAACTCATATCTCTATATGTAATTGAAAATAAAACAAAGTTGAACAAAATCTAAAATGACATCCTAATCAACAATCGATTAGTTATTTAAACTTCAAACTTCATCCATTTGAATCGATAAGTTATGGGACATAACACTAACATATATAATACAGCTCTTTTTTTTTAATTAAAAAACTATTTGTATTTTATATTGCACCGATTTTTCTTTCTTTGTATTTCTATATACAAAATGACCATTTGAAATATACACCAATTCTAAGTGTAGAAGAGTGTTTCAATTGTGTACACCTAAAGAGAGTCAAGGAAAATCTTTTTTAGAACTATAAACTTGTGTAAAATAAAGAGAGACATACAAACATGTGAGGAAGAAAACATAGCAAATATTGAGTATTAAGAAAATTATCTCTACTTATGCCTCAAAGAGAAATTGAGGGTGGAAAGATAAGACATTTATTTATGTTTTGTTTTGACAACTGGATTGCAATTCATAAAAAATAAAGATATATGGTAGTACCAAAATTTATGGATGAGAAGGTATAGTAACAATTTTATAGTAGAAGTGTTTTTTTTTTTTTAATTCAAAATAAAGAAAAAGAGAATTGAAAAAATTAAAAACAAAAAACAAAAAAATAAAAATAAAAACAAAAACGTGAGATTAGGAGTTGATAAGGTCGCAATTGTTGAGCTATTGAATCTGTATTTCTTTTGGTTTTATTACCATTGCTTACAAGTTGTATTGAATAAAGGAATGCAATATATGATGGGCTGCGTGTTTGACAATCTGTATTTCTACGTTGTAACATGTCGGGCAGCCTATCTTAATAATAGGTGTGAGTCCAAGCTCGCCACGTAATGGAGTCGGCAAAAGGAATTGTCCAACACGAGTACCAGAATCAAGTTTTTTGACTTTGAAATTTCCTCTTTTGCTAACAACAACACGTAACTTCACAACTATATATATCCATCAAATGTCTCACTCTCCCATATATCCAGATCCAAAGCATTAATCTTATTGTAGTATCGCATAGACACTTAAAGAGTACACATTTTTTAGAGGTAGCATATCAGGGACGACCTGTAGAACACAGCAAAAAAATGGCTAGCCGCGTGGGTTTGATCGGGTGCTTGATCGTTGTGGTGGCTTTGCTAAATGGTGCAACCACTCAAGTTACGGCTGCAGTTGAATATCAAGTCGGAGACAGCTTGGGCTGGACTGTTCCCCCAAATTCCTCCTATTACACCAATTGGGCTAGCTCAAAAACATTCTTTGTTGGCGACGCATTGAGTAAGCAATCCTGAAAACCTTTTGTCTTCTTCCTTCTCAGTTTTTCACAATAAGAATAACAAAAATATATTTGGTTTTATTCAATTTATTGTGTATTTTGAAATATATGATAAAGTTGTACATTACATTTTATAAACTGAACCAAATAGTTCCTTGAACGGACTAACCACGTAGTATTTTTTTTTTTTTTTTTTTTTCCTACCATGCATGAAACTTTTCTTTTTGAACAACTTTGACAGTTTTGAAGTCTTATCTTTAAGACATGGAAGTTATTGCGTCCTTAATTTTCTAGGCAATGTTACATTCGTTAGTTTGGTTAGGTTCTCTCTTGAAAATTTTATCACGCATTATATATAAAAAAATTCAAATTTATATTTTTTTAATTGATAAATCAAAATTATACAACTCTAACATATAAGTGTAACCTTACTTTGTTATCTTTTTTGACATTATAACATTAATCAAAATGTTAAGACAAAACTCAGAGTTTAAAGTTTAAACTTATAAATATTAAAACTTATCAAATGGGTTCGCTTTTAATTTTTGTAATATTCAGTGCGACTTATAGATACATATAGACTCTAGATTTATTATTGATGAACATTATTTTTCCCTCCAATGGCCAGTATTCAATGCTACAAGCGGGACACACACTGTGGCTATTGTATCAGAAGCTGAATATAATGCCTGCACAAAGGTATCATCTGTTTTCCAAGTTCAACCTTGTTGCCCATTTCGATACACTCCTGAATCCACCGGTACTAAGTATATCATCTGCACCGTAAGTAACCACTGTGAACAAGGCCAAAAGTTTTCTTTCACGGTTGAATCACAAAACTTCACTGTTGAATCGCCCGCTGGATCACCAACTGAATCGCCGTCCAGCTCCGCTTCATCTCTAACAGTTGGTGCCTTATATGCAGTGCTCACCACAACAGTCATTTCTTTCTTGACTTTCTTCTAAATGTACCCAAACCATAGCGGATTTTCTTAATTATTGATTTGTTATTTTTTCTCCCTTTGTTTTACTAGTAAGAATAAGAGCATCATGTCTCATATCATATGTATGGATATTTAATGTACTGGAATAATTTTCAATTAAACGATTGTTTTTACATCTCGTATATATCTTGCAAAATCAGTGTAAAATAATTAAGAAATGTTTATTTGGAGCACGCTTGGCTTTGTCTAGAAGATGCTTCTAGTGCAAGTGCACATTCAGAAATGTTTATTTGGATGAGAAGTCGACGGATAATTTAATGAAGTGTTTCACGTATTTTTTTTAGAGAAGGGGTAAATTTCATGCAATTCTGTTAGTTTGAAAGGAATAATACAAATGCATGCAACTCGTTTTCTGTGATTGGGAAAAGACTACCACCACGCTGATTGAAAGTCCTCTTGACATGATTGAAAGTTGAAACAGATAATCCAAACACCTTGAACCAGTCAAACAATACTCAGTACTTTAAAGATGAGATGCAGGATTATGATCATTTAATACATTATTATGAAATTATAGTTATTGGTTTGTCCAAAATAAAACAAGAAAAATTTAAAGGATGTCCTAAAAATATTGATTTAAAAAATATTTTTAGTAACATTTTAAGGAAAAATAAAAAAAACAATATTAATTATTTTTTTGACAACTTTTTATATTTTTCATAAAAGTCAAAGGCTATGCATATTCTTTGGCAAATCATGGGGTAAAGAATTTATCAACATTCAGAATTTTTTATTAAAGTGCTAATATATTAGACTAAACAAAAATATAAATAAATTTATTACAAACCTAAGATGCCTTATTAAGGATTAACAAATTCTCCACTACAAACCATTGGTTATCACAAATTACCAAAAAAAAATAATAATAATAGTCTAAGTTAACACCCAATTTAGCGAGTGCATTAGCATATTAGTTAGCTTCCCTTACACGTTCGATCTAAATCTTGAAAATAACTATCAGAGAGCATAACCTGAGGGTAGATAGAGCATCAAGTTCTATAATAAGGTTCAAAAGTTTTGAGAGGTAAGTAAATTCCCGTGAGATAATAAAAGCACCCATAACAAATGTGAGATATGTGTCAAATGCTAAATATTTGACACATATCCCATACTAAACACCATTTAATCCCATTTATGTAATGATATTGTGGGTTTCTTTTTAGCTAGCTTGCTTGTCCTACAGTTATCACTTTTTTTCGTAGTGCTCTTTAGCAGATTTCGCAGTGGCCTGGGACTGGGATGGTGCAATTCATTGAAGTTGAGACAGGTGTTCGTAGTAAGAGTGACAATTGATTGCTGATGCGTCCATTTTTTAATGTCATCTTTGACTTCCTCGCACCTATGTTTGTAACTTTCAGCCACGTTGCGTAGGCTGTGGCATCGTCTTTTTATACGTGTCCAACACCAGCATGTGATATATGTAGCTTTTCCTAGGGGAATAGTTCTTCCCAGCCCCCATCTATCGAAAGCGATTTCTTTTCCTTTCTTAAAGGATGTAATAATAAAATCGTGGATTTGAGTTTTTTTTTTTTTTTTTTTATACGAATAGGATAAATATTCTATAGGGTTTTGGATTTAATCTTATTATAAGTTATCATGATACTGTTTAAAGTCTTTGGATTTTTTTAGTGGAGAATGAGTACTTTTATTTTTTTTTAGAAATAGAGACAAAAAAAAGAGGAGAGACGAGTGTCGAAATATAAAAAATGGAGACAAGACCATCATTTTCCAAGACTATTTACAGTGGGCTCTCTTAAATTATTTATATCAAACTTTTGAGTGAATTAAAATCATTCACATACATAACCTAGAAACCTCTAGTGATAGTTTATCAGGGACGACCTATAGAACACAGCAAAAATGGCCAGGGGCATGGGTTTGTGCTGTTGTTTCATCGTTGTAGTGGTGGCTTTACTAAAGGGTGCAACTGCTGCACAAACATATTCGGTTGGAGATAGCTTCGGCTGGAAAGTTCCTCCAAATAGCTCCTATTACACCGTATGGGCTAGCAAAAGGACTTTCAATGTTGGTGACAAACTGAGTAAGCTTTTCTCAATTCCTTTCTAAGTCTTATATAACTATATTTTTGGAGGTCTCAAACATGTCCTTGGTGTTTTGATCAATCTTGCAATAAACTTTTTTAAGACATGTCAGTTCCTCGTATCCTTGGTATCCTAATTTGCAAAGCCTATGGATATTTTTCAAATTGTTGCAATCAATGCTAGTACTTTAGACTCTTCTATAAGACATGGCAATTTCTTGTACCCTTGCATACTTATCTATTTTCACTGTGATGAACAGCGTTCAACTGGACTGGGTCGCATACTGTTGGAATTTCACATATACAAGCTAGCTGAATATGATAATTGCACAAAAGACCCTGGAGAAGTACTAAATAGCTCAGGTCCAGGATTAATTGTACCTCTAGGCACAAGTGGTTCTTTCTATTTCTACTGCACCGTTGATGACCACTGTGGAAGTGGCCAGAAGTTCGCTATCAACGCTCTAACTAATGGCTCTGAACCTCCTAGTCCTAACTCTGCTTCCTCTTTCGCTATTGGTGCCTTTGTTGCAGCAGTTGTCTCCACTATAGTGATAACGGTCTTGATTTACGACTAAATATCACCAAATTATAGCAGATCTAATTTATTTGTCGGACTACTCTACCAGTATAGTAACCTTATGTATTATTCATGTACTCCAACATGTTTTGGTAATAAAATTCATAATAAAAATAATTGATTACATGCAGTTTATGGATTACGAAATTGTTGTACATATAGACGATCAATTCTAGGCAACATCCAAACTCTGAAGAACTACTGGATGGAAGTAGGAGTGATATTGGGTCGAGTTAGGACCCGAAACCCGACCGGATATAAATTGGGTTTGGCTGCTGAAACCCGATCCAATCTAAAAAATGGGGTTGGTTTTCCGGGTCTCGGGCTGGACTTTTTTTTTTTTTTAAATAAACGATAATCCATACTCCTATTACATCTCCCTTTCTTCGTTGTATCATCTGATACGACTACAAAGTCATTGGAGAAACTGATAAGACAATTTTCATGTTGGTATTCTATATCCCCTAATAAACAATTTCAGTATATCACCGTGTGGCTCTTTCTTCATCATCTATATTTCCCCACTATTACCAGACCCATTACTCCAAGCCGTTGCTGTTCACATTCTTCATTCTATCCCACCAAATCATCATCAAAATACCCTCAATCTGTGAACTCAAAGCCCACATTTCTAAGAAATCCGCCCCACCATTTGGTCCAATGAAAAAAAAAATGAGACTAACCCAAATATCAAAATAAAGGTCTTGAGGAGGATTTACAAGACCTTTTCATAGGTCTGAAGAAGTAAGAAAAACCCAAATCATTACAAGGTATATAAGTTATGGCTCTATCTACAAGCATAAAAACCCAGGGTCAGCTGAACCATAGATGCAATTGATGCAATTACCTAAGGCCCTCAAATAAAAAAAGACCTCCATTTGTAATAAAAAAAATAAAAATAAAAATTATATATAATATTTATCTATATATTTTAATTACAAAAAAAAAAAAAAAACAATTAAGTACTTTTATTGATAAATAAAATATATTACAAAGACCACATTGTATCATAAAAGGCCAAATACTACACAATAACCATGCACAGTACAGAATACTGCATACAATTTCATAGGACAAGATTGCACAGTATTATGTGCAAAGTGCAGTCTTGTCCACAAGGCCCAACACATCATAAGGGCTATTGTCCTAAGCTAAGTTGGCCCCCACCGGCCCCACAATGAATAAGTTATCACATCTTTTTTTTTTTTAAATACAAACTTTTACTTTATCAATTATTATAAATTATCACATAAATTAATCATTTGATGTATATCAACTCATTTGTATTATAGTGATACTAATTTATTGAATCATGTAAAAAATTAATTTTTATATGTGTAGGTTTAGACTTTAAAGTTTTTAAAAAAATCCACTTAAAATTTTCGCTTAAGGCCCTCAAAATTGATGAGCCAGCCCTGTAAAAACCCAAACCCAAATCATTAGAAAGTATATAAGTTTTTGCATTAACAGATTTATTTAATAAGATTTCTTTATAATAGTCCAGCAAATCAGGCAAGAATCACCCTTTGCCCTTCTCCAAAAAACAATAATCAACACGTCATGACCTTTTGCGTAGGACCAACCTCTTTTACCTTCAAGATTACAATCAAAACTGCAACACCAAACAAAGAAAAAGCCAAGTTCTCCCTCAAAATCACAGCACTACCATGCAATAATAATTGACATGTTTATAATTTCAGCATCATATACTCTAGATTTACAAATGACAATTACGCTTTCACTAGCTGCATTGCTTCCACAATTTTCCCATTTTATCAAACCACAATTTTTCAAGGTCAACAATCTCAAACTCTTGATTAGCACAAAAAAATGGAAGTCTACCATTACTATTGGCAAATTATAACAATGCATTAAAATAAGCTCGGCGTGACAATGCACTATCAAAATACATAGCATTTTTCTCAAAAAGGTTAATCAATCCATCATCATGTTCTTGAAACAATGACTAGCTAATCCAAACAGTTCTCCAGCAATGGAGAAACCAAATATGCAAATTACATGACATATGTAGGGGCTTCACATTGTTGGGTTTTGTGGAGCCTTGTTGGGATACATAAATAGCAGAAGACCCTCCAAGTCTAATCTACCCAATGCACCTAAGCCCTCCAAGCTTCTTGCTCTAACAGGGTTACACCTAACCTTATCTTCTTTAGCTTCCCGAATCCCGCAATAAGCCCATTGCATCAACCAAGTAAATTGGTCATCTCTGAACTACTTCCCAAGCACCAAAATACCTCCTCACAGATATGGGTATGGTAAAATAAAGATTTGACAAAATGTACCTCTCAAGGATATGTCAATGGAGAGGATAAGAGTAGAGGAATTTGAAGAATCAAATGATGAAGATTGTGGATGAGTCAATCTTGTTTTTCTCTGAGGTTTCTCTCTCAAAATTCTCTCTGGAACATCTCTACATTTCATGGGTATAAGGATATTTATAGTAGTATATGTGAGGAATGTGAAAAGTTAGTTTTCATCCAAATAGAGCATTCTAGCGACTCAGCCTTGCGACTAGAACGAGTCACGAGTTTGAGTCGCAAGCTAACTACCTGGCCAGACTGTATATTTTTGTCCTATAGTGCTCTAACTGTCGTGACCCTTCAGTTCCATGCATGCTTCACCCGTGTGCCACTTTGGCAACTTTCCAGTCGCGAGATCCAATCGCAAGACTCCTTTGATTGCACACAGCTTGAGTTTTCTTCACACTCTCTCACACACAACCCTTACATAATTCCCACCTAAATACAGGGTATCTAATTTCTAAAATACAAGCAAATTTGGCATGGAATAAAGCCAACACATGGTTGAATAAATTCAACCTTACAGAATATAATCAAGATCTTCATATTCCATCCGCTTGAATGCATGTTCAAACTTTTCAACATTTTCAAACATTTTATAGGTGGCGTTCCATCTAGTGGCCGCATCCAAACATAGGATAGCCTTTGACTCTATTTTCACTTTCTCCACACACTTCTCGAAGGTTTGTAACCTATTTGGAGAAGCTTTCACATATTTAACCATATGACGCACCCTATCAATTGACTTATTATGATGTTTTAAGCCATCGGTCACAATAAGATTCAGGATATGAGCACAACACCTCACGTGAACAAATTCATTCCCTAAAACAATACCTTTCCACATATTAGTAACTTCTTTCAAGTAACTAATGGCTACGTCATTTGAGGAAGCATTATCCACCATCAAGGTGAAAATCTCTTCAATATTCCACTCTTCTAAACAAGATTCAACCATTTTGCCAATGATTTTCCCCTTATGGTTATTAACAATACAAAAATTCAAAATTCTTTTATGTAGCTTCCAATCATCATCTATAAAATGACAAGTAAGACACAAGTAATTAAAATTTTGTATTAAAGTCCATGTGTCAGTGGTAAGGCAAAGCCTACAGCCTCTTAAGGCATTTCTTAACTTATCCTTCTCTTCAAAATATATCCAACTCACATCTCTAGATACCGTCAAGCAAGATGGGATATTGAAATTAGGTTGGAAGACATTACAAAACCTTCTAAATCCTTGATTCTCTACAAACCTAAATGGAAGCTCATCCAATATTATCATCTCAATAAGAACTTTTCTACCCACAACATTTGTAAAAGTCCTAGGCACTAGATTTCTTTCCTCTACATCCTTGGACAATGGGTCTTGTCCATCATGCAATTCATTAAAAAGATGGACAAATGGGTGTATGGTTTTTTAAATTAGATGTCCCATAAATTTTGCTATCAGCCATGTACTCCTTACTACAATATATACATCTTGTCTTAGTTTTACCTTCCTCATCTATAAACTTCTCAAAGTGGTCCCAAGCCGATGATGGTGATTTTCTCTTATTAGGATTAAAAGAAGATATCACCTGCGGTGGACAAGGAGGTCTCATAGTTGGTCTTGCAATGGCAACATCAAGTTGTGTAGGCTCCATTGAATCCATGACCTAGTACCACACCCAAAAAAAAAAAAAAAAAATCAATCATTAAACAATGCATTCACAAAAGAAAAACATAGAGATATAACATAATGCTCCAAACTTAGCCAACAAAAAATATGGATTACCTATAATGCAAGTGGTCCAATCATTCATTTAAAGGCCATTAAGGAGATTATATTCATTTGTTTTTTCAAGAACAGATTAAGCAAAAATACCAAAACAAGATGATCAAAACCCAAAGCAGCTTCTTTTCAATAAGGTTCTTGAAAACCATGAGACCCACTTATTGAAACAATTCAATATGCAAAACCCTGATCTAAACAAAGCCAATTATCTACAAAATCATTTCTTTTCACTTCAATTTTCAGTCCAAACATCCTCACAAAAAAGAGAAAAATATATCTATATGTATAAAAGCGTAATCATTTGTTTATAGTTCTATTAGAGCAGTAGCAAGTATTACAACCAAAGGAAAAAAAAAAAAAAAAAAAAAAAAACAACAACAACAACAACAACAACAACAACAAATCCAAGAAAATCACATTTGCAATCCACACAACAACTTCATAAACAAATTACAGAAATATCAAACCGTAGATCAATCTTCAATATCAGCAAAAATAAAGAATAACCAATTCATATAATCAAACACAAAACCAAAATGTACAAAAATTCTAAAAGAGAATAGAAGAATAAACAATTAAACGGAGTAAAAAAAAAGAAGAGCATTAGCGAGAAGTACATAACAACAACCAAAAAAATAAAACCCAAAGGATATTCACATCAAAAAAAAAAATTATACCTTAGAATCCAATCTGTTAAAGATTTTGCTAAAACCAAATTGCTTTCCTCTCTGAGATAAATAAACCAATGAAAAAAAAAAATCCCAAAATCAGAGACTAAGACAAGGAAATTAAGAAGAAAAAAAAAACCCAACAAAGAGAAGGATGAGTGGATGACTTACACTGTTATACACGTAGAGAGAACTCAATGAGAGAGACAGAGGAGCACAGCTCTTTAGTTAAAAACCTGAAGAAAAAAAAATCGAAATGGGTCCTTAAAAAAACTAGTTTTGCTACCTATGAGTACGATTCAAGCCAAACCCACATCACAAAACGCAAGAAAATCAAACCCAAACAGGATATTCACATAAAAAAAAACTCCAAAATCTGAAAGTATTAAAAACCAAACTAAATTAACAAAGAGAAGGATGACTTACACAAGGATAAAGCGAGCTGAGATAGAACTGGGTGAGACCGTGAGATTGAGACTTGGGAGGTAGCTGAAGGAGGTGGAGAGAGACCAACAAAGAGTACGGTTTTTTCCCCAAAAAAAAAAAAAAAAAATCGGGTTCAGAAGCAGAATATTTATATGACCCAACGCTGACCCAACATCAACCTAAACCCAAAAATAACCCGAAATTAAGACCTAAAACCCGACCCGAATATTCTCAGACCTGCCAAAAACCTATCGGGTGGGTCGAGTCTCTTACTCAATCCTAGATGGAAGTAGATAATATCTATGCAAATATATCATTATCCATGGGAATCAATGAAGATGTGGTTAAGATTTTATTGTTGAGTAATTTTATGACAAATTTGGTTGAAACCGACAAAGAGCAGCAATCTTAAATAGCAGTAGAGATTTAGCTGGATTTCGATGTCTCTAGTCAAGATCTCATCGGGATCTCATCGGATCTATCACAAGATCTAGGCGGATATGTGCCTTTAAGAGTGGGGGAAAGGCAATGAACAATGAGATTTCGGAGGGGGTCAGAGGTCTATTGGGTTTATTAGACTCAGTTTTTCATGATAAAACCCGCCAAGCTGGTTTCAATTCCTGGACATGGAGATTTGTCGCCGACCGTCGCTAACGTCGAACCAAACTATTTTTGGTTGGGCCGAGCGGTTTGGGCGGATGGGTTTACTGGCGGGTCAGACTTGGACACCTCTAAAACCAATGATTTTGGACAAAAAAAAAATTAGCAATCTTTTGTGCAACTTTTAGTAGAGCGAATCATTTAAAAAAACCACCAACTTAAGTTTTCACGGCTGCTTTTTATCTAAGCATACCTCAAATCTTAGTTGTATTTTAACAAAAATTTTAATCCTAATTCAGTAAGAATGAAGGCAGTAACACAAAACCATGAAAAAACTCAAGTCTCTCCATTTAACAATCCTTGAGAAGTTGTTTACTTCCATACACAAAGAACACTACCTATGTATTGGAGTTGTTGTAGTTGATGTTTGAAACCACAATGTTGAAATGTTTACTCAAACCTCGATATTCGTGCACATATAAGAGCAATCATTGGAAATGCAAAATAACATGCATTTTGCATCACCAAAAAGTAACTTTTACCCAAGAACTTTAACAATATACTATATATCCTATCTTTTATTTTACATTCCATCAAATTAAAATAATATATTTTCTACCTACATCAACAATAGCAAATGTAAAATAGAAGGAGAATGTCAAAGGAGAGAGAGGGAAATTAAAATATATATATATATATATAATTTAACATTTGCATGAAGCAGTAGTGTTATGCAAATATTCATACACTATAGCATGTTGTAAATCAAAAATGCAAAATGCATTTCCTGATATATAGTGGCAGTTTTTGTTTTTGCATTTTTGTGAATAGTTTTATCCATTTTTCATTTTTTTGGGTTTTGCACAACTCAATGGGAATATTCTAATAAAAATAAAAAGTTATGATAGGGAGACTACAAATTTTTGCATAGGTAGAGAAAATATTAAGACAAGACCAAAAAATGTGATAATGACATATTATATTTTATATATATATATATATATATAACTTAATTTTTAAATTTTAGACGGTAGATTTTTAAGAGATCTAATAGTTAAAAATACATTAGTGGTACTAAGAAGCTTATGGTTCAACTAATTAGTATATCCTAGTATTTCCAATGTAGATATCAAGGTTTAAATCCTTCATCCCATTGTAACAACCAAATTATCAAAAATAATAATAATACATTAGTGATTGATGAGGGACATTTTTGTGACAAGATTAATGCAACCTAGTTCGGCTAGGCATAGTCTCTTAATGGGCCCAATTGATGTATTTTTACTTATTTTTTTGTTTTTATTTTTTTATGCACGTGGCCCAAGACCGTGCAACCAATGGGAAATTGAGAAAGCATGGTTTGGAGCGCATGAGCGAATTATTTTCGAACCTTTTACATGAACCCAATTGGTGTGTGTTACTAAGCAAGCTAGGGATGCAAGTAGCACCAAGGGCCATGAAAAGGGTCTAGTACCCAAAACTATCACTTAAACGGAAGCTTCCCTATTTCTGCTATATGTGACTAAGCTCTGATCAACCTTCTCTGAGACTCAAAAGCATGGTTGGCCACCTTAATTGTCTTGGTTACTGGCTGCCAACAAGAACAACTTTCCAAAGAGCTGAGGGGGCTAGGAAAAAAGCACCAATCAAATTTAATCAAGATGTTTCCTCATTTATGCTAAAAGCATGGTCTTCCTTTTACCCAAACAAAGACCGATTGCACATCACCTCTTACTAAACTCTTAAGGGGTCCATAGTCTCAGCTATTAACAGGAAACCACCCACAAAGAATTATGAAAACTTGGTATAAATACGACCCATCAATTCAGAGAGATTGTCTTCATGTTCAACCTTTGCAAACCATAGTTTCAAAGCAAAAATCATCTTCAGTCACTTAAGATCCACAACATTCTGAAACTTAGACGTGAAAGTAGAGGTACCAAGGAGCTCTCTCTCTCTCAGAAGTTCTTCCCCCGTTGTGTTTAAGACAGTTTTAAACATATGGTTAACTAAGCGCTTGTTTTTTGATACCTTGAGTTATTTAGCATTTTGATTCCTCCTTCCCACAACACCAATAGTCTTTTACTTATCAATATTTGCAATTTTAGATTGACTCCCCAAACAAAATCATATTATAACAAATCCAAAGGTAAATTTGGGCTCATTTCAATTTTTCAGCCCATGTCACGAAATTAGCCCAGATAGTGATTATGTCATCATTGAAACATATATTGCACACTACCTTAACTTGTCCATTTTAGCATCTCTCTCTCTCTCTCTCTCTCTCTCTCTCTCTCTCTCTCTCTTAATTAAAATTTAAAATCTCTCTCTATTAATTAAAATTAGGGGTAGTTACACATAACCCCCCGTGGTTTGGGCGAAAATCACTTTACCTACCCGTGGTTTGAAAAGTATCACTTAACCCACCTGTGGTATGTTTCCGTCAATCTCCGAAACCCACCTCAAGCCCAGCCGTTACAAAAACACCTCTTAACCCCAAAACACAACATAACGCAAATCAAATACCCAAAACTCAGAAAATTTTCAAGAGAGAGACCCGTGGTGAGATCAACGTGTTCTTCGTGGTTTGGAGTGTTTGCAGGGAGAGAAAACACTTGTTTCGCAACATCAAAGCTAGGGAAGGTATGTGTGATCGGTGCAAAACTGCAAGTGCACAGTATCGTAGTTTTATAGTAAAGTAATGAGAAGAGTATCGTCCTCAGGGATTGGTAACTTACTTTTGACAAATACCAAAATTTTGCTAATCTCGATTTTATCTAGAGAAATCACTAAGATTTTTGTAATTGGAATTTAAAATAAAATTCAGCTAAAGAAAATACGGAGAGGAAAAAAAAAAAGATGTTGCTTGAAAATCAACTTAATGAGAAAGAAACTTCTAGGAAATCAATTTCACCTAATCCCTCACTATGCTTTACTCATCTAGCTAATTGAATTTAATTCTCTCTTTTTGTTTGTAATCTCCATACTCTTCCAAAAGCCTCTTTCAACAGTTAATTGGAAACATTCTTGTTCATCATTTTACACAAGAGTATGCAATTTAATAAAGCAAGAAAACATTAAGACCAACGATTTTAATACTACATAGATTCATACAAGTCTTTCGATCTCTATATTTACCTATGTTGAAATATTCAAGATCTATCCTATAATTCCCTCTTTCGACAGCAAATCACAAGATCAAAATCATCTAATTAATGGCCAGTTAATTAGAAGCAATAAGCTCAGAATAAATCAAACAAACATGAAGAGAATTAATTCAATTACCATAGAAAAGCAAGCATAGTTCGGAATTAGATTACATCGTTTTCCTAGAATAAAGAAAATTTAGTTCATGCTAAAAATTAAATTCAACATAAACGAATTCACCATCATTTTTCTAAGGAGATTCGAAGGAAAATAAATGCTGAAAATATATCTCATCTCAGTCCTCCCAGTTCAGCCTCTGTCTTTCAATTTCAACACCTCTGCCTTTCAATTTCAGCACTCTCTATTTTCTGTTTCAGCCCTCTGTCTTTCAGTTTCAGCACTCTCTCTTTTCTGTTTCAGCCCTCTGTTTTTTTCCTTTTTCAGCCCTTTTCTGCTTCAGCGCCTCTTTTCTTTTGTTCTCTCTGTTCAGCGCCTCTTTCTTTCTTTTCTGTTCAGCCCTTTTTCTATTTTGTTAAGCGCCTCTTTTCTTTCTCTTTTAGCGCCTCCTTTTTTTGTTTTTCTTTTAGCCCTACGTTTTTAAAGGCTAGCCCAAAACTTGTTGCAGCCCAAAAAGCCCAAAACATTTTGCTTCAAAAGCCCCAACGTTTTGCTCCTTTTAGTTCAGCCCCTCTTTTCTTTTGTGTGTGCCTCCTTCTTTTTTTCTTTTTTCCTTGCCAACTTCTAAGGCCATAAAGAAATCTTCCTTTGGTTCCATTTATCCAAGCCCCAATATTCTTTCTAGCTACTTCACATCTCTTTTATTTGAGTAAATCTTTATTTTCTTCAAATCTGGAATAAAATTTAAATAACAAAAATCAAGTCTAAAATCAACAAAATAAATAAAATTAGACTAAATTTTAAAGTTGAGAAGTGATAAATTACACTCAATAATGCAAGTCATCAATGTGTGACTACTGTTGATCTGCATTTGGGTTCTTGATGGTATTTTTTTATCGTGACCCACCCACGTAGTTAGGGTTTGTAAAATTTTCTCAAAATTGGTGCATGTTAAATGTGCATTTTGCTATTTATATGTAGAATCGCTTAGGATGTAGTTAATGTACTAAAAGAATCAAGTTTATTTGTCAATGATTACACTTATTTGTGAACTATGGGTAGTGTGGTCCCTATGAATTTGTTGGGAATCTGGTTTTACATGTGCTTTATGTGGTCCTTTGTCCGTTTGTTGTCTCTGAACAACAAAGCCAATTTTATATGAAAACAAAACAGCACTATGTTTGGCTTGTTGTCTCTTTTGGCTTGTTGTCGTTTTTGCATGTCAGTGTGTAAACAAACTACTTATTTTAATTGCAAATGGTTGACTTCACATTTGACATTGAAATTCATGTTGGGGGATGTTTTGTGGAGGACCCAACCCTTGAGTATATGGGTGGGTTTGTACATACATTGACAGAGATTGACCCTAACAAGTTAAGTTTCTTTGAAATTCGAGATTTATGCCATCTAGTTGGTGCTCCTAAAGAACACAGTAGATATAGGTATTTACTTCCTAAAGGTGGTCTAGAGGATGATTTAAGGGCCATAGAAACAGATGCAGATGTGGTGAACATGACTACCCTTTATAGGGCATGGCTAGCTAACAAAATCATAATCTATACTGACATAGATGTGGAGTCACTGGCAATTGAGCATCCTAATAGAGGGGGAGTAATAGATGATGGTGTAGGTTGTGATGGGGGGGAGTGGCAAATGATGGTGTAGGTGGTGATAAAGGGGTGGATGAAATAGATTTGAAGAGCGATTATGATGACGATGATGAGAATGATGAAGAAGAAGATGTTGAGGATGTTAAGGTTAGTGCAAGAGTTGAAGAACAGAATGTTGAAGGAAATGATGATAATGATTGGCTATACGGAAGCCTAGAGGGGGATGACTTTGGTGATGACATATTTGCTGCTCCAAACTTAACTCCACAAGGTTCTGCTCCAAAATCAAGTGATGTTCCCAATACAGCCTCAAAATCAAGCAATGCAGCCCACACAGCCCCAGAATCAAGCAATGCACCCCATGCAGACCCTAAGTGGGCTGAGCCAGCTCTTGAGGATGACCTGGTAAGCATGGATGGGTTTAATGATGAGCAAGTACCTGAGCAGGTAGAGTTTAATGCTGAGAGCGACATGAGAAATGTTGTAGTGAAGAAGGAGATGAAGTTTCCAAATGCAAAGGTGTTCAGAGCTAGACATGGCAAAACAGGTCAGAATTTTCTGACCTGACCTGACCCGACCCGGAAAATACCCGACCCGAACCCGATTTTTTTTACCCGAAGCAAAAACGGGTTAACCCGTGACCCGACCCGTGTTTTTTGCGGGTCAACCCGACCCGCGACCTGACCCGAACCCGAACCATTTTTTTAAAACTTTTTTTTTTTGGTAAAAAAAAAGTAAAATTAAGACAATATTGGTTTAATTGTTTGTTGTGAGTTTTAAAGAAACAATTGATGCATTTACATAAATGCATGCAAATTAATTGAAAGATAAATGGTTGAGCATTCTGTAATGAGTAAAGATTTTTAAATATCAAATAGTAAAATACATGCCAATATAATTTGGTTACAGTAGAGTTAAAAACATAGATTTAAAATTGTAGACATGTGTAAGAAACATTCACAAGTGTGAAAATAGTGAAACCAAAGTATCAAATTAGCATAAATTATGAATGCTTAGACCTATTTTTTTAACAATTTAAGTCCAAAATAAATGGCTTTTCAAAATAAATTATAATATTTCCTAGTGTGTGTGTTGCTTAACAATGATAAGATATTCATAAAAGAGACCATGTATAAATAAGTAAGCAATCAAACTTTAATGTATATCTCAATTGAAATAGAGTGTCAACCACAATTAATAATAGATTATAAAATTAATTTTCAAGAATGTAAATTTCTTATATGTTTTTATTCTTTATCAAATAGGTTATCCAATAAGTCATTTGTAATTTTGTTTTATATTTTGGAATGTTGATATTGTGTAGAAATAAAACTTGTGTATTTGTTTTACTTATCTTTGTATTATTTTGTTTTAGATAACAATGTTAGGATTTGTATAACTTTAAAATTATTGAATAAGTATTAATAAGTTTAACTGAGTTCATTCTTAATATAAGTGGTGAATTCAAAATAATGTTGTACGGCACTGAGGTCCCAAGACCCAGATGGGCCCTAGGCTCAGGCCCAATAGCACGGCCCCATTGCCCTAAGCTCTGCTTGAAACTGCCTTCAAAGAATACGAGTTTTGGGCCTTGGCTCCTGAACTATGCTCGGCATAAAGCTTCCCGAACGGTCAGTGAAACCTTGTCCGGGCATACCGTAGGATGCTCGGGGAACATCACTACTGAGCAAATTCACCTAAGTTGGAGCCAAGTTCCAAGGCCATAATCGTTACACTCCACTCTCACCTAAACATCCACTTATAACAGATAATATTGGACCTCCAATTGCACTAACAATGGCAGTAATTATGATCTCCCCACTAACTTAAAGCTATAAATAGAAGAAGTTAGGGAAGAAGAAGGGGTTCAGAAAAAACAGTCATTTAGAGAGAGTGGAGGAACATTATTTTGAGTCTCTGTACCGAGAACAACCCAAAGTAGGAAATCTTGAAACCCACTTTACAAATAAATTGTGAGCCTAAGTGAGGTTGAGCCCAACAGTCTCATTTCAGGTTAGCACAAATGCATTTTACATCAAGTAATTTGTTGCATAACTTTTCAAATGGCAAATACATGTTGTTTTCTTTATTAAAAAAAAAATTCATATAAAAAATACGGGTCAACCCGACCCAACCCGACCCGACCCGCAACCCGATTGACCTGAACCCGTTTTTAACCCGCTTAAAATGACCCATTTGACCCGCAACCCAATTGACCCAACCCGCCCGTTTTGCCATGTCTATTCAGAGCTGCTTTGAGGGAGTATGTAATTAAAGAACCTATTGACATCAAATTCAAGCTTAATGGGAAAACCAAGATATCAATTCACTACAAGAATGGGTGTGGGTGGAGATATTATGCATCTCAAATAAGTGGAGAGCTAACATTTCAAATAGAGACACTATTCCCTGATGACTGTACTTGCCACAAGTCTTTTAAAAATAGCCAAGCAACATCAGCTTATGTTGCTAAAAGGTTCATTGAGGATTTTAGCAAAATTCCAAATTGGGAGGTGAGTGGTGTACACAACCATTTGATGCAAAATTTATCTATTGACCTAAGTGTAAACCAAGTGTATAGGTCAAAGAGAAAGGCAAAGGATTTGATCAATGGAGATAAACAACTGCAATACGGTGTCCTTAGGGACTATGCACAAATGATAAACACTGTAGACAAGGGGAGTAGGGTTATACTGTAGACAGAAATGGCTAATGAGACTTCCTAGCCAAAATTTAAGAGGATGTATGTTAGGTTCAATGCTCAGAAGGTAGGATTTTTAGGTGGATGCAAGCCATTTAGATGGTTGTCACATAAAGCACGGATTTGGTGGGCAAATCTTATCTGCCATTACCAAGGATGCAAATGACAACATTTTTCTAGTAACCATGGCTATTGTGGAACAAGAAAACGAGGAGCCTTGGATGTGGTTTTTGGAAAATTTTGCTAATGATATAAGGAGGCCAGAGAAATTTCAGTTGGTCTTCATTTCTGATAGGCAAAAGGTATGCAAGTTTTGTTCAGTTATACTTGAATAGTTTACTTCATTTGCTGAACTAACATGTTTTGTTTGTTTGTTTGTTTGTTTGTTTGGTTATTTGCAGGGGTTTGTACCTGCAATAGAGACACTATTCCCTACTGTGGAGCATAGATTTTGTGTGAAACACATTTACAGCAATTTCAAAGTCAATCACAAGGGATTGGAGCTGAAGGATGCACTGTGGAGTATGGAGGTGTGATGCTGCCACAACAGTAAGGGAGTTTGAGAGATGCATGTAGTACATAAAGGATTTGGATAATAAAGCATATGAGTATCTTGCAAACATTACACCTGCATAGTGGACAAGGTCACACTTCACTTCTAGGGCCTTAACAGATTGTTTGGTAAATAACTTGAGTGAGTCTTTTAACTCAATGATATTGAAGTCTAGGGACAAGCCTATCTTGGCAATGTTGGAGTGGATTAGAGTTAGACTTATGACTAGGCTTTACACAAAGAGGGAAGGGATAGAGAAGTATGCTGGAAAGTTATGTCCAAGCATGCAAGATAAGTTGAAGAAATTGAAGGTTGAAAGCAAGCCATTTAGTGCTACCCCAGCTGGCAGTTTCCTTTATGAGGTAGCCAGTTAGTATGAGAGGCATGTAGTTGATCTTGTCAAGAAGACATGTAACTGTAGGTCTTGAGATTTAAATGGCATTCCATGCAAACATGCCATAACAGCCATTTATACAAACATTAAGATATCAGAAGACTACACCCACCCATGCTACTTCAAAGAAACTTACATGGAGATATACAAGGAGGTACTTCATCTCATGCCTGGCCAGTCAGAATGGGCTGAGACTAGATAGTCTACTCCCCTAGCACCTCACATATACAAACCACTAAGAAGGTCACCCAAGCAAAGAAAGATGGCTCTTGATAAGCCTATGAACCCTTACAAAGTAAGTAGGCTAAACAGACCTGTAAAGTATGGGAAATGCAAAAAGGAAGGGCATAACTCAAGAGGGTGCAAGGCTGGCATCACTGGGGAGACACCATGGCAGAGGAGACAGAGGCTTGAAAGAGAAAAAGCTGTAAGTAATTGGGATTTAAATGGCAAAAAAAAAAAAAAAAACTTGTTTTTGAACTTACAAAGGTATTCATGTACTAAAACTGGGTTTTGTTGCAGGCAAGGAGAAGGGTGCCTGCACCTAGTACCAGATCTGGATCTGTACCTCAACCTGCACCCCAGCCACCATCGCAGCAACCTACCCAAACTTACAACGTGAGGTCTGCCACTTAACCTGCACCCCAGCAGCCTACCCAGACTTACAATATGAGGTCTGCCAGTTAGCCTTCATCCTCACAGCAAGGAAATCAAGCTAGGCCATCTCACAAGAGAGTAGGATGGTTCTCTTCCTCACAACCAGAGTTTCACACACCTAGGGAGACCTAGGATACCCTACAAAGTTCTTCACAAGTAACTTAGTTGAGTTACCTCTTTCCTGGATGGTTGTGTAGACTGAGATATTTTTTAACAAGTGGATCTATTTTTTATTTTGTAGCATTCACATGAAAATAGGAGCATTGGTGGTGTAAGGACTAGAGGACAACTTGTTGCATAATGGCCGCCAAAAATGAATTCATTGGGTGGAAGGAGTAAAGGTAAGAAATGAAGCTAGTGGGTATGCATGCCAGTATTGGGAGTAAAGCTAGTGGGAACATGTGGGCCTTCAGTTAGTGTTTTTTGTGAAGACTACTGTTGGTTTTTTGTAATTATCAATTAGTGTAAAAAACAATCACCTTGTTTTGAGCAATTATATGTGTGTATATATATATATATATATATATGTTGTTGACTTTGGAATGTGCTTTTTTGTAATTTACTAGAAGTTAAGGTACAATACACTCCAGAATGTTATTATGGTATGAAATTTTGTGGTATTATATGGAAGTTGTGGTATTATTTGGAAGTTATGGTATTATGGTATGGAAGTTGTGGCATTTATTCAATTGAGTTTGTATGGAACATTATTTGTCCAAAACCGTTTGTATGGAACATTATTTGTCCAAACAAGATTATATGAAAGTTTATTTATTGCTGCTACAGATTGTGTCCAAGTAAATTTTTCCCATACAGAGTGTATGGAAGTTGTTATTGTGGAATGGTTGTTATGGTAAGTAACTGTATGGAACATTATTTGTCCAAACCAAATTATATGGAAATTTATTTATTGCTACTACAAATTGTGTCCAAGTAGATATTTCCAATACAAAGTATGGAAGTTGTTATTGTGGAATGATTGTTATGGTATACGCAGTTCATTGATAATTGACCAATACTTCTTTCATTTAGGATTTAATTAATCTTCTTATAAGTAACAGTTATAATAATATTTGTAATAGCTTGACTTTTAAATTCATAATATTGTCTTTGTTTTTCTAGCTAGTATTAGTAAAGGATGAGTGTCGAAATATCAAAAAATGGCTACAAACATTATTTTCCATGATCTCTTCTATATATATCAAACCTTGAGTGAGTTCATATCATTTGCATACTAAACCTAGACACTTCTTGTTAGAGTTTATCAGGGGCGACCTTTAGAACACGCACAGCAAAAATGGCCAGCGGCAACTGCTGCACAAACTTATGAGGTTGGAGACAGCTTGGGTTGGGAAGTTCCTCCAAATAGCTCCTATTACTCCAAATGGGCTAGCAATAAGACCTTTTACGCTGGTGACAAGCTGTGTAAGCATTTCTCAATTCCTTTTGTTAATAATGGATCTTCTCTAATATTTCTATGAAGTTTTAATCAATCATGCAAACTTTTCTTTTCAAACCACTTCAAACAAAATTTAATTAAGTCTGTATAGTTTAACCAGACATCGCAATTTCTTGCATCCTTGGTGGCCTAATTTACAAATGTTAGGACATATGTGTTTCATTTGTTAGAAACATGTGTCACTATTTTATGTAATTAACTAATCCTTTGACAAAACGCACTTTACTTGTAATTGGATAGATTTAGAATGTGTTTAATACTTTAAGAAACTGTGTTTCAAGATCAAGTGTTAAAGCTATGCAAGTCTGTCCAAGATACAAGCTGAAGAAGTGTTGTTCATTAAATCTCGATAGCTAGCTTGACAGCTAGCTATCTATTGAGACTTGTAGAGTTATTGAAGCTCGTGGCTCGACAGTAGCTTGACAAATAGGGTATCTATCGAAGTTTATGAAAAACATATTTTCAGTTTTGTTTTAACTCCAATCCGTGTTTATGTGTTTGGACTTTCTTTTCTCACAACCCTAGACATATAAAAGAATTATTTTAAAGGCCATCAAAGATTTCACAAGTTATACAAGTGTTAAGTAAAGTTTGTTCAAGCAAATTGTGACCGAAGACAGTTTTGCCCTAGTTCATCATTCTTGTGAAGAAGTTGTTGTGTTTGTGCACCGTAAAGTTTTGTGACCAAGCATCTTCTTGATCTTCATCGTTGAGATGAACTGACGAATTTTGCAGCCAACAACCTTCTCTAGTTGGTGATTGAAGTCACGTACTGGGATTTGCACAATTGGTTAGTCATGTACTGGGAGCCGTGCATCAAAAGGAGAAATTGTCACTACAGAACAAGTCCAATTGGGTATTGGGGTAAGGGTTCAACTGTAGGTTAGTATAAGGTACTTGGATTCATTTACTTGTAACCACTTATTGTGATAATAGTGGAATTTCAGGAGTGGTGACCTGAAAATCACCCAGTAGGGTTTTTGCCAATAGATTTTCTCCATTCGTAAACAAATCACCGTATTATTTATTTTCCGCTACATATTTAGTTTAATTGGTGATTTGGTTGTGCTACCACTCATTTACATATTAATTTGATTAATTATAAAATTTGACTAATTAATCAATTAATCTATCACAAAGGATCAATTCATTTTTGGCCTATCCACAAAGTCTCAAAAAGTTTTTCAAATTGTTGCAGTGAATATAATTCTAGCTTTTGATTAGAAAAATTGGTCGGAAAAATATCATCCTATTTATTGGATATATATATATATATATATATATATTTGCGGGTTATATTTACTTTGCCTTTATTGTAAAAGAAAGGAAGGTCACCAAAAAAAAAAAAAAAAAAAGAGATTGATATATACATCTTATTTACTGTGATGAACAGCATTCAACTGGACTGGGTCGCATACTGTTCGAATGTCACATAATGCAGCTGAATATGATAATTGTTCAAAAGATCCCGCAATAGTCATAGGTAGCCCATTTGTTCTAACACTCAACACCAGTGAACCTCTCTGTTTTTTCTACTGCACAGTCAATGACCATTGTAAACGTGGCCAGAAGTTCTCTATCAATGTTCTAAAGCTAAACTCTACTGTTGCTGCACCTCCGAGTCCTAGCTCTGCTTTATCTTTGACTATTGATGCCTTTGTTGCAGTTCTCTCCACTATGGTGACATTGGTCTTAATTTATATCTATATGTCACCAAATTATAATAGCAGATCTAAATTGATGTGCTCCAATTTGTTTTAGTAATAAAATTCATAATAAAAATAATTGATTGCAGATCATGGATTGCGAAATTGTTGTACATATATACGTCCAATTCTAGGCAAATTTGAACAACACTTTATGCAAATGCCAAATATATCATTATTTTTTGGAATCAATGAAGCTGTTAGTTCAGCTTAATTACTCCTCCCCATAGGTTACCAATTGTCCGAAACAGATGGAACTGTTAAGGAAGGGACCATATCATGTACAATTAAGTTACCTACACCTTTTTCTACACTTTATTCAAAAAAAAAAAGTTACCTACACCTTTTACTATATGAACCAGCTGGCCTAACCATATGATATTAATACCAAGTCAATTAAAATTTCCTCTCAGAAAATGTATAAAATTCAATCTTTGTAGTTTCTACAGCATGAAATATAGGGGCGGATGTAAGCAAGTAAATCAAGGAAATGGATTGTGAAAACCACAATTACGCATTCTTTAAAAGGTTGCTGCTGTAGGCATCCAAAAGGCATACAAAAAAAAGCTTCCTTGATCAATTGGATGTATGAAGAGAACCGCAATAACAACAACATGTGCTAAGTATGCAAGAGCATTCCAAGGACGCCCCAGATAGAAACTTGGTGGTGAAATGCTAGCTAGAAACCTGGGACTTAAAATTCCGTGCTAAAGAGCATAGAGGTTGAACTCTTCAGATCAGTATTGAAATGATTTAAACAATTTAAACTCATTTTACATGGGTTTGGTTGAAATTTTCTATCGGTGACAACAGTCAAATTGTTAATGTTATTTCAACTTCTAAGGTGTAGGTACTTAAATAAAACTACCATCATTCATTGTGTTAGGACATATGTGTTTCACATATTAGGAACATATGTCACTATTTTATGTAATTGGCTAATCCTTTGACAAAATATATTTTACTTGTATTTTGGTAGATTTAGGATGTGTTTAATATTTCAAGAAACCTTGTTTCAAAATCAAGTGTTAAAACCATGTAAGTCTGTCCAAGATTCAAGCTAAGAAAGTGCTTGTCATTAAATCTCGACAGCTAACATCTATCGAGCTTTAAGAGTTGTTCAAGCCTCGTGGCTCGACAGCAGCTCGACAAATGGCTATCTGTCAAGGTTTAAGAAAAACAGATTTTTCTGTTCTGTTTTCTTCCAATCCGTGATTATGTGTTTGGATTTTCTTTTCTCACAACCCTAGACATATAAAATGATTATTTTAAGGGCTGCCAAAGGTGACACAAGTTGCATAAGTGTTGAGCAAAGTTTGTTCATGCAAATTGTGACCGAAGACAGAATTTGCCCTAGTTCATCTCTTTTGTGAAGAAGCTGCTGTGTTTGTACACTGTAGGGTTTTGTAACCAAGCATCTTCTTAATCTTCATCTTCTGGATGAACTGAAGAACTTTACAGCCAACAACCTTCTCTAGTTGGTGATTGAAGTCGCGTACTGGGATCCGCGCAATTGGTTAGTCACGTACTGGGAGCCGTGCATTAGAAGGAGAGATTGTCACTACAGAACAAGTCTAATTGGGTATTGAGGTAAGGGTTCAACTGTAGGTTGGTAGAAAGTACTAGGATTCCTTTACTTGTAACCACTTGTTTTGATAATAGTGAATTCTCGAGAGTGGTGACTTTAAAATCACCTAGTGAGATTTTTGCCGTGTAGGTTTTCCCCATTCGAAAACAAATCACGTGTCAATTTATTTTCCGCTGCACTTAGTATAATTGGTGATTTGTTTGTGCTACCATGCGCTTTGCATGATAATTTGATTAATTAATAAACTTGGCTAATTAATCAATTAATTAATCACAAGGGATCAATACGTTTTTGGCCCATCACATTGTACCCAATTGAGTTGAGCATAAAAATGAATATTGTTAGGTTAATAGTTTGTAAGTTGACAAACCGTGTAAAAGTTAAGTCTAGAACATATTTTGAAGTCTATTTGATGTCTAAGACTTATGCCCAGAATAGTTCAAGAAGAAGGAAGTTCCTGGAATCTCAAACACAACTTAATACATGTAGATCAATTGAGACAAGCTCAATACATATCTCAATACATGTCTATCAATTGAATTCGTGGATCCAAATTCGATTTTTGGCATCAAGTCATCAGTGGCGGCTCTAAGAATTTTGTCCAGGATGTTCCTTAAGAAGTATAAATTACACAATCGTATTTCCTTTTAGCCTTTAGATAATTAGGCTTGATTCAATGTTATTAACCGTGCCGGTAAACAAACCGGAATAGTAATCCACCCTATTCCACTTTGAAAAAATTCCGGATCATTCCAGTCTATTTCGGGTGTTTCAGAACGTTTCGGTAAATACCAGTCAAAATTTAAGATTTGGCCGGCATGTAGTTTGTGCTTTAAAAAAAAAATAAAAATTGTTCTTAAAACCAAAACAAATTTGCATTCCGTACATCGAAAAACCTCAAAAGGAAAAAAAAAATGAAAAGAAATGAAATGAACAAAGACCTATACAGCTAAAAAAAATCGTATTGAGAAATTTGAAACTCAAAACTTAAAAAGAGATACTGCCGCACTGGTACTGGTAAAAGACACAGAAGTTACGAACAAGGAGGAAGGCAAAACGTAAATGTAAAAGTGTAAATGAAGATGTAATAAAATTTAAAACATAGATGTAAAAGTGTCTGGAAACCGCTTATTTTACTAAAACTGAAAAAAAAAAAAAATTGCTAAAAATACTATAGATAAAGGTAAAATTAGCTGAAATAGTACAATGAGGTCCATGAATAGTACTAAAAAGTGTAGTATAGCCCATGAATAATAACAAAAATAAGCTAAATAGTAAAATAAGCTGGCTTAAAATAATTTATCCAAACACACACGAAGCATGCGTTTGGATTTAAATGAAAAATTAAAATTATTTTATTATTCAGCTTATTTTTGTTACTATTTATGTGCCCCATTGCACTTTTTGGTACTATTCATTGGCCCCACTATACTATTTCAACTAAATTTTTTTCCTTTATCTACAATATTTTCAGTAATAAGTTTTCAATTTCATTAAAATAAGCGATATCCAAACAGACTTGTGTAGAAATCGAGGAGACAGAAGATGTGTGTGGTTAAGAATAAACAAGAAAAAAAAATTTTAAAAATGAGAAGTAATATATGTCTAGTGAGGAAAAATAATGATAATAAATAATAAAAGGTTGGAAATTGTGTTGTATTAGGCAGTGTGTTTAGTCAAGGAATCAAGCCACTGCGCAGCCTTTAGTAGTTTTATTATAATTTTTTTTTTTTTTTGCTTGAAAAACCCCCCAACCCCCAATATATTGTTAAGTTGCTCAAATAATGGACCAAAATTTAATTTTATTGGCATAAAAAAAATTCAAGGTGGTCCCAAAAAAAATTTTAATGGTAAATAAATATAAAATTTTAAATTATTATATATAAATTTTTTTTTTTTTAGGTCAGACCACCCTAGCCATAAGGTGGCGCCGCCATTGCAAGTCATCCAATCTATTGTAATGTGTGTCCTACTTGCTAGAATATATAAGGACGACTAAATAAGGTTTCGAGAGTTGGGTTTTATGTACGCCTTGGGTTTAATAACCAAGTTCTCTCTCACCGCTAAACAAAGAAAATCTAAAGATCGATGATCAAGCTAAAGTTGCTGCACACTCACAACTCAGACTTCTTGCTATGGAAACCTTAAAGGCGGTTCTTGAAGTCATAGAAGAAGCGTTTGTCTGATCAAAGTTTGTTGTAGAAGAGTTCAAGAATTTGGAACTATATATATAGTCGTGTTAGTAAGTATCTATTGGAAATAGTTATAGATTTAGGATTGTTTCTTTTATATAAACTTTGATTTTATTCAGTGAATCTATTTCCTTAAGAGTTGGTGGCATACCCCCGGAAAATTTTTCCCTTTAGGGTTTTCCCTTTGTAACTATATTGCTATCTTCTTTACTTTCCAAATTGTGTTTGTTTCACAATATTGGTTTGAATTAACCAAAATTGAATTGGAAAGAATAACTGGTTAATTAAAAATTCAACATTAGTTACATATTTACAATCAAGGTCTAAATTTCCTAACAATTGGTGTCAAAGCAGGTTAATTCTAATTTGGATTTCTCTACCTTGAGTTGATCCTTGACCCCATTGTCATGGATGAAACCAAGTGTCTTAATGTACATGACCATGTTGAATCGAGCATAGATGATGACCTTTAAGAATCCTATAATAAGTTGTACAAGAGTGTAATAAATATTTTAAAAGCTCCAAAATATTGAAGGCTAAACTTGAGGAATCCAACAAGTTAGTTAACAAGTATAAGAAAATTGTTGAAAAGACCTAGAAGTTAATCCTGAAGAGACTAACAAGTTGGTATATGATATTTAAGGTTGAAAATCAATTCTTTAAAGTTAAGGTTAAGGGCTTGAAAGAAGAACTAGCTGAGTTTAAAGCCAAATTAGAAAACGTATCTAATGCCAAGCCTATTGTAGACCCAGACACTAATTCTATACTCGCCAAGCTTATTTTCGTCCATTTAAAAGGAATCATAATTTTCCATTTTTATGAAAAAGGAATCATAATTAAAGAAGAGAAAAATGCTTATTTTGCTACGATAGACAAGATTAAAACATATGTGAATGAATCTTAAGTTGTAAAACTTTTGATTTTGTACCCACATGTCATCACTGTGGCTGTTGTTTGTCTTATTAGACCAAATTGTTCTAAACTTAGGTCTTAGTCTGCTATCATGTCTAAACCAGCCTAGCAACTCTAAGACTACTCATGGTTTTCAAAATTGCAGTGTTTAATGACACATTTGTTCAAATTGTTTCAAGCTATATCCTCATAAGTGTAAAATCTATCACAAGATCATATATACCTTTACTTATTAAAAATTTTGAGCTTTTGAACTCAATTTTAGGGAAATGAAAATTCCTCTAGGTCATTCTATAGATGTTCTAGGACCCATACCTCTTCATCTTCATATTCAAAGAATCATACCGTGTGGGTGAGGAAGGATCCCAGATCTAAGTGTCCTGTGGTATGTCCTCTGCTCAAGTTCTTTTTTATTTCTTTATTTTTTTTCCTTTTCATTTTCATAGTGTGTGCTTTTTTTTTGGATCAAGAAAATATAAACGAGTATATATATATATATATATATATATATGAAAATCCAAAAAATAGTGTGCATGTGTGAAACTTTGGTTGGCCATAAAACACTATTTTTGTGTACGTGTACTACTTTTTTTTTTAATATAACTTTTTAAAATCCCTTTTTCTTTTACTAAATACAACTTTTTAAATAACCCATTCTTGAAAACTAAATAATAAGTTGGTATATATATATGAAAATCTAAAAAATAGTGTATGTGTGAAACTTTGGTTGGCCATAAAACACTATTTTTGTGTCCGTGTACTACTTTTTTTTTTTTAATATAAATTTTTAAAATCCCTTTTTCTTTTACTAAATACAACTTTTTAAATAACCCATTCTTGAAAGCTAAATAATAAGTTATACCAAACAGACATAGATCCTCTTCTTCTTCAATCATAAACGCACTTGAGCCTTTTGCCACAACAATGGTAAGTGTGGACCAGGTAAGTAGTGTTGTTTTAGTGGAGTCTTTTATCCTTTTGTCTCGATAAATAAGTCAATGGATTAGGACACACAATTTTTTTATCTCATAATCTTAGTCTACAATACATATTTTGAGTTCATAAACTCTAAATACTCAATAGACTTGCTCACTGTTTAACTTGTGATTCAATTTAAGAGAGACTATAGTTTACATATGTAACATGTAAGGGCAGAGCCCGGGGGTGAACAGGGGTAATTCCCACCTTGTCCTACCATAATTTCTAAAACCATTTGTTTAATCAATTTTCCATTATCCATATTAAAATTTCATTTTTTTATTTTTTATGGATTTCCTTTATATATATTTTTTAGATATAATATAACTAAATAATTAATAGACTATTTCCTTTAAGTATAAAACTTCCTTTAAAAAAGAAAAGGAAAATCATTCTTATTTTATCAATGTCTTTTTAAGATTCAATTCTATAGAAGAAAAACGAAGATTAAAAAAACATAAATTAAAAAGAGACAAAAAATATTTTTTACATTTCCAAAAGTGATAAAAATCCTAAAAGTAGCTCAAAAACTTAATACAATAATAATTTATTGTCTTCTTGAAAATATGTGTCTAAGTAATAAAATGTAAAAAATAATTACATAATAAACTCCATAATTTAATAATGTTTTTAACTTAAATTCTAAATTTTCAAGTGCATATATCTTTTTTGTATAGTTTTTAAAATGTTATAATTTGATCGGGTCAATTTATCAATATATCAAAATCTACATGATTTGTACTAGAAATTTGTCAAGCTATTAAAAATCATCATGTGAATCATATGTGGAATTTTGACTTCAAAAAGAATTTCCCAAAGTGGATTATTTATGTGTAAAAAATCTTAACAAATATATACATCATTTGTGGTTCTTCTTACTTTAAAATATCATTAAGTATTCATATGAGTGGTTTTATTTAGAGCAATCACACTAGTGATTGCAAAATAAAAAAAAGTAGTAAGTTTTACATATTTTTGTTCAAAAATTATTCACATCAGTCTCTCTATATTACTGTTCATATACATTTTTGTTACAGTAACTGTGCATAATTACACAGTTATTTTAGCTTTGTATTTTTTTTTTAATAATTTTTTCTATCACCTCTTGAATCAGATTCTCCCTTCACTTCTCCTATTCTACTTCTCTCTCCTTCCCTATGCTTCTTCCCTAACTATTCCTTTGTCAAGCCCATCCTAAATCTAAATCACAAACTCATCAAACCCACATACAAATCCATAAAGAAATCATCAAACCCATTTTGCACAGAGAGAGAGAGAGAGAGGCCAAATAGATTTTAGATCTAAGGGAGAAGAGAGAGAAACTAAATGAAAATAATAATAAAAAAAAATGATTATTTAAATAAAATAGTGTATATGATAGATAATCTTTGTGGGGCCCAAGTAATTTATGGGCCAGGCCCATTCACCCATAGGGAATCCAAAGGTCCAAGCCGAGGAGGGCTATGGCCCAAGCTCGATAATATAAAATACAAGGTAGCCTTGGGATATAGCCGAGGACAATTCAGTCCTTGGCAGACTCAAAGTCTCACTGGAGAGAAGGGGTAAAAATGGTATAGGACTAAAACTTGGAAGAAAAATCTAAGAAATATCTAGGGAAAGCTGCCCTTACTGCCATTCAATACTCTGAACCTGACAGAGCCGTATTCTGTGGCTTTTATAACCACTCCCAACGACTTTAGGTATAGGCTGATGGGACAAGTATCAGTCTTGGAAAGGTTGACCCTATACGTGGACGAAGGATAATGAACGCAGGCGGATATAAAAGGAAAAATAAATAACCTAGAGAAGGGGCTGGGAAAATGGCCAAAAACCAGAGCCTCCCAACCCACTTCCAGGAGTAAGACTCCAGGGGTGAAGAAAACTTAACCGTGTGTGAACACCACGGAAAACCCGCCGCCTGGTGACCAAGGCCTAGCCTTTCAAACCCACGCTCTACAAATGATATTGTTTGGACCTTTTTACGTACGAGCCCAACACCGCTACGGTTCATCATGAATCATGTCCTTACAATTGGCGCCGTCTGTGGGGAAGGCTTGTGTGTTGGCATAGACGGTAGGTTGAGAGAGTTCCTTTACCATTTTTAACAACTGGTTATAGAGTTTTAGTGTAAAGATCCGCTAGGGGCTACGTTTGCTAGCGTCAAGCGCTTAGATAACTCTAAGGGCTTGGTTGAGGAGCTGACTCCCCTAAAGCCAAGGTCCCACGCCAAAAACTAGAGGAAAACTAGGTTTTGGACAGAACCAAGGCATTGCATGGTCCTCGGACTCAAGCCTATGGGGAAACCAACTACTTGGATGAGGAAAACTAGGTTTTGGACAGAACCAAGCCTATGGGGAAACCAACTACTCGAATGAGAAAAAGATTGAGTTTTGTAAGGTTGGCTACTTAATAACAATTCTAAGTTACTCAATCCCCGGCTCAGAAACTATAAAAGGTGAATGCCAATAGGAATGTTAAGAAGATGTTGAAACGCGTCACTATTCAGTAGCCTAGGGGGGCTGTTCTTTTCGCGGGTGATATGTCCCCGGATGGTTACTTCCTATGCCGCATCGAGCATTGAGCTATCATCTCGACCAGCTTTGGGGTAAGTATCGTTTTTCACAGGTCGGCATTGTTGTGCCAAACAACTCTATTAAGGTTATGTTGATATCTTTTTCTTAGCAAGCATTTTTGCCCTAAGTGTCATTGATTCAAATGCTATATTATTATACCGAACAGCCCTTATAAATACATAATAGCGCCTTTTCTCTTAGATGAGGGATTATGGCCCCAAGTATTATACTCTAAGGTCGGCGGTATGGTGCCAGGCCGACTCAGTAGACCCATCCTAATGTCCTTTCTTCTCTTGCCTAATGGGAGCTTTAGCCCTAAGTATCATTTGTACGATTCAATATTATTAAGTCGGATTGTTTTTATAAGCACAGAGCAAGGTCTTTCTATTAACTGGGACTTTGGTCCAAGACGTCGGCCACAGTTTAAAAATAAATAAAAAATTCGCAAGATTGTATGTCTATTCATTGCGTTATCATTTCGGAAATATAGAGATAGAGTATGTAAAATAAAGTGATAACAACTTTCATTAATATAAAGATGTATTACAACGTACAAAGAGGGGCTTAAACAAGCCTATACAAAAGGTAGATTGCCAAAACAATAAAAATAAAAAAAAAAAATAAAAAAATACATTAAGTAAACAGTCAGGTCTCTTTTTAAACTCGTCCCCGAAGTCTTTCCAAACTCTGCTTCAGTAGCGCTCATATCGAGAGAAGGACCTTCTTCAGAAGAAGATGGAGGAGATGAATGAAGAAGATGGAGAAGATGAATGAAAAGAAGGAGGAGAAGAAGAGGGAAGAGATGAAAAGAAAGAAAAAGGAGCAAAAGAGGGAGAAGGAAAAGCACCAGGATGGATCTGGTGCTGGGAAGAAGAAGAAAGAGAGGCAAAAGGAGCACCAGTGAACGAAGAGAGGAAGAAGTAGGGGCATTTGGTCCCTGCCTCAGTCCTGACTCCTAACACACTGGTGCCATGTTAGGTATGCTCATAAGAGAGCGGTTGGTACCGATGATGGGTGTCCTCGACTCAGTCACGCCGAAAGTTTGACGTGACGAGTCCCTGCTTCGGATTTTGGCTAAAAGGAAGGTGAGATAGATTTTGAGTCTTCGCCATCCCTGCCCTGACCGTGCCATTACGAGCTTTATTGGAATGTGGTGTTTACGGGGGGGGTATGGCTCCTGCATTACTTGTGGTTATGGTGAACGTATTATGATTTGGTGTATAACTAGTGGGTAAAGTAAACGCTAAGGGAGGCTAAGGATTTCAGATCTTAGAAGGATAAAAGGGTTTCTGTACGAGAGCGGTAGCCTCCTACTTGTCTTCTTATAGGAAGGGCAAAACGGAAGGTATTAATTTCATCCAGGTTTCCAAAAGAATCTGCAAACAAAGATGTATCCGTTCCACTTCCCCACCTCATCAAACGAGCCGTCGAACGTAAATGAGTCTCGTAAATAGAAGTCATTAAAAGCGCGTTTTTGGATAACCAAACGGCGAGAACGCATCGGGAGTAAAATCAAAAGAATGTCTCGTAGATCGTTACATTTCCTGGACAGATGGAAAACCGCTAGCATAAATGAAAGGCCGAATTAAACGAACCATAATATAGACCCGGCATTACCAAAACCCCCCTTTCCAACCAAGGGGTTGGACAGCAGGGTTTTGAGGGGCTATTGTGGGGTCCAAGTAATTTATGGGCCAGACCCATTCACCCATGGGGAATCCAAAGGTCCAAGCCGAGGAGGGCTATGACCTAAGCTCGATAATATAAAATACAAGGTAGCCTTGGGATACAGCCGAGGACAATTCAGTCCTCGGCAGACTCAAAGTCCCACCGGAGAGAAGGGGTAAAAACGGTATAGGACTAAAACTTGGAAGAAAAATCTAAGAAATATCCAGGGAAAGCTGCCCTTACTGCCATTCAATACTCTGAACCTGACAGAGCCGTATTCTATGGCTTTTACAACCACCCCCAACGACTTTGGGTATGGGCTGATGGGACAAGTATCAGTCTTGGAAAGGTTGACCTTATACGTGGACGAAAGACAATGAACGCAGGCGGATATAAAAGGAAAAATAAATAACCTAGAGAAAGGGCTGAGAAAAATGGCCAAAAACCAGAGCCTCCTAGCCCACCTCCAGGAGTAAGACTCCAGGGGTGAAGAAAACTTAACTGTGTGCGAACACCACGGAAAACCCGCCGCCTGGTGACCAAGGCCTAGCCTTTCAAACCCACGCTCTACAAATGATATTGTTTGAGCCTTTTTACGTACGAGCCTAACACCGCTACGGTTCGTCACGAATCATGTCCTTACAATCTTATATGTGTGTTTTTGAAAAGTGATTGTTTAAAATAAATAAATAAAAGTTCTTATGCTAAAATAGATAGAAAAATCTACACAAGTTGATGTGAATGCTCTTAGATTGGTCTCAAGCATTCATGTGCACACGTACGCATCTATGTATCACTTATAAGGCCCCCCCCCCAAAAAAAAAAAATTAATCCTACTTCCGCCATCAGATCGAATAAATGGTATTGTCATTAGGGACTTCTAGTTAGTTTATATGATGCTATGGTCAACCCTCTCTCTCTCTCTCTCTCTCTCTCTCTCTCTTAAATTCTTAGATGGATTTATTACAACGTCATTTTCCCTTTTTTTTTTAAATCATGTTGAGTTAAAACAAGACTAAGGTTAGGTACGATAAATTCAGTGTTAATATATTGCATGTTTTAAACTTCAAAGCATAATTATTATTAGGGTTATACTAACGAGTGCCCTTAAGATATTGATTAATAATTCAGTTAAAGAAAGTTAGGCAAACTATATATTTGGTCCTTGACCTTTACAGCATATGTTAATTTGATCCTTAACCTTTCAAATGTGTCAAAATAATCACTGCTATTAAGTAATGGATGGAAAATACTGACATGGCTTACAGCCAAAATAAAGTATAATTTTCTATGCCACATAGATTACCATAAAAAAAATTAAAAAAAATAAAAAAAAATGTAGATCAAACAAAATCCCTAAATCTCAAACAAATATCTTTGATTCTGCCTCACTAAAACTTGATGACAAATTCAAAGGGGTTTCTTTTCCAGTATTTTTGTCGGAACCAAACACAGTAGAATCAGTACCTAAAAAACTTGAAAAGGTAGATATGGAAGGTGAAAATGCAGGGGTGACAGAGGTAGAGTGAATATTCACTAAGAAAGGAGAAAGGGGAGACCATCAAATAGCCTAAGCCTCTAGTTTAGTCGTCACTGTGATAGACCCAACAAGTAGTCTCACCTCTATGTACTCAGGCCACAACTTTACAACAAAACCCAACAAAGAAATTGGGCTATTCAACTCACAACCATAAACAAAATGACTTCATTGCACGCCTCTTATATTAGGTAGTCCCCACCAAATGGAGGGCAATAAATTTTGGAACAGTGATTGTGGGTTTTAGGATGCCATTGCAAAAAATAGGCTAACAAAGAGAAAGTCAGAGTAATTCCTGGGTTGTTGTTTGATAGATTTTCAGATATCTTTGTTTTTGTTTGAAGTATTTTGCTGATGGTGACGGTAGATTGAGGGGTTCCATTCTTTGGCAAGGTGAGGAGATGGGGATTGATTAAGGATGGGAACACAGAGAGATTTTTAATTTGTATTAGTTTAATCTTTAGGCTGCGTTTAGTTCATGTAAAATATTTTCCGGAAAATAAATATTTTCCGGAAATGCTATTTTCCGGAAAGGAAAATATTTTCAAGTATTTGGTTGTGTTATGAAAATTTTTCTAGAAAATAATTTCATGTGTTTGGTAACACTCTAAAAATGCTATTTTCCACCACCACCCCCACAAAACCCACCACCACACAACAAGAAAATCACCAAAACACCACCACCCACGCCACCACAACAACAACAACAAAATCAGAGATCAAAGAGAGAAAGTAAAAAATCAAAATCACAAACAAATTTTATTACAAAAATTTCAAACGAGAACGAGAACGAATCAGTGCGAGTGGGTTCGTCGGGGTTCGTCGGTGCGAGTGGGTTCGCGGTGTGAGTGAGTTCGTCGAGGTTCGTCGGTGCGAGTGGGTTCGTCGGGGTTCGTCGATGTGAGTGGGTTCGTGGTGCGACGATCTCTCTACTCTCTCTGTCTCTCTCTTTGCGCGTGGTCCGAAAATGGTGAGACGATCTCGATGATCGGTGACTGGGTTCGACGAGGGTGGATTTGAACGATCGGAGCGATGCAATCGTCTTGCTCCGATGCGATCTTCTTGCTCCGACGTTGGCGATCTTCTTGCTCTTTCTCTCTCTCTCTCTTCTATTTTCCAAGGCCGGAAATCATTTGAAGTGAAAATGAAAATGGAAATGATTTTCCGTTGTTTTGGCTCTCATTTTCGGTCAACTGGAAATGCTTTTCAGTTTGACCGAATTTGAAGTAACAACCAAACACCCAATTTTCCGAAAAATCATTTCCGGAATCAGTTTGAAGTCAATTCAAATGCAGCCTTAATGATGTGGGATCAAAGTGTCAATTTAATGACGTGGTTTTTTTTAAGGTTTTGCTGATGTGGTAGTCCATGTAGCAGTAATGTGGCAAAAAATAATACTTTATTTTAATTGTTAGTCATGTCAACATTTTTCATTCATCACTTAACGGCAATGACCATTTTGACCCAATATCAAAAAGTCAAGGACCAAATTGACACATTTGAAAGGTTAAGGACTAAATTGAAATATAACGAAAACGTTAGGGATCAAATATGTAATTTACCCAAGAAAGTTTAAAAAAAATAATAATATTTTGACAGTTTTTTTCATTTTCCATAAAAGTAATGTCAAAACTTTCTTAAAATAGATTATTAACCAATGTCATAAAGGCATTCGTTAGTATTTCCTTTATTATTATTTTTACTATAAAATTTATTTGTTACAGCCTAAAATTATATAGTTTAAAATTTTTTTTTTTTTCACTAGAAACAAACACACAAAAAAGAAGATATTAAATTTTAACATAAAGACACACCACGAACTCTAATTAAAAATAATGTATTTTAAAAAGCATGAATTAGGATAGAATCCTAAGTTTTCCAATTTAGAGTATAAGCCTTAAATAACCAGCAACTAATTTCCAACTCGGTGACGTGGGACAATGGCCGGGGAGCTACTTTCTAAAACCCCTTTTTTCTTTCTTTTTTTACGTGAAAGCTAAATATTGTTGAATAAAAAGAAGACTAGGGAATTATCACCTTCTCTGGACAAGATATGAGCGGGTGCAGAGAAGATGAATAAAAAAGAAGATAAATAGTTATCAGTAAGTATCACCATCAATGTTGCAGCGTGAGGCCCATTTAGCAAAATATTGTATAACTTTTCAAGGAGTTTTGCAGATCTGAGACATGGGAAAGTACGCCCAAAAGAAAAGAAGTGCAGAAGCATCCGATGTAATCAATTACAGTAATGTTTCTTTCTTCTTGATACATCTTAACGAGTTGGGAGAGGATTCGAACCCTCTGACACATAGTTAGAAAAAGTGAAAACCAAAATTTTTTTCCACAGTTGCTAATGTGATAAATTATAATTTGAGCCATATACTAACATTATTTTTATGGAAATGTTAATCAATGTGAGTTATTTTCAAAAATATTTTATTGAAAAAATGATAAAATGATAAATGTTATTGACCTTTTTTGTACATTTCCTATAAAAATAATATCAAAACTTTCCTATTATGATTTATTAACAAGGATTTGGTTTATCTTCAATATTTTTTTAACTGAAATTTTCTTTTATTTTAATTAGAAATTGTCACATAACCCATATTTTTATAGGTCATGCTAACAATTCATTTTAAAAAAATTTTGATATCACTTTTATAGGAAATGAAAAAATCTGTCAAAACATTATTTTTTTTTTTTTTTTTACTTTTCTCCTACAAACTTTATTTAAATAGATTATTAACTATAGATTATTAACAATCCGTGAGCATTACCCTATTTTTATTAGCATACTTATCTTTTTTTTCTTTTCTTTTTTTTTTTTTTTTTTTTTTTTTTTTTTTTTTTTTTTTTTTTTTTTTGAGAATGACTTATCTTCTTTTAACCGTCGTGGAAAAATATTGTGGAAAATTGTGTCCTAAACTTATTGTAACAATAATATCATCTATCAACCGCTCTGGAGTGAGAGAAACTTCGAATTGGATCAAGAATTTAATGGCTATTATTGTTTTGTGAACTACATAATTAGACACAGTTGTAATTCCCAGGCTATTGTTACATTCAATGTGGACCCAGAAACTCAAAAGACTATCTAAGCCCTAAGGAGTAAGGAGTAATAAGGACCCAAAAAGAAAAGAAAAATAAATAAATAAAGATGGGACGCACTACTCCCCAGTCCCCATCCCATTCCCATGTGACGGAAAATTTCATCCTTATCATCTCGCTATCAGGCTATTTTCATAAAATAATGAAGAAGCGACCTGAGCCAAGTGGCCCAAGTTAAATGGCTGGGTCATACCTATCAATGGGTGCAAGGCTTTATAACTCAATCCTTACACACCTCCCTTACCTTTAGACATCCAAATTTTTGACAGCCTCAACTGAAGCAAAACCCAGGAGTCTCATGATATAGAGAAAGGTTAACCATACAGCATTTTTAACAAGATTTCCTCACTTAAAAAAATAATAATAATAATTGTGGGGCCCAAATAATTTATGGACCGGGCCCATTTACCCGTGAGGAGGCCAGAGGCCCAAGCCGAGGAAGGTTATGGCCCAAGCTCAGCAGGATAGCCCTGGGATTCAGCCGAGGACAGTTCAGTCCTCGACAGACCCAAAGTCCCACCAGGAAGAGGGGTAAAAACGGTATAGGACTAAAACTAGGAAGAAAAATCTAAAATATCAAGGGAAAGATGCCCTTACTGCCATTTAATACTCTGAACCTGACAGAGCCGTATTCTTTGGCTTTTACAACCACCCCCAACGACTTTGGGTATGGGCTGATGGGACAAGTATCAGTCTTGGAAAGGTTGACCCTACACGTGGACGAAGGACAATAAACACAGGCAGATATAAAAGGAAAGATAAGTAACCTAGAGAAGGGGCTGGGAAAAATGGCTAAAAATCAGAGCCTCCCAGCCCACCTCCAGGAGAAAGATCCCAGGGGTGAAGAAAACTTAAACCATGTATGAACACCACGAAAAACCCACCGCCTGGTGACCAAGGCCTAGCCTTTCAAACCCACGCTCTACAAATGATATTGTTTGGGCCTTTTTACGTGCGAACCCAACACTGTTTAGGTTCGTTACGAATTGTGTCCCCACAATTGGTGCCGTCTGTGGGAAAGGCTTGTGTGTTGGCATAGGCGGTGGATCGAGAGAGTTCCCTTGTCATTTCTGACAACTGGTTATAGAGTTTTAGAGTAAAGTTCCGCTAAGGGCTATGTTTCTTGACTAGGGGCTACGCTTGGTAGCATTAATCGCCCGGATAATTCTAGGAGCTTGGCCGAGGAGCTAACTCCCCTAAAGCCAAGGTCCAGCGCCAAAGAAAACTAGGTTTTGGACAGAACCAAGGCATTGTATGGTCCTCGGACTCAAGCCTATGGGGAAGCCAACTACCTGGATGAGGAAAACTAGGTTTTGGACAGAACCAAGGCATTGCATGGTCCTCGGACTCAAGCCTATGGGGAAACCAACTACCTGGATGATGAAAACTAGGTTTTGGACAGAACCAAGGCATTGCATGGTCCTCGAACTCAAGCCTATGGGGAAACCAACTACCTGGATGAGGAAAACTAGGTTTTGGACAGAATCAAGGCATTGCATGGTCCTCGGACTCAAGCCTATGGGGAAACCAACTACCTGGATGATGAAAACTAGGTTTTGGACAGAACCAATGCATTGTATGGTCTTCGGACTCAAGCCTATGGGGAAACCAACTACCTGGATGAAGAAAACTAGGTTTTGGACAGAACCAAAACATTGCATAGTCCTCGGACTCAAGCCTATGGGGAAACCAACTACCTGCATGAGGAAAACTAGGTTTTGGACAGAACCAAGGCATTGCATAGTCCTCGGACTCAAGCCTATGGGGAAACCAACTACCTGGATGAGGAAAACTAGGTTTTGGACAGAACCAAGGCATTGCATGGTCCTCGGACTCAAGCCTATGGGGAAACCAACTACCTGGATGAGGAAAACTAGGTTTTGGACAGAACCAAGGCATTGCATGGTCCTCGGACTCAAGCCTATGGGGAAACCAACTACCTGGATGAGAAAACTAGGTTTTGGACAGAACCAAGGCATTGCATGGTCCTCGGACTCAAGCCTATGGGGAAACCAACTACCTGGATGAGGAAAACTAGGTTTTGGACAGAACCAAGGCATTGCATAGTCCTCGAACTCAAGCCTATGGGGAAACCAACTACCTGGATGAGGAAAACTAGGTTTTGGACAGAACCAAGGCATTACATAGTCCTCGGACTCAAGCCTATGGGGAAACCAACTACCTGGATGAGGAAAACTAGGTTTTTGGACTCAAGCCTATGGGAAACCAACTACCTGGATGAGGAAAACTAGGTTTTGGACAGAACCAAGGCATTGTCCTCGGACTCAAGCCTATGGGGAAACCAACTACCTGGATGAGGAAAACTAGGTTTTGGACAGAACCAAGGCATTGCATAGTCCTCGGACTCAAGCCTATGGGGAAACCAACTACCTGGATGAGGAAAACTAGGTTTTGGACAGAACCAAGGCATTGCATGGTCCTCGGACTCAAGCCTATGGGGAAACCAACTACCTGGATGAGGAAAACTAGGTTTTGGACAGAACCAAGGCATTGCATGGTCCTCGGACTCAAGCCTATGGGGAAACCAACTACTTGGGCAACCAATTTCTTGGATGAGAAGAAGATTGAGTTTTTGTAAGGTTGGCTACTTAATAACAATTCTAAGTTGCTCAGTCCTCGACTCAAAAACTGTAAAAGGTTAATGCCAATAGGAGTGTTAAGAAAATGTAGAAACACGTCACTATTTAGTAGCCTAGGGGGGCTGTTCATTTTGCGGGTGATATGTCCTCGGATGGTTACTTCCTACACTGCCTCGTGCATTGAGCTATCATCTCGGCCAATTTTGGGGTAAGTATCATTTTTTACAGGTCGGCATTGTTGTGCCAAACAACTCTATTAAGGTTATGGTGATATCTTTTTCTTAGCAAGCATTTTGGCCCTAAGTGTCATTGATTCAAATGCTATATTACTATGCCGAACAGCACTTATCAATACATAGTAGCGTCTTTCTCTTGGATAAGGGATTATGGCCCCAAGTATTGTACTCTAAGGTCGGCGGTATGGTGCCAGACCGACTCAGTAAGACCCATCATAATGTCCTTTCTTTTCCTGCCTAATGGGAGTTTCAGCCCTAAGTATCTTTTATTTGATTCAATATTATTAAGCCGGATTGTTTTTATAAACGCCGAGCAAGACCTTTTTTATTTAACTGGGACTTTGGTCCTAGATGTCGGTCACGGTTTAAAAATAAAAAGAATTCACAAGGGTGAATATCTTTGCATTGCGCTACTATTTCGAAAATATAGAGATAGAACATGTAAAGTAAAATGATAACAATTTTTATTAATGTAAAGATGTATTACAACGTACAAAGAGGGGCTTAAACAAGCCTATACAAAATATAGATTGCCAAAGTCATAAAAAAAGCAATACATTGGGTAAACAGTCAGATCTCTTTTTAAACTCGTTTCCGAAGTCTTTCCTAACTTTGCCTCAGTAGCGCCCATATCGAGAGAAGGACCTTCCTTAGAAGAAGATGGAGGAGATGAATGAAGAAGATGGAGGAGATGAATGAAAAGAAGGAGGAGAAGAAGAGGGAAGAGATGAAAAGAAAGAAAAATGAGCAAAAGAGGGAGAAGGAAAAGCGCCAGGATGAATCTGGTGCTGGGAAGACTAAGAAAGAGAGGTAAAAGGAGGGGCCAGTAAACGAAGAGAGGAAGAAGCAGGGGCATTTAGTCCCTGCCTCGGTCTTGACTCCTAACACGCTGGGGCCATATTAGGTATGCTCGTAAGAGAGCGGTTGGTACTGATAGTGGGTGTTCTCGACTCAGTCACGCCGAGAGTTTGACGTGATGAGTCCCTACTTCGGATTTTGGCTGAAAGGAAGGTGAGACAAGTCTTAAGTCTCCGTCATCCTTGCCCTGACCGAGCCATTTCGAGTTTTATTAGAACATGATGCTTTGAGGAAGGGTATGGTTCCTTCATCACTCGTTATAGTGAACGTATTATGATTTGGTGTATAACTGTTGGGTTAAATAAACGCTAAAGGAGGCTAAGAGTTTTAGATCTCAGAAAGATAAAAGGGTCTCTATACGAAAGTGATAGCCTCCTACTTGTCTTCTTATAGGAAGGGCAAAACAGAAGGTATTAAATTCGTTCAGGTTTCCAAAAGAATCTGAAAACAAAGAGGTGTCCGTTCCGCTTCCCCACCTCATCAGACGAACCGTCAAATGTAAATGAGTCTCATAAAGGGAAGTCATTAAAAGCGTATCTTGGACAGCCAAACGGCAGGAGCGTGTCGAGAGTAAATTAAGGGAAACACCCTGTAAACCGATATATTTTCTGGGCAGGTGGAGAACCGCCAGTATCAATGAAGGGCTAAATTAAATGAGCCATAGTAACGGCTCGGTATTACCAAAACCCACATTTCCAACTCAAAGGTCGGACAGCAGGGTTTTGAGGGGCTATTGTGGGGCCCAAATAATTTATGGACCGGGCCCATTTACCCGTGAGGAGGCCAGAGGCCCAAGCCGAGGAAGGCTATGGCCCAAGCTCGGTAGGATAGCCCTGGGATTCAGCCGAGGACAGTTCAGTCCTCGGCAGACCCAAAGTCCCACCAGGAAGAGGGGTAAAAACAGTATAGGACTAAAACTAGGAAGAAAAATCTAAAATATCAAGGGAAAGCTGCCCTTACTGCCATTTAATACTCTGAACCTGACAGAGCCGTATTCTTTGGCTTTTACAACCACCCCCAACGACTTTGGGTATGGGCTGATGGGACAAGTATCGGTCTTGGAAAGGTTGACCCTATACGTGGACGAAGGACAATGAACACAGACAGATATAAAAGGAAAGATAAGTAACCTAGAGAAGGGGCTAGGAAAAATGGCCAAAAACCAGAGCCTCCCAGCCCACCTCCAGGAGAAAGATCTCAGGGGTGAAGAAAACTTAAACCATGTATGAACACCACGAAAAACCCACTGCCTGGTGACCAAGGCCTAGCCTTTCAAACCCACGCTCTACAAATGATATTGTTTGGACCTTTTTACGTGCGAACCCAACATTGTTTAGGTTCGTTACGAATTGTGTCCCCACAATAATAAATAAATAAATAAAAATCAATTATATCTTCTTCTTTTTTTTCTCAACTTATGGCATCTAGTTCTTATATATCATCCACACAACTTCACAACAATATGTTAAGTTTTTGGTAAAAAGAGCCGTATTTAACATGAAAATAATAAGAAATCATACTAAAATTGGTGTGATGTGGTTCTTTGTCAGCCAATTCTCATTAATTCTAATCCAAGTTAAGATAGGCACGCTGGGATTTCAAAGGTATGAATTGAAACCAAATTCAGTTTGTTTTGGTTTGAACTGTTTTTGCATACTTCATTTTGGTACCGAACAAATAATTTGGGCAAAATAAATTCTACTTCATGGATTTCCACACTAGAGGCTATGCGATTATTTTTTTTTTCTTTCTTTCTTTTTTTTTTTATAGGTTTTCACCCCGAGGGAAGGGGCTTCAGAATTGTTTGGTTTATATTGAACTGAAATCCGGAAAACTCTATCATAAACAAAATTTAAAAGGGGTGTATACACATCTATTAACTAATGGGTTAAAGGAATGAGAGGGGTAACTCTTATTGTGAAATCAAGGCCAATGGGCGGTCTCAGCTGTTTAAAAAAAAATCAGAGTTTGTTAAGATGGTCAATTACTAGTGCAACATAACTTTCATATTAGTCAATCAATGGTGTCATCATGACTTTTGATTGGAGTTGTGATGTGCCTTTGTATTAGAACCTTTTTCCTCTCCCTTGTGTATATGTGTGTGTTTGTTTCTCAAAAAAAAAATGGTCACTTTTATTATGCACCATTTATTATATGACATTTTAACCATTGTAAAAAATTTTGTATCACTACAGTAATTGTATCTAGCCATAGACCATAACAAAAAATTGAAAATTAATTATTAAAAAAAAAATCGCTATATCTAAAACAACGCAAGATTATAAAGCACGCAGGCATTAGGCATATAACCCAATATATCATCAGTTTATATTAACATTTCAATAGTTCCAGAAATTCAAATCATTTCCATTGTCTTCTTCAAAGTAATTCATATATATCTGATGCTTGGCAGCGTCTCACCAGCACAACAGAAGAATTTAAAGTTTTTAACTACCACACAATATATTTACCTACAAAATCCTTCCAAATATTCATGAGATAATATCTGAATTAACGGACACAATAAACTTGTTACAAAATTTGTTTCATTCCTTCAATTGAATTTTAAGGAAGGTAATGTATACAGGATCTGGGCAAAGGAAATTTCTACAAGAGAAATAAGCCATCCATTTTGAGATACCATGAATATAAGTTCCATCATTTGAGTTTAGTGCAGTCTCTCTTTTTGCCATTGGTAAGTTACATGCAACCTATGCCAGGCCATGAATCTACAACCTCAACTTTCATCCCATTATTTCAAAAAGAACATGTCATTTGAGCTAAAGCAATAGATAAAGTGGAGTGCAGTTTTTATTATGTCAAGCTTAGATTCCCCTCCATCATTTTGTCGCATCATATCTTTCATATATTTTGTCAACAATGCTGATGTTGTCTGTTTCAGTCAAATCAGAGTCTTAAGTCAACTAAAATAACTAACAGACTACTTAATCTTAAAGAAACGAAGCTAAACTTTGCACAACACAATGCTAAATTAATCCAATTAAATCGGTTAGATGTTGTTATGCTTAAACTACTGGCTACATGTTTTCTTTCTCATTTAACTACTCCGTGTGAATGAACCAAGATTTTCTTTACAAAATTGACATTTTGCACCATTGCAGCTCGCAACCGTCTGCTTCTAGAAGTTCACAATTAGAGCTACAGAGATTTAGAGGTCAGAAAAGAGGATTTAACAACAAATGCCAGGGCATCTTGGATTTCAAAGCATATATACTACAAAAGAGAAAGATGTCTACAAACCTCGCCCTTCACTATGACCGGTAAACCAGTCAGATGGAAGCTCCATTTGCCAGCAAAATTGCCCATCATCGGGCGCCTTACGCTTCCTCATTGTTGCCTCCGAATTCTGACCTTCACCCTTTGAATTCCACTCTCTTGAACTAGACTCAAAGGGATCATTAGCAGCCTGCCTCGGGAAAAAACAGAACTCCTTTGTCTGTGGAGACAAATCACCAACCTTCCCCCCATCTTGAGAACCAGTTGAACCAACATCTTCAGTTTCACAAGCTAAACTTTTGTCAATGTTCATACACGAGTGAGAAGATAGACCCAACCTCAAAGATAAATCACATTCTCTCTCCCGTGGCTTCTCCTGGGTGTCTTGCGCAAAGCCTCTTGAAGTATTTTCAGAGTTCTTACAGGCGAAAAGGTTCTGCAAGACACCAATTTCGGCAGGCTCTGAAGTTGATGTTCTGATTGGTGTGCCAACATATATAGTATCGGAATGTGGCTCTTCTGGGACCCGGGAGCCTAATTGAGACTCTCCAGTTTGATAGTGAGTTCCATAATACAATGGATACACTGTACCCAAGTTCAATGGGGTGTTACTTTCCATGGTCATCAACTGGTTACGACCAGCAGGAACGCTCTCTAGTGAGAAAGGGTAAGTCCGAGGGGCGGTGAGGTTAGCATTTGGGTTGACATGGCAGTTAGATTCCGAAACAAAACGAGCAGAATTTATGGAAGTGGCTCTTGAAAGGTTTAACGGGTTTCCGGAGTGAACTGGCGACAACTGAGGCCGATGTTCATAAGTAGTTCTAGCAGGTGCAGAAGGGGGTTCATGGGTTCTCGGCGTAAGGTAACTCCTAGGATTAGTGTGCCTTTGGCTTCTCGAAGCCCTCACCGGAACACAGCCCAGATTAAGGGCAGCTGAACCACATAAGGAGGGAGAACAAAAAGAAACAAATACAAATTACAAACTCAAGTTTATTCATTTTGAACTAGTTCTCATTGCAAATAAAGTAAAAAACCAAGCTTGAGCTAATATACTTCCACAATGAGGAAAACCCAGAAAGCAAATTAACAAACTTGGATCCAACACAAAACAAAAAATTAGTACCTTCAATGCAAGGCGGCAAAAGCTCTCCGGTTTCAGTGCTCTCATCTCTCCGAATGATTGTGTTAATGGCATCATTTACTCTGTCCCATAGTGTTTCAGGACTCATATACTCAACCTAAGAAATGAAACTATGCAAAATCAGTACAAAGCACAAAAATGCATACTAAGATCCAATTATATCTCGGACAAGTGAAGAAGAAAGACCTCAGAATTTGCTTTGGAGTACATGATTTCTTCTGCTTTCAGAACAACGATAGGGAGCTTCTCTTGCCACTCTTTGTTCTTTTTGGTTACATCGCTGTGAGACTCATTGGCGACCCTAATCAAACACATGGTGGGCACTCAGTTAAATGCACATATAGAGGTCCAAAGAGCGAGAGAAGAATCAAAATAAAGACGACCCAGAACCTGAAAATCTGTTGAACAATGGAACCTCTCATGGGATGGTGTCTATCGCTGTGCCAAGCTCTCCTAACGCACTCGTAAGGTCTAGGGCCTGGCCTTGGCATCTTCAACAGCAACAAGTTTTAGTCTTTTTTAGCACAACACAAAATGGTGGAGAACACTATAATAAGAGAGAAAAAAGAAAGATATTTGTGGTTTTATTATTGCTGGGAAGAAGAAGAGGTAAGGGGCATTAGTTTAGTCTACATGGGTATTTAGTGTACTGGGTTTACCTTACACCTCACACCTATGGGTTTTTTGTTTCTGTTTGTGTGTGCACTTTCTTTCACTTCATTTCCCAAATTGCAATGGGACAGATTTGCTGTGTACGACGCAGGAGAGAGAGAAAGAGTAGCTTTCCCCATTCTGTTGTCTTCCCCAATAATTAAGAGAGTTTACCATAGTTCGATGTACAATCTTTTCTTATGTGTAGTAGAGACTAGACTAGAGAGGCGTCACCTCTTAAGGAAAAGGAGAGTTGAGACTTGAGAGTGTGGGGTGGGGGTGGGTATCAAAAAGTGCCAGTCTTTGTCCATCAAAAGTCTCTCTCCCCATTCCCACACCTTGAACTCTGTTTTTTTTTTTTTTTTTTTTTAACTCTGTTTGTCTATCTAGACCCATGTCATGAACCATCAGCGCTTGCCCCTCAGTACAATGCACGATTTATTTCTCGATCTGTACATTATACAAACTTTACTGAGTTATTATTATGGCATCAAAAATTTTAAAAAAATTTAAAAAAAAAACTTTACTGAGTTGTGAAAGGAAGTTAATTGAATCGACCAAAGTTACTGTTGTGTATGTACAATTGCTTCACTTTTTCTAGGTTCTCTTTGTGACATTACTTTATAAAACGCACATCAATGACTCATCATCACTTGTGACATATTCCTTTGCTCGTATTAACAAATAACAATAATGAACAAGCATCATAAGTTAGAATTTCTTGTATTTATCGAATAAAAAAAAAAAACACACAAACACATGTATTCCTCGCACCTATATTCAATGTGTGGGAGTTTTTCATTCTCTCTTACTTGTGTGTGTGCTTATTTCTCAACAAAAAAAAAAAATGTAATTATCCCACATTTGTTTAAGGGGTTATGTTATGTATAGTATAACTTATCATACTTCCCTTAAAAGTTACCATAATTTTTTAGTAGAGTTTGTAGTATCTTCATGTTTTAAAAAGATAAATGTGCGTGAACTTTAGCGAAAATTGAAAAAGAAAGAAAGAGACAAAATTCATGAGTGTGATGCTCATGAGGTGCTTTCAAAAGGATGAGTGAAAGTTAAAATTAGGCAAAAAGACATCTTTCATTCCTATATTATATGCCTATTTTCAATTTGGTTACCAAATTTTTTCCAATATTCAATTTAGTTATTTTATTGTCGAACTTGCTACTAATTTAGTCCCTACCATCGTCTCACTTATGAAAATGCCTACCTAGCAAACAATCTACAATGCTAACTACCTAATATTAAAAGATTAAATGCAATGTTGACGTGTCTAAATTTTAGTGACATTTCTTTTCCTTTGTGTGTATGCCATGTGTGTTTGTTTCTCAAAACAAAAAAAAAAAAAAAAAAAGTGTGAGCTTTAGCAGAGAGAGAGAGAGAGATCATAAGTGTGATGCTCTTCAAACGAATAAGTGAAAGTTAAAATTAGGCAAAAAGACATCTTTCGTCCCTATATTTTGGGTCAACTTTCAATTTGGTCTTCAAGTTTTTTTCAACATTCAATTTAGTTCTTACATTGTTAAACTTGCAATTAATTTAGTCTTTATTGTCATCTCACTAACAAAAAATGCCTACTTGAAAAACAGTATGCAATGTTGGCAACCTAATATTAGAATATTAAATGCAATGCTGACATGTCTAAATTTTAATAATCACATTAGTATCTTCTTCTTCTTTACCAATTTTAATTCTCAAGTTTTCTTTCTATTTTCTTTCACTTTTTTGTTAACCAAACACAAACCCATGGGGAAAGAAAGTGTAATTCCAAAATCTCAAGTTTTCTCTCTCTCACTTTGTCTTATCCCAAAGAAAGAAATGGCTCTTACCCTAGCACAAGCCTTCTCCTCCACTACACTCTACCACCTAACCACTCTAAAGCACGTCCTCTTCACAATCACCCACCCTCCTCCCATAAAAGAAGATTTACAATGCCTTGTGCGAGAGGTTTATGTCTTTTGTGACACAAATCAGTAATTTAAAAAAAAAAAAAAATGAAGAAGAGAGAGAAATATTTTAAATGTTGATGTGCAAGTTTGAAAATTATAAGAACTAAATATAATGCTATGAAAGCTTAGAGATCAAATTGAAAGTAGGCCTAAAATATAGGGACGAGAAAGGCATATCTACAATATGACTGGAAACAAAAGTGAAAACTTAATTGATTTTGAACTTTACAAATGAAGCTAAATTTTTAAAACTCTTATGGTGACCACCCATAATTATATGTATTATGAAAATGAATCTTTAAATATAAATTGGATTTGGTTAATGAGTCTTTCAAGGATATAAGTTAAGGTACAGTTTTTGCTAGTTGCGAGTTTAGACCCAAGCACAACTTGCATTTTAACTAAGATCACTCAAACCAAGTGATCAATTAATTCAATTTTAGTTTGCAAGTGTCATGGATAAAGATAACAATAACCTTACAAAACCTTAAGTATGCAATGTACATGCAATCAAGCATTTAACTTATGCTAGCAACATACTGCACTAGTCATTTCTCTTCACAATCTCCAAATGCTTAGTCGTAACACTGACCATAAGTCCAATCACTCGAAAACTCCAAGGCCTCTTGAATATTTCAATTGGTCTTTGTGATTTTTAGGGGTTGTTTGGATTAGAGAGTTTTGAGTGATATGATTGTGTTTTCATCACTCATCATCCAAAATTTGTGGGACCCACAGAAAAATTTTTGCTTGGATACCATCATCCATATCTGGTCACCCGGTTTCGGTCATCCAATCACTCAAAAAACTGAGTGATGAAGACCAAAAATGAAAACACAAAATCCTTGTTTTCAAGACTCATCACCCATGACTCAGTGGCACTTTTGTAATAAGCTGTTTCAGTGGGACCCATTCAACCAGTGACTTGTCCCATCTATCTGACCGTTGGAGCTTCTTCCTGTTACTCTGCATTTGTCCGAAAATTTTTTCCTAAAAAATTTCCCTCTTCTCACTTCCCTCTTCTCACTTCCCTCTCATTTTCACTTCCATCCTCACATCCCAGCGAGGTAGCTCCATGGCACCACAGTCTATGTTCGAAGACTGAATGAAGCCTGAGAAGATCGTCCGTGTTTGAAGAACAACGCCTCATCGAAGCTCTGAACCAGGCCGGAATCTTCACCGGCGAGTTTAGCTCTCTGTCACCGTGTCCATACTTCTCTCTCCCCTTCCCAGGTGCGACATTATCTCCCAGGTGCAGTAAATCTGTCTCTATCCCTCTCCATTTTCCATGTCCCTGGTCTGGTTTTGGTTTGGGTTTTTCGTTGGATGTGAAAGGGGTTTTTGATTTATTCTACTGATGTTGGTTGTGGCTTGTGAGACATGTTGATTGAATTCTTCCCATATGGATTTTTAGGGAAAATTTGTATTATCTTACTCTAATACCATAGGTCCAAAACAGAGCATGTAAGTGAAAAAAAAGAAAAGAAAAGGGAAATAATCAGGAGTATTATAGAATGAGCCGTTATTTAGATTAAATGCCACAGCTTGTTTTTTTCAAACTATATTTAGTGTTAAGTGAAATTTTTCTTGAAGATTTCGTGATTGGAAGCCTAGAATGCTATATACATTGTTATTTTTATTAGATGCATTTTATCCAAAAAAAAACCAACGTATGACCATAGCAGACTAGTTTGTACTGATTTAAAGGGCCGGGTAATAAGATAATCAATGTTGCTGCTTACAAGAATTTTATATAGCCTTATGGTGTGTTAATGCTGCCAGATTCAGATAGGGGTGAAAACTAGCCCAAGATTGCTCAGGTGCTTGTTCAATGAAAACACAACCTAACTTAAATTCTAGGATTTAAATAATATGTTATTCAGCTCCACAATTATATAATTCAGTCTCAAAATTTTATAAATCATATTTTTTGTCATTTTTTCTTTTTCTTGCCGGTTACTTAGTACACTGCCTGTGTGCTTTGGTTCCTTATATAATTTCAAATTTTCCTACATGAAGCATTATTTAATTATTAAAGAAGGAAAAAAAATCCCAACCCTGAACCTGCCTCATGAATCCCCTCCATATAATCACATGCTATTGTAGTTTTTTTTATTTTTAATGGTAATCCCAAACAACTCTATAAATGAATCATTTTAGTGGCCAATTCATAGAACTATGAATATACAAATATTAACATATGCAATTGTGTTGGGAAACTTGTATTAGATGGCACAAGAAACACAGGATGTTGAGGAGAAAAAGTGGCCTCCCCACATTGAACATCTTTTCATTGACCTCATGGTCGATGAACAACAAAAGGGGAACATGGAACATGGTGTCTTTAAGGCCAAAGTTTGGTTATCAATTACGAAAATCCTAAATGAGCATACTGGGAAGGATTTCACCCCTAAGCAAGTGAAAGACAAGCATAATAGGCTTAGGCAAAAACAAAGAAAGTGGGGCCAGCTTTTGAGGCATACCGGGTTGGGGTGGGATGAGACAACCCAAACGGTGACGGCTTCTGATGAGGTGTGGGCTAACGTGATTGCGGTATGTTATATTTACTATCCTAATTCTTTGTATATTTGTTTGTAATTTTCTATTTCATATTACCATGATTTTGATGTATATATTGTCATTTCAGGGGGATAATAAGGCAGCTGCATTACGGAAGAAAGGGTGTCCTAATTATGAGAAGCTGAAGCAACTTTTTGCCCCTAATACTGCAACTGGTTCCCTTCAAATTTCCTCAAACACGCCAGCCCCAGATAGTGATGAAGAGCGTGTCCTGGAAGAGGAACTTGCCAATGAGGAACGTGAGGCACATCGTACCCAGTTGGATAATGATGATTGCTACAATCCCAACATGGAGGGCGTAACCCAAGACGATCCCACTGTTGATGAGCAAACCCAACACGCGGACAAACGTCCCATGCAAGAGCCTAGTACCAAGGGGAAAAAGGTTGCTAAGAAGAATGATAGGGCTAGTGAGATGACCATGGCTCTACAAGAGTACACTGCCTTAGCAAGGGAAAGGTTTTCCAAAAAAAAGGGAAAGTCATTTGGTAGCTCTGATCATGTTGCACAATCCGCCAGTGGTGGCGATCCTTGCTCACTTGGGAGAGCTTTAGAAGTGCTGAATCAGTATACTGATCTTGATGATGACACCTACCTTAATGTCGCCGAGGCTCTCCAAAAGAAGGAGAAAAGAGTGTTGTTCATGGGCATGCCCGAGCAAAGGAGGAAGAGGTTTATGGAGCGCTACGCTCAGCCGCCGGATAACTAATGGGGATTGCTTTTGAAGCAACTTTTGTTATGTGACACTCTATGTGAATCACTTGGTTTAGTTTTTTTCTTTTTGAGAAAACACTTGGTTTAGTTGTTAAGTATCATTTAAGGACTTTATGTGTGTGTGCTTGGACAATATTCGACGTTTGGTTTTATTTCTCTTTCCTATCAGTTGAACACTTTTATTTAATGTAATTTTATTGTAATGTTAAAGTGTTGTGAACTATGCTTGTGATTATGGTGTTACTTAAATTAGTGTGTGGGCTTTGTTATGTACTTGGTGTTTTTTTATTGTATTATATATATATATTTTTTAATATTTCTTATCTAGTTCATGTTACTTACATTGTAAGGTGAGTTCAGCTAACATTATTGCAATTGTCTTGGCACTTTATATTAATTTGTCCGTTTATATATTTCAATATCTTTGGTTCTAATGCTTTGGTTTTTTCAGGGTATAGGTTAATGGTCTCCCCCAGTGATCCTTTCTGGCAATATGATTTTGATGATGCTTATTTTAACTCCGACGATGATGACATGGACAGTGGTAGTTGTGGTGATGACATGGACACTAGTTTGAGTGATGAAGACATGGATATAAGTGATTGTGACGATGACATGACCACTGGTGCAGACACAGACTCGGAGTATGACAGCGAGGAGGAGGAGTTTTGGCTTGTATTCCCACTTATTGGCGAGATGGTGGCATATTTCCAACGGCATTACGACAAGCGCCCACAACGTACTAGCATTTTGAGTGGAAGCGATTATATGGCTGAAGTGAGAGATGGCAATCCTACCAATTGCCATGAGATGTTCCGCATGACACTAGATCTATTCTATCACTTGGTTGAGGAGCTGAAACATTATGGGTACTTGAAGGAAGGGAAAGGGCGTGTTGACGTGTAGGAGTCAGTGGCCATATTCTTGTACACTGTTGGGCATAATACTCAGATGCGGCCTGTGGCAAACAGATTTCAGCATTCCACTGAAACTGTGGATCGCAAGTTCCGTAGGGTGTTGAGAGCTATCCACACATGGGGCCAACATTTAATCAAGCCGGATCCGAATGTGGTAGGCCTTCCAGAGCATTTGCGAGGGAACAATAAGTATGACCCTTGGTTTGAGGTAAATAATTTCATAATATCTTCCAAAATGGTTGTACACATTACTATATAATATTTCAACTAATTGGCACTATTCACTGTAGAGAAGCATAGGAGCTATTGACGGAACACATGTTAGTTCTCGGCCTTCAGCAATAAGACTCCGGACTCATAGGAGTCGCAAGAGCACTGTTACAACCAACGTCATGTGTGCATGTGACCATGACATGCGGTTTACATATGTCCATGGTGGTTGGGAGGGAAGCGCCAACGACTCCAGGGTGTTTGAAGAAGCTATTAAAGACCCAAAGCATGGCTTTCCATGGCCACCAGAAGGTATGCGTCTTTAACTTAAATCCTAATGGTTGTGGTTGTGGTTGGTTCATGTAGAACTTTATCAACTCAGTTTAGGGTTTTTGACATTTAGAGCATTGGGCTGCTGCACTGGTGTGGCAGCTGGTGCACTAGCTGCTGCAACACAGTGCAGCAGCCAGTGCACTAGGCTGCACTGTGTTGCAGCAGCCAGTGCACTAGGCTGCACTGTGTTGCAGCAGCTAGGGCACTGCAGCACTGTGTTGCCGTAATACTTTATGCATTGCTAACCAAAAAAGATATGTTACTTAGGTGAATATACAAAATAACTTGGGGTAGTAAAGGAGAAATTTGTACTTTACTATGTTACTAATAGTAAACACATTGTACTTTTCTTATCAATACAACTCTTACTACCTATCAAAAAAAAAAAAGATAGTACATGATAAATTTGGATATTTGAACAATTGAATTGCACCTCAACTGCAATGTTTAAAGGATGAGTAGCTAGGCTGCATTGGTGTGGCAGCTACTAGCTGCTGCACTGTGTTGCAGCAGCTACTAGCTGCAACACAGTGCAGCAACTAGTAGCTGCCACACCAGTGTAGCCCGAGCTGCACTGGGTTGCAGCTTGTGCTGCTGCACTGTGTTGCAGCTAGTAGCTGCTGCAATGTGTTGCAGCAGCTACTAGCTGCCACACCAGTGTAGCCTGAGCTGCACTGGGTTGCAGCTTGGGCTGCTGCACTGTGTTGCAACTACTAGCTGCTGCAACACAGTGCAGCAGCTAGTATGGTTGAAACATACTATTCAATAATTGTCACCAAAAATTATGCGACTGACTAAACTTGCAAAAAATGAAGTAATACCTCCAAAGTGGTCTCAAGTGAGAGCTTATCTCATGGGCAAGGGAGTAGAAAAACTCCATAATACAGAAAACACACTCCATAATACAGAAAACACACACTATGTTTGTGAAAGAATCCAACTCTGGTGCTATGTGATTGACTTTGAATTTTGGTGCTATGTACTTGTCTTATTATAAATTTGCTATAAGTGAATTCAACAACAGTTTATTTGGATGGTAAAATTTGATGCAGCTTCGGCTTATGGTATGAAAGTTGTCTTATGGTATGAAAGTTGGCTTATGCAGCTTCGGATGGTAAAATTCAACACCAGTGCAGCAGTGCAGCAGCCTAAGCTGCTGCACTGCAACACCAGTGCAGCTTGGGCTGCTGCTGCACTGGTGCGGCAGCTACTAGCTGCTGCACACACCAGTGCAGCTGCACTGGTGTGTGCAGCAGGTAGTAGCTGCACTGGTGTTGCAGTGCAGCAACTAGTAGCTGCCACACCAGTCAGCCCAGTCCCAGTCCCAGTAGCTGCACTATGTTGTCAGTATTGTATTTAGCCAATCTTTCAATAGTAAGATGAAAGGATGAGATATTGAAGAATATAGTTCCTTTGCTTAGATTATTTTACTGATTTAATCCCCTTATTATTACTAATTTGGATATACTACTCTTGTAGGTTCCTATTACTTGGTTGATTCGGGGTATCCCATTGGTGCATCGTTCCTTCCACCACATAAGGCCACCCGATATCATGCTCAAGAATTCAGGAGGAAGAGTACTAGGCAACCAAAATCGGGGAAAGAGTTGTTTAATTATAGACACTCTTCATTGCGTATGGTGATTGAGAGGTGTTTTGGAGTCTTGAAGGCTCGTTTTCCCATCTTAAGCAACTTGGCGAAGTATAAGCAATATCGTCAGCGTTTAGTTGTTTCTGCGTGTTGTGCGTTACATAATTTCATACGCATCAATAATCGAAGGGATGTTCTGTTTAACACGTGGGAGAACCTTGGTAGGGATGATATGCAAACCGAAAACAATGGGAACTCTCCTGAGTCAAGTGTAAGTGTCGAAAGAAGACATGTGAGGGAGATGTCTATTGCATCGAAGAGAGCAATGGGTGAATTCAGGGATGATATAACTAACCGTATGTGGGAGGAGTACGTGCAACGTCGACGTTAATGGTTGGCATGTCTAAGGATTCACCCTTTTTGTTGGGACTTGTATAGAGCTAATACCCAGTCCCATGACATTTTGTTGGGACTTTTGTATAAGTCTAGGTACCGTGACTAGAAGTCACTTAGCATGACACGTGATGCACCATTTTGGACATTATGATGCATTTTTTTTGTAATTAAGATTAACTGTACACATGCTTACATGTAATGGTTAATGTCAATAATGTATTGACATTTCTGATGTAATTCTTTTTGGTGTCTTTAAAGTAAGTGTATGTACTACCTATTGGTAATGAAAGTACAGGTGGATATGGTTATATATAATACCTTTTCGCAATGCATTTTATATGTAATACCTTTTTGCAATTTTGATTTTTGAAGGATCAATTATTGTGTATCTAATAAGGGTATAGGTGGATAATTATGTTATATCACCTTCTAAAATATATAGGAACTCAAAACAGGGCATGTTATTTTTGTTAGAAAGGGAAATTCATAAAACACTAACACAGCCAAAAGAATTTCAGAACAAAGCCTATTCACAATACAAACTAGTGGCATTAGCCTCCAATGTGGAATGATTGGGACAATATGAAGAGTTTCTCTAAGTTTTTCTTTAAAGGCTATAAAAGTTTTTCTTTAAAGGCTTTATCAAAAAAGTTTTTCTTTAAATGACTAAAATTTTTTTATACTAGTATTTTGTTTGTAATAAGTAATTTATTCTTTTGAAACATATTACAAACCTAACATATATATAGAGTGCACTTTTCTTCTTTTTTTGAGATAAGAACATATTCTTAATTTTTATTTTGTTAAAAACTGTAGATTTTTTTTTTTTATAAACACGTAGGTTTTTATTAATAGTACACTTATGATTCTGGTATAGCCAGATACAGCACAACTGAACTTTTGGCACTTTATTCTGCTTGCCCTGTTTTTATTCATATCAATGCTTAAATATACTAACAACACAACTGAATCATAAACAATAGGAATGACAAAAAATAAAGATGCTACCAAAATTTCTACCATTACAAAATATCAATTATATGTATACGAATCATACAATAACTCTGTCATTCGACACATACAATTGCCAAATCGAACACCTACACTAAGAGGCACTCCCAACATGTACAATACATTTCCAAACAACTAATAAAAATTAAAAAGGTCATGGCAGACACATTTGCCGTAATCCAACATCCCTATTACCAAGTGAAAAGCAAATGAACACCACAATTGCCAACCATGACATAAGTAGAGCAACTTGATATTTATGTGCTCGCGCATTGGCCATACGAAGGGAAACCTTTGCTTTTTCAGCACTACGCTTTGCTACTCTTTCCTTGTGGAGTAGGTCTGCTATCATTGCACGGGCTTCCATCTCATTGTTTTTTGCCATAGCTGCCTCGGCCTCAAGCCTAGTAAATTTCGCAATGACAATCGGTGCTGTTTCAGCTCCACGCCTACATGGGATGCCATCCAACCATTTAAAGGACTTACAATGTTCGTCACTGCCCTGCATATTAAACAAAGCTGGTAAGTACATGAGCTGAGGAGCATTGGATATTTAACCATGAAACAACAATGATAGTAAGCGCACAGCTGATACTTACCGGCTTCCAATGTCTACAGCCATAAAACCGTCTACCGAAATAATGGAGCTGCAAAGATGTCCGCAACACGCACTGATTCATGTCACACACATGCCCCCTATAGTTGGAGTTATAGCTACTGGCACTTCCCTCCGACATTGTGGTGAATCGTCTAGCCCTACAAGGCATATTCACTGTCATTCAACACATAGCCAACCATGTACTAAAAGTTTTCATCAACATGTATGCAATAAGAGATGACAGTAATGCAGATTTTATATCCTATTTTGGTCAATGACACTAGTGCAGATTGTAGTCCTGCTATAGTTTTATTTTTACAAAACACAGCATTGTAACAGTGCAGAACACATCATCATTAGTTATTTCACTTTCGTTTATCGCATGTGATATTCTTCAAGGGTAAAGTCTCCTCTATAAATGGAAGGTACATTATGTAATTCACAAGTGATGAATATACAGAGGTTGTCATTGTTATTTTCTCTATCTTGCGCTTTCAGTCAGAAGAAGGAAAAAAAAAATTGATGGGAAAAGAAGTGCAGTGATCAAGAAAATGGCTTGCAAACTCTAAATTTGTCTGATTATTCTCCCTTAATACTAGATGCAAATGTCATGTCATGTCATTCTTACCATGATGAGTTTATTTTTGATAAAGGAAAATCAGGTTCTAATCTAAATCTTTACTATTTGGTGCTTAATGTAAGCTGTGAAATTAATTTTAAAGACAAATTAGGTAGGTTGGACAATGAGGTGTAGCGCAGCCTCAAATGACACACGAATTGCTTCTCCCTCGATAATGAGATGGATTGGAGATCGAGTATGGTGAATGGTGGTGTGAGTATAAGAGGCATGTGTAAGTGTAACCTACCATTAGCAATGAAAAGAAAGAAATAATGAGTTTGCAGCTATATATTCAAGTTCCCTCTCTAGACTAGACTATCTCCTTTGTTGTATATAAATAAATAAAAAATAGTTCATTTAATTTTGAAAGCTTGTAGCTAGGTCCAAGCACATCTTAAAGCTCTATTTTGCTCTGTTTTAGGATGAGTGCTACACTTAATAAGATATGAAAATTTAAAGGCATTTCTTCAAATAAAGAGGTACAGTAGTGCCTATAAAGTTACAATATTAATCAAATCCTTTATTGCACATCCAATGCTTCAAATCAACTCCAATTAGGTACATGAATTCGGGTAAGTAAAGAGTTCATATAACAATAAAATTGAATGTTGCAGTTCAAAGTGATAATTGTTTCTCAAAATTTTTTAAAAACAAATGTTCAAAGAGATAAAGAATGCATGTCAGATATATGTCTAAAATATTATATGCTAACAATCACCATCTTTTACCCAAACAAAACTCTCTGACCTCAACAGACCCATGGATTATAGTCGAAACAAAGGGAAATCACCCATAGTAATAACCAAAAGACAGAGGTCTCAAAAGACAGAGGTCTTACAATCTTCATATTAAAAAAAACCTAACATAAAAATGTTCAAATCCAAGCAGAGTATTCACAGCATTTGATTGTTTAAATCCAAGCAGAGTATTCACAGCATTTGATTGTTCAAATCCAATTTACAAGATCTGCAGTAAAATATTTATCAAATATAAAGGCAAAATCATGAGAACGGAGAGAAATTTAGTGCATGTACCAACAGAGGGCTCACGAGTTTCTCTTCAGCAAACCCACAGTGCTGCGATGAGTTTACAAGTTGAAGGTGAGGAAGATGAGCAACGTTGGATACGGCAAACTCTCATTAAAACAAAAAATAAAGTGAGATTTTTAAAAAAAAATTATGAAAATAAGGCAAACTCATAGTTAACACTCTTAGCAAAAATAAATAAAAACCCACTACATAAACATAACAAGCACTATCATAATCATAACAATTATAATCAAGATCATAAAAAATAAAAATAAAAATAATAGAAATAAAAATAAAAAGCGACCCAAATTTAAAAAGAAATTTCGATTACCACATGCTACCGCGATTTTTGATCGTGTAAGGCCCACTTTCCGGCGTCCTCCCGAACGGGGTTATGTTCAGAGTTGGGAGTCTGGGATTCCTTCGAGTGGGTTTTCTGGAGTTCGAGCTGAGGGAGGATCTAACGCAGTGGAGGCGGGGAAGTGAGGGGCAACGAGATCCTCAAGCCAGGTCCGAATGCTGAGACGAACTGGGGTTTTGCGCAGACAGGTTCGAGGTGAGGAAGAAGAGCATCACTCCGATTTGCTATTCTGGGCATTTGCACAGTTCCATTTTGATAATTTTGGGTTTCTGGATGCTGGGGACGTTTTGGGGTGGAAAGGGCGTGGAGAAGAGAGACACAGAGAGAGAGAGAACGCGGGTAAGCTTATGACCGTTCTGCACAGAGATTTTTAATTGATATTTGTGGGACCCAGTGAGTTGACATAAAGGTGAGTGATGGAGTTTCAAAACTGAGTCAGATATTTCACCCAAACAAGCCACAAATAACGTTATCAGAAATTGGGGTATTTTTGAGTGATGAGTGATGAGTGATGAGTGATGAATGATGAGTGATGAAAACTAAGTGATGAGTAACGAGTGATCATTTTTTTTAAACCAAACAACCCCTTAGTGATCCAAAGTACTCAAGGTAATACTCGGTGTTTCGGTGAAGTTCTCCTCTCAATGATGTTCAATGGGAGAGGGTGGGTATGTGAGAATATGGGATTTTTCCTCTAAGGTTATAGGAGCCTCTATCTTCATTATTTGTGAATCAGGGTTTTTTTTTTTTCTTATAGTGAGTACAAATCAAGGGTTGAATGACTGCTCTCAAATTGGAAAATGATTATGAAATTTTCTTGGGCAACTTGCTCAATCGAGGTAAAGGGCGTGTCAAGCGAACTTCTATGTGGCTCAATTTTAATTCATTCACTTGAAACTTCAAAATTCATTCAATTGAAGATCATCACAACAACAACTTGAACTTCTTTTATTAGCTCCTCTTCCTTAATGACTCAGATGATTACAACTTGAATGAAAAGGTTACATAGTAATCAATGCAAATACATTTGAAACTTTGACATAGAATTTGCCGACACTAAAATGAGCCTAACACTTTTCACTCAAAAAAAAAAATTAAAGTATATTTAATATTGAATAAAATGCAAATTGTACCTTCTAAGTTTGACTGAAATTCATTTTAGTTTAACTTTATTTTCATTCAATTAAAGCTTCAAATTCATTCAACTCAAACCTTTTGTCCAATTCAATTAAAAAAATCTGTTCATGTGAGAAAATTATTATTTTTAATAGCAATTTTTTAATGGAATTGAATGGAATGCATGAATTGAATAAATTTGAAATTTAGAACAATATATTATTTTTCTTTTAAAAAAATAAAAAGAAATAAAGAAGAGAAAGAATAATACATGGTTAGAACATTAGGAATAGTTCAATTAAAATTTTACCCCAAAAAATAAAAAATTTATGCTAGCTTACTACTAGCCAAATTAATTGCTAGTTACAATACAAAGCCAAATCTAACTAATACTATAGCTTTGCTAAATGAATCTCTCTCTCTCTCTCTCTCTCTCTCTCTCTCTCTCTCTCTCTCTCTCTCTCTCTCTCTCTCTCTCTCTCTCTCTCTCTCTCTCTCTCTCTCTCATAAAACTCTTCCAACCACCTTAATTCATAGGTTCAATAGAATATAGGAAAAAGAAGAAGAAGATGGATGTTAGGTGTATTTGAAAAACATGTATCTAATTAAGAGCATTCACATTTGGCTCTTCAAAAGCCAAAATAGAGAATTATATAGTTCAAAATCACCCGTAAACACATCACATCTAACTCTTCATTGTGGGTGCAAGAGCTTGCGATGAGTGGTTTCCTCGTGGGAAGTACATCTCGGCTTAGGATGAAATGTGGCAAAAGATGTAAATGGAGTCACCACCTAGATTAGGTCTAGGAATGGACCTCTCTCTCTCTCCAAAAACTTCTACCCAGGCATGTTGCTCTTTCTGTAAGGAAAGGGGTAATACACTTTCTTAAAAAATATATATATATAGTGTTGGATTATGGATGATGGCAGTTTAATGGATTATGGTGGTGGGAAGGAGCTTGGGCTAGGAGGTATGGACACAAACATGAACACGGGTACGGATATGACACAATGACAAGAGTAATTTTTGAAAAATTTTAATATGTTACAACGGGTATGACAATGTTATGACACTGATATAACACCTCAAATGAAGTATTTGTGCTTCTTAAAGCTTGGGGGGTAGGTAGGATGAAAATTCCGTGTGATGGGAGAAAGGAGAATGTAGGAAAGAGGAATTAAAAAATAAAAAATAAAAAAAGTAGTAGGAATATTTTAGGGTAAATTGCACTCATACGCCCAAGTTATTGAGGAATTAGACTGAACAAGTCGGTTTTTAGAAAGTGACATTGTGCCCCCAAATTGGAAAACTAGTTAACACCTAACACTGCCGCCTAACCCTTTCATAGATCAAACTGTGTTAAAGATGGATGCAAAATATTCTTTCTTAATGAATAATCTCAATTTAAAATTTATTAAAAAAATAAAATAAACAAAGCAAAACTTTTTTAATACATTTTTAAATATTTAAAACAAAAATATAACCAAACAACTTCAAACAATTGTGATCCAATGTATAAGATAATAAATAAATGAAGGATGTATTTGAAAAATAGGTAATTAAAAAAAATAAAAAAGAGAGAGAGAGTTTACCAAAAAACTGAAATTATACAACCAAACGTAAAGGTGAATTCTCTAAAATAAAGAAGCATCTTTTTATATTAAAAATTAACTCTTAATTTCTTCTACCAATAATGCTATACATATGTACACAACAAATTTCGTAATTTTTTTCCACAACTTGTTGAGTTGATATATTATGATTAGTACAACATTATTTTTATTGAGAATATTATTAATATTATTTTTATTATACATCAATTTTATATATATATATATATATATTTTCTCTTATTAAACAGTTTTATGAGATTAATTTATTTCTCATATAGTATAGGATGCTGTTGTGTAGATTCCATAATGTGCAGTCTTATGAGACGTCTTTCTAAGTCATATGATACCCTATTCTTTTGGTGAGTGGATAGTGGATTCTTCAATGAAAGCCACAGTGATAACTTTTTTTTTTCTGCAGCACCCTTTATCTGTGAGTGCCGACGGCCTAACACTGCCTTTGTTATATATCATACAACCCTGACAATGCATTTGCATCATACTATAATGCAACCCTGACAAATGCATAGGCCTTCCCCACTCATTGATGTTACGTCCACTCTTGAAAAGGGCTTTACAGATATAGGCCCCAACCTCTACTGCACATTTTAGCATTCCAATTAAGTATCCAACTTCAATTCTTACCTCCTCTAGTAATTGACCCTTCCTTCAAAAACTCTAAAGGAGCCAAAATACACGCAGAGCACGACAGTAGTACTGTTCCTGTATCCATGTACATCGAAGTACAGAGCTTTTCTTTTTCCAATATTATGCCATGTCAAGAACCGGTTGCAACACTAGCCTAGACAGTTAAAAATTTGGGAAAAAAATTTATAGTATAAACCTTATAATTTAGGAAGTGTTTCAAGTTAAACTCTATAATTTCATAGTATTTAGTTACAAATTAATCCTTGTATTTTAATAAGTTATAGCTTAAATCTTAAACTTTTATTTGTTTTCATTTGTTTCAATTCAATATTTGTCTTTTCTCTATTTATAATTGTGGGGCCAGGGAACTTATGATCCGGCCCACGATCTATTAGGGCCCAGGGCACGTGCCTAGGAGGATATTTGCCGAGGACGAATGGGGAAAGGCCGAAGTGTCAGGGGGAACAGCCGAGGATGATCCTGTCCTCGGCACTCCAAGACTTCAAGGGGAAGAGCAACGTCTCATTGAAGACTACCCCTAAAAAGCCCCCTGAAGAAAATACGAGTAGAATGGGACCCACGTGGGGGTACGGTGCGAAACTGGTTCAGGGTGAATACGTCCCCTCCGCATTAAATGCACCCGCCAACGTCCCAACCATGTTAATGAGAAAAGACGCCTGGACAGGGTAACTTCGATCATCGTAACTAACAGAAAGCAAGGAGGGACAACTGATGGGACGGGTACTGAAGTAGGTACCTGCCTGACCAACAAGTGGAGGGCTAAGATCAACCAAGAAGGGCTATATAATGTGAAGGTTAATGCACCAAGAAAGTGGCTGGGAAAAATGGCCAAAAACCAGAGCCTCCCAGCCTGCCTCCAGGAGAAAGACTCCTTGAGCGGACACGATTTAATTCTATATAAACACCACGACAAACCATCGTCTGGTGACCAAGACCTAGCCTTTCAAACCCACGCTCTACAAATGATATTGTTTGGGCCTTTTTTACGTGCGAACCCAATATCATATTGGGTCGTTAGAAATTGTGTCCTTACAATAATTAATTCAAACGCTGAGGATTTGAATTAAAACGAATATAATAGTTCCAGGTTTAATTATATAACTTACAAAACTTTAGGATTTTTTACTTTCGCTTAAACTACAGTCTACAGTGTTTGATACTTTGATTTGTAACTCGTAACTTCATAAGTTTTAATTTGAAACGTCCTATAAACTATAGCATTTAAAATGTAATTTCTCCAAAATTTTACTTTATAGGGAGGTTGTGTAGATCAAGTAACCAACAGACCTCCAACATGCTAAATAAAAAAGGCAAGAAATGGACTTGTAAATGAATCAAGCTATTTATGAACATTTCAACCTCAATTTGAGGGGGAAAAAACCTTGTTATTGTTTGTTTATTTGGCAAACGAGCTAAACTCAAGCACGGATTTAGGTTCAACTTTCAAATATAATAATTTGTTCGTAAACAAACTTATGAGTATGAGACTAGATTTAAATATAAATATATATATATATAACATTATATATGCATGTGTGTGTAAATATACTTATATAGATTTGACATTGACTTCAAAAGTTATCAAAAATCATTTTTAATTTATTGAAAATATAACTACTATATTTTGGAGTATAAAATATAATTTACTAATACATAGTTGGTGAATCTATTTTTATAAGTTCATAAATGAAAATCTTTCTATCTAATTATTATATATAATTTTTACCAATACAAAGTTAGTTAAAATCTATTTGTTTTAGTTGATATACGAAAATCATTCTATCTAAGGAATTCAAATAATATAATATCAATTATAAATTTGTTATTAATTATTAATTATTAACATAGGTTAGTGATATTTTATAAAATTTATTCATGTTGTGTAATGTATGTGAGAAAAGAATAAGATAATCAAGTAGCTTGTGTTCAAAATAAAATTAAATCAATCAATCCTAAACTTTCAATACTTAACTCAATTTGTTTATAGGCCTAGAACTTTAATAATGAGTTATGGCCTACAAGTACATGGACCAATAATGAGTCTTTAATCTTTACTCTTAGTAATAAATTTTGTTTGATTTTCATTTACTTAAAATTGTGATAATTCTATAAACATGATAGAGATATTATGGCCTAAGAGGTCCATGTTGGAAAAGCTTGAACTAAGATCCACAAAACCATAGAGTGAATAAAAGAATCTTAAAACTCTCTAGAATCACAAGCATACATTTGACACAAATATAATGAGTAGACAAGCATGGGCATACCTGATTGTGAAGGTAAAAGTCCATGAGAACAAAAAAGAGGAAGCCACAATCATGGTGAGTAGAACGAAGTGTGTGTAAGGAAGGTGAACTACACCTCTTGACTTGCTCATCTCTCTCCCTCTCATTCCATATTCGAGTCACACACTCATACCCACTAGCCAAGCCACTAACACATATATGAGTCTATATATATCGGTTTATGAGAGTATCAAATTGTTTTGGTTTTAGTGGGCCAAACCAATACTTTGGTCCCGTTTTGATACAGCTGAAAACTGAAAACTGAAAAACACTGTAGCAAAATAATTTTTAAATATGTGAATAGTACCGTAGGACCCATTTTTAATGAAAAAATTGCTGAAAAGTGATGTTTATGGGTTCCGTGAACAGTATACGAGTGCACTGTTCATGGGAGAAAAGTCAAAAGTCCCAGTTTTGAAAAAAAAAAAAAAAAGTCACAAAAACACAAACCTGCGTCCAGGAAGCGTGGTACGCACACTTTAGCAAGTAGAGGGAGGGACCTCTCCAATGTGTGAGAATATAAAATGCAAGCTTGTTCCAATAAAGGCTGCCTTCAACTAAATAAATTACACAATAATAAATATAAACTATTAATAATAAGGTGCACTAAAATGGGCTCAATATTAACAATATATGGTGATTTCTATATTAGGTCTGGCAAATGCTCGGTAAAATACACTCTAACTCATCCATGTTTTATTAAATAAATAAAACAATAACTATGCCAACCCACAACACACAAAAATTCCAACAGTCCAAACACATTATTGGTCCATGACCATCTTAATCCTACTTGTTTTGCTAGTATTACGACTCTAAGGTTAGTCTAGGGTTGGGATAGCTACTGTATAATACCTTTCATTGGATCCTTTAAAATACACGGAGTTTATTAATAAAGATATAGCCGCGCAGAATTTTTTGTTGTAGATATATGCTGTCAATCCAAACCACGTTAATTTTGTCTATACTTTCTATTTTTCTCTAATATCTCTCTCATTCTTAAATGCTCTGACCTCCCTACTAGAAGTGCCACCCTACAAGTGTTCTCATTGCCATCTAAGTAGTAGAGTCTACAAATCCATGCCTTTAAAACACTCTTTCGTCTTGGTGCAACCATCATCCAATTATAGTAGTAATCCTCTACCACCTTCTAATATCGTCAACACCTGTTTGCACATTCCATTCTACATCAAGCCTTTTCCTTAACGGTTTTACATTCAAAACTCAAGTTTCAATTTTTTATTTAAGGGGGTGTTAGATATATTATGACTCAAGAGATCCAAATTCATTGTAGGCTAGCTCTTTTGTTTGTAGAGTTAGTAATCATAATTTTACTTGTAATTCAAGTACTACAACCATGTGATTGGTTTAGGTTCAGCTATTATATCGTATCTCATGTTGGATTTGAATTCACTATAACATATAGAGCTGAATAATAAAAATGTAGTCACTCTAGACTTTTTATTGCGGACTTATGCTTTGTATTTTTTTTCTTCTCTCTCACACTCGTAATCCCTTAATAAATTTTAATAAACAAATAAAAGTTACATTTCTAAAGTTGTTGGGACTGGGGATTTAGCATTAAACATGAATTTATGATATTAATATGATATAGGACTTCCAATTTGTTGGGTTGGGTCACAGTCTTATAAGCGTAGTTAGTTAAAACACGTACATAATGCGCACAACACACTCATATGTCAAATTTAAGAAAACTCATGTCTCGCATTTCCTTTTTAATTATATGGATATATACACTTTTATATTAGATAAAAAGTAACATTCTCGTTGGTTTGACAATACGTAACATTCAATTGATAAGAGCATTCTCATTAAAAGGTATTAAAAATGTTAAATGCTATTTTTTAGCATTTTTAACAACTCAAATCATAAAAAACCCATCTTTATCAAGGGTGTCAAATCTTAAAAAATTTAGCAACTTGCTACAATAAGGTTCTATTACTAACACCTCACTGTAGCAAGCTGCTACTATTTTTTATTATTCTCTCTCTCTCTCTCTCTCTCTCTCTCTCTCCATTTCCCTTTCTCTTTGCATCTCGAGTTCGTGGGTCTCTGCTATGGTTGGGTGTGGTTGGGCTACGGTGGTTTTTTGTGGATCGTGGGTCTTTGCGATGGTTCGTGGATCATAGGTTGATTTCAATGTGGCTAGGCTGTGGTGGCTAGGTTGCAATGGTTAGGCTGTAGTAGGTTTTGCGATTTGATATCGGTAAGTTTTAATTTTAGTGGTTTTGATTGATTTTGGTGCGTTTTTGATTTCGGTGGCTGGGTGTGTGAGTTGATCGGGGTGGCTTTGGGTGCTAGGTGTGGGTTGATTGGGGTAGCTTTGGGTGTTGGGTATGCGTTGATCGAGGTGGTTGAGAGATGGGTGTGGGTTGATTGATTCGGTGGTGGGTTCCAATTTGCAAGTTATGGGTGGCGATGATGGTGGTTTTGGGTGGTTAATTTTTTTTGGATGTGGTGGGTTGCAATTTGTTGTGATTGTGGTGGTTGGGGGTGTGATAATGGCTGATCATGGCTGTGACAGTGGTTGACCATGGCTAAGGTGTGGTTGTTGTGACTGAGGCGGTACTGGTTGTGGCCGGATGTGGGTATTGTATATATATTATTCTATTGTACAATTTATATTATTTAAATGTGTTGTATGTTAAAAATAGAACCTTTGATGTTAGGTATATTGTAAAATAAGTTGTTTAAAATAAATAAAGTAGGTTTTTAAAATGCTAAATACTAAATTTTTTGAGATCCTTGATGAGAATGCTCTAAAAAAAAAGGTATAAATAACTGTTGAAAAAGATAAGAGAAATGCTAATGAGTGCCCTTATGACACTAGTTAAAAATCTAGTTAAAAAAAGTTTTTAGGGGAAAAAAAAAAACAATTAATGTTTTGACAGTTTTTTTCATTTCCCATAAAAGTGATGTCAAAACTTTCCTAAAATAGATTGTTAACGAGTGCCCTTTACGAGTGCCCTAAAGGGCACTCGTTAGCATGACCCAAAGGATAAAATGGTATAAATAAATGCTAAAAAAAAGGTCCAAACATACACTTTTTTTTGAAACTCAAAACATATATACTTAAATCTCCAACAGTTGTACCCTACTCTATTATTCCTTGAAAATTAGGCATCGATATATATCAACAGATTTGCGCTACTCTTTATTTATTTTTATAGTTATCTATTAATAATAATTAAATCTTATAGTATTCAATGCTTGTAGTTTTATACTTTTAGGTTCCGTTTGGTTAAAGGGGTGGAAAAATTGAAGGATAGAAAATGATATATATGTGCGCACCAAAGACAAGTTTGTTGGGCCAAACCGCTACTTGGGCTCACAACTTATTTATATGGTGGGTCTGGGTATCCTACTTTGGGTTATTCTAGGTTTAGAGACTCAATGAGATCACTTTTCTCTCTTTCTCTATGTTTCTTCCTCTTAGACCCTCTTTTTCTCTCTCTTTCCTCCCCACAAAATTGCATCCCCTTTCCATTCCTTAGTTTCTCCTATTTATAGCCCATTATTAATGGGGGGATCATCATTATCTTTTTAACTAGTGCAATGAGAGGTCCAATGTTGATGAATTTAAGTGGATGTTTTGGTATGAGTGGCTTTGAAAATGGTTCCCACTGCAACAAGTGTGTTCGGCGGCGAAGTTTCCTAGGGTTCTGCCGAGCACTCAAATGGCGATGTGACCGAGCATGTGTATATCGTTCGAGGATGATTTTTCGAGCAATATGTGAGCGGGGCATCCGTGGTCCGCTTTTCAAGTATTCGGACAACACCCAGCTTAGACTCGTAGTTATTGTGGGCTTGGGTTGGGATCCTTAGCGATGCGGAGGTTGGATCCCCGGGCCATATTATTAATCCATGGCCCAAGACCCAAATGGACTTAGGTGTTAGGTGTCATACAATATAAGTATTAGATAAAAACAAAAGGTAACACATCATATTTTTATTAAAAAATTGTATATGAATGAATACTTCATAAAAATAATAATAATAATTGATGTGAAAAGAAATGAATAAGCAAAAAGAAAAAAGATGGGATTCATCTAGCACGGTTCAAGTGTTGTAACTGTTGTGACTTCGACCCTCGCAGCCCCCTCATCTCCTGCCACCTTAATGCTAGGCTCAAGGACAAGTTCCACTCTGATTAGTCGAGGAATCTCCTCAGCAATTGACAATGCCAGTGTGGCGAGGGAGTCGGCATGTCTGTTCTGTGCTCGAGCCACTTAGATCACCTTCACCATACAAAAGTTACTCATGGTCTGCTTTACCAATTCTAAGTACGCTTTCATCCGAGGATCTTGAGCCTCAAAACTTCCCTGCACCTGGTTAACTACGAGCCGTGAATCCGAATAAATTTCCACATCCCGGGCTTCTATCCTTGAGACTGCCCTCAATCCAGCAAGCAAAGCTTCGTACTCTGCCTCGTTGTTGGAGGCATTAAACCCCAACCTGAACAAATGCTCCAAGAGAATACCTTCCGGGGTAATTATAACAATCCCGGCTCCGGCCCCTTTGGTGTTGGAAGCACCATCCACATGCACCTTCCAAGGGCGATGCTCCAACTGACAGACCATTTCCCCTTTAGGAGAGAATTCTGCCACAAAATTAGCTAATACCTACCCCTTTACTGAACTTCTCGGCTTATACCTTACGTCAAAAGCCCCAAGCTGTGTCCCCAACTTAGCTATTCGCCCTGTGAAATCAGATCTTTTCAATAATGATTGTAGGGGGTATTCGGTCAACACATACACGATATAAGCCTGAAAGTACTGAGGCAACTTTCTGGTTGCATGTACTAAGGCTAACACCAATTTCTCTAAAGGAAAATATCTGGTCTCTGCGTCGACTAGGGTCTTGCTAATATAATACACGGGTTGTTGTACTCCCCGGTCTCTTACAAGCACGGCACTTACAGCATGGTCGGATACCGAGAGGTACATTAATAGCTCTTCTCCAGGCTCTGGTGCCGTCAACATCGGTGCCTGCATTAAGTATTCCTTGAGATCCTAGAAAGCCTTTTCACATTCATCATCCCACCGAAATCCCTTCCATTTCTTTAAAAGCTGATAAAATGGATGACAACGATCCGAGAATTTTGAGATGAACCGATTAAGAGCGGCCAACATCCCAGTCAACACCTGTACTTCTTTTGGATTGCTCAGTGACCTGAGACGCTTCACAACCTCTATCTGCTCGGGATTAACCTCTATCTCGCAGCTAGTGATCAAGTACCCTAAAAATTTGCTAGCCCCTACTCCAAAGGCACATTTCTCCGCATTAAGGCACAATTTATGTTTCCGCAATATTTCAAACACTCCCTGAAGACCCTCTACGTGTCGTGCCTCTTGCTTGCTCTTCACCACCATGTCATCAATATACACTTCAACCGAATGCCCAATTTTATCCCGAAACATCCTCGTCATCATCTGCTGGTATGTCGCCCCGTCATTCTTTAGCCCAAAGGGCATCACAGTGTAATGATAATTAGCGTCGGGGGATATGAATGCCGCTTTCTCTTGGTCTTCGGCAGCCAGGGCAATTTGATGGTATCCTTGAAAGGCATCCAGGAAACTCATCCTCGGGTGCCCGTAAGTAGCGTCCACCAATTGATCAATTTTTGGCATGGGAAACGGGTCCTTCGAGCATGCTCGGTTTGAGTCTGTGAAATCCACACAGACCCTCCATTTGCCGTTCTTCTTCCTTACGACCATGGTATTTGCTAGCCACTCCAGGAAAAAGGTCTCCTTTATCGCTCCGGCCTCCTTCAACTTCTCTACCTCTTGCCTTACTGCCTCAACATGGTCTTTGGCTAATCTTCTCGGCTTCTGCTTCTTCGGGGGATATGTGGGATCCACATTAAGCTTATGGACGATAAACCCGGAATCAACCCCGGGAATTTCATAGGGGTCCCAAGCGAAGACATCTATTTTTAAGTTAGAAACAACAACACTTGAACTCTTTCCTCATTACTCATGCTCACTCCAACTTGAAAATATTTATTAGTGTCTGGTAATATCTTTATCTTTATTAGCTCCTCGGCGCAGCCAAACCCTATTCCTTCTCAGGGCTCCTGTGATTGCTATAAAGGGACCTTCCAGGATGCATCTTCCTGCCCAACCTACTCCTGTTCGGACTGCCTAGTCCCCTTATCTCTCACTAGTTGTCCGGTTGTTTCTCCTTGATTGACTTGATTGCCCCGCTTCCAATTAACTACTACAGCAATAAGACACTGTCTTGCCGCTTGCTGGTCTCCCCTTATCACGATAACACCCTGCTCGGTTGGAAACTTGATATTTACATGTAGGGTAGATGGGACAGCCCCCATTGAATGGATCCACGGTCTCCCCAGCATGGCCGTATATGGGGAAAATGAAGTTATTATTGTAAATGTCACTGCCACCTCCTTCCCTCCCATAATCACGAGAAGTGAAATTTTCCCTTCAGGTATCACTACTTTACCATCGAACCCAACCAAGGGGGAAGTGTACTTCATCAGGTCCTCTTTCCTCAGTCCGAGTCCCCTGAACAGATCCGAGTACATTACGTCAGCCCCGCTTCCTTGGTCTATCATTACCCTTTTTACTAAGAAGCCACTTATTCGGGCCGTGACGACTAATGCATCATCATGTGGTTGAATCGTCCCCTCCAAATCATCATCGTCAAATGTGATAGGCTTTCATGCAAACTTCATCTTCTTAACCGGCGACCGTTTGTCTGGGTTACCCTCTACTGGTACTACTGTCAACACTCATTTCCTTCTTCCTGCAATGAGCTTTTCCGGGGCAACATGGATAACTTCAATCACCCCTATAGGGGGTGGGAGAGGGTTCCCCCTTTGCCAAGAATCTTGCCCCATGACTCTGTCCCCCGAGTCTAGCACAAAATCCTTTAAATGCCCGGCCTTGACTAATTACCCGATGTGATCTTTCAACACCCGACATTGTTCGGTAGTGTGACCTTTGTCCCGGTGATAAATGCAGTACAGATTTTGATTCCTTCTAGATGGGTCCCCTCCCAACTTGTTCGGCCGTCGAAAATATGGCTCGTGTTTGATCCAATCAAGAATCCTGTGTACCAATTCCTTAAACGTCACATTCACTTCTCCCATCTGTGCGGTCGGCTCTTGAATCGTCAGACCCCCCCGAGATCTGAACGGAAAACCAGTTTGCCGGGGACGGTTCATCATTAGTGCTCTGCCTTTGCTTTGCAGTCGGTCATCCTCTAATCGTTTATATTCCTCGATGCGTCTCATAAGCTGCCTCATGCCTTCGGGGGGCTTCTTGGTCAACGACTCTCGTAGCCCGGAATCCTCGGGCAATCCCATCCTAAAAGTGCTTGTTGTGACCCTTTTGTTATCCCCACCTATCTCATTGTATAGCTCCTAATACCAGCTGGCATAACTACGGAGGGTCTCTCCCGCCCTTATTTTCATGGATAAAAGCGCATCTACCGGCTGAGGTACTCGGTTGCAGGTCACAAACCAAACGCCAAACTCCTAAATTAGCTCAGAAAAACTACGTATGGATCCTTTCCGTAACCCATTAAACCACCTCAAAGTAGTTGGTCCCAGACTCGAAGGAAATACCTTGGACATCAGCGGGTCGTTATGAATATGCAAAGACATCATCTGAATATAATGACTAACGTGCTCTACTGGATCAGTTTTCCCGTTATAGCAATTGAATGGTAGGCGAGTAAACCTGTCTAGCATTCTGGCCCGCTCAATTTCGTCTGAAAACGGGGGCCGAGCTACTCTTCGCAAAGTACGACTCATAGCATCCATTGCAGCATTACGAGGCTGCCTCTCCTCCGAGGAGACTGAGTTCCTAACTTGATTCTCCCGAGAACGTGAGTGATCTCGGCACTGCCCCGACTCCCAAGAGGGAGACCAGTTCCTATGTCGTCGAGATCCCCGCAAATGTGAACGGTCTCGGTACTGATGGGATTCCCAGGAATGTGAACGACTTTGCCGTAGCCGAGATCCGGATTGATTAGATCCCTCCCCATATCTATTTTCCCCCATTGCCGACCTCCCATTGTTGGTCGTCTCTGTCTCTTCTCCGATGCCTACCCCTTACCTCCAGCTCTAAACCCCTAATTAATCTGCACAGCCGTTCAAGCTCTTCATCTCGTTCCTCCCTCTACCTACGTCCCGTAGCACCAGAGACTGTTCGTTGGGTTTGGTACGATCCTTCTCCCATGCCGGACATTTCTTCTCGTTGGTCATGCTCCCTATCTTCTCGTTCCTTTTATCTACTCTCTCGCTAGCTAAACCCCCGAGAAGATCCTACGAATCCACTTTCCACGTGACTCCCCGAATGTCTTTCAGACATTTTTCCCGAGCTCGAATCCCTCTAGAACCACAGCGTCATAGGAGAGCCCCACGGTGGGCGTCAATTGTGCGCACCAAAGACAAGTTTGCTGGGCCAAACCGCTACTTGGGCTCACAACTTATTTGTATGGTGGGTCTGGGTATCCTACTTTGGGTTGTTCCAGGTTTAGAAACTCAATGAGATCACTTTTCTCTCTTTCTCTATATTTCTTCCTCTCAGACCCTCTATTTCTCTCTCTTTTCTCCCCACAAAATTGCATCCCCTTTCGATTCCTTAGTTTCTCCTATTTATAGCCCATTGTTAATGGGGGGATCATCATTATCTTTTTAACTAGTGCAATAAGAGGTCCAATGTTGATGAATTTAAGTGGATGTTTTGGTATGAGTGGCTTTGGAAATGGTTCCCACTGCAGCAAGTGTGTTCCACGGCGGAGTTTCCTAAGGTTCTGCCGAGCACTCAAATGGCGATGTGACCGAGCATGTGTATATCATCCAAGGATGATTTTCCAAGCAGTATGTGAGCAGGGCATCTGTAGTCCGCTTTTCAAGTATTCAGACAACACCCAGCTTAGACTCGTAGTTATTGTGGGCTTGGGTCGGGATCCTTAGCGGTGCGGAGGTTGGATCCTCGAGCCATATTATTAATCCATGGCCCAAGGCCCAAATGGACTTGGGTGTTAGGTGCCGTACAATATAAGTATTAGATAAAAACAAAAGGTAACACATCATATTTTTATTAAAAAATTGTATATGAATGAATATTTCGTAAAAATAATAATAATAATTGATGTGAAAAGAAATGAATAAGCAAAAAGAAAAAAGAAAAGAAAAAAAAGAAAGATAACTTCTTGAATATGACTGGGTGAAGAACTAAGAGGAAAAGACAAAACGTTCAATTTTTTTGAACATGGCTGGGTGAAGAGCTAAGGAGCCTGTGAACATTGTTGGTTCAATTTTCTGTTCAAAATAAGGGGGTTATTTCGTCCAAAATGCCAAGGAGATTTTACTCATGATTTTCATTCTCATTTTCTCTCCAATAGGGGTGTGCATGGGTCGGGTTGGATTGGGTTAAGGGGATTTTTTGGATCGGGTTGAACTTATGGGTTGGACAAATTTATTATTATTATTATTATTATTAAATTGAGTAGAAAAAAATATAAATATAAATATATTAAAAAAACCCAAAGATTAGTATCAATGTAACCCCTTAAAAGTAAACAACACTAATAACTAAACGACAATAGTAATTTACTAGGGTTTATGTGAACTAATTGGCTTTTATATAAGATAAGAAGAGCTAGTTATTTTAAAAAATTTATTAATTATAATATATATATATATATATAAAAGTTCAATTAGTGTATAAAACACTATGAACGTTTAGACCCCCAATTAACAAATTATCAATTCAAGCTTAATATCAAACAATTAATGTGCGCAATTTGAACATAAGATTAATACAGAATTGATAAACAATCTAAACATAATAAAAACACATCCACAGCAGAAATTAAATGGCAAATATTAAGGGAAGAGATATGCAAACATAAGGACAACACAACGATGTGTTATCGAAGAGGAAACCGAAGCTCTCGGCGTAAAACCTCTCCACCGCCCTCCAAGCGATAAAGAATCCACTAAAGAATGTAGTTGGGATACATGAACAACAGAAGACCCTTCAAGCTTAATCTACCCAATATACCTAAGCCCTTCAAGCTCCTACTCTAACGAGGTTACGTCGAACCTATTTCTTCTTTAACTTACCAGATTCCGCTACTTGACCATAACATCAACCAATATGAAATTAGTCCCTTCTTAACTACTTCCCAAAGTACCAAATGGCCTTCTCACAGATATGGGTAAGGTGAGAAAAGGTTTTGGTAATGTACCTCTCAAGAATGTAACAATGGAGAGGAAGAGAGTAAAGGAATTTGAAAAATCTCTATGTGAAGATTGTGGATGAATCAATCTTGTTTCTCTCTCAAAATTCACTCTGAAAGCTCTCTATATTTCGTGGGTATAAGGGTCTATATATAATGGGGTAAGAAAGGAATGCGAAGAGTCAGTTTTTTCCCAAACAGGGTGGTCTGGCAACTTGTCCTCGCAACTGGACTGAGTCGCGAGCTAACGACCTGGCCAGCCTGGGACTTTTGTCCTGTAGTGCAACAGCTGGCATGACTCTTCAGCTCCCCTGCATGCTTCGCACGTGTGCCAGTTTTGGCGGCTTGCCAGTCGCGAGTCAACAGTGAGTCCCAGCCGCGAGTCTCTGCATCCTTACACAATCTTGAGCATTTCTTCACACTCTCTCACTCACTACCCTTACATGATTCCCACCTAAATACAGTGTTACTAATTGCTAAAATACAAGAAAATTTGGCACAGAATAAAGCCAATAAGATGGATGATAAAATTCAACCTTACAATCTCCCCCTTTGGCTATTCCGTGACAAAACACTAAAACAAACTCTAGACTTAACATGTGAGTTGGGAACAGTTGAACAAAACTCACTCACACCTAACTCTAGAATCTGATAAGCTCTTGAATCATATGAACAAGAATCTCCTGAAACACAAAAACACAATATGATCATTGTATGTAGAAAAACTTGTAATGCATATGAGGCAAGCACAATGTAATCAAGCAAAATGGAATAAAGTAATAAACTATGGCTTGACCAAACAAGTAATCACTATAAAATAGTGACCACAATGCTCATTCACACTTGGAATGAACATCCGGACATACAAGCCAATAATCTCAGTGCAAATCACTTGCATGCCCAACACTCAACCTATGCACAATACATAAAGTATATGCATCTAGAAACAAGATCCTACTAGGGTACAAGAGTGAGAGTACTTAAAGAAAAAGCATAACATTTAGCTAGAAGTACTAGGCAACAAAGCAAAAGGGCTGCATAAGCATGGTACAAACCATAAAAGCCTACAAAACAAATGGAAACAAACCCTAAAAGCTTACAAAAGCAACATGAGTACAAAACAAGACATTTTAAATAGCTAAACATAAACATGAACTATGAGCAAAGCAAAAACATAGTTAATATAACACAAAGTTCTTTCTCTTTTTCTCCCCCTATCAGATCACTCCTCCTATCATAAATCATAGGAGTTGTGATGAACTTAGAACATTTATACCTGCAACCTAAAACACTTGCACAAAACATATTAGACCCTCAAGGTATAGCAAGTAATAAAAGGACAAGTATAATGAATTTCTCCCCCTACAAATGTACACAAGAAATAGTATACTCTCCCCCTTTTTAACACGAATAGACAAAGGGGTCAATGAGAAAAGAGGGCAAGAGATGAAGGTATGAACAGTGATAATGATGCATAAAGGAAAAATGAAAAGTGTTTGAAAACGACCTTGAAAATAACCCTCAATATGCAAAACACGCGATTTTCGCAACTGAGCCAAGTCATGTGAAAGTCGCCAAAACAAGCCGCAAGAAACCTAGAAACCAAAAATTTGAAAATTTTTCCAAGTGTTTTTCGCAACTGGAAAGTCTACCCGTTAGAGAGTCGCGAGGTAAGCCGCGAAAATCTTTATGTACCCCTCGCGACTGGACCTTCCACCCATGAACAAGGCGCCATATTAAGTCGCGAGAAACATAAAAACCCAAATTTTGAAAAATATTGTAAGTATTTTTCGCGACTGGGACATTGACCCGCCAGTGAGTTGCGAAAAATCTCTATGTGGGCTTATGTCTAGGGCATGCGACTAGACCAAACCGAGACTGAGTCGCCAGAACAGGATAACACTGTTTTTGAAGATTTTGACAATTTTTGCAAAAACAAAATACTTTCCAAAAACACCTAAAAAGTCAAAAATCTTTTGTGATTGATCAACAAATATTGAGCATGTGAAAACACATTTAATCAAGTACAATCACACGAATAAATATGACATTCATTTAACATAGACATGTGTGTTATGTGTGGATATCAAAAATAAGATAGTCCTTAGTCTAATGTGAAACTTCAATGATCAATTCCATCAGGGCATACACAACTAGCACTAGATAATATGACCCATCTCAAATATAGAAATATGCATATATGACCTCCCACATAAATTTAAGTACAATATCTTTGAAACTTTTCATTTGGCTCCATGTTCAACATATCATTTGATCTTTTTGAATCAACACATCTCATTATGAGACTGCTGCCTGAAATTTTTGATATTTCACTTTGATGAGTTAGCCTTTGGCTTTTTGGGCATCATATACTATATTTTAGGTCGCTTTCCCTTTTTCTTAGTCAAATACTAATATGTGCGACAAGCTTTTGCAGCTCATTATCTCTTTTCATTTGGAGATTTACATTTGGTGAGCTCTTTTAGCAAAAACAATAAAATAAAGAGTGGGAAAATATATAGACACAAGTCTATGCATGTCTCAAGATCAACAAATTCATTCACTAATCATTCATGACAAGATTGAAGATCTATTTACAACAGTCACATAGATTTCAAGATTTCTTCCACAATGATATAAGTGCACAGGGAACAAGCTACGCTCGTAAATGCACAAGGCCATTAGTACATAGGTACAAGGCAAAACATGTTTTGAGAAAAAACTCAATAATGTCGATCAAACTTTTTGATTTTCTACTTTTTATGCGTTTTTGGATTTTTGAAACAAAAACTAGAAAAGATTGATCAAGAAAACAATGTAAAAACATTCAAAGTAAAAAGCAAACAAGCACAATTTTCAACACATGCTAGAACGATAACAAAAAGCACTCAACCAAACAAAGTCACAAAGTATAGAAAGTATTAATGCATGGACATGTTGTCATGCTTATGCATGAGTACCCTTCTTCACCCACACGGCACGTGCGTTTGGGGTGATATCCCTAGAGGATTGGGTACGAGTGTTTTGACTTCCAATCCTTTTGTTGAAGCTTGCCAAACAGGTGATAAATGCATCAATCATCCTCATTACATCCCTCATTCCAGGATCACCATTTCGACCTCTTGATGACTCAACAGCCCAAGTCCTCTTGACCTTTGATCAGTTGCATTCTTCAATGCTCTAAGCTTATGACAATTAGGTCGGGTGTGTCCTTGAAGTCCACAATGATGGCAAACATGGTTCGTTCTAGGACCTCTTTGTGATCTTGGAAGAGATGTCCCTTTGGCTTCAAACCTGACCACAGATTGGTTCCGGGGCTTATTCAACACCCTTTGGTCAGCCACAATCTTCTTCTTTTCAACCTCTGCCTTCTCCACAGTAGGGGCAACTACAACCGGTTCTTTTGCCTTCACAAACTTCACTTCTTTGGAGATATTCACAGCTAAACTACTTTCTCAGTATATCCCAATCCGGTTCTATCGGAGAAGGATTTTTGTTGGGAAAGGACTTCATCAAGCTTCTTAGTGGAGACCCTCTCTATCTTGACATTTGCTTGAACCACTTTAAGCTCAAGAAATTTGACCTTTGTGTAAGCTTCAGTTAGCTCACCATTCAGCGTCTCTATCTCACACTTGGCCTCCTTATAACACACTAGAAGACTTTTCCTCTGCCTTTTTCATCTTCTTCATGGCTGCCATGGCCACCCTTGCATACTCTCCCAACTTCTCAAGGAGTGAGTTGTAGTTCTCTTGAATACAGGTTGTGCTTTCATCTTCTTCAGCATCTGATTCTTCAACAACTCCAATTGATTCTTCATCACTATGCTTCCCAAGCTCTTGCACAAGCAAATTCAAGTCCTCTGAAGACTCAACATGAGCAATGGTCATGAGTGCAAAGTAGTTTCCCTTTCTAAGACAGAGACCTTCATCTAAAGATCCAATGATGTTACTACCCGGATGGTTTTTGATCACTCTTGATGATGGCTTCTTTGAGATAGACACTTCATCATTCCGAGAGATGGGAGAATGAACTTCCGAATGAGTAAGAGGACTTGATGTCCTAGACATTGATCTTGTTTCCATTTTTGAGTTTACATGAGTTGATTCCTTTTCTAGTGTAGGTTCTCTAACTTCAATATCTTAGGCTTCGCCCTCAGTTGTGAGTTCTTTGAAGCTTGGCCCTTCTCCATCGTCAACCATCTCTACCTTTGTTATAGCATCATCAACTTCCACATTGATGGACTCCATTACCGTCTTTGTTCTCTTGTTGAATACTCTATATGCCCGGCTATTAGTAGAATACCCAAGGAAGATGCCTTCATCACTTTTCGCATCAAACTTCCCAAGGTTCTCACGATCATTGAGAATGTAACACTTGCTTCCGAATACTTGGAAGTACTTCACTTTTGGCTTCTTTTCATTCCAAATTTCATATGCGGTCTTCTGACATGAGGTGTTCACAACTTCTCCCTAAAACTTTTGAGGAATTTGCTTGTTGAATAGCATAACTCTCGCCATTTCTTGAATCACCCAATTCTTCCTCTCAACCATCCCATTTTATTGAGGAGTTTTGGAAGCTGAAAATTCCTTTTTGATTACATTCTTCTCACAAAACGACTCAAATCTTGCATTCTCAAACTCCTTGCCATGATCACTCCTTATCTTGACAATAGGAACCCCTTTCTTGTTTTATAGTCTCTTGCTAAGAATTTTCAATTTCTCACACGCTTCTGATTTTTCTCTAAGAAATTCAACCCAAGTGTATCTTGAGAAATCATCAACAATGACCATAATGTACCTTTTTCCTCCTAAACTTTCAATTCTTGTAGGCCCCATTAAATCGACATGAAGAAGCTTTAAACAATGTGAGGTAGCAATCACATTCACCTTGTGATAACTTGCCTTTGTTTACTTTCTCATTTGGCATGCACCACAAATTGTCTTCTCTACCTTTCCAAACTTTGGAAGTCCCTCAATAGCTTCAAGTTTAGATACTTTAGCTACTTGTTTGAAACTTGCATGCCTAAATCTGTGATGCCAAAGTTCCAACATGTCAACACGGGCACTTCTACAAGAAATTGGTGCCGAAGGGACTACTTCGTAGCAATTGTAGGTAGTCCTATTTCCCTTTAAGACTTGAATCCCTTTTTCATCAATGATTATGCACCCCTTCTTTAAGAATTGAACAAGGAAGTCTTCATCACATATTTGAGTAATGCTTAAGAGATTCGCCTTCAGCCCTTTGATGTATAAGACATCCTTCAATAGAGGTAATCCCGGTATCTCAACAGTTCCTTTGCTAAGAACTTGAGCATGACTTCCATCATCAAATGTCACATAGTCACCAACCTTCTCTTTGAGAGACTTAAACAGTGATTTATCCTCTGTCATGTGACGAGAATGGCCACTATTAAGATACCATAAACATGAATTGAAAACCTTCAAAGAAGTTTGCACAAATAAGCAAGCATGGGACAAGCACTCTTGACCTTCAAACAGAAACTTATCTTCATTTTCCATGCTCTTGTTAGATTGAATTCTCTTTTTCAGATTATCAACCTTATCACACAATATTCTATTTCTTCTTTTATACTTTTTAATCAAAGAATTAGACTCACATAGACTATTGTGTAATATGTGATTCTCATTTTCAAAATATTTCAGCATGTGAACAAACATTCTAGCATGTTTCTTTATTTTTAATAACTCTAGGAGTTCATTGTTAGGATAACCTTCAAACATACTCATAGAGTCATTATCACAAACATTTAAACCACAATTTAACATAGCCTTTTCCATAGCTTCATCCATAACTAAGGGGTCAAGTATCCCACTTAGGTAATTAAACCACAGCAAGTGCACCCGCTCTGATACCAATTGAAAATTCAATTAGTGTATAAAACACTATGAACGTTTAGACCCCCAATTAACAAATTACCAATTCAAGCTTAATATCAAACAATTAATGTGCAGAATATGAACATAAACTTAATACAAAATTGATAAACAATCTAAACCAAATAAAAATACATCCACAGCAGAAATTAAATAGCAAAGATTAAGGGAAGAGAGATGCAAACACAAGGACAACACAACGATGTGTTATCGAAGAGGAAACCGAAGCCCTCGGCATAAAACCTCTCCACCGCCCTTCAAGCGGTAAATAATCCACTAAAGAATATAGTTGGGATACATGAACAATAAAAGACCCTCCAAGCCTAATCTACCCAATGTACCTAAGTCCTCCAAGTTCCTACTCTAACGAGGTTACGTTGAACCTATTTTTTCTTTAACTTACCAAATTTCGCTACTTGACCATAGCATCAACCAATATGAAATTGGTCCCTTCTTAACTGCTTCCCAAAGCACCAAATGGTCTTCTCATAGATATGGGTATGGTGAGAAAAAGTTTTGATAATGTACCTCTCAGGGATGTAACAATGGAAAGAAAGAGTAGAGAAATTTGAAGAGTCTCTATGTGAAGATTGTGGGTGAATCAATCTTATTTTTCTCTAAGGTTTCTCTCTCAAAATTCTCTCTGGAAGCTTTCTATATTTCGTGGGTATAAGGGTCTATATATAGTGGGGTGAGAAAGGAATGCGAAGAGTCAGTTTTTTCCCAAATAGGGTGGTCTGGCAACTTGTCCTCGCGACTGGATTGAGTCGTGAGTTCAAGTCGCGAGTTAACGGCCTGGCCAGCCTGGGACTTTTGTCCTGTAGTGCAACAGCTGGCATGACTCTTCAGCTCCCCTACAAGCTTTGCACGTGTGCCAGCTTTGGCGGCTTGCCAGTCGCGAGTCAGCCGCGAGTCTCTGCATCCTTGCACAATCTTAAGCATTTCTTCACACTCTCTCACTCACTACTCTTACATGATTCCCACCTAAATACAGGGTTACTAATTGCTAAAATACAAGCAAATTTGGCACGAAATAAAGCCAACAAGATGGTTGATAAAATTCAACCTTACAATATATATATTAAATATATGGGTAGGTCAGGTTGGATTTGGGAGGTTTGAAATTTTATGATCCAAACCCAACCCAACCCGCTATTAAAAAAATATAAAAATAAAATTGTAACCCAACCCAACCCACCAAGCCCTAAAAACTGACCCAATCCGGTGGGTTGGGTCAGGTCAAGTCGGTTGTGGCAAGTTGGCGGGTTGGCTGCACACCCCTACTCTCCAATTTGTGGAGATGAAGTTTTGGTGGGTCAAGAGGAAAAATAGTTGGACCCTACCAATTTTCTCCCCTTTTCTCTCTTCCAACCAAACACCATTCTTACTCATTTTCTCCCTTATTTTTCACTCTAATTATTCCATCCTCCCTAAAATCGCTCCAACCAAACATCACATTAGTACCTGACATCAAAGACTGATTGGAATGGTAAAAAATTACAAAATTGTTATACAATAAAAAAATTAAAAAAATTAGACAAGTTTATATTATATTATGTCATTTACTTATTATAAATATATATTTGTTTGTTCATGATTTAGTTATAATATGTGTGGGGGTAAAGTTCGCCAGTAAACTGTGGGCCATGGTACCCGTACAAAGCCCAACCATAATAGGAAGCGAAAACACGGACAGAGGACCCCCAGCCCAACCATGTTGGGCCGGGCTTGTTTAAGGGGCGTCCGAGGAGGAGTGCCTCCTTGAACACACCAAACGGGAGTCCAATTCACACCCTTTACATGGTGAAAGGTCATCCAAAATCAAGGGAAAATGCTAGACGTTCAGGGGGCAACCACAATTGCCGCATTAAATGCAAGGAAGCTACTTTTCCAGCCGCATTAATGTGGAGAGGACAGAAGAACAGTATTATCTTGGCGAGTGCAACTCACAGAAAAGGAGGAGGATGTCCTATGGGACAGGCACTCAAGTAGAGGCCCAAATGATCAACAAGTGTAGGGTCATTATCATTCGAAGGATGCTATATAAGAGAAGAAAACCCCCATGATCAGGGGATGGAAGCTGGAGAGCAAAAAGTAAGAAAAGGAAGAGAGAGAAAGAAAGGAATTCTGTAAACGAAACTTTGGGGTACAGCCCCACGAACTGTTATCCCAGGAAACTTAATGAAGAATTCCCACGTTCAAATGATTGCATGGCTTACTAACAATTACGTTTACCCTGTCAAGACCTAGTTCTACGACCCACTCTCTACAAATTCATTGTTGAGGGTCTTTTGGGCCAGAATTGCTCGCTTGCTGGGCTTGGGCCTCAAAATTTTTCCCTTACAATTGGCGCCGTCTGTGGGAAGAATTTGTGTCTCGACAAGTGAACAGTAAGAAATGGAAGGATCAAGCCCGCGCCAAACCGGACGTGCAGATTCTCAACGGCAGGACAATTTTTTAAATGTCGAACGAGGAAATAACCAAGATAACGAACGAGAGGGAAGCGTGAACACCTCTTATACGAGTAAAAGTCGTTCAAAGGGGAAGGATCATGCATCCCATGAGCAAAACAATCGAAAGGCTTTACGAAAAGAGATTGATGATTTGAAGAAAAAGATGCGCCGAGCACAGCAGAAACATCCTTCACCCGGCTTGGGCTCTAGCAGTGACGAGGATAACGAATACCGTCAAAGATCAAGAACCCCTCCGAGCGAGACCTTTTCCTATGAGGAAGAGAGACCTCGTAAACGCAACCACAAAAGCCCATCTTACCAAGGCCTGGCCAACGATGCCATGAGTAAGGCCCTGGATCGCATCTCCCAGTCGTCGTTTACACGTAGAATAGAGAGGGCAGTGATTCCTCGGCGGTTCCATCAACCAACGTTTGCTATATAGAATGGTCGGACCGACCCAGTGGAGCATGTGAGCCAATTCAATCAGAGGATGGCCGTCCACACTAGGGATGAGGCGTTAATGTGTAGGATATTCCCATCTAGCTTGGGACCCATGGCGATGAGATGGTTCGATTCCCTCCAGCCGAATTCCATAGATTCCTTTAAACAGCTGACGCAGGCTTTTGGTTTCCGTTTCATCACCAGCACTAAAGTCCCTCGGCCCCTCGATTCCCTCCTATCCTTGTCCATGCGGGAAGGAGAGACGCTGAAAGCCTACTCGGATAGATACTGGGAAATGTATAATGAGATAGAAGGGAAATATGATGGCGTCGCCAGCAGTACGTTCAAAAGGGGCTTGCCGACAGAACATGGCTTAAGAAAGTCCCTCACTGGAAAGCCAGTTACCAGCATGCACCAACTCATGGACCGAATTGACAAGTACAAGAGGGTCGAGAAGGACCAGCAGATGGGGAAGGGTAAAACGAAGGTCGTCCCTCAGGAGAGGAGGGACCTCAGGTCGGAACGATTTAACAACAGTAACAGACCGAGAAGAGACTATATGGAGCAGCCCGGATCTACTGGGGCTCAGGCAGTCTGTGCTGTATTCCGAGAACCGCTTCACAAAATCCTAGAGAAGGTGAAATATGAACCTTTCTTTCAGTGGCCGAACAAGATGGCTAGCGATCCTACGAAGCGCAATCAGAACCTGTATTGCGCATACCATCAGGAGCCAGGTCACACCACTGATGAGTGCAGGAACCTAAAGAACTACTTAGATCGGCTTGTCCGAGAAAGGAAGCTGAGACATCTGCTGCATCGCCCTGAAGGATGGCAGGAACCATCGAACAATGAAACCAGGCAAAATACGTTGAGGCCACCCATTGGCACAATTAATGTCATTCTCGCCGCACCCGGAAGGACAGGCTCTGCCCCCTTCAGGGTAATGTCAGTGAGCAGTTTCCCAACTGAGCCAAACGGCAGGGACCCCAAGAGAGCCAGAGTGAATGAGACGGCGCTAATCGGGTTCACGGAGGAAGACAAGTAAGGGACTATTCAACCCCATGATGATGCCCTAGTCGTCACACACAGAATAGGAGGTTATGACGTGAAGAGGGTATTAGTTGATCAAGGCAGCGCCGTGGAGGTAATGTATCCTAATTTGTATAAGGGGATGAACTTGAAGCAGGAAGACCTGTCGCCATACGATTTCCCCCTGGTCAGCTTTGAAGGAAAAATCGTCATCCCGAAAGGCATGATCAAGTTGCCTGTGCAAACAGATTCAAACGTGGTAGAAGTGAACTTCATTGTAGTAGATGCATACTCCCCCTACACCGCTATCGTAGCCCAGCCATGGATTCATGCACTAGGGGCTGTGCCGTCAACCTTGCACCAAAAAGTGAAGTATCCGTCAGGAGGTCAAATCAAAGAAATAATAGGGAGTCAGGAAGTGGCTAGACAATGCATGGTGTCGGCAATATCACAACGGCTGAGTAGTGAGCCTTCCACTTCAGCCGAGAATGGCTTATAGCAATCAATGACCTCGGCGCCTACTGCGAGTAGTGGAGGATCAGCCGTGGATGTGAACTGTGAGGAGTTGGAGAAAGCACTCATTGGAGGAGACCCTGAAAGGTTTTTTCAAATTGGTTCAGAACTACCGCCCGAGGAGAAGTCAGCACTTATTGCTTTCCTCCGACAAAATGTAGATGTGTTTGCCTGGGACCCCTATGAGGCTCCCGGGGTCGACCCGGATTTCATCTGCCACCACCTTAATGTGAATCCAGCTATAACCCCTAAGAGGCAGGCTCCTCGACGACCGTCGAAAGAACATACCGACGCCGTGAGAGAAGAGGTCGCAAGATTAAAGAAAGCTGGGGCTATCAAAGAGGTCTTATATCCCGAGTGGTTGGCTAACATGGTAGTGGTGAAGAAGAAGAGCGGGAAATGGCGGGTCTGCGTAGACTTTACAGACCTGAACAAGGCGTGTCCCAAGGATCCCTTCCCAATGCCCAGGATAGACCGATTGGTAGATTCAACTGTCGGACACCCAAGGATGAGTTTTCTAGACGCCTTTCAGGGCTACCACCAGATACCCCTTGCTGCCGAAGACCAGGAGAAGACGGCTTTTGTCACCCCAGTTGGAAATTATCATTATAAGGTGATGCCCTTTGGCCTGAAAAATGCCGGGTCAACCTATCAAAGGATGATGACCAAGATGTTTGAACAGTAGATGGGTAAAAGCGTTGAAGTGTACATAGACGACATGGTGGTTAAAAGCAAAGTAGTTCCCGACCATCTTGAAGACCTCGGCAACGTTTTTCAAATATTGAGAAAGTACAAGCTACGACTGAACGCAGCCAAGTGTTCGTTTGGAGTGGGATCAGGAAAATTCTTAGGTTATATGGTGACTCACAGAGGCATAGAGGTTAACCCTGACCAGATAAGAGCCATCCATTGCTTGCAGCCTCCTCGGAACCCTAAAGAGGTCCAGAAGCTTACTGGCATGATAGCTGCTTTAAACCGTTTCATCTCGCGTTCAGCGGACAGATGCAGGCCATTTTTTTCTCCTATTACACAAGTGGAAGGGATTTGAGTGGAATGAAGATTGCGCTGCAGCTTTCCAACAGTTAAAGGAATACCTCGCCCAACCGCCAATTATGTCCAGTCCAGACGCCGACGAGGTTTTGTTTGCCTACATCGCAGTAGCCCCACATGCAGTAAGCTTGGTGCTAATCCGAGAAGACAACGGCACACAGCGACCAGTCTATTACGTTAGTAAATCACTGCAGGAGGCAGAAACCCGTTATCTTCCCCTCGAAAAGGCTATCTTGGCCGTCGTGCAAGCCACGCGAAAACTTCCCCACTACTTTCAAGCACACACTGTAGTGGTGCTAACACAACTCCCCATAAAGTCTGTCCTTCGCAGCGCCGATTACACAAGCAGAATTGCAAAGTGGGGAATGATCCTGGGCGCTTTCGATATTAGGTACATGCCTCGAACTGCTGTAAAAGGCCAGGTCCTTGCCGACCTAGTAGCAGAATTTGCGGAGCCCACGCTAGAGGCACAAAACGTGGCGGGATCAGTGGGGGCTGATGAGAAGATGATCAGCACTATCTCTCAGAATGAAAACACTTGGTGGAAGGTGCACGTCGATGGCGCGGCAAATCAAAGGGGCTCAGGGTTAGGACTTGTCCTGCTCTTACCCGAAGGGATAACAATAGAGAAGTCATTGAGACTCGATTTTTCAGCCACGAATAACGAAGCTGAATATAAGGCGCTATTGGAGGGAATGGGAATGATCCGGAGAATGGGGGGGAAATCTGTGGACATGTTCTCGGATTCAAGACTTATTGTGGGGCAGGTAAATGGAGACATGGAGGCAAAGGACGAGAGAATGCAAGAGTATCTAGTTCGGGTTAAGCACCTGCAAACCCATTTTCATCACTTCCGCTTGACACACGTACCTAGAAGTGGGAACACTCATGTTGATTCTCTCGCAACATTGACTACCTCCTCGGCTCAGCCTCTACCTCGAGTCATTTTGGTAGAAGAGATCCTCCGTCCACTAATAGAGAAGGCCAATGGGTTGGGAATACATAACGTCAGGGCAGGACCGAGCTGGATGGATCCTATCGTTCTGTACTTAAAGCACGACACATTGCCAGATGATAAGGTTGAGGCTGGCAAAATCAGGAGAAGAGCCACTCGATTCTGGTTGTCGGAGGACTTCAAGCTCTACAGACGCTCGTTCTAGGGGCCGTATTTGCTATGTGTGCACCCAGGGGTTGCTGAACTCATCCTGGAAGAGTTACACGAAGGAATTTGCGGAAGTCACACGGGGGGTAGGTCTTTGTCTCACAGAGCCTTAACGCTGGGTTATTGGTGGCCAAGCATGCATAAAGATGCCCTGGATTATGTGAAGAAGTGTGACCAATGCCAGAGATTCGCTCCGAGCATACACCAGCCTGGTGGGGAGCTAAACCCAATGTCCAGTCCCTGGCCATTTGCGCAATGGGGCCTAGATATACTCGGTCCATTCCCCAAGGCAACAGGGAACAGGAAATTTCTTCTCGTCGGCACCGACTACTTCACCAAATGGGTGGAGGCTGAGGCGCTGGCAAACATTAGGGACGTCGATGTCAAGAAATTTCTCTGGAAAAATATAGTCACCAGGTTCGGCACCCCGCACACCCTGGTGTCAGACAACGGGCTCCAGTTTGACAGCAAAGCCTTCAGAAGGTACTGCAGTGAGCTGGGAATTGTTAACCGGTACTCCACGCCAGCTTACCCCCAGAGTAATGGACAGGCAGAAGCCGTCAACAAAACCATAATGAACGGACTGAAAAAGAGACTAGATGACGCGAAAGGGAGATGGGTTGAGGAGTTAGCCCATGTCTTGTGGACATACCGTACCACGCCTCGTAGGTCCACGGGGGAAACCCCTTTTTCAATGACCTATGGGGCCGAGGCTGTCATCCCACTGGAGGTGAACTTCCCAACCCAGAGGACTGCCACTTTTTGCCCCGCTACCAATGACAAACTTTTAGAAAAGAGCTTGGACCTCATCGACGAAAGAAGGGAAGGCGCGATGGTCCACCTAGCTAACTATCAGCAGAAGCTCAAGCAAGGTTACGACGCCAAGGTGAAGTCCAAGCCATTGGCGCCTGGGGATCTAGTACTGAGGAAAGTCTTGGGCACTGCGAGGAACCCCGCATGGGGAAAGCTCGGACCAAACTGGGAGGGACCGTACCGTATCACTTCCGTAGCCGGCGTAGGAGCCTACTTTTTAGAAGACTTGGATGAACATGTAGTGCCACGCCCTTGGAATGTAAACAACCTGAAAATGTACTGTTATTAATGAAAGATATAATCTTTGATGCCGTATTGCTATGCAGTTACTTAATTTAAGTGTTAAACAGAACCCAAGTCCTGCATGGCTCCTCGGCCACAGACTTGGGGGAAATTAACCGCGATGCAATTCTTACTAAGTGTTGAACAGAACCCAAGTCCTGCATGGCTCTCTGGACCACAAACTTGGGGGAAATTAACCGCGATGCAATTCTTACTAAGCGTTAAACAGAACCCAAGTCCTGCATGGCTTTCCTCGGCCACAGACTTGGGGGAAATTAACCGCGGTACAATTCTCGCTAAGTGTTGAACAGAACCCAAATCCTGCATGGCTCTCTGGACCATAGACTTGGGGGAAATTAACCGCGATGCAATTCTTACTAAGCGTTAAACAGAACCCAAGTCCTGCATGGCTCTCCTCGGCCACAGATTTAGGGGAAATTAACCGCGATGCAATTCTTACTAAGCGTTAAACAGAACCCAAGTCCTGCATGGCTCCTTGGCCACAGACTTGGGGGAAATTAACCGCAGTACAATTCTCGCTAAGTGTTGAACAGAACCCAAGTCCTGCATGGCTCCTCGGCCACAAACTTAGGGGAAATTAACCGCGATACAATTCTCGCTAAGTGTTGAACAGAACCCAAGTCCTGCATGGCTCTCTGGACCACAGACTTGGGTGAAATTAACCATTAAGCTATTCTCCCTAAGTGTTAAATAGGGCCCAAATCCTGTCTGGCTCTTCGGACCAGGGACTTGGGGAAAATAAGGTTCGCAGCCAGTTCGCCTAATTATTAACTATCGTTCTTTTCACGTATTCATTCGCTTACGCTCAGTTATCAACAATAAGTGACGGAATAGACATCCATTCATAAATAAATTAAAAAAAAAAAAGAAAAAAAAAAGAAAGAAGAAGACAATAATATTTGAAGGAAAATAACCTTTATCATTAAAATCCAAAAACGGTTTTGATTACAAACGCTAACAAGGCAAAACAAAGCCAAATACAAAAAAGAAGACAAAATAAAATACTACACTACTGTCCTAAGAGCCCTGAGCAGGAGCTGGTTGATCATCTGCTGCTTGGTTCCCCGAGGCAACCTCCTTGGCCTGAGCAACGATCTCGCTAATATGAAGGTTGTCCTCGGGTAACTTGTCCTGCGCAGCCTGCTCCGTGCCCCCAGCCTCGGGAATAGAGGAGTCTGTTGGAAGAGGCTCTTCGGAGGCAACTTCGTCAGGAATCTCGCGTATATCCTCCGGGAAAAAGATGTTCTCAGCCTTCCTGAGATCAGAATCTGCTGGGACAGCTGCCCGATCCAGGGCTACACCCCAGGACGTGGTGATGTATTCCCTGCAGACGGTGGCAACTTCCTCGACCAGCCTGACCTCAGTATCATGGGCTCCACGTTCATATGAGGCAGCCACAGCCTTCTCGGCAGCTTCCCTGGCCAAGCGGGCCTCCTCTTTAGTCCTTGCAAGCTCAGCCTTGAGCGTCGAAACCGCCTGCTGCTCCGCCGTAAGTTTCTCCTCAGATTGGCGGAGTTATATACGCAGATCGTCAGCTTGCTTTTTGGCATTCTTAAGGCCGGCCTCCGCACTCGCATGAGCCTTCTTCACCTCTTTTATTTCATTATTTTGACGATCAAAATCCTGTTTGAGATCGCCAGCGGCCTTCTCGGCGGCAGAGCGGGACTGAGCCTCCCTATGCAAGTCCTCACGAGCCTTCATGGCCCATTCCTCAGTAACAAAAATTTGTTGAGTGACCTGCGCTCGGAAGGAAATAAAAACCTTATTAAAACATGACGATAAGAGGGTACACAATATAGAGACGAGATAGAAGATTTCACTTACCATGGCCATGTCCCTCTTCAATGACATGAAAATGTCTGGCTGACGAGTCTTTCTGAGACCCTCCATATCACGGGGCAAGAGAAGAGGCTGCTGCAGGGCTTCGGCCAAGAATGATGCCTGCCCTCGTTGGGATTCCCATAGGGTCGCATCCCAAGGGATCGGGGCGCCGTCTAATTCGATCCACGGCGACCATGTTCGTTGTTCCCTACGAATAGCCGCCTCGTCTCGGCTATCAACGGACCTAGTCCTCTTCTCTCGGGGCTCTTTCGTCTTCTTGCCTTTCTTCTGAGGCCTGGCCTTTTCACGACCAATCTCTCCCTCCTCCGTTTCTTCTACAGGCCTTTTTCGCCTTAAGTTAGGCATAGGCTGCAGCGCCGCGTCCGACGAGGGAGGAAGAGGAGGAGCAGGAGTCTTAGGGGCAGTTTGTTCCTTCGAGACGTCCTTAGAGGACTGCCCCTTGCTCCTGTTAGATAGAAGGCCCCTGAGGCCAGTCCTTGGCTTCAAATCCATTCCCTCTTCTTTAGTCTCTTCGCTGATATCAACTTGGGCAATGACTAAACCAGTATCAGGAGCCACAAAGGCACGGTCTAAATCGGCGTCGGAGTCCGAGAGCTCTACTACCCTGGCCGACACCTCTCCTTCCTCGGTAAATTGGAACTGGTCTATTTGTTCCTCTAAGGATGAATGCGAAGAACCAGCCTCCTCCTCCTGGATAACCACTGCGGGAAAGGCACGTTGAGGAGGCAGCTGAACAGGAGGTAAGTCTGTTGAAGCAAGGAACCCTGGTATGGATACGTCAATACGTGCCAATCTTGGACTGCCAGCCCTTATAGCTTGGCCGACGTCTACCAAGGATCGAGTGAGGGGAACGTAGTCCAAAATCAAGAGAGCCGACCGTAATTGTCCGTCCTCGCTTACGAAAATCTCAGATCTCAGGAGGTAATTTAGAGTCGGGACGTTGACCAAGCTCAGCCGAGGGGTTGTTCGCTCCTTGTCTACAAAGGTCGTTTATGTTAGTTTGAGGAGGCATGCAACCAAACCAACAAGTTTAAAATAAAAAGAAAAAGAAAGAAAGAAAGGAAAAGGGGGGGGAGGGCTCAAAACTAAGGTCTTACCCACGGAATCTAGTTCTATGCCACCCCACCTGGCGTTCCCGCCCTAGTCGGACAGTGAATGCCGTCATGCCATGGTCCAGAGACGATCAAATGGTCGTCCTTCAAGCCTTTGCTGGACTTGGGAAGGCAGGATATCAATCTCACTTCGTCAGTCCTAGACTTTAAGTAGTATGAGTCGCCGAGCTTATGGCATTCATAAAGATGAACCACGTCGTGCCATGAAAGGCCGAGGTTCATCTGGTCGTTTAAGGCGTCGGCGCACCCCAGGATTCGGAACAGATTCGCGGTGCACTGGTGGGGGGCCAATCTATGACCACGTAGGTAGTCCCTAGTTATTCTCTCCATTGAAATCGTCATTCCTCCTTCCACGAAGGCTATCATTGGAATTGCGACTTCCCCCGTTCTTCTCTTGAACAAAATTTCCTCCTGGTGGCAATACTCTAAACCTACCTCCGGTGGAATACGATACTTCGCCCTGAAGCCCGCCATACCGGCCAGAGAGTCTACCATTTTTTCAAGCCTACCCATCCCCTCTAATCCTAGACAACGTGAAGGTAGTTTTTCTAATGAAGAGTAACGAAGAAGAAGCGCGCACTTACGGGTGAGAAACTCGACGGAATCTTCAAGAGAACGGTGGCGAAGGTAAGAACGTGCTGAAGGAAAAGGCTCTGAGATGTTCTGAATACTGGAGTGTTCATCAAAAGCGAGGAATGAACGCCTTCAAAACCTTATATACTTAGAGGGAGTTGGACAGACACACTCCCGCCTAGAGCAAATGAAACGTTGTCCACCGTTGATCCGGTCTCCAACCGTTGGATTGAAAGAGCGTAAAACTCCAAAAAGCTGCGATTACTTCCCCCCGGGTCAATAAATGCCTGCAGCATTAATGAGGCACGTGAGGGCACGCCCCCGCACGTGTAAATCAGGAATCCACAACGAACTGTCCAATAGGCATCAAAATCCCGCCTTTCCTCCTCGGACCAAGAAGGAAGAGCCGGAATTTTGAGGGGCTATTGTGGGGGTAAAGTTCGCCAGTAAACTGTGGGCCATGGTACCCGTACAAAGCCCAACCATAATAGGAAGCGAAAACACAGACAGAGGACCCCCAGCCCAACCATGTTGGGCCGGACTTGTTTAAGGGGCGTCCGAGGAGGAGTGCCTCCTCGGACGCACCAAACGGGAGTCCAATTCACACCCTTTACATGGTGAAAGGTCATCCAAAATCAAGGGAAAATGCTAGACGTTCAGGGGGCAGCCACAACTGCCGCATTAAATGCAAGGAAGCTACTTTTCCAGCCGCATTAATGTGGAGAGGACAAGAGAACAGTATTATCTTAGCCAGTGCAACTCACAGAAAAGGAGGAGGATGTCCTATGAGACAGGCACTCAAGTAGAGGCCCAGATGATCAACAAGTGTAGGGTCATTATCATTCGAAGGATGCTATATAAGAGAAGAAAACCCCCATGATCAGGGGATCGGAAGCTGGAGAGCAAAAAGTAAGAAAAGGAAGAGAGAGAAAGAAAGGAATTCTGTAAACGAAACTTTGGGGTACAGCCCCACGAACTGTTATCCCAGGAAACTTAATGAAGAATTCCCACGTTCAAATGGTTGCATGGCTTACTAACAATTACGTTTACTCTGTCAAGACCTAGTTCTACGACACACTCTCTACAAATTCATTGTTGAGGGTCTTTTGGGCCAGAATCGCTCGCTTGCTGGGCTTGGGCCTCAAAATTTGTCCCTTACAATATGAATATGTTTAATGGAAATAGAATAAAATTATATGAAATTAGTTTATATTTGATTCTAATATACTGTAGAAAAAGTTTGTATTATATTATGCTATTTGTAAATGAATCTGTATTTTTAGTGGTGATTTTTTTTAATAATATATGTATTATACATGTACTATACATGTACTATTATTTCTCTGTTTTTTGTATTTTTCTACCAAATTTTTGAAATGTACTTTTCTTAAAGACACTAAATTATATTCATCCATATATTTACCATATTGTACACGTACCTTATTTTACTAAGTATGCTTATAGCAAACAAAGCCTTGAACTTATAGAATAGATTAAACTATTATATTATATAGTAAAAATTGGGTTATAGTAGTTCAGGTCACATACTGTACCCATCAAAAAAAAAAAAAATAGTCACATACTGTGATTATTTTATCTTTACACTACATGATACCTTTTATTACAAAATTTGGTAATTTACATAATTACCATTACCATTTAGTTTGGGTGATTAAAATACATGTCATCAATGAGTCATTAATATTAATTGAAAATAACGACTTAGTGTGCATTTGGGTGTAAATGAAAAATGAAAATTCTTTCACTATTCAGCTTATTTTTGCTACTATTCATGGACCTCATTGCACTTTTTGATACTATTCATGGGTATCACTATATTATTTCAATTGATTTTTACCTTTATCTACAATACTTTCAGTAATAATTTTTCAATTTCAGCAAAATAAGCGGTATCCAAACACACCCTTAGAGTATCAGTAGTTCAACTGGCACCTACTGAGCTCAAATTCCATCACCTCCAACTATCAATTTATCAACCCAAAAAAAAAAAATTACATAAAATGTGACTAATTTTTATTATTGTTCTATTTTTCTTATATTAACTTGTATATATTTAGATATGTAAAGTGATGTTTAAAATTTCTATTATTTGAAATTTATTAAATTTTTATATGTTTCATAATTTTTAAGACTCTATCAGTATAATCTATAATTTTTAAATAAAAAATCACGATCTAACATAGTAACATGTTTACAAAATATTTATATTTTATAAAGTGATTGAATGAAGAAAATATATATATTACGAGTTATGTAAAAACTAATTTAGTGTAAATATTTTCTTTATAGATGAGAAAATACCTTATGTTAAATTGTGTGTGTTATTCTTTATATATAATATATATATATATATATATAATTTGACCTCTGAAGATGATAAGAAGGTGGTCATCAATGCAATGGTGGATATTAGCGTCGGGGATAAAAAAGTTTCCCCTCCAACAAATAAGATTTATATTGGGTTGGAGGATTTAAACCGACACTTGACGATGGGCTTGATGCATGGCCCAAAGGCTATTAATGAAGATCCAAAGAATTCATTGTATTTTATGCCTTGGCCTAGAATGGCCCATAAACAATCCCTATAACAGACACGTTAGGATGTTTAAAAAACATATTGTAATAAATAGCCCAACAATAAAATGTTTTTGCAAAAAATGACTCAGAGGTAAGGTGTTTCTGCAGAAAATAGCCCAGCGGTAAAGTAAGATAAAACATGATAAACCTTCAGCTATTAGCTATTTCACAGATTAAGAAAAATATCTACACTTTCAGACTCATCATCCGTTAGCTCTGGAGAAGAGTCTTCTAATACAACAATAGGAGGGGAAAAATTTTATAGTAACAGTTACATCATAACTATTAATAGTAAATGAATAAGTAAATATCATGGGTTCCATTATAACAAATAATGAGGAAAACTTAGAGTGAGATGAAGGGAGAGAGAGAGATCCCAGCTAGCGCAGCAAGATCATTATGGCGCCAAGACATGCTCGTGAATATAGTGAGTAATGAGGAACATTCCAGGTAGTATGAGAGGGGGAGTGTGTATAATAAAGCTGTTGGGACTTTCTACTGGGGGTATATAAATGTTTATGAGTGGAACTATAAGGAGTGTTTGTAAGCTAGGAGCTGGGGAACTTTGTTTTTAAGTTTGAAATTAAGAACTCAATGACTTTTTTCAGGGCTTAAAGAAGGCTTAAATAGAGAGGTTAAGGAAGAGTCCTTTCTTGGTGTGTATCTTAAAGTGTCTTAGTGTGTCTTCCTCCCCTGAAGCATTAATGGAGAGTTCCTTTTATATCTGGTTTTTAGGGGGGTCATTAGCAAATAATCTCTGCTAAATCTTTTTCAATCTTCAGAAAATCTTTAGAGAATCGTTCCTAGGATTTTAGCTAAGAGTGGTAAGCTCAACTTTTAGAAGGTTCTTATTGTTTTAGGAAATAACAGCTGAGATTCTGACTTAACATTGAATGTTAATTGACCTTGGCTAATGGGATTAGAGCATGCATTAGGCTAATGATCTTGGTTATGCTGCTGCTAGAATCAGAACTCCCTAGGGCAGATTGTATCACCCCAAGCTAGGTGTCAATCTTGGAGCCCTTGCTGGGATCTCTTTGATGCCCTCCAAACCACATTTCCCTAAGTTTCCCCATTTGGGGTTCATGTGCTTGGTTCATGAACCAAAGAATATATGTTTTTAGTATGAAAATGAATTGATTTCAAGTTGTTTCAGGAGCTTTAATGGTCTGGTCATGGCTGCTCCTAGTTTTTGACCGAATGGGTTAGAGAAGAAAGAAGGGACAGCTGGCTGAAACTTCCCAGCTTTCTGTCACGTCACCTTCAGCTTTATGTCACATGAGAAATGATGGAATTTCAGTTTGTGAAGGAAAGGTTTAACACCTGATGGATACGTGTCCTCTTCTGATCTGATTGGACAAGTTAGGACTTGATAGGAATGGGCTCTAGCTGTTTAGTTGTACTGAAATTTGGTTGGTCAGTTCACGTGATCTCCAGTTGCTAGAATTTGTGTGTGAGCTGGGCTGGCTCAGTTGGGCTTTATAGTTAAGCTTCTTTGGGCTTGGTTGTCCCTACAAAATGAATAGTTTTGTCATGGGTAATATACATGGGTTTTTATAAATTTTGTAAGAGAGGTATTTATCGAGGGATGAATATTTATATTTACTATGAGTGAGGGATTTAGTATATGTAAAACAAGTGTCAAAATAATATTTGAGTTTTGTAAATATGTACCAAAATAGCCTTTGGGCTTTATGAAATAGTTGCCAAAATAATATTTGGGCTTTATAAAATAGTGCCAAATTAGTATTTGGGTTTTGTAAAATAAGTGTTAAATTAATATTTGGGCTTTGTAAAATAATGCCAAATTAGCATTTGAGCTTTGTAGGATTTTGTAAAAATTATGCCGTATAGCAACGGACTTTTAGAGGTGTCGTATCGTAACGAGTTTTAAATATGTTGTATCATAACGGGTTTTAGAGTTGCCGTATCGTAACGAGTTTTAAAGATGTCGTATCATAATGGGCTTTAGAGATGTCGTATCGTAACGGGCTTTAGAGTGTCATATCGTAGCGAGCTTTAGAGGGAGTTTTGTTATGCCTTTTGGATTTTTCCCGCAAGGTAAATGCTTTTAGGTTTTTTATAGAGATGGTATAATTTTGTGGCTCAATATGGTAGCAATATGGTAAGTATTTTTGTGAAAACCCAAGTTGGATAATATGTGGGATATAATGGGTAATATTTGTGAGAGGGTCCAAGGCAAATTATGGGCTTGTGAATGGAATATTTGTAAAGGCCCAATAACATGAAAAATATTTGGGTAATATATATGGGGAATATTTATGTGAGCTCAAAATAATTTATAAACTTATGTGAATATTTTTGTGAGTTGACTAATAAAATTAAGACCCAAAAATTTGTACCTCAGCAATTAGAATCTTAGTTCATTCTAGTCTTGATTCTAATAATTTGTTTAATGGATTCATATAAAGAAACAAAATTGTAGCTAGATGGCCACTTAGAGTGTAATGTGTTTTGTTTAGGACACGATTTCTTTTCAAAAAAACAGAAAACAAAAACCAGAAATAACAATAAATGAGAACAACGAGCACATCCAAATGAGAGACCATGATTTAACTTGGAAAACACACCCAAAAAATAAAAATAAAAAATAAAAAATCAGGAGGGTGGAATTGTATCCTCTACGGTAGGATCCACCTCCTGTGCAACATCATCAGCATCATCACCGTGCATTTGATCAAGAATAAGCACCAATCCCATAGCGAAAGCACTATCAAAGCCAGGCTTGAGACACAACAAAAGGACATCCTTCCCAAGCATCACATTAGTTGAGGGGTCCACTTTTCGTTTGATCTCAACCACAGGATCCCTACATGAATTGTCCATCATTTTACAGCATCGATGGGTGAAAGAGCCCTCGATGTGATACTCCTCTTCAGGATCACCGTGAACCTCTACAACCAGGCCCGACCGTCTGATTATGGATGATCTGCATAGACTGAAAATTGGTTCCTGATGTTCTGCTTTCTCCCCTATGTGTCCTTCCCAACGTTGATGAAGGCTTGGTTTCTATTCCAAAACACCCTCTCATTCATCAGTACACTTACAACAGTATACACATTACAATTGATTTGATAGTTACAATAATATGAGACGAGGATTTAGATTTTGATTTTGCTCGCCGATTATGTCATTAAGCTACAATACTCTTGACATTTGTGTTCGTATCTCACAAAAAGGATGAACTAGTCGTGGTAACAATTATCAAGGGTGCTTGGACTTAACTTTGTCTAATTACTTTTTAATCATATAATTCAAAAAGAATGCTTCTTTAATACAATCTAAGAGCACTGCTTTTGAGCACATACGAAGAAAAGTAAAGAGCTATGCTAGTGCCACATAATGTGGCACAAGCATTATTCAAAAGTAAATATTGTGCAGTTCGTTCGCTTGCAGGGCAAGCAAGGTTCTTAGAGAATGAAGTGGTTTGATTGGAAGAAACATCCTAGTGTATTGCAGAATTAATCCAGGATGATATGTGGTAGTTTTGTAATGGTTTGCTATCATTAATGAAACTATATAATCCGCTTTCTTTTAAAAAGAGAGAACGTAAAAAGAATTTCAAGTTATTAAGGTAGCAAGTTGAAATTGGGAAATCATTTTTATATAGACCAGTTGATTTCATGACTATTTTTTGTATGCACCAATCACAATAAAACGTCAATTGTTAAAATTATTATGTGCGGCTAGACTTATTGTAAAGTAAAATCCATTATAAAATATTCAGCCAAAAAAAATATACACATGAAATCTATGCTCATTTTTTAATATATTGACATAAAATTTTTTGTTTTTTTTTGGGTAATGTTAAATATAGTGTAAAAATAAATTGGTGTGATTGTGTGTAAAGTGTAAATTGTGTAATGGTTAAAATTTGTCTGTTTTAAGTATTGCAACTCATTACTAAAACTAAAAAAATGTATTTCTACTTATTGCATATTTTTATGCCAAATTCACAAAAGTCAGGATTGTGAAAAAACAAAAGTAATTCAATACTTATAGGCTTATAGCAATTTGCTTTACTTCTGATAATAGCCTATATTTTCTAAATAGCAGCTAGCAATAACTATAAGCTCAAAAAACCTATCAAACAGACCAACCGAAACAGTGGTGAGTAGTAACTAGTAACCAACCTTTCGAAGAAGAGTGAGGAGGCATTTTCCAGAAGAATCCATGAGAACAAGTTCATCTTTGGGTGTTGATTCGGGACCATACGAATCGAAGCGGTACAGAACCTCTCCGTGGAGATCGTAGACGATGAAGCCATCACCGGGGAAGAACACTGAGGTCTTGTGGACTGTGAGATGGGTCTCTTCAGGGAAGCAGAATTTCTCATCCACTATTACAACCTTATTATTCATATTCCTCACTCTTGGAATCGCAAGATTCGCAGCACAGCATAAATAAATAAAAATTGGTAGAAATACACAGGTTTCAAGTGGCCGGTGTCAATTAAAGGGGCATGGAGATGAGCTGTGGGTGTACTGTGGCCCTTTTTTTCTTGCGACAGTTAAGGTCCAAGATATAATCAATTCTAGTATTCTAGTATTTTTTTTTTTTTTTTTAACGGTTCTTCTAGTATGAACGTGCATTGCTGGCACACTTGGACATATCTTACTTAATACACTTACCATTTTTTATTACCTGTTTAATATGTGTCAAACTATGTGGTACTCCTCAAAAAAAATGATGTGGTACTAAATGTTTTTCTTTTGTAAATTTTAGTCTGACGGCTGAATATATAAAAGATTTAGGGTTCAATACATAAAAAATCAATTGATATTTTAGTTTGATAATAAAAAATACAATTTTTGTAAAAACAGACACTATGAGTTAAAATTTTATAAAATAAAATAAAACAAACTTTTATTTTTTTAATGTTAAATTGCAAATGAGTCATGACACAAGTGTCAGAGCCTACAAGTTGCTACATGATGAAGTGCAAATTATCAGTCTTTGTAAGTGTGTCCAGATGGAGTTGAGTCATCGTCTGTGTTCCTGCAAATATGGTAAGATGGCTCCCTCAAGGTGGTTACCGGTATGGTGCCTACCACAACGTCTCCAATGCCAAAGTTAGTACAAGGAAACCTTTAGAGAATAACACAGAATATTAGAGTAACTATGAGTGATTTTAGATGTGTCTATGTACCTTGTGTTGGTGTTGTGAGGGGTTTATATATGTTTCCACTCCTCCTAGCCGTTGTGGCTATTATTATAGTTTTAATACCTATCTTGGTAACGCTTTATGCTTAGTAATATAGGCTTTGATGGGCCTTCAACGGTCTATAGAGTTGGTCCTGTAACCGTCCGAGACATTATTGGCTGCATTGAATGGCTTTCTTACCTTCGTTAGTGATGTGGACTCATTGACGGAGATATTTGATTATCTCGTCTGAGACAAAGGGCTTATCGGTCTCATCACTACAAGTTCTTGGATTTGGTATGGATGGAAAAATATTTGTTTATGTTAGTTCATTTAAAAAATAAGACAAGTTTAAATTAAATCTAGATTCAATTATTCATTCTAAAAAAAAAAGATTTTATTATTAAATAAATCAAACACAAATATATCAGTTTGTCCATTCAAAAATTATTGAGTATAAAACTCAAATTAAATATATGTAATTGGCTAAAATATTGTATTCGTTCTAAACTTTGCATGAATTTCATTTTTCATTCATAATCTTAAAAAAAAAAAATTGTCCTTAAATTGTTTTAAATTTTTATATAATATTTTAAGGCAAAAACTGGAACAAAAATGAACTTTTTTTTTCTTCAATTGTTAGGATTTTTTTTTTTTAAATCTTTTGAAAGTTTAGCAAAAGTATAAAATTTTCAATAATTTAAGAACAAAAAAAAATGATCTTTTAAAGTTTAAAGGAAAAAAAAATGAAATTCATGGAAACTATTGTGGTGAAAACAATATTTTACCCTATACACATACACACACAATATTGGATGGTATAAGTTTGTAAATAATTTAATTAGGTTTCAAATCAGATATAATTTATTGATAATATAAAATTCCATTTAATAATAAAAGTATTTTATTTTAATAATACAATGTTGGTAAATCTAATCAATTTTTTATTAGTTGAAAATCTCTCTATCTAAGTAGATCAAAGAATATAATAAATTATAATTTATTCATTACTAATATGGGATTTTATATTTTTAAGGATAAAAAACTCTTACTTAAAAAAAAATGGCGTTGACTATACATGGGAAGAGAATAAGTTGATAATAATGTGGAAAGAAAAAAAAGAAAAAGAATAGAAAAAAAAAAAAATCTTGTTTCGTACCATCACTATGTGAGATTGCATGACCCATCGGCCATCCGCCATCACATCTCATACGATAGTATGAAAGAATATAAAAAACTAGTGTGGGAATATCATGTCCAATTTTTTTTTTTTTTTTTTGGCTGAAAGAATATTATGTCCAATTTTCAAAGGTTTCTATGAAACTATTATATAATTGTGCCAACTGCCAAGTAATAAAGGAAAGCATTATTATTAATCTTGTTGCTTTTCTGATGTCTTATTACTTGATTAGGTGCTTGGGTTTGTCTTAGAAAGAAACTACTAGACAGATAAAGTTTTCGTTATTTTCTTATTGTATATATATAGACCGGCCCCCACACAACAAGAGATCAGATCTCCAAGATAAAACCCACTTTTTAATTCTTGGTAATCATAAAGTTCAATTGCATATATTCTTTTTCCCCCTTATGAATATAGCTATTATTAACAGTCAACAGTCTTGTATTTCAATATCATCCCATACATAACAACCCTTATTCGAATCTCCTCCATGGCTGAATTGGCAAATTCTTCCTTTAAAATCCTAAAACCTCTAACACTTTTATCAAACAAAAACTTATTTTGTTTTATTTTTCTTATATTGTGTGCTTCTAAATTTTATGGAACTTCTTTGGGATGGAATTAAACTATTAGAGCAATTACATCAGCCCGTGCAAAAGACTCAGTCTATTTTACACAAAAATCTACTTTTTCTATTTTTTTTTTTTTTTGAGAACCTACTTTTTCTATTTTACACTATCACTTTTACAAAACACCCACATCAGTTTATCTATTGTACACATTTTTTTATTAAAATAATATTTTTCCTCACTTTTTTATTATTTTCCACCAACCCCTACCTAACCCTTCTTTTTCCTCCTAATACACCCCCTTTTTCTTCAAACCATTTTTATCTCTATCTCCGCCTCTCTTTCTTCTCCTTCCTTTTTTTTTTTTTTTTTTTTAAGAATCTTTTTCCTTCCTCTTCTCCATCAACCCATCACAACCACTCCATCAAGACCCTTCTTTTTCCTCTGAATACACCCCCTTTTTCTTCACACCATCCTTATCTCTATCTCCGCCTCTCTTTCTTCTCCTTCTTCTTTTTTTTTTTTTTTGAGAATCTTTTTCTTTCCTCTTCTCTGTCAACCCATTACAAGCACTCCATCAACACTGATCTCCATCAAAACCGATCTCCATTGTTAGGACATATGTGTTTAACTTGTTAGGAACATATGGCACTACTTTATGTAATTGGCTTATCCTTTTACAAAACGCACTTTACTTGTATTTGGGTAGATTTAGGATGTGTTTAAATACTTCAAAAAACCATGTTTCAAGATCAAGTGTTGAAACCTTCAAGTCTGTCCAAGAAAACAAGCTAATGGTGCAAATTCATTAAAGCTCGACAGCTGCATCTATCGAGTTTAAGAAAGCTGTTCAAAGCCCCGTGTGCTCGATACCTGCTCAACAGCTGCTCGACACCTCATATCTGTTGAGGTTTAAGAATTTCAGAATTCTAATATGATTTTCTCGGAATCCATGAATATGTCTTTGGGCTTTCTTTTCTCCTAACCCTAGACATATAAAAGGATTGTTTTAAGGGCCATAAAATAATTCACAAGTTGCACAAACATTGAGCAAACTCTGCTCAAGCAAATTGTGACCGGAGACGAAATTCTTGCCCTAGTTCATCTCTTTCTCTTGAAGAAATTGCTGTGTATGTGCACCGTAGGGTTTTGTGACCAAGCACCTTCTTAATCTTCATCGTGTGGATGAACTAAAAAATTTTGCAACCAACAATCTTCTTAGTTAGTGATTGAAGTTGCGTACTAGGATCCACGCAATTGGTTAGTCACGTACTTGGGAGTCGTGCTTCAGAAAGGGGAACTGTCATCACAGAACAAGTCCAATTGGGTATTGGGGTAAGGGTTCAACTGTAGGTTGGTAAGGTACTTAGGATTCCTTTACTTATAACTGCTTGTTGTGATAATAGTGGAGTTTCGGGAGTGGTGACCTGAAAATCACCCAGTGGAGTTTTTACCGTTAGGTTTTCTCCATTCGTAAATAAATCACCGTGTTATTTATTTTCCGCTGCATAATTAGTTTATTAGTGATTTTTTTGTGCTACCACGCGTTTGCATGATAAATTGATTAATTAATAACTTGACTAATTAATTAATTAATTTCTATCACAATGGGTCATTTAGTTTGTGGCCTATCATCCATCAACATTGACCTCCATTAACACTGATCTCCGTCAACCCATCACCGATCTCCATCAACACCAATCCACATCAACCCATCATCGATCTCCATCAACACCGATCCACATCAACCCATCATCGATCTCCATCAACACCGATCCACATCACCGATCCAAACCGCCTCTCCAATCCATGATCCATGATCACCGATCACCGATCCAACGATTTTGTTCCAGTGGTTGATTTTTTTGTTGATTTTGTGGTTGATTTTTTATTTTTATAGTTGATTTTTGATTTTGTGTTTGTGGGAGCGTGTGTATCAGAGGAAGAAAGAACATGAGAGGGAGGGTTAGTTTTGCAGATGGAGAAGAGAGAGGAAAAAAAAAAGGAGCGAATAAAAAATTATTAAAATATTAAATGCACATGCTACAGTAACTATGCATATATACATGGTTACTGTAGCAATTGTGCATTTATGCACAATTTTACACCCACTGATGTGGGTGTTTTTTTGCTCAAAATGTATAAAATCAGTTAGTTTTTTCATTTTGCACAACTTTGCACAGACTGATGTAATTGCTCTTAGATTGTATACTCAATACTGTAATTGAGATTATTATGAAATATACGCTCCGTTTGTTTCAGCATTAACATTTTCTAGAAAATTGTTCATTTTTCAAATAGCATTTTCTAAAAAACTCTCATTTTCCAATGTTTGGTAACAACCTTGAAAATGAACTTGAGAATGTTTTCTAGTGTTTGGTATGCAATTTTTTAAATATATTTCTTGTATAATTTAAAACATGTATATTATGTAAACCAACTAATGTAATCATTATAAATAAAAAACCAAAAGTGAATTTGGTTTTCATACTAAAATTTTGATAATAGATACAATCAAAATTAATTAGTTGTCAAATTTTCATAATCTCTACCACTCATTTTGCTCATATATATGGATAGTAACGCACATACGCACATACACACACATATACATCAACCATTTATCTATATATATATATATATATATATTTGACAGGGGAATACATTTTCAATAAGTATAAATAACAATAACTTTTAATTGTCTACTCTTTTTGTTGGTATACTAATTGTCTACTATGGACTGTGGTCAACCACAAGTCTTCAATATTACTCTAAATTAGGTATTTACATAATGTATTACATAATATATCATTACTACATAGTATATACATAAAGTATCTTCCAACAAAAAAAGTATTTGCCAACAAATCAATTCCCCTAAACAATTATCATTCATTATATAACAATATTATTAGTCCAAGGTAAAAATTGTCCCATGTAAAAGCAATTTAGAGCAATATAGGTACTATGTTTAAATTTTTTATCTTTTACTTCATTCATTCTTTCTTCTTCTTCTTCTTCTTCTTTTATTTATTTATTTTTTTTTTTTGCACTTTATGTACGAAAAATAAATAACTTCTGTCTGGAATCCATCAAACCAAAAATTTCTTAGAGAAAATGGAAAATCAAGCTTGAAATTCAAGGCAAAGAATTGGGATTTTTTTCTTGCGACAGTTAAGGTCCAAGATATAATCAATTCTAGTATTCTAGTATTTTTTTTTTTTAACGGTTCTTCTAGTATGAACGTGCATTGCTGGCACACTTGGACATATCTTACTTAATACACTTACCATTTTTTATTACCTGTTTAATATGTGTCAAACTATGTGGTACTCCTTCTCAAAAAAAATTATGTGGTACTAAATGTTTTTCTTTTGTAAATTTTAGTCTGATGGCTGAATATATAAAAGATTTAGGGTTCAATACATAAAAAATCAATTGATATTTTAGTTTGATAATAAAGAATAAAATTTTTGTAAAAACAGACACTATGAGTTAAAATTTTATAAAATAAAATAAAACAAACTTTTATTTTTTTAATGTTAAATTGCAAATGAGTCATGACACAAGTGTCAGAGCCTACAAGTTGCTACATGATGAAGTGCAAATTGTCAGTCTTTGTAAGTGTGTCCAGATGGAGCTGAGTCATCGTCTGTGTTCCTGCAAATATGGTAAGATGGCTCCCTCAAGGTGGTTACCGGTATGGTGCCTACCACAACGTCTCCAATGCCAAAGTTAGTACAAGGAAACCTTTAGAGAATAACACAGAATATTAGAGTAACTATGAGTGATTTTAGATGTGTCTATGTACCTTATGTTGGTGTTGTGAGAGGTTTATATATGTTTCCACTCCTCCTAGCCGTTGTGGCTATTATTATAGTTTTAATACCTATCTTGGTAACGCTTTATGCTTAGTAATATAGGCTTTGATGGGCCTTCAACGATCTATAGAGTTGGTCCTGTAACCGTCCGAGACATTATTGGCTGCATTGAATGGCTTTCTTACCTTCGTCAGTGATGTGGACTCATTGACGGAGATATTTGATTATCTCGTCTGAGACAAAAGGCTTATCGGTCTCATCACTACAAGTTCTTGGATTTGGTATGGATGGAAAAATATTTGTTTATGTTAGTTCATTTAAAAAATCAGACAAGTTTAAATTAAATCTAGATTCGATTATTCATTCTAAAAAAAAAAGATTTTATTATTAAATAAATCAAACACAAATATATCAGTTTGTCCATTCAAAAATTATTGAGTATAAAACTCAAATTAAATATATGTAATGGGCTAAAATATTGTATTCGTTCTAAACTTTGCATGAATTTCATTTTTTATTCATAATCTTAAAAAAAAAAAAATGTCCTTAAATTGTTTTAAATTTTTATATAATATTTTAAGGCAAAAATAGGAACAAGAATGAACTTTTTTTTCTTCAATTGTTAGGATTTTTTTTTTAAAAATCTTTTGAAAGTTTAGCAAAAGTATAAAATTTTCAATAATTTAAGAACAAAAAAAAATGATCTTTTAAAGTTTAAAGGAAAAAAAAATGAAATTCATGGAAACTATTGTGGTGAAAACAATATTTTACCCTATACACATACACACACGATATTGGATGGTATAAGTTTGTAAATAATTTAATTAGGTTTTGTGGGGCCCAAATGATTTATGGGCCAGGCCCATCTACCCGGGGAGAATCCGAAGGCCCAAGCCGAGGAGGGCTACGGCCCAAGCTCGACAAAATAGCCTATGGATACCGCCGAGGACAGCTCAGTCCTCGGCAGACCCAAAAAGTCCCCCCTGAAAGAAGGGTAAAAACGGTATAGGACTGAAACTAGGAGGAAAGATCTAAAATATCCAGGGAAAGCTGCCCTTACTGCCATTCAATGCTCTGAACCTGACAGAGCCGCATTCTTTGGCTTTTACAACCACCCCCAAACGACTTTGAATATGGGTTGATGGGACAAGTATCAATCTTAGAAAGGTTGACCCTATACGTGGACGAAGGACAATGAACGCAGGTGAATATAAAAGGAAAAAGAAGTAACCTAAAGAGGGGGTTGGGAAAAGTGGCCAAAAACCAGAGCCTCCCAGCCCACCTCCAGGAGAAAGACTCCAGGGGTGAAGGAAAACTTAAACTTGTACGAACACCGCGAAAAACCCACCGCCTGTCAACCAGGGCCTAGCCTTCCAAACCCATGCTCTACAAATGATATTGTTAGGGGCCTTTTTACGTGCGAACCCGACACTGTTACGGTCCGCCACGAATCGCGTCCTTACAGGTTTCAAATCAGATATAATTTATTGATAATATAAAATTCCATTTAATAATAAAAGTATTTTATTTTAATAATACAATGTTGGTAATTCTAATTAATTTTTTATTAGTTGAAAATCTCTCTATCTAAGTAGATCAAAGAATATAATAAATTTTTATATAATATTTTAAGGCAAAAATAGGAACAAAAATGAACTTTTTTTTCTTCAATTGTTAGGATTTTTTTTTTTTTAAATCTTTTGAAAGTTTAGCAAAAGTATAAAATTTTCAATAATTTAAGAACAAAAAAAATGATCTTTTAAAGTTTAAAGGAAAAAAAAAATGAAATTCATGGAAACTATTGTGGTGAAAACAATATTTTACCCTATACACATACACACACGATATTGGATGGTATAAGTTTGTAAATAATTTAATTAGGTTTCAAATCAGATATAATTTATTGATAATATAAAATTCCATTTAATAATAAAAGTATTTTATTTTAATAATACAATGTTGGTAAATCTAATTAATTTTTTATTAGTTGAAAATCTCTCTATCTAAGTAGATCAAAGAATATAATAAATTATAATTTATTCATTACTAATATGGGATTTTATATTTTTAAGGATAAAAAACTCTTACTTAAAAAAAAAAATGGTGTTGACTATACATGGGAAGAGAATAAGTTGATAATAATGTGGAAAGAAAAAAAAGAAAAAGAAAAGAAAAAAAAAATCTTGTTTCGTACCATCACTATGTGAGATTGCATGACCCATCGGCCATCCGCCATCACATCTCATACGATAGTATGAAAGAATATAAAAAACCAGTGTGGGAATATTATGTCCAATTTTTTTTTTTTTTTTGCTGAAAGAATATTATGTCCAATTTTCAAAGGTTTCTATGAAACTATTATATAATTGTGCCAACTGCCAAGTAATAAAGGAAAGCATTATTATTAATCTTGTTGCTTTTCTGATGTCTTATTACTCGATTAGGTGCTTGGGTTTGTCTTTGAAAGAAACTACTAGACAGATGAAGTTTTCGTTATTTTCTTATTGTATATATATAGCCCGGCCCCCACACAACAAGAGATCAGATCTCCAAGATAAAACCCACTTTTTAATTCTTGGTAATCATAAAGTTCAATTGCAAATGGATTCTCAAAAAAAAAAAAAAAGTTCAATTGCAAATATTCTTTTTCCCCCTTATGAATATAGCTATTATTAACAGCCAACAGTCTTGTATTTCAATATCATTCCATACATAACAACCCTTATTCGAATCTCCTCCATGGCTGAATTGGCAAATTCTTCCTTTAATATCCTAAAACCTCTAACACTTTTATCAAACAAAAACTTATTTTGTTTTATTTTTCTTATATTGTGTGCTTCTAAATTTTATGGAACTTCTTTGGGATGGAATTAAACTATTAGAGCAATTACATCAGTCCATGCAAAAGATTTAGTCTATTTTACACAAAAACCTACTTTTTCTATTTTTTTTTTTTTTTTGAGAACCTACTTTTTCTATTTTACACTATCACTTTTACAAAACACCCATATCAGTTTATCTATTGTACACACTTTTTTATTAAAATAATATTTTTCCTCACTTTTTTATTATTTTCCACCAACCCCTACCTAACCCTTCTTTTTCCTCCGAATACACCTCCTTTTTCTTCAAACCATTTTTATCTCTATCTTCGCCTCTCTTTCTTCTCCTTCCTTTTTTTTTTTTTTTTTTTTTAGAATCTTTTTCCTTCCTCTTCTCCATCAACCCATCACAACCACTCCATCAACACCCTTCTTTTTCCTCTGAATACACCCCCTTCTTCTTCACACCATCCTTATCTCTATCTCCGCCTCTCTTTCTTCTCCTTCTTCTTTTTTTTTTTTGAGAATCTTTTTCTTTCCTCTTCTCTGTCAACCCATTACAAGCACTCCATCAACACTGATCTCCATCAAAACCGATCTCCATTGTTAGGACATATGTGTTTAACTTGTTAGGAACATATGTCACTACTTTATGTAATTGGCTTATCCTTTTACAAAACGCATTTTACTTGTATTTGGGTAGATTTAGGATGTGTTTAAATACTTCAAAAAACCATGTTTCAAGATCAAGTGTTGAAACCTTCAAGTCTGTCCAAGAAAACAAGCTAATGGTGCAAATTCATTAAAGCTCGATAGCTGCATCTATCGAGCTTAAGAAAGCTGTTCAAAGCCCCGTGTGCTCGACACCTACTCAACAGCTGCTTGACACCTCATATCTGTTGAGGTTTAAGAATTTCAGAATTCTAATATGATTTTCTAAGAATCCGTGAATATGTCTTTGGGCTTTCTTTTCTCCTAACCCTAGACATATAAAAGGATTGTTTTAAGGGCCATAAAATAATTCACAAGTTGCACAAACATTGAGCAAACTCTGCTCAAGCAAATTGTGACCGGAGACGAAATTCTTGCCCTAGTTCATCTCTTTCTCTTGAAGAAATTGCTGTGTATGTACACCGTAGGATTTTGTGACCAAGCACCTTCTTAATCTTTATCGTGTGGATGAACTAAAAAATTTTGCAACCAACAATCTTCTTAGTTAGTGATTGAAGTTGCGTATTAGAATCCGCGCAATTAGTTAGTCACGTACTTGGGAGTCGTGCTTCAGAAAGGGGAACTGTCACCACAAAACAAGTCCAATTGGGTATTGGGGTAAGGGTTCAACTGTAGGTTGGTAAGGTATTTAGGATTCCTTTACTTATAACTGCTTGTTGTGATAATAGTGGAGTTTCGGGAGTGGTGACCTGAAAATCACCCAGTGGGGTTTTTGCCGTTAGGTTTTCTCCATTCGTAAATAAATTACCGTGTTATTTATTTTCTGCTGCATAATTAGTTTATTAGTGATTTTTTTTGTGCTACCACGCGTTTGCATGATAAATTGATTAATTAATAACTTGACTAATTAATTTATTAATTTCTATCACGAGGGGTCATTTAGTTTGTGGCCTATCATCCATCAACATTGACCTCCATCAACACTGATCTCCGTCAACCCATCACCGATCTCCATCAACACCGATCCACATCAACCCATCATCGATCTCCATCAACACCGATCCACATCACCGATCCAAACCGCCTCTCCAATCCATGATCCATGATCACCGATCACCGATCCAACGATTTTGTTCCAGTGGTTGATTTTTTTGTTGATTTTGTGGTTGATTTTTTATTTTTATAGTTGATTTTTGATTTTGTGTTTGTGGGAGCGTGTGTATCAGAGGAAGAAAGAACATGAGAGGGAGGGTTAGTTTTGTAGATGGAGAAGAGAGAGGAAAAAAAAAAGGAGCGAATCAGAAATTATTAAAATATTAAATGCACATGCTACAGTAACTGTGCATATATACATGGTTATTGTAGCAATTGTGCATTTATGCACAATTTTACACCCACTAATGTGGGTGTTTTTTTGCTCAAAATGTATAAAATCAGTTAGTTTTTTCATTTTGCACAACTTTGCACAGATTGATGTAATTGCTCTTAGATTGTATACTCAATACTGTAATTGAGATTATTATGAAATATACGCTCCGTTTGTTTCAGCATTAACATTTTCTAGAAAATTGTTCATTTTTCAAATAGCATTTTCTAAAAAACTCTCATTTTCCAATGTTTGGTAACAACCTTGAAAATGAGCTTGAGAATGTTTTCTAGTGTTTGGTATGCAATTTTTTAAATATATTTCTTGTATAATTTAAAACATGTATATTATGTAAACCAACTAATGTAATCATTATAAATAAAAAACCAAGAGTGAATTTGGTTTTCATACTAAAATTTTGATAATAGATACAATCAAAATTAATTAGTTGTCAAATTTTCATAATCTCTACCACTCATTTTGCTCATATATATGGATAGTAACGCATATACGCACATACACACACATATACATCAACTATTTGTCTATATATATATATATATATATTTGACAGGGGAATACATTTTCAATAAGCATAAATAACAATAACTTTTAATTGTTTACTCTTTTTGTTAGTATACTAATTGTCTACTATGGACTGTGGTCAACCACAAGTCTTCAATATTACTCTAAATTAGGTATTTACATAATGTATTACATAATATATCATTACTACATAGTATATACATAAAGTATCTTCCAACAAAAAAAGTATTTGCCAACAAATCAATTCCCCTAAGCAATTATCATTCATTATATAACAATATTATTAGTCCAAGGTAAAAATTGTCCCATGTAAAAGCAATTTAGAGCAATATAGGTACTATGTTTAAATTTTTTATCTTTTACTTCATTCATTCTTTCTTCTTCTTCTTCTTCTTCTTTTATTTATTTATTTTTTTTTTTTTGCACTTTATGTACGAAAAATAAATAACTTCTGTCTGGAATCCATCAAACCAAAAATTTCTTAGAGAAAATGGAAAATCAAGCTTGAAATTCAAGGCAAAGAATTGGGATTTTGGTAGAGAGGAATGAAATAATTGCCATTGCAAATTTGTTCTCCTTTGCAAGTTTGAGCTATTGACCGATCAGTGAAGAAAAAAAAAATCTAATCAGAGAATTGTGTTACAGGGGGGAAAAGAAACATGGAGAAAAGAGAGAAGAGAGAAAGATCTATGGGAAGAGGAGAGACCAGAGTTAGTAATAGTGAGGGTGTGAGGAGAGAAAAAGTAAAGGGAATAGAGAAAAAGTGAGAAATCTTACCATGAGAGAGGGAAGGCGCCAAAAAATTATGTTTTCCATGGCTACAAACAAAGATAATATTTATAGGAGATGCAACGCGTGAAAGAAAGATTGTTTTCTAAAAACGTTTTTTGGAAAACAACCTATAGAAAATAAGTCTTATTTTTATCAGGGTTTTTCATTGACCAAAGATAGTTTTCCATTGGCTTTTTTTTTTTTTTTTTTTTTTTTTTTTTTTTTTTTTTTTTTTTTTTTTTGGTGCTATCAAACATTGGAAAATGTGGAAAACTATCTTTACAGAAGGTTTTCTAGCGAAACAAACAGAGCGATAATTTTTATGGAAGTTGTTTATAATTATTATAACTAGTGTGTAAACTCATGCATATGCACGGATACAATTAAAAATAATCACAATTATATATATATATATATGATTTAGTATTTAATAGGTTTTAGACTTTTCAGTTTATGCACCCAATAATTCACTTGCCACAAAAATTTAAAACTTAGATAGACACGTGGTGGAAAATTGGACTCAAATTGAAATTTAATTTAGAATCTAATTGGATTTGGACTTTTCAATTTGTACACTCAATAATTCACTAGACACAAAATTAAAAATTAAACAAGACACATGGCACAAAATTGAGAATCCAATTAAAATCGAATTGGATTTTCTCTAAACTTTGGCTATTAATATATAATATAGATTTGTAGTTAAAAAATATAAAAACATGTGATGCCCCATATTGATAGGATATTGAATTGAATTAGTTGAGTGTGTGATGTGTGGGTATGTACTAAGTCCCACATTGGGCTTATATTGGGTTGATATGTGTGTAACATTGCGTTTGTTTTGAAGTAAAATATTTTTAGTAAAACGTTTTCATTTTACCGTGTTTAATTGTCAACTAGAAAAAATGATTTTTTTTTCCATAGTTCTCAAAACCCACCAAATGCAGGCACAAGTGCACCAACCACCACCATCCACCATTAAAAACTCCACATCGAAAGAAAAAACAACCACCAAACCACCACTAACCATTCAAAAACAGCCACCAACCACCAAACTACCACCAACCACCCAAAAACAACCACCATAAACCAAAAATCCAGATTAGACAGCCAAATCATGGACCTAGATTAGAACCCCCCCCCCCCCCAAAAAAAAAATCCAAGAAACAAATAACATAATATGAAAATCTAAACAAATGGAAGAGAGATCGGGTAACTACCAAAAACTCAAGATCGTCGCAACTTGTCAATCAGACCCAAGGGTGGTGCGAGAGAGAAGAAAAGATGAGTTTGTGCAAGGAAGAGATTTGATAGGGTTGGTAGTGCTGATGATAGTGGTTGGCGTCGGTAGGTGGCATTGGTTAATGGGTGGGCATCGATGTGAGATGGGTTGTCCGGGTGGGCATCGATGTGAGATGGGTTGTCCAGATGGGTGAGGGAGATGGGTTGTGCCAGATGGGCAAAGATGAAAGGGTTATGGCCTTATGATTGAGAGTGCTAAGAGATGGAGAAGGGGAGAAGAACTGAGAAAGTGAGAGAGGGGGAGAAACTGAGAAAGTGTTGGGAGTGAGAAGAGAGAAGAAAGTTTAAAATATTTTACTAATTTTTCAAGTGTAAAACATTTATAGCTTTTGCCTTTGGTTTTTCCTTTGATTGAAAATATTTTACATTTGGCCAATTATTTTATTGTAAAACAAACATTGTAAAATGTGAAAATATTTTCCTAAAAATATTTTTTTAAGGGAAAAGATAGAGAAAATATTTTGCATCAAAACAAACAGACCGCTATAAATAATTATAAGAAACTTCATATATAAACAGGATTTGAGTCCTAAGCCCAAAAGTTAGAAGGATCTAAGCCCAAAGAGTCCAATATAATGAATCTGTAGAGAATGAGTTGGAAAACTAGGCTATAATGAGTTGGGTAGTAATTATAGTGGATCCAAATGACAGTAAAGTAAAGATGGACTGGTTTTCTCTAGAGAAAATGGTTCTCGGCACAGTCCGAGGAGATCAGTTCTTATACATATTTCTTGAAGTTGATTACAAGTATAGCTCTTATTGCTACAATATTTCTTTCTTATTTTTCCAACCCTTTCTCTCAAGGTCTCCTTTCCATTTTATACTATCTTTTCCCTTCCATCTCTACCCTCCACGTGTAGATTAGATTGTTAGTGTTGATTCCCATCCTATCAGCACCTTCCTGAAGTTTTTGGGGAGTAGCTGTAAGGCTGAAAATTACTGTTCAGGTATCACTTTCTCATTATACGGCCAGAGAGTTAGCTGAAGAGCATTCAATGTAGTGGTAGCAGCTTTCCCTTAGATATTTCCTAGCTCCCATTTGTCCTGTATGTTCATAAGGCATATTCTTATCAATAGAATTTCCTGGAACATCACTTTGGATGACAGAACACACTTTCTGACCTCTACTTCATTTAGCTGAGGAGATACTCCTCATCGGCCTACCTTTCCTAGCCTTCCCATTCGTAGCTTACTCATGGAGTTTTGAGTCTCACATCTTCATTTCTGTTTATCTGTCTTTGGACCACTCAGCGTCCTCAGAAAAGGCCTAAGACCTAACATACATTCTTGGACCCCTCAACCCTACACTTCAATTGTGACTAGATCAGTTCTTTTGAAATATGACGCATATGTGATTAGTGTTTTGGGTAATTTGGTAAATTGGTATATATTGTTGGAAATATAATTTGGAAGATTGCTCAAATTGATTAACAAAATTATAAAAGCAATATCAGTAATATATCAATACAATAAAACAAGGACACACGCTAAGATCAACTTAATAAAATCAACAAGAGTAAAAGCACATAAAATTTAGATTAAACAAAAGTTATTGCTAAGGCACAAAACTAAATCCGCTGTCCTTAAGAAACTATTTCGCCTCCACTAGAGTGCATATGGCTCAGATGGTTGCTCTCCAAGATACAACGGTAAATCTGTTAGTGTGCACTCACAAAAAGAGTTTCGAACTCATTTCAAATGCCTAAAGAGAAAATTTCCAATATAATAATACTAGTAGAAAATATCAAAGTGGTAGTTTTGATCTTTTTTGGGACAATATTATGTAGAAGAGCTAACTAATATATAATAAGAAATTAAACACACTTACACAACTGGCTGGCTCCGTTTGCAAATTACTCTCCATGGAAAATTCCCCAATTGCAGAAGGTAATTTTCTGAATGTTGAAAGTATTGAATTTTTGTAAGATTGAATAAGGAAAGAAAGGACGGTAGACTTAGGAAATTCTACCAACAAAGGAGGGATTTGAAGGATTTGAGGGATTTCATCCCTTTGATATCAGAGTTGCTCAAATCACAACTTTATGAAAGGAAATAGATGATATTGGGGATTTGTTTCTGCTAAATCTCCACATGCTGGCTGACTTAATTTATCATGGGCTTGGGCTTAGTTAAACACACACTTGGGTTTCTAAGAAAATGGTTCAAATTTTTTTAAACATATCCAACATATATACCCTAGCTTATTAGAGCATTCACACCAGCTCACGTATAGTCTTCTAAAATACAAAAAGTGCTCAATTTTGCACATTTTAACCCAAAAACTCCCTACACCAGCTTGTGTATAATCTTCTAAATATACACCATGCTCTTAAAAATGAACAATAACCGTGCATATATACACGGTTACTGTTCACCGTGCAAATAATTTTTTTTTTCTCTCTCCTTTATCAAATTGCAACAACCTAGCGCGGCAAGGAAGAAGAATATCCAAGCGCCAGCGCTAGCGCCACCACCAAACTACAACAAACCCAACCACCAAACCCAGCGCCACCACCAAACACCGCAACCTAGCACAGAAAAATATCCCAAAATCAACAGAAACTCAAAAATCAACCCAACCCAAAATCAACAGAAACCCAAAAATCAACCCAACCCAAAATAAAAAAAAACCCAAAAATCAACCTAACTCAAAATCAATTAAAACTCACTGGGAAACCCAACCCAAAAACAATCCACACTCACTAGAAAACCTAGCCCAATAGAGCCGGATTTGCTGCCCGATTTGCTGCCACTACTGTCATCGGGTCTTCCATTGCTGCCGTTGGATCTTCCATTGCTGTCGTCGGTTGGGGGTGGGAGGCGAAGGGTCGGTTGTGGAGGAGAGAGGGAGGGGCGAAGGAGAAAGGGAGGGCGAAAGCGAAAGGGAGGCCGAATCGACTGATGACTGAGGTTGCAGCAGCGGCGAGATGGATCGGCGAGCTGGGAATGAGCTAGATTGGTTAGGTCGGTGAGCTGGGAGTGAGTGAGGGAAAGAGAGAAACGGGTGAGTGAACTGAAAGAGAGAATGGGTGAGGAAAGAGAGAAACGGGTAGGGAAAGAGAGAAAGAAACGATTTTATTAACTAATAATAAAAAACCAATAAATAATATTATTTAATTAGAATAGATTTGTAAAATAGATGAACTGATGTGAGTGTTTTGAAAATGTGATAGTGTAAAATAGAAAAAGTAAGTTTTTAGTGTAAAATAGAAGAAAATTTTAGCCGAGCTAGTGTGGATGCTCTAAGAGCATCCACATCAGTTGGTGGATACTCTTCTATAATACAAAAACTTCCTCATTTTACACATTTTAGCTAAAAAACCTCCCACATCAGCTCATGTAAACCTGTGTAAAATCATCTAAAAATTTCCATGAGCTACAATAACCGTGCATATATACACGGTTACTGTAGCTCGTCTATACATTATTATAATAATTTATAATTTCGCTCGTTTTTTTCTCTCTCCTCTATCTGCACACCCAACACCCTCATCATCATCTGCTTCTTCCTCTGATACACACACTCCCACAGTCAAAATCAAAAATCAACCACAAAAATAAAAAATCAACCACAAAATCAACAACAAAATCACCCAGAAACACCACAAAACCAAACACACCCACACACGGACACACCAACGGAGACAAAGAGAGTGGATCGGAACTTGTGGCAGATCGGCGTGCTTGGATCGGAGTGCTTGGATTGGAGACAGAGAGAGTGGATCGGCGCTTGTGGCGGATCGGCGTGCTTGGATCGGAGTTCTTCTCACCGTGCTTGGATTGGAGACAGAGAGAGTGGATCGGTGCTTGTGGCGGATCGGCGTGCTTGGATCGACGTTCTTCTCGTTGTGCTTGGATCGGAGTTCTTCTCGGCGCCGTGCTCCCTGCTTGGATCGAAAGTTCAGAATGTTTGGAATAGAGAGGAGTGAAAATCTTGGAATAGAGAGGACTTTCAGAGAAACTCTAGAACAGAGTCTCTTGAGTGGAGAGAGAGAGAGAGAGAGAGAGAGAGAGAGAGAGTCTCGTGAGTGGAGAGAGAGGGTATGGAGAGATAGACTGAGAGGGAGAGACCGGGTATGGAGAGATAGAAGAGAGAGAGAAAGAAACCAGAAAATTTGATAGAGAGAGAGAGAGAAAGCGCGTATAAGAGAGGTGAGAAATAATAAAATAATGGGTTAGGTGAGAAATAATAAAATAATTAAGAAAATTGATTATTTAAATAAGAGAAGTGATAGAATAGATGAACTGATATGGGTGTTTTGTAAAAATAATGGTGTAAAATAGAAAAAGTAGGTTTTTGATGTAAAATAGACGAAATCTTTTAGACGAGCTGATGTAAATGCTCTTAGGTACTTAAAGGAGAGAGAGAGAGAGAGAGAGAGAGAGTTATGATTGTCAAAAATAAAAAATAAAAAAGGGGGGGAGGGGGGGGAGTGGGCAAGTTCAACAGTGTAAACTGTAAACTAATATATTCATATATTTTTTTGCACCACGTGCTGGTGGTCCAAGATCGTGGCCATTTGCAATGAAAATATGGAATGTCATCGGTACACCATTTATTTGTATTTTGCAATTCAAATATGCAATGGCATCAATTGGCCATTCAACGAAATGACTTGGTCCCATGAATTTAATTTTGTTTGGTCTACCATTCTACCATTATATATTTTTAATGCATGTAAGCCACTTGCAGCATCATTAATCAAACATTCTTTTCACTTTGTCACCCAGATCCAAATTACGTCTAATAGTCGTCGCCAAGCCAAAATTATTGAGAGAGCAAAAAAAATAAAGACATTGCATAATCAAAGTACAGTTAAGCATTTAATTAGGCTGAATTTTTACTTTTTTAGATGAGTTTTAAACTCGTTCACAAATTTTATATATATATTTTTAATCAACTAGTAATTGACACAGTAAACTCCAAAAGTTTGTGTTACTTCAGTGTTCAAACAACTTCTAGAGAGAGAGAAAAAGAAAAAGGACAGCATGGTCCAAGAGCAATTTATTCTGTCATCTTAATTAGAATCCTTAAACATCTTAATTAACTGTTAAACTATTAGCTGTAGTGATAACAGATAAAAGAATGGAAGGGGTAAAAAAAGAAAAGAAAAGAGAATCCATCAAAAGAAGAAGATTGAGATAAATTATGAACAGGATGATTATATTAGTAAAACTTTACGGATGTTTAAAACCTTATACTTTTGTATAAATCAAAGTCTTCGAGAACTTCCAAAATAAAACAGTGAAGGAAAATCAGAAAATGCTAGAGTGACCAATCTAGCCAATTCACAGCATGATTTAAGTGCAAAATGGCACAACGCTGCACCATCATATGTAACTATCATTACTGCATAGCATGCGTAAAATATACACAACTCTACAATGACTCCTACTTATTACCAAGGAAAAATCAACTAAAAGAATATTTAATTAAAAAAAAAAAGACTTTTGATGATGTATAAGTAATTATATGGTTTTCTCGAAGTTAGTATGACATGTCTCAAGTGATATTGGTGTGATGTCGGCTTAAATTTTTCTAATATCTAAGTTAATACTCTAAATTTTTTTGATAAGAGGAGTGAACTTGTGAATCCTGATGTATTTTCTCATATTTCACAGTCATGAAGCCTATATATATAACATGTATAGAGTATTGAAATTGCTTAATATGTCCTCTAATCTTAGTGATTAGAGTAATACTTGAGACATATAATTTAGCACAATTTTGTGCCATAATTCGTTATGTGGTGAATTGTGGTAAAGGTATGATAGTAGCTAGGCCTAAGTCATGTGAGAACACACTTTTACCAATCATAATTTACCACATGATAAATTGTGATATAAAATTGTGCCAAATTATGTATCCCTAACATTACTCTAGCAATTATCATAATTGTGACCCATGACAATGAGATGGCTTGTCGTGCACTCATGCACAAGATTGTGTGTAGTGTGCATCTTAGGATGGTGTGAAATATTCAAGGCCCATAGTTGTTATTCTTGTAAACTCAGGCATATATTTCAAGAATCATTAATCAGGGAGGTCTTCAGCTCCTTAAATTTGTCTTGTCTACATGAGGTCGTTGTCCATAGTGAATTATTAGACAATGACGTTAGACGCATTCACCGTCATCAAATTATTTAGGAGAGGTTAATTCATCGTGATATTATATTACGCTATTACACCATAATATTATATTACGTTATTATAATCTTATATTAATACAATCTCAATATAAGAACAAAATATTACATTATTTAGGAAAGTGATGAGATTAAGATGATGTGATATATTTTATAATTTTAAATTATGATAATATTAAAAAAATAAAATAAATCAAAAATTTTCTGTCACATCATCGTAATATGCATCATATAAAGGGCACATCATAACGAACCAAACTTCCTTTAACCTGTACTACAAATTAAGATATATTCAACATTATATTAAAAATGACTTTTTGATACATTTTTTTTTTTAGATAGGTATTTTGACACACACTAGAAAAAGAAGAAGTTAAGCTATGCATAAATATAAAAATAAAGATACATCCAAAATTAGGTTAAGAGTTTTGTAATTTAATTGACATCTCATGGTGTTTGCAATAAAACCATCTAAATCTAAGGTTCAAATTCTCTTAAAAAAAATATATATATATATATGTATATATATAATAAATTTAATATTACATTAAATGGTGTTTTTTTATACTTTTTTTTAATAAAATTATGTTATGCATAAATATAAAATATGACTCGTTAATAATATTCTATAAGCACCAATTTGGTATAACTTATTTTTTAACCTTTTGAAAACGCAATTGTTTTAAAAAATAAAAGCTATTTGTAAGAAAATACTGTTCGAAATCATCTTTATCAAATAACACTTTGAGTATTTGTTTACCCTTCTAATATTTTAACAAAAATATTTAGAATTAAAATCCTTTTTTACTAACTATCAAATTAATAAATAAATAAATCACTCAAAAGAGAGAGGCTTTCTCCAAAAAAAAAAAAAAAAAAAATTCTAACAAACAACAGTTACAACACACACGGTCAAAAATATTTTCTTTTCAGCAGAAAAAGAAAAAAGAAAAAAGAAAGTTCGTCAATCAGTCCCAGGATTCGGACGCACGACTCGCAAGCTGGCTCCATTTTGTCTGAGAGAGTCACTTTCATAATCACAACCCAAAAAACCAACCGTTTAAAATTTAGACCCAATAACCGAACGTTCTTCCCCCCCAACCCCCTCTCTCTCTCCTCCGTTACTCGAATCGCACGGTCGCTACAGAGACAGAGAAAAGTCAATAAAAGAACACAGACCTCTCATCAGTACAGTCAAAATTCCAAAAAGAAGGGGCAATGTTGAGCCCAAGAGCACCACAACCACAACCATCACCACCAGCAGTACCACCAGTAGCGGCGGCGGCAGCAGCAGCACCACCACCAACCCAAGACTCATTGGACTGCATGCTCCCTGGCCCAGCCAGCCGCAACAACTTCGGATCCGCCGACCTCAGCCCTTCAGGTCTCCTCGCCTTCCCTGCTAGTAGCTCCGTCGCTATTCTCGACTCTCGCTCTCTTCAACTCATCACCACTCTCCCTCTCCCACCTCCCAACTCTTCCAATTCCTCCAATTCTCTCTCTCCATTCGTCACCTCCGTCCGCTGGACCCCACTCCCTCTCCGCCGCGACCTCCTGACCACCGAGCCATCCTCCTCTCACCTCCTCCTCGCCGCCGGCGACCGCCAAGGCCGCATCGCTCTCTTCGATTTCCGCTCCAGATCTCCTATCCTCTGGTTCGAAACCGACTCCGCTTCCTCCAAATCGGGCGTCCAGGACTTGTGTTGGGTCCAGGCCCGACCCGACTCGTACCTCCTCGCTGCAATCAGCGGCGCCTCCACTCTCTCTCTTTACAACACCTCAACCGGAAGATGCTTTTTCAAATACGACGCCGCGCCGGAATTCCTCTCTTGCCTCCGCCGCGACCCCTTTGATTCCCGCCATTTCTGCGTCCTCGGCCTCAAGGGCTTCCTCTTGTCCGTCAAGGTCCTCGGCGAGACCGAGGACAATATCGTCCTCAAGGAGCTTCACGTTCCGACCGACTGCTCTGAATTGCAGAGATTAGAGAGAGACGCCGCGGCCTCCGCCTCTGGCACTGGAAATGGTTCGAATTCCTCGGCGCCTGCCTCCGGAGTGTTCCCGCTCTATGCGGTGAAGTTCTCGTTTTCGCCGCAGTGGAGGTACATTGTGTTCATCACGTTCCCCAGGGAGTTGGTAGTGTTTGATTTGCGGTATGAGGCATCGCTCTTCTCATCTGCATTGCCTCGTGGCTGCGGCAAGTTTCTTGACGTGTTGCCGGATCCGAATAATGAGTTGATATATTGTGCTCACCTCGACGGGAAGCTCAGTACTTGGCGGCGCAAAGAGTAAGTCATTGAAATTCGAAACTACATTAATTTCTATTTTAGGCTTTCGTTATCTGATCTACCATGCTAGAGATTTTATTATACCAATTTGTGCCATTATACAATGTTGACAAATTCATAAGCTTTGCATTGAAGTGTAGAAGTGAGAAAGTATCTTAGAATTTGTGGGATTTAGCTATGCATATGTTAGTTGATTTAATTAGCATTAATTATGAGTAACTTAGGTGCATTGCCTAGTGTAAACTTCTACCATTTACAGTTGCTATTGGAACTCAATGAGTGCGTTCATTCAAGTTGAGGGAATGAAAAGAAGTAGAGAAAGACCAAGACCAAAACTTACATTAGTAGTAGTATTTTAAAAGAACATGTCTTGATAATTCTGTAGTTGGGGGTGGGGGGATTTGAACTTTGGATGTCTCCGTTGGAAGCTCTAGGAGGTGCCAGTTGAGCTACATGGCCCTTGGCAAAATATGTTAATTAATGAAGTAACAAAGAGTGACTTAGGATAGAATAGAATGGCGGAAAATAATATATGTTGTCAACCCGGAATAATTTGAGGATCCATTGTTGACCCCAAAATTTTGGGAATAAAGCTTGGTTGTTGTTGTATTAGAACTTTTCTACGCTTGTAAAACAAGATTATAGTATAAGGTTATATAAACCTCAAAGTCAAGTACATCTCATCCCTGTTTAATTCATTCATTTGCTCATTGCCCTCCCTAGTTTTGCTTAGGATCTGGTAGTGGAGGAGTGGCTGAGTGGGGGCATTTTGTTCAGATGCAGCTTCACCTCTTAGCAACCTGGGGAAGTTGGTTTATTCTATGATTCTCATCTGGTAGTGGAGGAGTGGCTGAGTGGGGGCATTTTGTTCTGATACAGCTTCACCACTTAGCAACCTGGGGAAGTTGGTTTATTCTATGATTCTCACCGCCGCCACCCCCCCAAAAAGTAACTGAAAAGATTGTTGAGTAAGAGGGATCTTTGGCTACAAAAGCTGCATAATGGATGTTTGTGTGTTTCTTTAATACAGAAACTTGCAATTCCGAATTTATAGAAGAAGAAACTTTAGGCTTCCAGAAAGCAGGGTAATTCTAAAAATGTGGCAATTTACATTGGTTAGTCTCTTTATCAGGTTTCTTAAGGCACCTCACCTTTAGAGGATTTGAACCATTTTGATTTGATAAATTACTAGTTCTTCCCAAACCTTAAGCTGCTAGGAAAGAGTGAATCTAATCATTTAACCATTATTCTTAAATGAGAGGTAGAGTGGAGACCGAGTTTGAACTAAGAACCACCTGCTCTAATGCCATGATCAATTTAATAGTGATTGTATCGTTGAGGTCATCTTGGATTCTAAGATTGAGTTTACATAATGATGTGTATCTTACCATTGCCACTGGCATTATTTTGCACTGTAATACAGAGGCTTGTCTGGACATTGAGAGTTTGCATGATAGTTTGTTGGAAATTTCTGGTTAAGTTAGTTTAGGGCATTTTGGGTGCTAAGGGTGGACTCATATAATTTGGGCTATGAGAGTGCTGAACATATCTAGAAACTAGATAATGATGTGTATACTTACCATTGCTACTGGCATTATGTTGCATTGCAATATCTTTAAGTTGACTGGTGTATGCTTATCTCTGTTACTATATGCTTTTGAATGTTAATCAAGTTGTAATACTTTGTATAATTGGCATTTTAAATTTCTAATTTCTCTGACATAAATATTAATTGATTTGAACGCAAATGTTTTTTGGGTCCAAAGGGAATATACTTATTTGATATTGTCACAGAGGAGAGCAGGTGCACATAATGTGCGCAATTGAAGAGTTGATTCCCTCAATTGGCACACCTGTCCCTTCTCCTTCAATTCTTGCTGTCATCATCTGCCGATCAGATTCCACCTTCCAAAATGTTGGCAAGCTCTATTCTGATGTATCTTCTCCTTCCCCAGATGTGGATTTTGATACTCCTTTTGATTTTTGTGATGAACCTCTTCTTGTTTCTAAGACGCATTTAATCTCCATTTCTGATGATGGAAAAATATGGAATTGGCTATTGACTGCTGAAGGGCCAGAAAATACTCAGAAGGATGATACAAACTTGGGCTTGGTTGCTGATGTCAGTGAAGTGCCAGTTCCTGGGACCAATGCTAATACTGTAATTTCTTCTAGTAGTGGATCTTTCATGGAAGCAGGTAAGCAACCAGAACATATGGATAGTGGCAGAAGCTGCCCATCAAACTCTACCTCCAGCCTGGCAGATATGTCCTTTAAGGTTTGTTTATAAGTATTTTTATCTCAGTTTTGTTTTTTTAATATTTGTCAATGCTCTCTTGTTGGCTGAAAGCAGTAACATTATGACATGAAAAAAGGGAACCCCAAATTATTCATTATAAGCTCTCACTCTCTCTCTCACATACACCCACAGAATTCTCTCTCTCTTTTTTTATTTTTTTTATAAATATACACCCACAGAATTCTCAAGCTCTTTTTATCAAAATTGGTTTCTTTTGGAAAGAAAGTGAAGAGGTTTGGAAAGTTGCATGGCCAATTTATCTTGGAAGGTTTCATGTAATGCATGAAAACATGTTGGAACGTCTTTGAACTGGATGCATAATTTCTACCAAGTCCATTAGAATTCAATGAATGGTTTCCTGATTGGGTTTGGTCATCTCTAGTCGTATATCCAAACTTACTGAAATCGAGTTTATGAATTCATTGAATGGTTTTCTGATTGGTTTGGTTTATTTCTATTAGCAACTTTCTTTAGGTTCTCCATCTATACTCACAATCCATATCACTCATGCAGATTAGCTTGGTTGGACAGCTTCAGCTTCTTTCTTCGACAGTGACCATTTTGGCTGTACCATCCCCTTCTTTGACTGCTACTTTGGCCCGTTAGTTTCCTTGTGTCACTAATTTACCATATTTGTCACATTTCGAATTGTATTAAGAATATTTTTAGTTAGCTACATTTGAGAAAAAAAAGGATATTATGGTTTCTAAAGCTAATTAAAATGACTTTATTGAAGGTGGGGGAAACATTCCTGCTGTTGCTGTTCCACTGGTTGCTTTAGGAACTCAAAGCGGGACAATAGATATTGTTGATGTTTCTGCAAATGCCATTGCTGCAAGTTTTTCTGTACACAACGGAATGGTTAGAGGATTACGGTGGCTTGGAAATTCTAGACTGGTTTCATTTTCTTACAGTCAGGTATGATTTAGGATATTATTTTCTTTAAATAAATGTCATTCATTTCACCCCTCTCCTGGGGCTGCATATTTCTCTTTATATACCTTTTTTTTTTTTTTTTTTTTTCCCTTTGTTTTTGATTTTTGAATTGGCATCCTTTCTGTAACTTTTCTTCAAACGTTTCCATGTCCATCATTAGACTTTATGCTTACGTGTACTGGCACATCTGTTGATCCAGGCAAATGAAAAATCTGGAGGCTACATCAATAGGCTTGTTGTGACCTGTGTTCGAAGTGGCCTCAATAAAATGTTTCGGGTTTTACAAAAACCAGAACGTGCACCCATAAGAGCTTTAAGAGCTTCTTCATCTGGAAGGTTGACTTTCAATTAAGGATTCTCATCTTTAAATTTGTACCCATCAATTTAACATCTTCTATTTTATATCTTGTGATTTTTCATTAGTCTCTTTATCCATACCAAAGAGAATATATTCTTAGCTTGTCATTGGTAACTTACAGGAATAAAAACAGACCTAATTATGTTGTCTTGAATATGATAACCTTTTATTAAAAAAAAATGATAAACTAAAATAAATGAAAATGTAGCATGGAACTGTGCTTATTATCATGCATTTGGATTTCTTTATGGTGTCTTATTATTCTTATTTTTTACATTTTGGGTTACTCTGTTCAATGTGTAAAACTTGGAAAAAAGTGATGGAGCCATCATTTTTGTATTGCAATGAAATATATTTATGTTTAGTGGGAAAATATAAATCTTGATATACCCATATTTACTTTGTGACTAGAGGTCTTTAATGAAACAGTTAGCATAGCAGTTGGCATTTTCACATAGGTTCATGAACAAGATGGAAACTCTTTTCCTTAATAGAAAAAGACTCTGGTTCAGAGTTATGACCTGAGAAGTTTTTAGAGATTGAGTCAGGAGGTTGAAAGTCTTATGCTTGTTAAATCCCAGCTTAGCTTGTTTAATGAGCTGTAACTGTTTTCAAATTATGGTTTGAGTAGGTAGATAGAATACAATTAGGGATAACTGAGCAAGGAAGACCCAATTCTCTCTTTTTGGTGCAATCTATTTCAGATTGGAGTGATGAGAAATGTTGGAAACGTTTTTTGGCAAGAATGATTATTTTCTTTCAGACCTGCAGTTGGTAGGCCATTTTTATTTAAGAAGGACTTATAATCTTACATTAAATAATGTTTTGGGGTATCCCGTTAGGCTCATCTTTCAAGGTTATAGTAGTGTGGAATCCCATTATAGAGAAAATGGAGCAGAGATTGGTGGTTGGAAAAAGTTATTCCTATCAAAAAAAGGTAGAATATTGATGTTACTAAAGAGTAAACTGTCGATTCTTATGACTTATTGCCTCTCTTTGCTTACTATCCCATCTCATCTGTTAAATTGATTAGAGAAGTTGCAAAGAAATTTTTAATGGAGCAGATTGTAGGATGAGTTCAAGTTTCACTTGGTGGGTTGGAATACAATGTGCTCCCCAATTGCTTGTGATGGTTTGGGGGAGCTTAAGTTGGGCACCTTTAGTCAAGCACTTTCAGGGAAATGCTATGGCGCTTTGGGAAGGAAGAGACTCATTTTTGGAGGCAGTTCATTGCTTTAAAGTATGAGGTGGATGGGGGAGGTTGGACAATGAAACCAATGCACACAACTCATTGGTGTAGTGTATGGAAGAGGAGTAGAGTAGGTTGGAGAGGTTTGTTAGCCATGTGCCTTTTGAAGTGGAGGATGGAGGACATGTGAGATATTGTCATGATGGAAGTGTGGGGATCAATCTCTAAATTATTTGTATACGATCTTGTTCTTTTTGGCAGCCAACCCAACTGCTATAATATCTTCATACTTGGAATGTATTAAGGGGAGGGAGAAACATTGGGATGTCCAGTTCATCAAACAATTTAATGATTGGGAATTTGACTCTGTTGCTTCCATGCTTGGATTATTGTACTCAAATATTCCAAGGAGTGGTCCTGATATAATGAGATGGAGTTTGAGAGGTAAAGGGGTGTTTGACGTTTAGTCTTACTGTGCTGTGTTCAAGCCCGAAAGGAGATCTCTTTTCCTTGGAGAGGAATTTGGTGTGCCAAAGCCTTGAAGTGGGTAGCTTTCTTTGTGTGGACAGCAACGTGGGAAGATTTTGACCATGATAATATTGGAAATAGAGGGATCGTATTAGTAGATTGGTATTGTTTGTGTAGGCGTAAAGGGGAGTCAATGAATCATTTGTTACTTCACAACTGATTTTTCTTATGCAATGTGGGGCTATTTTTTTGCTCCTTTTGAAGTTAATTGGGTGATGCTGCAGAGAGTGATTGATTTACTAATTGGTCAATGTTCTTTTTTTGTGTTTAATTTAGCTCCTTTATGTTTGTTGTGGCTTTTATGTAAGGAAAGAAATTCTTGTACTTTTGAAGATGTGGAAGTTTTGGAAGTGTAGTTGAAGATTTCTTTTCTCAGATTACTCCGTGAATGGTTACCTGTCTTGGGTCTCAGTGATGATGGAACTATTACAAAGTTCACTACTTCAGTCTCTTGTGCTTGTAATTCTTTGGTTGCAATTCTTTAGGCTATCTCGTGTTTGTATTATTAATGAGGTAGCTTTTTCAGAATAAAATCATTTACTTATAAAAAAAATTTGTGTAACTTTAGAGGATGTTGTTTGCTCAAGGAAGATCTCAGAAATTAAATCAAATTCTTCATGGGAAGTGTTTTCAACAAAAATTTTAAACTGAATCTTTAGAGCCTGTTTGGTAACGGTATAAAAAAAAAGTTTTTCGTTTTTAAAAAACAAAAAATTGTCCCCACACCATGTTGATTTGTTTGGAAAACTATTTTCAGAAACCGTTTTTAAAACTAGTCTCATTTTTTACTGTGCAAAACTGTTTTTAGAGAACAAGTCCCACCTATTTCCAGTTCCCCTTTTCTGTTTTGGGTGGCATTTTGTAATATGCTAATTTTTTAAAAATAATTTTATTGTAATTTCAGCCCCCCGCAGGTTATAAGCCGTCTCTCTCTCTCTCTGTGTTGGGGTGGTTGAGATGGCAACAGAGGGGCTTTGGGGTTTTTGCGAAGGTGACGGCAGGTTGGGATTGTTGTGATCATGTGGCCGCGGGTGTTGGGATTGTTCTCTCTCTGTAAGATGTGATTATACTCGGTTTGGTGGTGGTGGTGGATCTGGGTTTAGTGATGGTGATGGATTGCCGTGGGTGGTGGTGATTTTTTATTAGAAGAGAAAAGGATTTGAGGAAAAAAACTAGATGAGAAAACAATTTGCCAAACAGATTCAACTTGTTTTTTGGAGTGGGAAAACAAGTTTTGAGAAAAAATTCTCAAAACACTAGAATTCAAAACAAACCAAACAGGCTCTTATAGCTGCATAGGTTTTATAATTGATTATCAAACTTATTGCTTCAATCAATAAGTTTTCATAGATAAATTATCACTGGTATGATATGGCTGTGTTGAAGAGCTGAGAATTTTTTGGAATTTAACTTTCATTTAGTGCTCTCTCTCTTTCCTTTTTTTGCATGACTCTTTAGTATTCGTAACTTCATCAGCAGCTTGGGGTAACATTCTCTCTGGTTATGTTAACAAATTTGCAGGTATTTGCTAATTTTGTTTCGTGATGCTCCTGTAGAGGTTTGGGCAATGACGAAAACTCCCATTATGGTAATTTGGCAGCTACCTTTTCTTTCCCCTTCCTACCAGAAACATTTTCTAATAATTGAACTTCATCATATCTGGACCATGGGACTATGGGTTTATGCCAAAGAGCTTATATATTGCAGCTACTAATTTTTGTGAAAATATATCTATTTAGTGATTGGCTTTGTTATATTTGATGCATGACTGACATGCATGACCTAGTGCATGAGGTCAGTGATATTGGTTTTTCGGTTTTTGCCAATCCATTACATTTAATGCTTCTTTCTTTCCAAGTGTTTCCTAAGCTTCACTAATTACTATTGGAGTCACACTAGCAAGAAATTTTTTTTTTTTTTAAAGACAGGTTATTATTTTTTTGTTTTTCATTCTCCAAAGGGATGTATATCTCACTATCTCACTGTCATAGGATTATTGATTGATTGATTTATTTCTTCTTTGGGGTGACTGGGAGTGGGAAGAGGTGGATGTGGAAAACCATTGCTTCTTTTGCTAAAGTTATTGAAGTGTTTTATTTATTTTATCCTTTTTTAAAAACAATTAGACCTTTTCACCATTTTGACATTCCCAGATTTTATGTAATTTTTTTTTTTCAATGTGTACCTTTGAATATGTTACACCTGTTTATTGTGGAGATGAAAATGGGTTTTGGTGTATTAAATATCTGCAACGTTTCATGTCAATATGTCTTTGATGTAGACAGTAAAGGAATCGAGAGTTGCATGTTTATCTTGAGGCTCTCAATTTTTTATGGAGTTTGAGTGGTTCTCACAGTTCTCAATATGAATTCATTGAGTTTTCTAAAGTTTTTTTTAGGATATGGGTCTTATTAGCTTTCAGCATGTAACTTAATTTTAATTTTATAATAAAAGTTTCAGAATGGAGTGATAACTTCATTTTGCAAAGCGCATGTGATTTCAGAACACCTTGTCCTAAGCATCTTTCTAATTCGTGTTTTTAAATTAAAAAAAAAAAAATCTTTTTACCATTATCCTTGGCACCAAAAACCCTTCTGGATTTCTCAATAGGACATGGATTTTTCTGAATTTAATAGCAGAGTATCTATTCGTTTTCTTATCCTCTATCATTGAGATTGTCTGGTGGACTAAATATTTTTATTTATTTTATTTTATTTTATTTTCTTTTGGACTACTTATTTATTTATTTCTTCTGATTGCGATTGAAGAGGTTTTAATGCTCAATATGTATCATACTTTGCGCCTTCACATATCTTATATCTTTATCTACCATATTAGTATGGTGTTTGATGGGTATTTGTTTATTCCTCGTGATACTTTTCTCACTTAAAAAAATAATAATAATGCACAATCAATTTTGCTCCTGGCCATGAACATAAACTCCTTAGACTATTAGGGGTGAATGCCATTTGATTGGTCGGCAATTGGTTTTGGTGGGTGAGGTGAGTTGCTTGTAGGTTTTACTAGCCAGAAGCGAGCCCGAAGGGCTCTTCTTTAGTAAGGTTCTCTACATTATCCCCCCCAAACCCCCCCCCCCCCCAAAAAAAAAAACACAATCAATTCAATTTTTGGGGTGTAGGTGATGTATTTGTACAAGTACATGTACACATGCATATGCATGAACATACGTGACATGCTTGCACACATACACACATGTTAAGATTTTAGTTTCTGAATAGTCTTTTTTTTTTTTTTTTTTTTTTTTATATTCTATTTCTCCATGTAGCTTAGATCATTAGCTCTTCCATTTACGGTATTGGAATGGACTCTTCCGACAGTTCCACGGCCTGTTCAAAATGGACCTTCTACACAATCATCATTATTGTCTAGGGATCATACAGCTGTGTCATCAGATGTGGCATCTACACAGACTGTGGCATCATCTTCAGATTCTAGTGAGCTCTTTTACTTGATATGCTTACATAGTTTTTCAACTTTTATTTTATTTTTTGAAAAATGCTAAAAAGACTTAGACCTGTATCTGGTCTATATATGTGCTTCTGTTTTCCTTGGATGTATAAGATGTATGAATCTAACTTTAATGTGCAGAGGCAGTGAGCTCAGATGGATCTCAAGATGACTCTTCCGAAAGTTTTGCATTTGCACTAGTAAATGGTGCACTTGGAGTTTTTGAGGTTCAAGGGCGAAGGATCCGAGACTTCAGGTATAATTCTTCTTCAACGCAAATAGGTGCAACATAGAGTCTGTATATTTGTATCTCTGTCCACTAGTGAGCTAACTGAATATGTGATGATTTTTTTTTTCTCCATTCTTCTTTTGGTTAATGTGAAAGGATGATGATTTTTGGATTGTCAATAGGTTCATATAGAAAAAGGTTTGCCATAGGTCTACATTCTGTTATCAAATTTCTTGTTTCCTGGAATTATCTATCACACCTTTGGTAAGTGTATATCATCATGAAAATCTAAGGCTCTTTGAAAGCCTTGGCCATACTAATGTTCTCATTTTTGCTATGCTGAACCACTTTCTGATTCATCTCACACCCATGGTTTACTCTTAAGGACAAAACTTAGATACAGTACTTTAGGTGCTGTTTCTTAGATTCTCTTCTTAAGATTTTGTCATGTGGTTACTTAATTAAAAAATACACTTTCATTTCATGAGAAAAAATCCACTTAACATAATCTTAAGAAGGAACCTAAAGAACAACACGTAAGTATTGTACCTAAGTCTCATTCTACTCTTAATATGCATGAAGATATACATTTCTGTATATATTCTTTGAATGGGACATCTATGCTTGAATCCTTGTTTATTACATTCAAATCAGAATTTAAAGTCCATAGTGCTTTAAGCCTTGAACTTGCATTTGTGGCACCCATGCTTTTGGCAGCATTCTTGTTGCGTATATATCTTTAGTTGTCCATAGGATGAACATGGATATTGAAATGATAGTGATTGTTAGGGATATCAGTCAATGTTAAATGTACACGTATTACTTATACTTTTGTATTGAAGTATTTGTACTGCACATCCTTTGTACAACACCCTAACATTAGTCTATGATTAGCCTAGGGTTAGTCTCTTTATATAAACCCCCCAATGGGATTATTGTAATATAAAAATTCAATGTAGTAAAGATGTAGTCGGTTAGGGCTTTTCATTGTGGATGAATGTTGTTAGGCCGAATCATGTCAATTCTGCATCCACTTTCTATTTCTCTGTATTTTCATTCTCATTGTCAATCCCAACATCAACTTTGACATGGTATTTGTGCCATGTTCTACCTTTCTAATATAGTATCAGAGTTAGGCAGTGGTCTAGTTCCCCAAAGGCCACCCACTTATTCATGCGCCCCACCATGCCATTCTCCCTAGCCGTTGTCTACCAGCTCCCACAATGCCATCCTTAGTTGATGCATTCTGGCAAACGGTGTTGCTCTCCTCAGGTTGTTGGTGTTGTCCTCCCAATCACTGTGGTTACAACCGACATTTGTCTCGTGTATGCCATACTTGAGCCACCTTTCTTCTGCTAATGTCCCCTAGGCCACTAGTGTAGCCATCCTTTAGCCATAGTAGCCATCTTCTGGACACTGGTGTGGCTGTCCTCTAGCCACAATAGTCATCTTCCAGCCTCCATCTGTTGTCTACTGTTGCCATTCATTGCTGCCAACAACCATCTCATGTGTTCCAATTCACTTCTATGTACTTGTACCATTACTACAGCATTTATGGCACATTCAGTGACATTCTAATTTGTACTAGAGCCCAAGGTTAGTCTATGGTTAGCTTAGGATTAGTCTCTCTATAGAAATCCTCACAATGGGCTTCTTGTAACATATAATTCCATATAGTATGCTTTTCATTGGGACATAGGTTGTCAGGTAGAATTACTTTAATTCTGCTTCTGCTCTCTATTTCTCTATTTATCTCTCGCTCTCAATCCCAACATTAATTGGTTGGGATTTTAGTATTGATTCTTTTTCAATAATTTCTCTTTTTCTACAGAAATATGGTGCCCTTAAAACTTGATTCTTTATTTGTTTTTTCATATATTTTTCTCTCTCATACCTCTTAGTACCCTCCATTGTAGTCTTGATCAATGGCCAATTTGACCGATCACAGATAAAATAATTCTTTGAAAATTTGAAAATCTATGTTTTGCACATTACATAAATTTATGGTTTGTTTGTTTGTATATCTACTGAGGTTATGTTTTGCTCGTCTCTAGACCAAAATGGCCTTCTTCTTCATTTGTACTATCGGAGGGATTGATTACAGCCATGGCCTACCGCTTGCCTCATGTGGTATGTATAATATCTTTTGGAATTGTTTCATCTAGTTGGTACTATGAATTTGCATTTTTTGATAATTCGATAATTGAGAGATGGGGGATTTGAACCCTAGATGTCTCCTTTAGAAACACCAAGAGGTGCCAATCAATTGAGCTATAAGAATCTTTATCCTTGCAAGATTTCTGTTTTGAGTGGCATTTGCTTAATTCATTTTTCAGGTTATGGGAGACAGGTCAGGGAACATACGGTGGTGGGATGTGACAACTGGACATTCTTCCTCATTTAGTACTCATAGAGAAGGAATCCGGCGAATCAAATTCTCACCATTTGTATCTGGAGACCGTAGCCGAGGGCGTATTGCTGTTCTATTTTATGACAATACATTTTCTGTATTTGATCTTGTAAGTATGAAAATGAGATTGTTTGCTTTGTTTCCTTTTCCGTTATGTGCTTTGAAATTGTTATACCACACTATTGGTGTATGCAATGTGAGTTTTTGTAATTTTTTTTTTCTGACCCCATAAATCCCCACACATAACAGGCCAAATGGCTCAAATCTTGGCCTCCCCTTAAGAGAGGGGAGATGTACCACTCAGCTACCAAGGCCAGTGTTCTATGTTTGATGGTTGGGGATTGGCAATCTGGATGGGTTTTCCAATTGGAGCAATCATCAGGCATATTCTTCTGTGCCACTTGTATAGGAAAGACTCGTGCATGTTGTTTGATTTCTTTGGTCCATTTGCCATGACATTTAGGCACAAACAAAATATTTCTCTGATGTGCAACACTTTGTCCATTATTCCTGCCCTACATTTTACCTGCTACTCAATATGTTAGGTCTCTTGGGGAGGTTGCATCCTATGAAGCATTTTATTGCCGTTCTTTTCTCTCTTGTCTAGGCCTAGACCAATGCCCCATCTTACTAATAATGAAGGGCTTCTCATATTCCAGTCCACTAAGTGTAGCCCCCTTTGATCTTTCGACTGCGCAGAGCAATGTACCAATCTTGTCACCTACCCAGATTGATTCTGTTATAGCTGAAGCTGTATAAATTGGCATAAACTGTAGAACTGCCCCCCTTCTCTCTCTTTTTTCAAGTGTGATTCTCCATGGGAGTGACAGCCATCTATTGGCCCACAGGTTCTCCCAAAAAAAAAAGAAAAAAAAGAACAAAAAACCCTTCAGGTTTCCTTTCTGGTCAATTGAACTCCTAAGTAGAGAATGTTTTCCTCCAGCATAGCAGTTTCTACTTGTGTTCAGGAAAATGGTATTGAAAAATAATAACTTATATTGTGTTTTGTAAAATCTAGTCAGTGTCACTGGTAGAGTATTTTTTATGCACATGCCTTAGACTTTCGTTGAGTTCCTACTGGGACAATTTTCAAATCCAGCATCTGTAGTGCATATTTTATCAAATCATGTAAAGGGTTTTTTTAAATAAATGCTTTTGTTCCACCACCCCTTTTAGAAGATCCTTCTTCTGTTTGATCCTGAATCTCTACATGTTTCTTACTTCCAGGATTCGCAGGACCCATTAGCCAATTCTCATTTACAACCTCAATTTCCAGGAACCCTTGTATTGGAGCTTGATTGGTTGCCTTTGCGAACTGATAAAAATGACCCATTGATATTGTGCATTGCTGGAGCTGATAGTAGCTTTCGCCTTGTTGAGGTTAATACGTATGTGCAGTATTTGTTTTTGAGTTTTTAGATTCTTTTCTATTTCCTTGCCTTTATATGACTCAGAATGTCAAGAATATATCTTTGATATCTCATAAGTAGCAATAACCAAGATGTTCATAATGAGGTCCAGTTGAGGTTAGATTGTGCTCTGTTATAGCTCTGGTTAAAGTACATGGTGTGAAAGGTTTTGTGTGGCTAATAATCAGGGCTTAATGATGGTGCTGATGAAAGTGACATCAACACACATATATATATATATATATATATTTTATTAGGGTTAGGTTAAAGTTACACATGATGTAATTTTAAGTAATGTTACACCACTTAATATTTTTTAATTAGATGTGAATTTTGACAAATCCACCGTTAGATTACATTATATTCATAGATTTTCCATGCTTGCAAAATTTCAAGGTGGTCAAAAATTAATAGCCATGTCATCAATCAATTATTTAAATTCAAGTTTTTGTAGTTTAAAATAATGCATTAAAAATGAGTTTATGGATCGAATGGTAAATAACAACCAATTGAAATAAAAATTGGTATGAATGTTAAGAACATATAAAACATGTAATTCAACGTTAGGATTTTCAAAATATGAATTCTATAAAAAGTAATTGGGTGGTGTAACATTGCTTAGACTTACACTACTTGTAACTTGAACCCAACCCTTTTTATTATATGGAAGAATTTTAATGATAAAATTTTAAGCCACTTAGACCTAATTTATGACCAACTACACATTGTTACAGTGTTCTCTGTACATGTCTTAGTGTCACTCAAATTGTGGCCTTCTGTAATTTATGCACCCTATGATGTGGTATGGTCCTCATGGAGTAATGTGTCGAAATTATTTTTAGCTGTTACATGTCAGGAAAGGAAAACAAAGCATGTAAGATAGCACTACGTATTCAAGTACAAACTTGCTTCTCTATTCAATTGCTAATTTTCTATTTTCAACCTAAACTTATGTTTTATGCTTTGCTAATCCTGTTCCTCTCTTTCATGCAGAAATGACAAAAAAATTGGCTACAGACCTCAGTCCAGAACTGTTAAAGAGAGATTCCGGCCAATGCCTATATGTGCTCCCATTCTACTTCCTACTCCACATGCCCTGGTAACATTTATACTGTATTCTACTTCTTCTTGATTCACTGAGTGAAAGCAATATCTAATACATTCCTGTTCTGGTTGAGTTGTCAATGGTAGATCATGTACCTTTAAGAGGTAAAAAAAAAAGGATATTTAAGAAGCATTTATGGATAAAAATTAGCTTGCATATCTCATTAGAGCAGAAATAGATTTTTTTTTTTTTGGTTACTTTTTTAAACTTCCCCTCCCCCTCCTGTGCCTACTCAGTCCTACTGCTGCTAACTATAGTGTTTTGTCTCATTTATGAAAATTTAGGGAATGAGAATAGATGTCCATTTCTTGTGAGCTACTGAGTTTCATTGTTAATTCTTCACTACAGGCACTCCGAATGATATTGCAATTGGGAGTGAAGGCCTCTTGGTTTAATACATGCAGTACAACTCTAGAGAAAAGACCACACCTAATTCCAGGAACTGCTTCGTACACAGGAGATCTTCGCAGCTACATGATTGACTTACCACCTGTTGGTGATGCTGTGGTGCCAGAGATGCTCCTAAAAGTATTAGAACCTTATCGAAAAGAAGGTGGATCTTTTGTCTTAGATGTGGTGTTTCTAACTATGAATTTGAGCTTTTGATACCAATATTTGTTTTTTCTTACCTGTTACCAATACTTATTTTCTCAAGGCTGCATACTTGATGATGAGAGGGCGAAATTATATGCGAAGATAGTGAATAAAGGTTGTGCAGCGAGGTTTGCCTTTGCAGCCGCAATATTTGGTGAATCTTCCGAAGCACTTTTCTGGCTACAGCTGCCTCGTGCTCTCAATTATTTGATAAATAAGTTAGTAAATAAGTCCCCACAAAAAGTCCATGTATCAGCATCAACTTCAGAGCTTGATGACACAGCTCTGCTGAAGAGGATAACATCAAAGGAAAGATCAATGCCAGGAAAAGGGAAGAAGGATGCACTTGTAAGTCATTTCGCATATTAACTGTTGTATAATTATTTTCGGCTTTCTTAGAGTATTGAAGTTTTTAGTTAGGTTTCTACCTCATATATCTGTTATACCCTGTCATCTTCCAAACCTCAAAATTTTTGTAAGTTGTTTTTTTATTACATTTTAATCTATCTCATGTTCTCTATCATAAATTGTGTTATCCGGTCAGAGTCAAGGTCAACTTAGGTTGATGGCTTTTGAACAAGAAGAATTATGGGAAGCTGCTAATGAGCGTATTCCATGGCATGAGAAATTAGAGGGAGAAGAGGCTATTCAGAATCGTGTACACGAGTGAGTGCTCCACAAGTTTTTTATTTTTTATTTGTCCAAGTAAAAAATATGATGAATAAGCATGATTTCCGCTTAATTTTAATACATGAGTTGATTGCTTATGCTCTATGTTAGACCTGATCATGAACCGGTGGTCTGCCGGCCTAAAAGAGCCCATCATTGTTTCGGCAGGCTTGGGCTCAAATTTCAGGTCCCAAAAGTTGGGTTGGATTTAGGTTCCATTTGGTTGGGAGGATGAAAAAGTGAGAAAGTAGAAAATGTTTTAAAATTCTCTCATGTGTATTTGGTAGTGAGAACAGAAAAGTGAAAGGATAGAAAAAGTGATTTGAATGAATTTATTATTATATGCTTATTACATAAAAAGACGATAGAAAATATTGAATTATAAGTGACAAAATAGTAAATTACATGTGCAAAACTTTTTCTATCTGCCTTTTCCTCCCAATTTGGGAGGATTGTATTTGGTGGGATGGGTGGAAAACTCCACCCATCCCCTTTTCCATCACATCAAACAACGGAAATTTTTCCATCTTTAGATTCATAGTGAAATTACTTATGCTTAATGGAGTGAAGTGTTTATGTCTTTTGGGATTCATTGGGTGTTGCCAGACAACGTAGCATCCCTTCTTTTTGGTTAGTGCAATTAGGTTGGGAAACACCCCTCAAATGGATGGAATTTGGTGCTGGCATGTGTGATGTGGTTAGTAAGGAAGGGTGCTATGTCAATTTCTGCAAATAACAAAATACTGAAATCTGAAATGAAGGGTGCTATGTCCTTGTACTGACTTTGGGTATCTGCAATATAGGTTAAAGATTAAGTTGATCAGCAAACACCAGAATAGCTACTAGATTTTTGGATTCCATGTCTTGCATGTCCTATTATTCATACAACTTATACATTCTACCTACAAAAAGTAAAATAGCCGGCAACACATTGCCTCTAGCTTGCTGTGTTAGGTTCCTGCAATTTTTGTTAGTTGTGGATTCACATCTTTGACTTATTCTTTTTTAACGCCAATGATCAGTCTTGTCTCGGTTGGAAACTTAGAAGCTGCAGTTAGTTTGTTGCTTTCAACTCCTCCAGAGAGCTCTTACTTCTCTGCAAATGCCCTGCGTGCAGTTGCTCTTTCTTCTGCAGTGTCAAGGTCTCTTCTTGAACTTGCAGTAAAGGTGAGTGTTTATGTTTCTTTTCACTGTTAAAACAAGTGGTGATTGGAATAAAATTGTATAGTTTTCCCCATGTTTTGGTTACTTCTTTAATGCCATATTATCAACTAGGTAGTTGCAGCCAACATGGTCAGGACTGATAGGTCACTGTCTGGCACTCATCTTCTCTGTGCTGTTGGAAGGTATCAAGAAGCTTGTTCTCAGGTTAGGATCTTTGTCTTGTATAAATTTTTTCTAGTCATTTTTAATGTTTAAAATCAATAGTATTCAAAGTCCAATCTTTGTTTTCAGAAGCATATAACTTCCTCTCCCCCCCCCCCCCCCAAACTCCCTCTTTTTTAAAAAAAAAAAAAAAATTTAAGCTTGTTTTGGGCTTAAAGATATTTTAATTGAACTTTGTCAAATATTTCCATTATTTTATCGAGAATTTTCCTCCTCTCCACACAACCTTTTTAATCAGTTGAAATGTTTAAATTAGAGAGAATCGTCATGACACTACAAATGGAAACATATTTTCTAATGGGAAAAAAGAGAGAACATGAGCATACAATAGCTTAATAGCACAGATGAGAACACTACAGTTTGGCATTGGTTTCCACAACTAAGTGCCTAAGAGAAAGGAGTCAGTGAAATTGTTAACTGATATAACCAGCTATGGAATTTTATGAACATCACACTGCATGACTGAAAGTTCCTGTTTGGCACTGGTTTTGTTAAGGCAAAAAGAAAGTGCCAATTTTGTAAATATTTATAATCTCTGAAGCTATTGGATAATAGAATCGGATAACCTTGATGAGAAAAAAGTAATAACATGATGAAGCGTTACTTGATGCAATCATAGTGGTGTCTGTTGCTACAAGGTGATACCAGACATGCATATAAACACAAGGATGTGCTTAGCTGAACAGTGTCAAAGAATGAAAAAGATGGATCAGAAATTGAAGCGTGCCTGCATGTATATAAGATTCCTGCAACTAGTGAATTGGGATGGACTTTACATGGTTTGACATTGGGACTTGGTCACAAGAAAAATGCTATTGTTTCCAACTATCTTTTGTGCATTAAAAGTGGTCAACATGGTCTGCTTGATTTTTGCTGGACTAATCGTCACATAATCTCTCATGCAGCTACAAGATGCTGGATGCTGGACAGATGCTGCTACTTTAGCTGCTGCACATTTAAAGGGAACTGATTATTCAAGGTCTCTCTCTGTCTCTCCCTCTCCTGTAACTTATTTTGTTCATTTCTCTAATTTAATCTTGGAAGTTATCTCAATGCTCCCCTCCCCTTTGCAAGGGGAAAACCGAAGGAAAGCAGAACCCAAGGGATTTTTCCCTTCCCTTGCTAGAGTGCTGTACCAATTTCTGGTAGCATTCGGTTGTTATATATTTGTTCTTCTTGCAACATAAACTACTATTTATAATTTTTTAAAAAAATCTAGTTTATATGTTTTAAATTGAGAAGATAGTTTAAAAGTCTAGTATCCTCTTCTGATTTTATGTTTTGTGTTTACCCAGGGTGTTACAAAGGTGGGCTGAGCATTCTCTTCGCTCTGAATATAACATTTGGAGGTATATATTTCCTATGGCTCTCCTTAACATGATATTCTTTCTTCTGATTTGTTCTGAGCTTAACATGGCCAATTGCAGAGCTTTGATTTTGTATGTTGGAGCTGGTGCACTTCAAGAGGCATTAGCAGCACTTCGTGAGGCACAACAACCAGACACAGCAGCTATGTTCGTCCTTGCTTGTCGTGAAATATATGCAGAAATAATTGCTGATTTAGGAGATTTAGATGATGAATCTAGTTCTTTGGTGAAGGATAAGTTGCGTAACTTACCTGTGTTGGACCCAGAGAATGAAGATGTAATTGCAGTAGGTGAATGTTATGGGCAATACCAAAGAAAATTGGTGCATCTGTGCATGGACTCTCAACCATTCTCTGACTGAAAGGACTGCGCTTGGTCACATGCCTCCCATGCTTTTCATTCATACCAGTGTTTTTACAGTGAAAATTGGCAAATATCTTCTGGATTCATTATCAAAAGATGACTGGGTATTATAATAGGCAGTTGGCAGTGGATGATCTTGAGCAGCTCAAGAGAAGGGATTTACCAGTCCGCATAAACACGGATTAGGCTTGAATGATGAAATTTTAGCTTACTCGTTTTTTGCAAAGGTTGCTTGTTGTAGATAACCATTACAGGAAGCTTTGATTATAGTGTTGTAACTAATGTAGAAAATTTTGTCCGCAAGAATATTCACATACACCATATGGTTGATAGGAATGATATCAATTCTTAGAGAAAGAATCAATGTTATTCTTTGATTTTGTACAACACTACATTAATCATATTCTTTTTTGTTGTCACCTCCTTGTGTCTGTTTTGCAAAGAAGATATCTGGACTTGTCTTATTCTATCGCGTTAGATTTGGAAGGTTATGAACTTAAGATTAGTTGATTTAGGTTCTTGGCCTTTTTCATTAGTTCTCTCTTATTTTCATTATTTTTTGTCTATCACCACTACCCACACCTATTCAATCCTATTGTGCATTTCAGCATCCAGTGCAGGGCCTTCTTTCTCCTTCCAATCTTGAGATTGGCAACAAAATCAAAACATACGAATGAAAATTCATTTCTCACTAACCCTCATTAGTGAAAGATCATAGATTTTGTCTTTGAAAGACATTGATGGCAACAATAAGTCCAGCATCTGTAGTCTATAACGTATGGATTACGAACGCTCTTGTATATGTCCAGGCTATAAGCAGGATTAAAAGAAAAGAAATGGGGATAACACTGGATAGCACAAAATAAATAATCGTCAAGCAAATAGATGGAGACAAGAAATTAGGTTGAATGGACCTTTTTAGAATGTAGGGCCCTTTTATTAGAGAAACTATAATGTGGACAATATCACGAAAAAATGGAAGACCTTGAAGAGCCTTAGGCAAGCCTTAAACAAAATCTACCCTTAAATCCTACCTTGGTCCTATGGTATAGGAATAGGCTTTATATAAATAGTTAAATACGTATTTCTTCTTTCCCTTATATAATTGGCAAGTCCGACATCGTGAAAAAATTCTAGCCACATCTCACTCTAAGCTTGGCCAATAAAATCTATCTTCAACCATGGAAATTGTTTTATCGCTCCCAAAATATCCAGTTGCTCCACGTGAATGCATTTCTCACATAAAAAAGTGTTACGCAAGCTGTGAGGGTCAAAAACACCAAGCATAGACAAATAACTAGATGCTTAAGATCAACACAACTAATTTATAGAAAAAAGGTAGGGGATCCAATTCCACAATGGAAAGACTGAAAGATTAAAGGTCAGGGTGAGTGGATTGAGCAATTAGGTAGGAACATCTAATTAATGCGGAGGTAACTACTATTTTGGGCTTGCGTCTTTCTCCTTGTGTCCTCGACAAGGATTTTGGGCCAAAATCTCATACTCGATAGCTTTGTTGATGCTTTTCTTGGCAACGGGGTTCTTGGATCACCTTGGCAGATAGCTTGGGTCATTCTACTCTTTCTCGGACTCGAGCTTGTGATATTGAGACTTGGGCCCAAACTCTCATCTCTAAGATGCTTCTTCAATAGTCTTTCTTCGGCCCGCAATTCATGTGGTGGTGATTCACCCCCACACAAGCAAAGTGTGTTTGGTACTATCCACTTTTTAGATTAATCTTGGAGAAAAAAAAAAGTCATTACAGCTGCGTTTGGATTGCGTTGAAAATCAGCGCGTTTGCGTTTTTCCCTTTTTTTTTTTTTTTTTCACGCGTTTTTTAGATTTGCGGTTACTGTTCATGTACTGTTCAATGAATAGTAACTGCAAATTTTGACTTTTCAAACTTTTTTTAGCCAATCAGAGCACATTGTGTACTGTTTACGGACCCACAAATTTCACTTTTCAGCAACTTTTTCATTAAAAATGGGTCCCACGGCATTATTCACACATTTAAAAATTATTTTGCTACAGTATTTTTCAGTTTCAGTTTTCAGCTGTATCCAAATGGACCCTACATCTAACATATTGTTAATTCCTGGATATGTTAATGACATGATTATTAGTACTTGATTGTCATTTTGATAAAGACATAACTAACAATACTCGATTATAATCTTGTTAATGGCATAACTATCAACACATGCATCAGAACCATCCTTTTTAGGTGTAAGCTAACTTTCTCAAATAAATCCTTTGAACATGAGCTCTTCTTCTTGCTTCTTAAGGGCAATTTAGGATTAATATGGCTTTTTTTAAATATAAAAAAAATTATGAATCAAATTTTTTTATTTTGTTGTCATTCCTTGCCTTTTATGTTTCATATACTTTACATTCCACTAAAACTAATTATTGGTATTCTTCTCATAAAAAATAAAAAAAAAATTATTGGTATTCTAAACATGCCAACTCTTTATGTATATTCTAATTTTTCTATTCTTAATCATTTTTCTAACAGGAAGTTGAGGCCATTTTTTTCAATTAGATCATAAGGGCGGATATAATGTCTTAAATTAGCTTTGGTAATGAATGCTCAAAATTACCCATAAGTCCTGAACAACAACCTTCACCCTTTCTATACTGTAGTTGCTAGAATGCTGAATTTTCTAGATGTGCTTTGTAAAATCTTCCTGCAATTTGGTTTAGTCTTGACAGAAAAGACTCATCTTTTCTCATTTTTCTTCTTCTTCTTCATCTTATTTTTATATAGAGTCTACATTTAATTTGCCCCTAAATCATTATATTTTTAAACTTACAGTCAATTTAGTCATTGCCATCATCTTGCCTACAGAAAATGTTTACGTAGCAAACGGTCTACATTATTGGCACACCTAATATTAAAAGATTAAGTATGATTTTGATGTGTCTAAATTTTAATGACTACATTAGATGACTACATGTCTAAATTTTTTTTTTCTTTTTCTTTTTTTGAAAATCACAAGTCTAAATTTTTGAATGCTATGGTATGGGTAATTTTCTTTATCCCTCTCTCAAAACCCCCCATTGACTAATGAAACTACTTGTCAACTTGAGCTGCAATTTACAATTATGAAGATTTCTAGTGAACCCAATGGATATGAGCTAAATTATATTATATTAACCACTTATTCTTCTCATCATTATTCAATATAGAGCTTCACTCACATGTGTACACCCAAAATCTCCCCTTTACTTGTGAGTTTTAGTCTCTTTGTGGGCCATGAACAAGTCGTACTTACTCCCCCTTGCCTTATGGGTTTTTTCTTGGCCTTTGTATCAATAAAGAAGGCTGATTTTTTTGGAATGTTTTGCGCTTTATGGCATAATCTAATCATCCCAATCACTTTATACTTTCCTGATTTGATTAATGTTTCTGAGGTAGACAAACAACTAATAATCACCTACAGAATTGCCTTTACTCTTGATTGCATTTGCCTTTCACTATATTATGTGTAAGCATGTCCTGATATGTGACCAACAAAGTTTTATATATGACCTAGTAATGCGGCCCTTACCTAATCAGATTATATATGTTTTTATGAAATCATTATGGTAAACAAATATTAGATAATAGCATAACTGAAGATCTGCAATGATGAACATAACACAATCATCTTTTCACTTTGGAAATCATGTTTTGAAGTAATCCCATTCTTAAACATAAGACTGACGTTAATATGATTAATCATGAAAGGACACTAACTAATAACAGCTTGTTTATTACATTTAAACACCCAAATACTGTTGATCTGCCAAAGAAATAATTTGTACGGTAGAACCAAGGGATTTTTCCCTTCCCTTGCTGGCATGCTGTACCAATTTCTGATAGCATTTGGTTTTTGTAAATTTGTTCTCCTTGTAACATGAACTTCTCTTTATGTTTAAAAAAAAAATTATTTCTAGTTTAATGTTTTAAATTGAGAAGATATTTTGAAAGCCTAGTATGCTCATGTGATATTATGTTTTGTGTTTACCCATGGTGTTATGTTACAAAGGAGGGATGAGCATACTCTTCCCGCCGAACATAACATTAGGAGGTATATATCTCCTATGGCTCTTCTTAACATGATATTCTTTCTTCTGATTTGTTCTTAGCTTAACAGGGCCAATTGCAGGGCTTTGATTTTGTATGTTGGAGCTGGTGCACTTCAAGAGGCATTAGCAGCACTTCGTGAGGCACAACAACCAGACACAGCAGCTATGTTCATCCTTGCTTGTCGTGAAATATATGCAGAAATAATTGCTGATTTAGGATATTTAGATGATGAATCTAGTCCTTGGTGAAGGATAAGTTGTGTAACTTACCTGTGTTAGACCCAGAGAATGAAGATGTAATTGCATTAGGTGAATGTTATGGGCAATACCAAAGAAAATTGGTGCATCTGTGCATGGATTCTCAACCATTCTCTGACTGAAAGGACTGCACTCGGTCATATGACTCCCATGCTTTTCATTTATTCGAGTGTTTTTACAGTGAAAATTGGTGAATATCTTCTGGATTCATTATCAAAAGATGACTGGGTATTAAAAATTTATAATAGGCAGTTGGGAGTGGATGATCTTGAGCAGCTCGAGAGAAGGGATTTATCAGTTCGCAGAAACACGGAATAGGCTTGAATGATGAAAATTTAGCTTATTCGTTTTTGGCAAAAGTTGCTTGTTGTAGATAAACATTACAGGAAGGTTGATTATAGTGTTGTAACTAATGTAGAAAATTTTGTCAGCAAAAATATTCACATACACCATATGGTTGGTAGGAATGCTATCAATTCTTAGAGAAAGAATCAATGTTATTCCTTGATTTTGTACAACACTACATTAAATCATATTCTTTTTTGTTGTCACCTCCTTGTGTCTGTTTGCAAAGATGATATCTGGACTTGGCTTATTCTATCACGTTAGATTTGGAAGGTTATGAACTTATTGATTAGTTGATTTAGATTCTTAGTCTTTTTAATTAGTTTTCTCTTATTTTCTTTATTTTTTGTTTGCAATCTTATGATTAGTTGATTTATATTTTTTTTCCCTTATTTCTCTTATCTTCATTATTTATTTATTTATGTTTTTCCTCCTCATGACTTACCAAGTATAAAATATATGTTTTAAAATAAAAATAAAAAACATGTGAAAAAATATGGATTGACTGAAGCTGAGTTGCTTCTAATTTGGATTAGATGATTTATTTTTACCCGAACTTGATTGACTCATCCTAAACCTGACCGAACCCGTTTGTTAGAAATCATGTTTTCAAAACAAGATTTTAACACTTAAAATCAAGTTTTTACCATGATTTTTTATTGGAGTTGTGGTGTGCTCTTATGTTAGAACCTATTTCCCTTTCTCTTGTACGTGTGTTAAAAAAAAAAAAAAAAAAATTCAAAAAACTAGACACCTCAGTAGTTACCACCCGATGGGTGTGATACAACTGGTATCTGACTGCTAAAGCTTCACCACATCCCAAGTTCCAATTCTCGTGAGGACTAAAATCGCAATTTCTAGTAAGTTTCAGAAATCGATAAAGCCTGGGGTGTATGTGAGTTTGGGGTCATTGAGTTCCGATTCAAGCTAGTAGGCTTACCCAAATGTACTGTGGGGTGTGGGACAATGATTGCTACACGTGAGTCCCCTTTTTCATTTCTCAAAAAATTACCCTAATAGTTTTAAAACAAAATCAATTTAAATAATTATTAATTTTATTGTTAAAGTAATAATACCGATAGAATATTATTAATGAAATAATAAAGTACCAGGTTACCAGTTCCTCTATTGAATTCGACTGCAGCTCCTAACGTTCACTCCATCCTCCATATTCCCAGAACTAGAAGGCCCAAAACCCCTAAATTGAGATCCAAAATTGGTTTCAAAATGGCTAATAATAATAATAATAATAAAAGTAAGCCTCTTCTTCTTCTAAATTCTTCTTCTACTTAATTTTTGGTTTTCATAATTTCACTTTTAGTATTATCTTCTACAGCCCTTGCCAAGTCTCGTCACCCTATCTCAGTAAGTATGCCCAAGTGCAACCCTCCTCCTTTTTTTTTTTTCCTTTTTCTATCAATCTCTCTTCCTTTTTCCTATACTAAATTGTATTGGTTTTCTTATTTGGGAACACAACAGGAAGCTGAGACCAGACCCAAGAAGAACGAGTGCCATGCTGATATTGCGAGGTAACATTAGTTTTATTAAGTAATAGAATTGAACTTATGTTGGTCACATTACTAATTAATTATCCCACACCGATAAGATACAAGCCAATTATTTTATTTATAAGTTGTTGCGATGAGTAATCAAAATGCCGAGCCTGGTAACGTAGGCTTGTTACTAAGTGGGGCAATAAAAGTGGTTGGATTTATGGGCTGGGTTTGTCAGACTTTCTTGCAAACCCACCATAGAGACCGCCACTTTTTTTTCTTTTATTTTTTAATAATCTTTATATTCAATTTGGCAATGGGATTAATTTTTCTCTCCTCTTGAATTGAACAAATTTTTTTTTTTTTGGCACAAGTTGTAAATTTTGCATGAAACTGAAACTTGTTGCAATTTGCATTTGCAATTTAGGATTAATTTGATTGATCTATTTTATTTTATTTGGCATAGTATTTATTTTTTTGTCCTGTTGAAATTGATTTTTTTTTTTTTTTGCACACATTGTTATTGTAAATTTTGCATGAAATTGAAACCTGTTGCAACTTCCATTTGCAATTTAGGATTAATTTGATTGATCTATTTTATTTTATTTGGCATAGTATTGATTTTTCTGTCCTGTTGAAATTGATTTTTTTTTTTTTGGCACACATTGTTATTGTAAATTTTGCATGAAATTGAAACTTGTTGCAACTTCCATTTGCAATTTAGGATTAATTTGATTGATCTATTTTATTTTATTTGGCATAGTATTGATTTTTCTGTCCTGTTGAAATTGATTTTTTTTTTTTTTTGGCACACATTGTTATTGTAAATTTTGCATGAAATTGAAACTTGTTGCAACTTCCATTTGCAATTTAGGATTAATTTGATTTATCTATTTTGCTGCTCTTCCTCTTCTATGAGATTGACTTAAACTGCCATAGCTAAGTGAAACTGTGAAACATAATTGGTAATTACGTGGATTGTGTTTGAAAGCTCGAAAATGTGTTAAAAACACAGGAGCTGTTTAGACCCCCAAATTAAAGTTACGGCTCGATAGATTTTACACTAACTTAATACTAAGTACGGAATAGTGTAAATGCGAGCGAATAAACAAAACGAACAAGCTACTCTAATCCATAATCAAGACAATACAGCAGTAAAATGGAATGTAAAAGAGTAGGGAAGAGGGATGCAAACACAAGATAACACACTAATGTGTTATCAAAGAAGAAACCGAAGAACTTGGCGAAGAAACCTCTCCGCCACTCTCCAAGCGATAATTAATCCACTAGACAATTAGTTGGAATACATGGGTTAACAAAAGACCCTCCAAGCCTAATTTACCCGATGAACCTAAGCTCTCTAAGCTCCTACTCCAACAAGGCTTCTCGGAACCATGTCTTGTCTAGCTCTCCAAATCCTGCAACAAGCACCATATTGCATCTGCCATCCTTGGCTTCTTCCAATACTTCCCAACAGCACCAAAATATCACTTGACACTCTAAAAGGGTGTGGTAAGTGTTTGAGCTATCAACCTCTCAATGATATGGAAATGAAGAGGTAGGAGTTGAGGAAAATCCACAAGCAATTGTGTAGAGGATTGTGGGTATAACAATCTCTAACTCTCAAGGTTTGTGGCTAGGGTTTTCTCTTTGAAGTACTCCTTAACATTTGTGAGTAATGTGGGTATATATAGTGTGGGTACAGAAAGTGTGTATCAGATAGCATAGTCTGGCAAAACAGAATATTTCGCGAGTGTCTCGCGAGAAGGCCTTACCCGCGAACTACTCGCGAAACACAACTGTCTCCATCTGTACTGACTTTTCGCATTCCAGTCATGTGCAGGGCACATGCATCACTTCACGGGATGTTAAGTCGCAAGCTACCCACGAAAACCTCTTCAGTCTTCAATAGCTTGAGTCTTCACACACTCTCTCTCTATCACACAACCCTTACAATTAAATCCCACAATAAATACAGGATACAAAAGATTGAATAAATTTACAATCAAATTTGGTATGGAATTAAAGCCAACAAAACACATAGTAGTAAATTACAACTTTACAGTGTTTACAATGTTTGGCAATATTTGTGAACATTCTAGCTGAAATGTGTATGAGACAAGATCAATGAGGCTAAGAAAACAAATGATAAAATTACAATGAATATGATAAATATGATAAATCCGTAAATCAGTAATATGCCAGCTTTCTTGCAAACCCAACATAGAAACTGCCACTTTTTTTTTCTTTTTTTTTTTTTATAATAATCTTTATATTCAATTTGGCATTGGGATTAATTTTTCTGTCCTCTTGAATTGAACATTTTTTTTTTTGCACATATTGTTGTTGTAAATTTTGCATGAAACTGAAATTTGTTGCAATTTGCATTTGCAATTTAGGATTAATTTGATTGATCTATTTTATTTTATTTGGCATAGTATTGATTTTTCTGTCCTGTTGAAATTGAACTTTTTTTTTTTTGGGGACACATTGTTATTGTAAATTTTGCATGAAACTGAAACTTGTTGTAACTTCCATTTGCAATTTAGGATTAATTTGATTTATCTATTTTGCTGCTCTTCCTCTTCTGTGAGATTGTGACTTAAACTGCCATAGCTGCCAAGTGTAACTGTGAAACATAATTGGTAACTACGTGGATTGTGTTTACAATGTTTGGCAATATTTGTGAACATTCTAGCTGAAATGTGTAAGAAAACTAATGATAAAATTACAATGAATATGATGCAAACCTAGAAAAGAAGGGCTAGCTGATATTTTTCATGTGATCTACAATTTTGGCAATTAGGGGAATTTTTAGTTGTTCAACATTTAAATTTAGATTCTTTTTAGTATTAAAGGTGTGTGGTGGTACTGTTTATGAAAAATTATTAATGAAAAGAATTGATAAGTATGACTTGTTATGTTGAACTTTGTACCAAGTTTAGGAGTAGTTGATTATGATTGCCAGCATGTCACTGAAGAATGGTGTCAAAGTATGAAAAAGATGGATCAGAAAATGAAGCGTGCTTGTAAAAAGATTCCTGCAACTAGTGACTAGGGATGGACTTTTCATAATTTGGAAATGGGACTTAGATTACAAGGACAAGGCTATTGTTTCAGACAGTTTTTGCGCATTCAAAAGTTGTCAACATGGTATGCTTGATTTTTGCTGGACTGATTGTCGCATAATCTCTTACGCAGCTACAATATGCTGGATAGATGCTGCTACTTTAGTTGCTACAATCTGATTATGCAAGGTTTCTCTCTCTTTCTCTCTCTCTCTTCTGGAACTTATTCTTATCATGTCTCTAATTTTAATCTTGGGTGTTTATCTCAACGCTCCCGTCCCCTGTGCACAGGGAAAACCCAAAATCAACTCAGCAGTGCAGTTTATACATCAAATATTTCATCATGTATACAGGAGTTTTAATTGATTCTTGCCTTTGTATCAATAAAGAAGGCTTATTTTTCTGAATTATTTTGTGCTTTATGGCGTAATCTAATAATCTCAACCATTTTCTACGTTCCTCATCTGATTAGTGTTTCTGGGGTAGACAAACAACTAATAATCACCTAGAGAATTGCCTTTACCCTTGATTGCATTTGCCTTTCACTATATTTATGTGTGAGCATGTCCTGATATGTGACCAACAAAGTTTTATAGATGACCTAGCAATGCGGATCTTGCCTAATCAGGTTGTATATGTTTTCATGAAATCATTATCGCAAATAAATATTAGTTAAAAGCATAACTGAAGATCTACCATGGTGAATATATAGCACAATCATCTTTTCACTTTGGAAATCATGTTTTGAAGTAATCCCATTTTTAATATTTCCCCTAAGACTGATGTTAATATGATTAATTATGAAAGGACACGGACTAACAGCTTGTTCATTACATTTAAACACCCAAATACTTATGCTCTGCCAAAGAAATAATTTGTACAGTAGAACCAAGGGATTTTGCCCTTCCCTTGCTGGAATGCTGTACCAATTTCTGATAGCATTTTAGTTTTTATAAATTTGTTCTCCTTGCAACATGAACTTCTATTTATGTTAAAAAAAAATTAATTCTAGTTTAATCTTTTAAATTGAGAAGATATTTTGAAAGCCTTGTATGCTCCTGTGATATTATGTTTTGTGTTTACCCATGGTGTTACAAAGGTGGGCTGAGCGTGCTCTTCCTGCGGAACATAACATTTGGAGGTATATATCTCCTATGACTCTCCTTAACATGATTTTCTTTCTTCTGATTTGTTCTGAGCTTTAACATGGCCAATTGCAGGGCTTTGATTCTGTATGTTGGAGCTGGTGCACTTCAAGAGGCATTAGCATCACTTCATAAGGCACAACAACCAGACACAGCGGCCATGTTCATCCTTGCTTGTCATGAAAAGCATGCAGAAATAGTTGCTGATTTAGGAGATTTAGATGATGAATCTAGTTCTTCTGTGAAGGATTAGCTGTGTAACTTGCTTGGGTTGGACCCATAGAATGAAGATGTAATTGCAGTAGATGAATGTTATGGGCAATATCAAAGAAAATTGCCTCTGTGCATGGACTCAACCATTCTCTGACTCTGACTGAAATTACTGGGCTCAGTCATATCATATGCAAGTGTTTTTACAGTGAAAATTGGCAAATATCTTCTGGATTCATTATCAAAAGATGACTGAGTAATATAATAGGCAGTTGGTAGTGGATGATCTTGAGCGGCTCGAGAGAAGGGATTTACCAGTCCGCATAAACACGGAATAGGATTGGATGACGAAAATTTAGTTTACTGGTTTTTGGCAAAGTTGTCTGTAGATAAACATTACAGGAAGGTTGATTATAGTGTTGTAACTAATGTAGAAAATTTTGTCAGCAAGAACATTCACATGCACCATATAATTGGTAGGAATGATATCAGTTCTTAGAGAAAGAATCAATGTTATTCCTTGATTTTGTACAACACTACATTAAATCATATTCTTATTTGTTGTCACCTCCTTCTGGCAGTTTTGCAAAGATGATATCTGGAGTTCTGGACCTGTCTCATTCTGTAACGCTATATTTGGAGTTTATGGTTGGTTGATTTAGATTCATTGTTTTCTCCTTATTTCTCTCTTTTTTTCTTTTTTTTTTCCTCGAGTGCTTGATTGCCGTTTTAAACTCCCATTTATTACATCATTTACCTTTATCTTCCTCTTTTTTTTCTTTTTCTTTTTTGTGGAGAATCAACCTTTATCTTCATTATAACTCGGCCCTTTTCTCAATTCTCAATTCAACCGTTCACTTCTTTTCTTCAATTAAACCGTTACCACAGGACTCTCCGACTCACATTCTCTTCAACTGAACTTTAGCTATCAAAGTATCACCATTATTCGCACCTATTCAATCGCATTGTGCATTTCAGCATCCAGTGCAGGGCCTTCCTTTCTCCTTCCAATCTTGAGATTGGCAACAAAATGAAAACATAGCCTACATAGGTTTTGTCTTTAAAAGACATCGATGGCAACAAATGGATCAGCCTCTCTATTTGCAAAATATCAAGACATGGAATTCAATTAATAGGGTAAGATTTCCGTATATGTCCAGGTTATAACAGGATTAGAAAACATGGGAATAACACTGGATAGCATAAAATAGATGCATCTTATAATTACAGCAAACAGCACGAATGAATAATTGTCATGCAAATAATTAGAGACAATAAATTAGGTCAAATGAACATTTTTAGAATGCAAGGCTTTTGATTTGAGAAATTGAAATGTATGAACTGCAGCAAGCCCAAATTTGACGCCAGACTCAGAACATAAAGGAGCACACTGCAAACCAGGATTGGATTCACCATCTCTAGGTCTCTTCCTAATCAAAAATAGGAATATGCAAGAGCATGGATCCAGCATTGACAACCTGCACTTTCTTCTTGAATAGAGAAAGTTCTGCACAAAAGCTATGGCTAGCTCAGGACTTGAATGTATTGGACTAGCTTCTTTATCGGAGGGATAGCAACCCAAGGGCATCCTTTGGCTGAAAGATCCAAGAAGCCAGAATGCTGCCCATCACCATATCATGCCAATGAATAGAACAACCTCATTCAGGTTGCTGACTTACACCTTTCTTTGATGCAGCAATAACAAGAATAGCTGATAAGTGGAGTGCATTTTCCCATCATTCACTTGCCAAGAAGCTATAGGAAAATCGACAAAAATTCAAAGCCTGACAAAATTTTGGAATTTAAAATTTGAAGATACAAACTTCCATCTCTAACCTTCAAGATTTCAAATATTCAATGGAAGAATCTCCTCCGACACCTAGCAGATCCAAGCTCCTCATACTCAGCTTTAGTGACACACATCGCTTCAAAATCAGGACTAGATGCCAACAGCGACCCCCCTCTCCAGACACCTAGTATGGGACTGAACAAGAAGTGCAAGTTTTAAGCCAACAGGATGCAATAGAATCTTCATAATGAAACAGTATATTTTAGAGGGAAATTTACTCTTCTTGAGTTGTTATGTTCACTTGATAGTCATCAGCGACAAGAGGCCGGAGCTCCCTCTCTCTGCAATTTTTCAAATCAATACAAACTAAAGTCTGGATGATGCTTAAAATAAGTAATTCTGAATATAAATAACAGCAGAGTGATTAGAAGTTACAGTCTCTCAGCAAATCGAGGAAATAACGTGCATCCACCAGTCAAAATAATGCTGCCGAAAAAAAAAGATTCAAACACAGAAATTGGTATTGGAAAATGAAACAGGAAAAAGGTAAGACTGTAAGAGTAATATTGAGATATTTAACATGCTAAATATAAACTCCAAGATTTTGTAAAAACACCTTTCATAGAGTACAGGGTGAAGATGAGGATGGCAAGCATTGATAGCTCGAACAATGCACTCTGCTAGTCCAGCTTGGTTCATTCCTGCAGAACCAGGTTCAAGTCAGCAATTTGTAGCACTACATTTTCGTCAAAAAGACCAGGCAAACCCCAAATGCCATTAGCATTCAGTTTCTCACTAGATTTTACAAGATTTCCAAATGTTCAGTGAAATATGTTTGATGTATCAAGATAGTCACCATAAACATTAAAACAGACTGAAAAAATCTTATAATTTATAACTACCCAACAATTCCACCAATAATGAATTCTACAATAAACCCAAAAAAAAAAAATATATATATATATATATATATTACTTTACAATTACAAAAAATAGAATATTAAACAGACCTAGATCTGCAGGACGAAAGAGCATCTCGGGGACAAGGAACCGCTCATTTGTCAAGTCAAACTCCTGCACAAAATAAAAATTCAGTAAAAAAAAAAACTGAAAGTTCACTTCTCTCCAAGGAAAATAATACTAACATTTTTTGAGAAATCAACTTCTCTCTTCCGGTTCTCACTCCTCTCTGTAACTTCAATTTGATCCATTTCCTTCTTATTAGCCTCTAATTGTGGTGTGTCCCCGTGTGTCACAGACAAGTATCTTTTTGCTTGTTCCGGGTCCTTAACAAAGCCCTTGGTGTGAGTTACTCCATCTGGAAGCACATACGTGCACCTGTACAAATTGTCTCTCCCAGTCTTCCTATAATAAACATAGTAATCAAACACTTAAAGGGCTTTAAATCAAATAAGTTGAACTCAAACATAATAACATGTTCGTGAATAGACTCGTGAGTATGTAACTCAATTTAAATATTATAAGTCTATATGTATACTGTATAACAATATATACTTAAAAATGAGCGAGTCATATGATATCAAATTATTATTTGTAATTTATTAATAATAAAAATTTTATGTTTTTTTAATCATATAATATTGATTAATCTTTTTTTTTTTTTTTTTTAAATTCATCAAGGAAAGTCATTCTACCAAATTAACTCAAACAACATAATCAACTATAATTCAGCATAAAATTTTAGTCCTATGAGTAAGCTCAAGCAATGTAAATGAACTAAGCTAATTTGATTATAAGCTCGAATTAAAAAAAAAAAAAGAAGCAAACCTTGCGATGTGGAGGTCACGTGGGACATCGAGGGAGACAAAGCAGAGGTTTTCTTTAACATCGTCGATCAAGAAAGTCTCGTCCATAACATTAACAGCCCTGTAAGACACGAGCTCTTTAAGGTAATTAGTGAGGGCTTTACCACCGAGGTCGATTCGTTTCACGGCGTAGTTGAGCGTAAAGTTTTGAAACACAGGTGCGGCGTGAGTGAAGGAGAAGCCACAGTCGACAACGAGGCTACATTGGGCCTTGGAGACAAGCCGGCCCGTGGGCCCAGATCGACTGGCCTCGTAGAGATGGGCCAAGGAAGGGGAGTCGGCCACGTAGAGGGACTTGAAGTTGAAGTCTTCGAACACGATCTCGTCGGTGGCGCGTTGGATGGAGGGGAGAGTGAAGAGGGGTTCGGTCAAGAGGAGGGAGGAGTGAGAAGGGGTGACGCGGAGGAGTGTGGTGAAGAGGTGGGCCCATATGTCGCGTTGCAGGTCTGGATTTATTAGGTAGCCACGGTCGAGTGGGCGGCGGACGGCGGCGGAGGTGAGGTCCAGGGGGTCGGAGTTGGGGTTGGTGGTGGCGGGTGGAGGGGTGATCCATTTTTTGGAGGAGATGGGGCGGAGGAGGCAGTTGGGGAGGACGGTGGAGGGGTTGCGTTCGCCGCCTAGTCCGGCTTTAATGAGGCCGCCGCCGTTGTCGAGGACTACCACGTTTGAGAAGTCTGGGTAGGAGAAAGACGACGACATTTGCAATTTGATAAGGAGAATGGGGTTTTTTTTTTGGCTTTTTTGCTTTTTTGTTGTGTTACTTCTGGGGTTTATGTGTGGGGTGAGTATGGTGTAGTGTGCAGTGTTAGAGTAGTTTAGTTGGTAAAATGGTAAGAAACTTCGCCTGATCAAACAAAAGAGGATTTTCCATGAATTAGGTAGGTTGCAAAAGTGAGAAGTGGGTTGAGTGAAAATGAAAGATAATTTATTTCTATCTTTTTGCTGAAAATTTGTCTTATTTGTTAGAATAGAGAAATAAAAGAAGAAAATACTATTAAAAAAAAGAAGAAAAGAATACAAAATGTATTTTAAAGATTTTTTTTAAAATTCATCTATATTATTAATAAGGAGATTCTTCTTTTTGAATTGAATTTTTATGTAGTTTAGAAATACCGATAAATTTTACATTTAACAAAAAAAAATTTTGAGGACAATCCGATAAAAAAATAGAGAAATGATATATCCACAACATTTTTACAACGAATCCTAAGTGGCAGATTGTTACTGGTTGTTATTGTTGGGGCAAAAAAGTAATTTTAGTGTTAGGTTCAAATTTGAACTAATAACAACTAACCACTTATGATTTGTTGTGAAAATGTTGTAAAAATATTATAGACGTAGCATCACTCAAAAATATATCTCCAACTCCACTTAAAATGCCTACAAAATATGGTACTCTCCTAATAATTTATGTCGTCAAAACAAATTTATCCAAATTAAAAATAAATAAATAAAGGAAATTATGACACCAGGAAAAAAAAAAAAATTGTCACAATATCTTACATAATTATAAGGAAGTGGTAATGTTATCAAATTGTGAAAAAATTGGTGGAAAATATTTTACATAATTTGCCTAGTTTATTAAAATCAATTAATATTAAGTATGGATAATTACACTTTTCTCCCTTAAAGTTTAAAGGAATGGCACTCTATCCCAAACCTTAAAAAATAAAAAAAATAAAAATAAAATAAAAATAAAAACTCCTCCATTGAGATTTGAAGAAATTAACACTCTCTTTCTTTTGTTTATATTAGTAATGAAATATTCTAAATTTTTATAAGAATCTTTTTACAAAAGTTTAGTCATGTTTAGTAAATGAATAACCATAAATTCATAATAAAAATGTAAAATTTATGAAGTACCAAAACACTTGCAAAAGCGAAGGAAAATGCTAAAACCACATAATTTTACACAACTCTGTTCACAACTCGCATTGGTCAATGAAAAATTTATCCATAACCAGTTGAAAAAAGAAAAATAAGATAATAAGCAAAATCTTCTTAATATTTTAAAATACACTTTAATAAAAAATTTAAAACAATTAATTTTAATTATGAAATAAGATCATTTTGGAAACTTGCCCTTAAGCAAAGGGCAAATAGTACATAACATTTTTAATATTTTGATATAAAATAGAAATTCTACTCTAGTCTAATCTAAGTGTATATGTATGTGAATCTCCCTCCTAGAGACTTGAACCCCGATCCTTACCCCTCCACCCCACAAACACTTATACTTGTGGAATGACCATCAAACTAAAGATGCATGGTGGTTTAACTAAATTTAACAAAATTTGGTTAATTGAATGTCAAGGGGAAAATTTTTCCCTTTAAGTTTGGGATGAAATATTATTAGGTGTGGTAAGATGTATTGAATTTTAAGTAAAATGCTGACGTAATAATCACTTATTGGATAGTGTAAAACATGAGTTTTACACTCCATCCTTATAGAATTTAATCTCTTTAGACTTTACCCAATAAAAAAAGCAAAGTTTTGTTTGTCATAGTAAGTTGATAGATTTTCTATGCTAATCTTGGAAAACAATTGCCGAAAATGAGAATAATACGTTGATTAAACTGGATTTTGTTGTTTCCTAAAAAACTTCATCTGAACTGTCATTGGTGATAAAACACTGAACGGCAATATATCTAGAATTTATAGGTGCAAATTTATAGGATCAAGAATTTTTCTTTTTATAAGATAAGAACTGCTGATCAAATGGGTTTAATATTTTATTTAAAAGATAACACGGTTCAATCCTAATATAACTATTATTATCTATACTATGCGGGAAAAGGCAAACCTAACATGAGAAAAGTAATTGCAAAACCCAAACCTAGTAATTTAGTCAAAACCCAGAAACTGAAATTGAAACTCCATATTAAAATAAAGTTTTCGGTGCAAACCAATGTAGCCTGTAACCTTCAGCTATTACCAAAACAGTTGGCTGCATATCGAGATGGTCATAACTATCACAACGAACCATCATCAAACAAAAAGTAATCAAGACATGGTCAGAAACCACCCATCAAGGTCCCGCCCATATCAATATCATGCCAATTCATTTCAAATTCAACGCTTGAATATTCATGATCATGTGAAACCTAATGCAGAGATGAACGGGTCTGACCAAAACCGATTTGAATAAGTCATATAGATGTAATTGGACTGTGATGTGGTCAAAACAGGCCAGAGGAGCTCAGTCAAGAAAAGGGAACGACCTGACCTATAGCTACTCCTAGTCATAGCCGCCATATCTCAAAGAGCCAAGCTTCAGATTTTCTGTTTTAAATTCTAATCACAGGTCCAGCATACAGAAAGAGTTCAATGAAATTAAAGAGTGAATGAAAACATAGGAATGCCAATTGCAAAGCGAAAAGGAACATAATATTTTATGGTTTCATTCAAAGCTGTCTTAGAATTACATTGCACAAAGAGACTAATAATAAACGCTTCATTACATTGTATGTACTCTGTTATTCCAAAACCACGTATGTCTTTAAGTAAAGAAATAAACCACAATGGCAAACAATGAACATACAAAATCTTCCAAAAAGAGTGGAAGTAAGATAGTAGTATAATCTGCATCATGGGAGGAACACAAGCCCTTTTTCAATTGAGACCCATTTCAATAGGGTCCATGGTAGTACCCTCCTGGCTGTGGCATGCCATAAGGCATCATTGGTTGAGGACTTGGGCCATAGTAGCCAGAGGCAGCAGCAATCTTAGCCAAACCCACTTGGCCTTGCATCCCATTGCTTCCATACTGCTGCCAGAGCTGCTGTTCTTGGACAAGCAAGTGCTGCTTTTTCTCCATATCTGCTATTTGCACGTATGAAGGAGGCGGCACTGTAAGTGATGCAGCAAAAGGGTCCTGGTGCCCTACCGCCTGAACTGTCCCATCTGGAGCAGGCAGAGCTAGCACTGGTGTAGCACTCTTGCCTGGCCCAGGCAATGCCACACTACTTGCACTTCCTCCACTCAATTGAGTAGTGCTCACATGCTGCCTCACTGCCCCCTGATCATACATTCCATTCAACAACAATGGATCCAAACCACCCCCCAATGCAGCTTTCTGATTCGACAGATTGCTAGCTGTTTCCACCAATGCCAACTCCCAATCTGCTTTGCCACTCTCAGCAGCAGGTGTCTGCCAAGCTGAAGTCACCTCAGGCTCTCCATTAGATGGGAAAGCTTCCCACGAACCATTAGTATTCCCTTTTGGTGGTCCAGAGAACAATGCCAAAGCTAATTTGTTGCCTTGTTCATCAGCTGAAACACCATCTTCCTTTAAATTCACCAAGTCCTCGGTCACCTGCTGAGGCTGAGGCTGTGGCTTAGGCTTCGGTTCAGGTGGTGGTGGTGGAGGGGTATAATTCTCTGGCGGAGGAAGAGCCTTTATCTCATTCATATTCTGCTCCACCACTACCTCCTCATCCTTCGCAGCCACTTTCTCCACTCTACTCTCAACGCTCTTTGGCTTGTTTGTCATATCCCTCAAGAACCCTTCAAGGGTTCCCAAAAGCTTATCAGTAATCCTCTGGACTTCAGGATACTCAGAAGAGCGCGCAATCCCCATTTCTTTACACCAACCATAAAACCCCACAAGCTCATCAATCATCTTAGCCGCATTAACATAAGAATCAAAAGCCTTAACACAAACCTCATACTCCATGTCCAGAAACCTATCCAACAACAACCCCAATGCCTCACATATCTCCACATAAACCCCAAAACTCTCCCTGACAACAGTATAAAGCGCCACAAGCACCAATCTACTACTCTTAGCCGCACCGGTTGGCCTACAAGCCAATATCCTATCAAGAATCCTTAACAATTGATTCAATTTCCCCAAAACCTTCTCGGGCTGCATTTCCCTCATCGGTGTCTCTCTCCTCTTCTCTTTCCCAACCGATTCACTCACATCCCCATAAGACCTCGTCCGCCTACCCATCCCCATTCCATTAATATTATCATCAAACTCATCCTTATACCTATCATTCTTATTATCCTCACCTTTCATTTTCTTCTCATACACCACACTCTCGACCTTCTCATCCAAAAACACAGCATAAAACCTCACGAAACTCGAATGATCCCACGAATTCGAATGCGCCTCGTCTCTGAAATCCGACATATTCAAGACCCTCATGCCCCTCCGAGTCGCGTACACGATCTCATCCTCAAACGAAGGGTGCCCATCGACTAAAACCCGATGCACAAGCATCAGAGACTTGAGCGCCACAATCCAATCCCGGGTTTTGCTCAAACGCCTCGATATCGTCACCACACACGCACTCACATAACCCCGCGAATACGTGGTCAGATTGATGATCTCTCTGATGTGCTTCTCCTCAGCTGGTTCGTCATCGTGGGACGTTGCTTTTACGACCAAAACTTCGAGGTCTGGGGCTATATTGCCGGCCACTTTCGCTATGCTTATACTCGTTTGGTCTTTCACCGCCCCGATCGCCTTTCGGATCGTACTGGGTGCCATTGCTACTCTGAATCCTACAAGAAAGCACAACTGGGTTTTGAAGATTTCAAGATTTGGGAACTGGGATCGAGCTTACCTCGGATCTGTGGAGAAAAATGAGAGATCTGTGGACTTGGGGTCAACACAGGTGATCGGAGGAGGAGAGTGTACGATCGGAGAAGTGGATGCGAAGTACTGGATCAAAGTAAAGAGGTGCTGTTGGTAGCGAAAGAGCCGAAGAAGAGTCTCTTCGAGTCTACAGGACTCTATCTCTCTATCTGTGTCTGCGTGTGTGTGTAAGCGTTATCGAAAGTGTAAAGCGGCCAAAGATTTTTAAGAAAAGCGCGTAATTGACGAGGTAATCTATACTCATTTTGGGTTAAGAATACCCGCGCACCGCGGTATTCACACAACAAATATAAATGCCTGTAGACAGAAATTCTATTTTGTATAAAAAATTTTAGAATTGACCTGGAAAACATTTTTAGCATAAAAAAATTGTAAATAATATGTTATTATTGGCAGGTTACTAGGAAACCAAAAAAGTAATTTTACAATAGATCATGGATTTAAATTAGATAAGATACGCGTAACAACTGAACATCTATAATTTAACAGCTATAATTTATTACGAGAGTGTTATGAAAATGAAAATGTAGTAAACTTTATCTTTATGAGACGACGTCGTGCGGGGATTTTCTTTTTTGAATTGAATGCGAGGCACGCACGCGTTACGTGTCATATTAAATTGTATCTCTTTCTTTGAGTACCCACCGGTTGGTTCTTAATTTTTGTTACAAATGCCACTAATCAAATGGGATCTGACTCACCTGAGTTGTTACTTACGACTATTTTTTTGTGTTTTCTTAAAAGGCGTTAAAAATTGTGGAGGAAGATTTTTTGCTTATCAACTCTTTTTGAAACTTTTCTTTTCCATCTTTGGGTTGATGAGCAATTTACCTTTGATGTTTTTTACTTTTTTTTAAGGAGAAATTATATTATTGGTTCCTAAAATTTACTTTGTGTGCATAGTTGGTCCCCTTAAATTTGAAACGAGCATAATTGATCCCTTAAGTTTTAAAATTGAGTTGTCTTAATCTATTTACTAATTGCCGTTAGTGGTGTTACTTATGTGACTAACGGAACAATGATTAAATATTTTTTTTAATAATATGCCATGTTTTTAATTAAAAATTTTAGTTTCCACATTAGAAACAATATTCACAACCCGCTCCCAACCAAATTATAAATTTTAAAAAAGAAAAAAAAAAGTAATTTCTACCCTAGCCACCGCTCCTTGCTCATGATTGGACTATTTTGTTTGAGCTAGGCAGTAGTAGCCATTTCTAAATAGCTGTATTGAGATGACAGCATCTCACATCAACAAAAACGTCAGACCAATGTTGCTGTGAATGTGTTATTGCATGAGCTTCCTATGGCATCAAACTATCTTTGGTACCTCAACTATTCAGCGTCAACCACAAGCAAATAACTTGGGTAACCTCTGAGCATACATGGACCAGTGAGCCCAACTGTAAACAGAACCAAAACCTTGAAGCAGTGTCATATCATATAAGGCATTAGATTGTGATACTGGTCCAAACACATGAGATAGTACACTGACCAAAAAAAAACGTTAATCCATGAATAAAAACACTTCGATGTATTCCTTCACATCACAATGTTTATTTAGTGTGCAAGAGAAGCAGGGACGTGAATGGCTGTAGTCAGCGGCAGCTAGGGCTTCTGCTGTTGCCGGCGGTGGCTAAGGCTTGGGTCTCCACCGGCAGCGAGTCCGTGCTTGGATTTCTTTACTCTCTCCCCTTCTCTCTCTCGTGGCTGGGTTTGTGATTTTCTTTTTTCTTTTTTTTGAAGCAATGGGTTTGTGAATCAGTTGCAAATACTGGTTTTTATTTGTTACTGATTTGTGAATTTCTTATGTGTAAATTTATTTTGTAATTTATAATAATAATAAAAAGTCATCATTAAAAAAAAAATGTCAAATTATTATTCTGTAGCCATGTAAGTAATACCACTAACGGCAGTTAGTAAAAAGACTAATACAATTCAGTTTTAAAACTTGAGGAACTAATTGTACTCACATAAAACTTGAAAGACCAATTGTGCACGCAGGATAAACTTGAGAGACCAACATTATACTTTTGCCCTTTTTTTTAATCAGATTGTGAAGGTTTGGCTAGACATAAAAGCTAAATCTTTCCTTCATGTTTAAGAATTTTTAGTGGGATTCTAGCGTCTTCATCAAATGATTTTAACTAATAATTTCAATTTCTTTTTTCAAAAAAGAGTTTCAACTTTTTTAATAGAAAATTCAGCCACCATATAGTTCATAACTACAGTTTTATCTTCCAAATTATGATTAAATTTCAAAAAGCTAACATTTATAACCAATAGCATTCTATTTTGTAAAATAATAAGATTTGAGAGTTAAAAGTATGAACCCAAAAAAAAAATCGCAAAAAAAAAATACCACAGTAAAATTTATAACTATCTATAAAACATAAAATCCGTATCTATCAATATTTAATCAAATAAACTTTGCTTCATGCTTAAGTTTTAGTAGAAATCTAGCCTTCATCAAATAATTTCAACTTCTTACACAGAAAATTCAGCCACCATATAGTTCACAACGATAGTTTTATCTTCTAAATTATGATATTTTGAAGAAAAAAGAAAGTTTGTTTCAAAATGTTAACTACAGTATATATCTATACTACTAATAACAAGATTTTCTGCTTGGATTTCATTATTTTACATAGGAAAATATTCTCCCACAATATATATATTTTTAATACAAGATAAAAATTCTACTCTAACATAATCTAAGTGTATATATGTATAAATCTCTCTTCTAGAGACTTGAACCACATCTTTTACCTCCCACACCCTATAAACACTCACTACAAAACACACGGGTCTTAGGCCGTGTTTGTAAAAATGCGGCCACAGACGGGCTAAAACCCCATTTTTTAAAAATGCGGCTTAAGGAAAACAACAGAAGCTGCGTTTTAAACATGCAGCCATAGAACGCGTCTAAAGTCGTGTTTTCTTGAGCTATAGCCACATTTTTGGGGGTGGAGCTATGGCCGTGTTTAAAACACACAACTATAGGACCTTCCTATTTCATTTTTTTGGCAAACATATATATATATATATATATATAAATTATCTTAACTATGGCCGCGTTTGTAAAATGTGGCTCTAGCTTGCCTAAAGCCGTGGTTTATAGACGCGATTTTAAATTTGGTCTAAAGCTGCATGTTTAAAACGCAGCTTTAAATTTGGTTTGAAGCCGTATTTTAAACACACGGCTTTAGTTTGGGATGGGGTCGCATTTCTTAAATGCAACCCAAGATTTTGCCTATAGCCACAGGTTAAAAACGCGGCTTTAGGCTTTGTATAAATACTAAACTAAAAATTTTCAACCCTAGCCTCTCCAATAGCACATCAGCCTCCATCTTTGAAAGCCCGATCTCCCCCCTCTGCCATTTCACACTCATTCTCTCTTTCACAAAGACAAAACTCTCTCAGACTCTCACTTGTTTGTCATCCTTCTCATCAAGCTCTCACCTCCGATTCATCCATCATCCTCACTGATTCATCATCGTCCTCACCGCTACCACCAAAGCTCACGCTCCATTGCATCGAAGCTCACACACCATCTTCAAAGCCCAACACCGTTCATCCATCATCCTTACCCATCCGTTCAATCAACCATCGCCGACCCACGCAGGCCACGCCCCATCGCTGATCTGCTACCCAAGCCCCATCGCTGATCTTTCTCCACTCTTCTATGGGTACTTTCTCTCAGCTTTTCCCTTTTTCTTAATTTGCATTTAGGTCTTTATGTGTGTCTGTTTATGTTGTTGTTGATTCTGCCTTGGGGTTATTGAAAAGATCCTAAATTTTTTGAAGTTTCGTTTGTGATTGGTGATTTTTAATGGTCTGGGTTGAGAAAAAAGATTGGAGATTTGAGTTGGGGTCATGCAACCCTTTTTTTGGTTACTAAGAAAACAGAGGAATAAAAGAAAGGTCCTACCTACCACAAGGTTTTAAAAAATGAAACTAAGGTAATCAAAATGCCCTTGGGCTACTGGATTGTACCTACTATATTGTCTAAAAGTTGTAAAAGAATCTTTACAATTTATTAACACTAAATGATGTTTTCCTTTGTGTAAAATAGATCCTGCATACCATTAGGTTAATTATATAAGCCTCATTCAACTCTCTCCTAGTCAACTTCATTTCATAAACAAAGGCTTCTGCAAAGAGCTATTCGTTGAACTAAAAGATATTGAGTATAAGGCCATCATTCTTTATATTTTTACACATACAATACCTAAGTCGTCAAATCACATTACTTTTACGATCAGATGGGTGAGTTCTTTTCATGAGGGAACTTAGGCTCAAGTTGATTTATTGGAATCATTATGTAATAGTGTAATAATGAAATGGCCCCTGGTCAAAACCGTGGCTTTGTTAATTTCAAATTGCTCTATGCCTGGTAAGTATTAAACTTCTCCTCTTGTCACAGATGCTGAATGTGATGCCTTCAACACATATTTGGTGCCTTCAAACAATTCAAGGTCAGAGGAATTCTCTTTATCAAAGAGTCTTGCAAAGGCATTCCTTGTAATCTCAATACTTTAATGATTAAGATCACCTTACAAATAGGAATTTAATATATGCAACAATGGTTCTTTATTTGGCATAATTAATTATCAAGTCTTTTTTGTTTTTGTTTTTCATCTTGAGGTCCTCTAGACTCTGTTTAGGTTCAATACTATGTTTTGTACATATTATATAACAATTTCATTTTTTGTGGTTGATTTTCCTGGTTCTAAGTCTTTTATTTTATTTTATTTCTATTATTTTTTTGGGCAAACTTGTGAATTTTTTTTTTTTTTTACAATTTTTCATTCTCACGAAGGTGATTTGTACTAAGCGCCAAGAAATTGTTGATCGGTATATTGTTTTGCTCGGTATTAGGGGTTGGGTTATTTATTTATTTTTGCTTAAAGGTCCGTTTGGATTGAGCTTATTTTTGCTGAAACTGAAAACTGAAACTGAAAACACTGTAGCAAAATAATTTTTAAATGTGTGAATAGTATCTTGGGACCCATTTTTAATGAAAAAGTTGCTAAAAAGTGGAATTTGTGGGTCCGTGAACAGTGCACGAATGCATTGTTCATAGTTGACTTGGTCAAATAGTGTGGCTGAAAGAGAAAAAAAAAAAAAAAAAAAAGCGCTGGAAAACGCAACAATGCATTTAGCCACTTTCAGTGCAATCCAACGCCCTCTAAGTTTCACTTGTTGGTTTTCTATTTGATAGTGTGGGTTAGGATGGAAAAAAAAAAATTTGAAGAATTTAGTCATTAGTTGATATCACTGGTAATACCAATTAGAAAATCGTATCAGCAAACAATAAATTGTGAAAGAGCATTACATAAGATTGACGTGGTGCTTCTTATGGAAATTATGATTCATATTACCTGATCTCCAAGACCACATCCACATCCACACCAGTCGATTCAAAGAAAAAGAAAGGAACTTAAAAAAAAAAAATTACACATATTTCACTATTTTGTAAAATGTAAAGTGACTTTATTGGAAGAAATTGCAAAGCATTGCCACTAGTCTTTTCTGTCTAATTAGTATAGTCAAAATTGAGGGGGGTCATGTGAATTATGGGCCCTGGCAAAGTCTAAGTTTTTGACATTGACACTACCTTTCTAAATCTGGAATAGTACATGGCCATGGCATGATTCCCTCCCCACCTCTTATGTTGATGTTTAATATGAAATTATATCACAAAGAAGTGAGACCTCAAACATTCATGATATATACAAAGGGTTCCCAAAAGAATTACAATCTAAAATATAAGAATTCTATTTAATCTAAAAAGAAGTTCATACCTTGCAAAGGCAATAAACCACTGGTACAGGGTCTGTAAGAATATAGATTTAATCTCAACAAGAGTTGGCCCAATACCATATGCGTCCATGCAAGGCAAAAAGCAACTGCATTCCAAAGTACACATACTACTATACCTAAGTAAGTTTTTCCGACTAAAGTACACATCAACAACAATTTGAGGCATCAATCCTCAAACTACAAACATAGTACAGAGAAAAGACCATAACTTTTAATCAATGGTGCAACAAGGCAAAATATTGTTTTTATCTACTCATGTGCATGCTGAGAAGATTTTAAAAACTCATTGCTGTGGGTATTGGGCTAAATTATGGTGCAAGGTATTGGTATTACTGTTATTTTGCATGATGGAAATATATAGCTCACTGTTGTTAATGATTTTCAGTGATCCAAAGAGTGCAAATGTTATAGTTACTGCTAGACATGGGGGCCTAAAGTGTTGGGAACTACGGTACATATGATTCCTCTTCTGTATACATTCTCATTAATATTCTCTTACCAAATTTAAAATTATTGATGGTTGCACATTTCATTTCATCTGAATAATGATTCTTGGAATTGTATATAATTCAATTTAATTGCACAAAAATATTAGATTATCTGGGCAAGTAGAACTTAAATCAAAATTGTTAAAAAGTAATCATGATATACCTGTATGGTGTGTGTTTGGTCCATAAATGTCCTATTGAAGTACTTAGCAGCATTCCTGAAAAATGAAACTTCAATAAATTTTTGAGTGACCAGAGTTAAGGTTTAACCTAATTATACAATTGAAAGCCTTGAGCACCTTTATCTTTGATTGTTTTGTTTGGGATCCACAAACTCTCATGGTATGGTTTTACTTTGAGGGAAAAGAGTTTCTTGTAGCCTGAAATCTTAGTCTCTGAATTAGTCAAACTTTCTATTTATATTGTGTCAGATTATTTCTAGTGATACATTTTACTGTGTATTTATTGCCCCAAGGGTGTAATATACAACCACAATCTGCTTCCATTAATTGTGGTTGAGTTAGAGTTTAGTTAGTCATTTTAATTGATGTAATGTGTTGTAACTTGTAGTTAGTGATGAATTAGATTCATTGATATTATGATAAATTATTGATTTTCTCAAAAAGTTAAGATGTTGGGAAATATTGAATTTAATCGTTTAATCTAATAATTAGGCCAATTAAGTGAAATTTGGAAACCATAGACTTTTCTATGGTTGGTCATGATATGTTAGCCACTGTCCTATTTCATGTAGTCTTTTGCTGCAAATCAAAAAAATCTCAGCTCTTCAAAGTGCAAAATGCACCTTTTTCTTTAGGATATTCTCACTGCACTTGCCAATTCGATTCCCATATATAGAGCTTTGGGATGGGGCTAGCTAGGGACTATTTCAGCCACTATCACAACTAACTATAATGGATTTTAAGATTGTTGGAACCAAAAACCGCTTGATACTAAGCATTCGCATAAAGAAAACAACTCACTTGTCTTTTTGAACGTAATAATCTACATTTTTTTATTTTGTTTTACATTATATTGCATGTTATGTCCCAAATTCCATTTGCTATGTTTGGTTGTCGATTGCCGCTTCATATCACCAACATAAATTTTCACTATTGTAATGAGATTGTTGAATATGATGTAGGCAAAAGAAAGTGGGCAAGCAGTGGAGCGTGTAGTTGTTTTTGTGAAAATATACTGCACCAAAAATGGGCATCCTGTTCGTACTGAAGTGGCAGACAAGATTGTAAGCCCTATATCGTAACCTATGTTTGGTTGTTGATTGCCTCTTCATATCACCAACATAAATTTTCACTATTATAATGAGACTGTTGAATATGATGTAGGCAAAAGAAAGTGGGCAAGCAGTGGAGCGTGTAATTGTTTTTGTGAAAATATACTGTACCAAAGATGGGCGTCCTGTTCGTACTGAAGTGGGAGACAAGATTGTAAGTCCTATATCGTAACCTATTTCTTTTGTATTTTGTGCGTGAATTGTTTATGGCAAGTAATATGTTATTTGGTTCTTGTGTGAAAACAGGATAAAATTACTAAAATTTTAAACAAAGGAGGCTCATTACAAGGAGAGCACTGCGAAGGAATCCTATGGTCAAAAGATGATGCGTTTGCTCAAGTGATGGGGGCAGAACGCTGTGGACGTGTACGTGGGGTCGGTTTTGGACCAACCCCATCAGGAAGAAGTGGATCCAACCTTTCATGTTATACATTTGACTCCACCGTCGTCCAGCGAAATGACCCATCGGATGACTAAATTGGAAAATTCGCACTAGACTTTGAGGGACCAACTTGCCCAGTGAGAGCAGAGGCATTAGGAGCAAATCGCCAAATTACATGCATAGCATAAGGAGTAAATCACCAAAGCATTAGCTGAACAAAAGTTGCAATCAAACGCGCAGCATAAGGCACAACTCGCCGAAGCACTAGCCGAAGCAGAGCGGCAATCAGATGCACAACATCAGGAGCAAATGGCAGAAATGATGAATAACATGAGAGTCATGATAGCCCAAATGAGCCCACTTCTAAATGCTACACTGCCTTCTCAGGTACTAAAAATGTTGCATTTAATTTAATGAAAATTGCATGTTTATTGCAATGCATTGTTATGTGCTACTAATACGATGTGTTTCTTTTTTAGAGTTTAGGATAGTGCTGCATCACAATGAGGACTCTTCATGGATATTTTGTGATTGTATGTTGTATTACTTTTTGGCTGTTCATGAAGGAATATTGTAGATAGAATATTATTTTGATATTATAGACAGGTTGATATGTAGACAAGTCAATCATGCCATTCAAAGATTGACAATCTTTTTTGTGAACAAAAAACTTTTTAGTTGAATCTCTTGTAGAAGAACAACCAAGAGAATTAAATAGTGAAGCCATGCATTGTTCTCACTGTAAATTTGAAATAAATAAATTTTACCGCTTCGTAATTTTAAGTACTTTTTGATGGCTCCATTTGTGTAATTTTGTTGGATAGGAATTTTCCCATTATCACTCATGTTGATCATGGCAAGTCTACGCTTGCTGACAGGCTTTTGGAGCGCACTGGGACCATTAAGAGAGGACATGGTCAGCCTCAGTACCTTAAGAAGTTGTAGGTATATCAGCACTTTTAAAAGATTTGTTTTTGTTGTTGTTTAGTAAAACATGAATTGGGTATTCAATGGAATTTGTATTGCTTTTGAGTGGGCTTGTTTAAGAGTGATGAGTGAAGTTTATACTTGCTGAGTTGTCTAGGAAGAGACATGCATTGGGAATGATATGAAATTTATATTGCTTTTCAGTGTATGATGTTTTTCATGGGTTTGTTTTTGAGTGAAGAGTGAAGTATATGCTTGCTAAATTGTTTAGGGAGATACATGAATTGGGTATTTTGTGGAATTTGTATTGCTTTTGATGAGTTTGTTTCCGAGTGAAGTTATAGACTCTTCCTACTTGGTTAGAATTATAACAAAGGAAAAGACGAGTTTGTGGTGCTTTTGAGTTTCTATGGAATTTGCATTGCTTTTGAGTCTTGTGGTGCTTTTGATGAGTTTGTTTCCTAGTGAAGTTTGAGTGTTCTTAGGTGATTAGAATGATAAAAGAGAAAAGAAAATAGTTTGCTAAGTTGGTGAAGGACATGATACAAGTTCGACTGTTAATAGACATTTTTTTGTATTGCTTTTGATGAGTTTGTTTCCAAGTGAAGTTATAGACTCTTTCTAGTTGGTTAGAATTATTAAAAAAGAAAATACGAGTATGCTTAGTCGTTTAGGAAGAAACAAGAATTGGGTGTTCTATGGAATTTGCATTGCTTTTGAGTTTGTAGTGCCTTTGATGAGTTTGTTTCCTAGTGTTCTTAAGATTGGATTTGGTAGTGTTGAAAAGTTGTCTAACTTCACTAATCTTGTTTTTAAGAGCGTCTCTAGCTGCTGCATATTCTGATCGTAGCATTCAATTTTGAAAATAGCTGACTGTTGCCTTTATATTTTTGCAATGTCATTATGGACATAAATTGTGTTCTACTTGTAAAACAAGGGTAAAAGACCGATGCCCCACTTGTAGACAAGAGCTTGGAGATGGGAAGGCACCCCTAGAAGCATCCAGGATAGCCATAGGAAGTTAGAGACAGTCATGTGCGTAATGTTTGCAGTTAAGGTATAACCATAATCATGTGTCAAATGGACCCTAAACTTTCCTCCATTTTGTTGCTATATTGAACTGCATATTCCTTAAAGATTGATAATTTTCTTGTATTCCTTAAAGATTGATTGAAATTGTGACAAGTTTGAGAAAATTCCAACGGACAAAATGGGCTTATGCTCTTTTTGGACAAATTAATTAGTCTTTTGCCCTTCTTCCCAAACTAAATAGAGAAATGCCCTTCTTTTGAAAATCGAGTTTCTCAAAATCGAGTTAAAAAAAAAAAAAAAATTTGGAGCCCTATAGTGACGTTTTTAAGGACCTATAGTGACATTTTAAGAACCTATAGTGGCGTTTTGTAACTTGATATCCATGAAATCGAGTTATAGGCAATTTTGAAAACGTCACTATAGGGCTTAAATCGATTTTGAAAAACTCAATTTTCAAAAGAGAGGTATTTCTCTATTTAGTTTGGGAAGAAGGGCAAAAGGCTAATTAATTTTCCCGAAAATGGCAGAAGCCCATTTTGTCCAAATTCCAACTTGATATTCCTTTCAAATTCCGGCTTGTTATTTTGTTGCATGCAACAAGCCAGAATTTTGCAGGAATAACAAACTGGAATTGTTTGGGTGACAGGTTTTTTATAGTAGCGTTTGTAAAACTTATAGCAGCGTTTGTAAATGCATTTGCCATCTAGCTTAAAAAGAAAGAAAGAAAGAAAAAAGAAAAAGAAAAAAAAACTATAGCCGCGTTTTTAAAATACAGCTATAGATAAATTCAAAAAATATTCAGGGGGTTATAGTCGCGTTTGAAACGCAGCTATAGACAAATTCAAAAAAATATTCAGGGGGGTATAATCGCATTTTGAAACGCAACTATAGGTGGCAAATATAGCCACATTTAAAAAAACGCGGCTATAGTTGTCAAACGCGGCTAAAATATGTCTCTGAAGCTATTAACAAGTGACCTATAGCCATGTTTTTAAACGCGGCTATAGATGGCCCCTATAGCCACATTTAGAAAACGGGACTAGAGAATGTCCTATAGCCACGTTTATAGAAACGTGGCCATTGGTCCGATCCTATAGCCACGTTTTAAACGAGGTCATTGGTCTGATCCTATAGTCACGTTTCAAACACGGCTATAGCTTTCACCTATAGCCACGTTTTAAACGTGGCCGTCCTGGCGTATAGCCACATTTGAAAAAGTGCGGCCATAGACTTCTCAGACCTATAGTCACGGGTTTTAGGCTTAGGTTTGAAAATGCGGCCTAAAAAAACGCGGCTATAAGCCAAATCGTCCTATAGCCACGTTTTTAAAAGCTATAGCGCGTTTTAAAAACACAGCCATAAGATCGTTTTTTTGTAGTGACTTATACTTGTGAAGTAACCACCGCCTCCACACCAAAGGTGCACGGTTTCTCACACAAATTCTTAAACTCTCTAAAATACTCATATTTTTTAGTTAAATAATTATAAATTTAAAAAACAAACTGATTAAAAGAGTAATTTTATTTTAAAAGTTCCTAAGTTTTAAGCTTTTTCTTCTCTTTCCAACCTAAATTACTACTTTTTATTTGAAATTCAAAATTTCAAACTTTTATTAACCCTCACATGGAAAAAGATCTTAAAAATTATGACACTACCTCTATCTCACTTTTAAATATTACAACACTAAACCTAAAATTAAAAATTAAAAATAGTCTCATTGCACGTGCAAAGTGCGTGTGATGAGGTTAGTAAGACTATAAGAGCATTCTTATTTGCTTAAGCAAAAAAGAAAATTTAAATACATTTTGTCTCACCAAAAGCCACTTTATTATTCTATTCTACATAATCTCTAGTCTATATATCTCTTCTTCTTTTTCTTTTTTTTTTTCTAATACTCCATTTAAAATAATATATATTTTTACACTTAACAAAGTTTTTGTGTGTTTAATGTTGGGAATAATACACAAAGTAATAAGGGAAGAATAAGGATAACACAAAAGACAAACAGAAAAAAATAACTTGGAGGTACAAAATTGTTATCCTTAAACAATATTTGCCCCCACACTTTTATTGTTAAAGGGTTATCGCAAATTTGTCCCCCAGATATAACCAAGTTGTTAGGTTCTACAAATAGCAATTATGGAGAATAACCACAGGATTTCTTGTGTTTCTCTCTAACTTACTATTTTTTAAGTGAACATAAGCTGCTATTTATACGCATAAGGTTATATTTCATCAAAAGACACGTATGAAGAGTTAAAATGTTTCATAAAATAGTTCACGAACTTGAAACCTCTTCAAACTTTCTGAACTATCACCATAAAATTCTGCGAAAATTCAATTTTTCGAGTTTTGATCGATCGAGATTGGTTGAGAGTTCCTTTCGATCGATTGAATGCTCTTTTCGATCGATCGAACAGGAATCGAATAGCGATCGAATCATCTAGAAACTTTAGGATTATTTTCTCCATCATTTCGATTGATCGAGCAAAAGTTTCAACCAATCAAAAATACTGAATTTCGAATTTCACTTAGAAAATTTCAGAACTTGAATTTTCACTTTATAAAATAATATTCTCCAATTTCAAACATTATTAATACAACTTATCCACATATATACCTATATATACAACATTTAAGAGTGACATTGAAAGAATCAAAGAAAAAGAAAACGAAAACGAAAAAAAAAAGAAAAAAGAAAAAAAGAATTAAAAAAATGCTACAAAAAGGTATTACCTAAAAATAGATAATACAATGCATAAATTTTGCTACAAAAATGCGGGACAGGAAGTAAGGCTCATTTTATTGTTTTTTATGAAAATTCTTATGTATTTTTCATTTCATCTGGAATTAAAGTATTAGATGAGAATGCTCTAACCAATGGGTTTCTATTTTGTCAAATAAAATTTTTTTGAGAGCTAAAAGTATGAAAAAAAATACCAATAAAAAATACTCAATTTTAAATATATACATAAAAAATATAATTGGAATCTATTCAGTATTAATAAAATGTAAATTACAATAAAGATATAAAATATTTTTAAATACATCCTAACTTTTTTTTTTTTAGCGAAAATCAATAGTAGATTTTATTGTTCATAATCATGTTTTACAATTTGGAAAAGAAGAGAGCGACATCTTTCAGACCAAACAGTATCTATTTTTTTTTATCTTATGCAGCACTAGCAAGCACTAGAATAACTCTAATACATTACAAAGACACGCTAACAAAAAAAAAAAAAAATGAAAGAAAACTTCCTCAAATTAGAATAATATCTTCAAGTATCCTTCCAAATGATACAAATGCTTTCCTCATTGGGATTGCAAAGCACAAAAAAAATACATGTTTTCATTGTGATTGATGAGCCTAGATCGAAGCCTCTACTAATAGTAAAGCACTAGTGGTAGAAAGTTGTAGTCCCGTAGCTAAGCATGAATTTTTTGAGAAAATATCTTCAACATTAATATGAGATGTCGGCTTACGTTTAAAATTAGAGAGAGACGGTAACAGAAGAACTCAACTTAATCATTTATCTTAATGAAATTTGACTTTTTCTTTTTTAGATCTAAAAAGTAATCTACGATTAAATTTTTTTACTGCTAAACTTTTCAATATACAAAAACCCGCTGCACAAAATCATCTTCCATTATTTTTGCTAGACCGGTTTGTATTTTAGTTTTTTTATTTTTTGCTATAAAAAGCTTACAAATTAATGTAAAAATCCATATTGCAGGTCATCTCTATTACCATGCATCAGTTGGAAAAGTTTTCAATCTCCGGTTTAATAGCACATCAAAAGGCAAAGTAATAGACTTGCCCATTTATTGGCTCATCATGTGAAGGGCATTGAGGATTATGTAATATGGTTGAACGAAACTCCTAAGTTTATTTAGCTTATTTTAGCTCAAGACATAATTCGTTTTCGTAAGTGTAGGGTCACGATTCGAGGTCCAGGCCCAACAATTATGTGGTTCCGGCCCAAGGAGTCCTGACCAATAAATTTGTAGATAGTGGGTTACTAGAACTGGGCTTTGGTATGTGAATGACGACCATCAAGGTATTTCCCATGGGCCAAATTTAATAGAGAGAATTAGTCCTCGGCAGAATCCGAAGAGCTTTTCTTGGTGCTTCCGGTGTGTTGGGGATCCATCCCCCCCTATTTGTTTCTCTTTACTCCCCTTTTATAGTCGTTTTCCTCCTCCTGACTGGGGTCCCCAGGGCAGGTACTTATCCCATCCGCCCCTACTTTCAGTTGTTGGGAGTGGTTGTAAGGACAGATAAGTATAGCTGTGTCAGGCACAAGGCACTGAATACAATAAAGGTTGTCTTCCCTTGTACACTTTCGTTCTATCTGTCGTCTTTCTCCACTTTCGTGCTTTCCCTGCCCTGTGGAACGATCTGGAGTTTCGCTATTGATGGTCTGTTACCTCTTTTACCCTCAGCTATATCCATCCGAGGAGGATTTTTCCAAGCCAAGGAGGGGTTTTTCCATGGACTGGGCCCTTGGCCCAGTATAGATATTCAAACGGGCCTATTAGTCTTTTTCCCCCCTATAGTAAGGATAATAGTCTTCTTAAAAGCATAGATTTTTTTAAAAAAAATAATAATTGGTGACACATGGGTTTGTAGGGTGATATCCTAACATCACTTTTTATTTTTTATTTTATAAATCAAATAAAAATTAATTTATTATCTCATTTATTTAAAATATTCTTTTAACTAAAACAAAGAAGGCTTAGGTACAATTTTTAGGACTGAAACTTTTAAAATCTTAAATATTCAACAAAGTTTTCCTTTCAAATAAATTAAGACAAGTTGAAGGGCCAAAATGGCCGAGTACTACTGCTTGGCAAAATATATATGGATCTATAACTGTTTGCAAAATAATTAAGGATTTACCACTTTTTAAAACTTAAGTTTGTAAAACTTGAGTTCCATAAAAAATAACAAAACGAATTTGAAGGCCATTTTTTCAAAGAACTCGAGTTTGTAAAATTGCTAAATATTTCACAACAGTGATATATTGCTAAATATTTTACAAATAGTGGTATATAACAATTTTGGCCCAATTTTAAGTAACTAGGGTAAAATGAAAATGGTAACAAAAGAAATACATTTCATAAAAAATTAATATTTTTTTTAAAAAAAAAAAAAGGAAAGTTCCTTTTAATTTTTTTTTTTAAATCCCCATTTTGTGTACTTGGGAGAAAATGTATGTATGTGTAAGTGTTCACCAAACCGCACAAACTGCAAAAACCACACCAAAACTGCCCCCCATTTTGTGTACTTGGGAGAAAATGTATGTATGTGTAAGTGTTCACCAAACCGCACAAACTGCAAAAACCACACCAAAACTGCCCGCAAAATGGCATAACCGCACCGCACCACACCGCACCGCAAGTAATAGTGCACCGCACCACATTGTGCAGTGCGGTTTTATAATAAGAAAACCGTATAAACTGCACCGCACCGTACCCTCCCTATATATTAATATATTTATTTATTTATTAATATTAAATATATTATTAATAGTTTAATAACCTTAGTTTTCAAACAAAAAAAAAAAGTTTAATAACCATAGCAAGTGTTGAATAGAAAAGCCAACCCAAAATAAAGAAAAATTAGCTCAATAATTTAAAAATTGGCCCAAAAAAAGGGAAAATTAGTTTTGGGCTGAGTAAGAAAAGCTCAAAATTTTAAAAATATACCGATTTTAAACCGCATCTTATACATAGTATCGCACATATAGTCGCAAAAGTAAGGTGCGGTGCGGTTATAATTTTGACTAAACTTTAAACTGCACCACACTGCACCGCACAGCACATGTGACCGTAAAAACAAGGTGCAGTGCAGTTATAATTTTAGGTAAACCGCACCGTAAAGTGCAGTACTAAAAATGACCCAAAACTACACCGCACCACACCGTGAACACCCGTACGGATAATGTAAAGAAAAATTTGAAGCTCTCTCAATCAAAAAAAAAAAAAAAAAAAGTTTTTAAGTTCATTTCAGCAGGATGGTCAAACTTTACTTAACCATCCCAACCGCCGATTTCCCGCGAAAATTTTTATCATTTCCCTGTCAAAAACTGAGTCAGCTCAGCTCGCCGATTCGACACAATAGCGATCCCGACCATCTATCATGTTCTTCCTCCGAGTTCACTCACTGGACACCGATCACACTCTAAAATTGGAAGCCACCGAGTTCACCACCGCCACCACCACTCCATCAAATCCTAACCCTAACCCTAAATTCCGCGAACGCAGAGGCGAGGCCCACCTCTTCCGAAGCACATCGCACTCCTCGCTCCCAAACCCTAGCTCCCGATCCACTTTCCTCTTCATCGTCGCCGTCCCTAACTACCTCTCCTTCGACGACTTCATCCGCTTCTGCGAGTCCCGCATCGATCACGTCTCCGAACTTCTCTTCATCAGGTATTACTACTACTTCGAACCTGAATTGAATTTGTTACACTTTGTTTGGTTGCCGAGAAAGTTGAGAGAAAGAGAAAGAAAAAAAAGAAAGGAAATTTGAATTTTTTTTTTTTGTTAGGAACGATGGGATGGAGGATCGGTACAGTGTTGTGATTAGGCTGGAGAATCAGTCAATGGCTAATGGATTTTATTGCAATTTTAATGGGAAGAAGTTCTCACCGGGCGAGGTAGATGATATTTTCGTGTAGGTTTTGATTGCAAGATGATAAATTCGTACTCATTGAATTTGTGTGTGTTTTCTTAATGGTTGAATGTTTAGGCTGAGGTATGTCATATTCTATTCGTGATGTCTGTTGAGTACACGGAATCGGAAGAGATAGCCAGAACACCTCCTGCCGGGTGTACCAAGTTACCTACTTGCCCTGTTTGTCTTGGTGAGTTAGAACCTTTTTTTTTTTTTTCATTTATGTTTTGGTATGCATTAAAGTTGAGAATTAATGATTGTATGGTTTTCTTTTGGTTTGGTGTGTGAATGTTAGAGAGATTGGATGCGGACACTAGTGGAATACTGCGTACAATTTGTGATCATTCATTTCAGTGTCCCTGCATTTCTAAATGGACTTACTTATCTTGCCAGGTGAGCTAATTCTTGATTCCACAAACATTTCCTCTTTTGTGTTTTAAGTTCTTTATTGGAGAACTTGGTTGTTGAATATAAAGTTATCGTTAGTGTCAATGCACAAGAAAGTCCTTCATGGGCATGTCGTGCTTAAGACTTGCTCAATCCAATTTCTTGAATTTGGGAGTTCTCAAATGGCTCTATGCATACAATGATGGTGATGTTGGTACAAAGCAGTGCCATCCTGTCATCATCTCACCTGGAGTACTGTTGGTGCTTTAACACCCTTTTTGTGTGGAATCTTATTTGCTTGGCCTTTTTGTTTTGATCTTGAAGCTCCAATTTCATTATAGTATTTTGAATATTGTGAAACCCACAATTTTTCATTGGTAATGTCACTAATGTTGTACCTTAGTTGGGGTTGACACCTGACCCAGGATAAAGAGTAATGAAGTCAAATCTAATTTAAAAGTTTTGGACAACTTGTTATAGGATTTTGGGATGGAAAAGGTTTGGACATGTTATGATCCTAGTGTCTCACATGGATTAAGTGTAAGCTTAACCATGTGTTTATAAGCTCTTTTTTTTTTTTTTGATAGGTAATCAGAAATTTATTAATAAAGAGAAAAAAGAAAAGAAAAGTACAAGTTGTTCATGATGATGAACAACAAGAAAAAAAGAACAAACAACACAGCAAAACAAGGTATCAGGAAACTAAGCTAAGGGAAGACATAAACTCAGAGAGAGAAGAACAATTAGTAAAACCCCAACAACGAGACCACTCCCAAAGACTACGTTGGCATAAAACTTTTAACTCGTCCAATGTCTTCTCATTATCCTCAAAGGAACGACGATTTCGTTCCAACCACACAATCCACATTAAGCACCCTGGAACCAAATTCCAAATGTCTGAATTATGTTTCCCAAGCCACTGATGCCAACAAGATAACAAACCCGCCACTAATCCTGGCATAACCCAATGAATACCAAAGGCCTGAAGCATAAAAGTCCAAAGGGAATGAGTAAAAGGGCAATGAAGAAGAAGATGGTCTACCGACTCCCCATCACAACAACACATACAACACCAAGTAGCCAATAGGCGACCCCTAAGCATTAGATTATCCAAAGTGAGGATCCGACCATGAGCAGCTGTCCACAAAAAGAATGCCACTCGCCTAGGAATCTTTGGTAAACACCCTTCCAAGGAAACAAAGAATTCGAAGCACCCCGAATCGCACCCATGGGTTCTTAACAGAACATATTAGGGAAATATGTGGATTTAATATTGTAAGGTTAAGATTAGAGAAGAAAACAAAAGGGAAAAACTTCAGGAATTGGGGGGTGTTCATAGACTGTGAACAGTATCTGTAAACAATACCCTCAAATAGTGTTTTAGTGTTTTGAGGGTTTTGGAAAGCTACTTGATGAATGGGTGGTTTGAGGTTTCAAACAATAGAATTTCATCTTGTCTGAATTTTGATGAGATCACTAGAAATGTCAATGGAAAGTAGAAAGATAAACATACCTAAGCATCACACCTGTTGTTCATTGGCATCACACCTTGGAAAGGGTTGCTTGCATCACACAATCCTCAAGAGCAATAGTTGCTGAATTATTCATAAACATATATTATTATTATTCCTTTTTTCTTTTTGTTGGTGAGTTACATTATTATTCCAATAAAAATCCTTAGATCCGTATATAGGCAAGTGACACTTACACCTTAAGGACTTGGACCCCTTGAAAACCTAATACAACTTGGTCTTCTAGGACTTTTACTACCGGGCCCAAACTAAATAACTAAACTCACAAATAAGAAACCTATTACTTAATAGAACCCAAATTAAGACCCCATGGCCCATTAGTACAGCCCATGTCCAGAGACCAGAAAATCACAGAATTGCCAGACATGAAAATGAATAAGACTAAAAGAAATCTGACCTGAACAACAAAACTCATAATCTACTAGCAAGCCTATTCAAGCTCCTAAGTAACCTTGGAACCTTGGCATCATCAGACATGTGCCAAATTAATGCATAATTATTAGAAATAATTTTGGGATGCTTTTTATATATGTTCAATTGTTGCTGCCATGGTCCCCCACCAATATTCTGTATAGCTTACTTAATAAAACATTCCCAACTTTCTGTGTCATAGTGAAAGTAAGGTCAAGATATACTTATCAAAAAAAGAAGGTAAGCTCAAAATATTATGTTTAGTGTTGGTCATATTACTGGTTGGATTAGCTATGCAAGTATGTAGCCATAACTTTGACTTGTTTAACTTGCATGATTCCATGGAAGTCTTAGTACAATACTGACATATTTGTTTTAGCTTGTATAATGCACACCATCTCATGTCGACAGCCCTTGCATCAGTCTTATCTAGAGTTTGTCTTAAACTGTTTGACTGCACTAGAAGTGTCTGAATGTTGGGATAACAATATTGAAGAAGGTTTCTAATGTGCTTTCTGTATGTAATCAGGTCTGCCGATTCTGTCTGCAGCAAGATGAGAAACCAGCTTGCTTTGTTTGTGAAACATTGGAGAATATTTGGGTTTGTATGATTTGCGGTTTTGTAGGATGTGGAAGGTAATGCATTTATTTTATTCTACATTTCTACTTCTTACTCTGCTCTTTTGTTTCTGAAGACTCTAGGGTAATAAAGCACTGATACCTTTTTTGTTTTATTTTTCTCTCCTAAACTTCTCTGGTAATTTGGTACTCATAGTTTGTGACTTTATTTTCATTTTGTAGATATAAAAAAGGCCATGCCATTGAGCACTACAAGGATACTCAGCATTGCTATTCTCTTGATATGCAAACACAACAAATTTGGGATTATGTTGGTGACAATTATGTTCACCGACTGAATCAGTCAAAAATTGATAGCAAGTTGGCGGGGATGAGCTCTCCTTGTATGTCATTGGAAGGAAGTTGTGGTACTTGTGGATGTAGTGAAGATTCTAGCATAAGTGGGGCCCTCTTTAGCAGCAAAGTTGAAGCAGTAAGATTCTCTTTTTATATTTTCTTTCTAAAATATTGAATATGCAAATTTTTTGTTATTAAGATTACTTTGAACTTACCACCCATCCTTGTAGGCAGATGGTACCCCCCCCCGGCACAAAGTGCTTGGGGGTCTGAGCTGCAGGGTCAATAACATATTAATGTATATATTTCTAATCATCTAAAAAAATAAAAAATAAAGAAAGAAAGAAGAAGATTACTTTGAACTTTGATTCTACCCGATATGCATGCATGTCTACTACGACTTGGATGGCTATGAGTTGAACTTTTTAAAATATGAAGTAAACATGGACTAATCTTCAATTTATATGATTGACACCAGATTATGGATGAATACAACCATCTTCTTGCAAATCAGCTGGATACCCAAAGACAAGTAAGTTAATTATAAATTGACCCCTACTCCTGGCACCCTCCTCCCCCTATCCCCTGCCCTTTCATTCTCCTATCCTGTATTCTCCCCACCCCTTGCTGGATGTTGATCTGGAGATATTCACTCATTAAATTTTAGTAGAATCTGAAATATGTTCTACACTTTTTTCTATGTTTCTGTATGTCTCTCTTTCTCTCAGTCATTTATAGCATCTACAAATGTAGTTTAATTGTCTGGTAGAATGCGGGGTTCCAAGTCCATCCTTTGATTTGTCAGTTTTATGTCTCTGCTAGGGATGGGGGTGGGGAATTTAATTGCATGAGCTAGGGCTACTTAAAAATCTAAGTATCACTGTGTCATAAATCATTGAAAGCTAATGTATTTGCTTAAACCGGTAGGAGTTTTTAATTGGGTTTCTTTTTCTGAGATATTTCGCATGGATAATTTTTCTCCATATGTGTAGTTAAGTTATTTATGTACTACAAGTTTGGCACTCAGCATGTCCTCTTATAAATTTTCTAGAAGTTAATCTATATATACTTGTTTTTTTCCCAGTATTATGAATCTCAAATTGTAGAGGCCAAAAGTAAAGTGGAAAGTTCTATTTCAGAAGCAGTGGAGAACGCTGTGACTTCCAAGATGCAGGACATCCAAAATAAATTGGAAAAGTTTATTGAAGAAAAAAATGCTGTTGCAGATGTAAGTTGTTAATTGTATACTAATCAAGTTTGGATATTTTAAATTTCTGTTTTATACTAGCAAGTTTAGTAGTTTCATCTAGGTATTGGCATAGCTAGGGTCATATTTAAATTTTTTACCTTGATCTTTAGCAATTTCTTTCCTTAAAAGAGTCCTTTTTGTCCTTAGATCAATCGAGATCTCATCAAGAACCAAGAAATTTGGCGAAAGAAGGCCAAGGAAACTGAAGAGAGGTACGCAATCTTTATTCTTCCATTTGCTTATCTTAATAATGACAATGTTGGATTAGACAATGACCTCTGAAATGTTGCTATAGGTAGCCATATACTTGTGACAGAAACTCTTGTTTAGGTAGAGGAAGACCAAAAATAACATTAGTAGAAATAATAGAAAATAGGAAAATAATACATGTGGCCAACACTTAAGCAAAAAATTTGTTGCCAACCCCAAAAAAATTTGGGGACTAAAGCTTTGTTTTTTTTTTTTTTTTTTTGAGGGTGACTAAAGTTTTGTTTTTGTTGTTGTTGTATCTGTCCTATTAAATTATTACCTTAGCTTTTCAGGTAAAAATTAGCACTTCACGTTCAATTTATTATTGCAACCCCCCCCAAAAAAAAGGTTATAAAGCGATCAGGAATTAAGTTACCTGCATTAGTCCTCAGTAAATTTTACATCAGTAAGATAAGTAGTGACTGCAAAGATCTTTTTCTTGATTGTGGCAACTAATTCTTGCCTTACATTTTATCCTGGGTAAACCAAGTATTAAACTCCTTGTTCATATAGGGAAGCTACTTTACTGAAGTCGAGGGATGAGAAGATTCTTGATCTGGAAGAACAGGTGCTACAATTACCTTTAAATTCTTATTCTTGTAAGCCACAGCTTGAAATTTTCAGTTTTGTTAACGTTTGAATGACAATGATGATCACAGATCAGAGATCTAACCATCTACATGGAAGCCCAGAAAACACTTGGTAATATGACAGATTCAGATGGCATCAGAGACGGCACACTTCTACCATTATCTTATAAGCAGTCTTCCCCGGCAAACAGTAGAAGGCACACAAAGGCAGGTCGTAGGCGGTAGATGGTTATCATCTCATTGCGTGTAATGTATATTGATGGCATAACCAAATAACCATATTTTCTTGAGTTGGATAACGCGTCTTGTTGAGTGATGTTGTATAAAGATATTAATTAGATTTGGCATATGAAGCCATTTATTAGTCGTCAATGATGATAGCAGAAGTGATTTTGTTATTCTCTTAAGGCAAAAAACTGGGATTTTCAGTTGTAGTTATATAGGTATATGCTCGCTGGGAAAAGGCTTACCAGTCTTGGGGGCATTCAATCATGATGGAACCAAGAATCTAGGACCTTTTTTCCAATAGATAAATATATTTACTGAGAAAAACCTAATAGTTTTAGGTGTATTCAACTCATCGTACAAGTAACCTGAATATATATACACGCGCGCAAAAGAAATTGTGAACTGCTCTAAAGAATAATTCACACTGCTCCTTTCCCACACCTGTTCGGCTGTTCTGAACTTTCTTGTGGTGTGTCAACCTTAAGCCAACCAAGTGGGTGATAGGCAGTCTTTTGAGTCAATAGTCAAATGCTCAAAGCTGCAACGTGGTTTGTGGTTTGTCATGATTCGCTACTCTTGTGATGTCACCGCATACATTTCAAGACTACAAATAAGGAAGCCTTCGGAGCACATTTCGTATGTCACTGAATGCGATGGCTAATACATCAGACAAGAGTTTCAACACATCAATATGCAACGAGCCAATTCTTATCAACTGTAGTAGGTATTTTTCAGAGAAGATTAAATTAATGGACAGAGTAACCAAAATTATATTTCATAAATAAGACCTAGAAGTATCTGTGTTCACAACTCACCGGGTAAAAAAAATAAAAAATAAAAAGGGGCAAAAAATGCTGATTAACTTAGTGAAGGAAAATGATAAAATAGCCAGGGCCCAAGACCAAAGCAACTCAAGACCCGGAGTTCCTCTATAGTCAGACCTTAATCTTCCATTCAATAATCAATGGTACGCCGTCCTCCAAATTTACACCATAATCTCGTCTTCTTCAATTATGCTAAATGAAGGGAATACGTTGCCACCGTGCCTCAAACCACAAATTTGTGTAAGATGCCACTAACAAACTTTACCAGGTTGAGTTGAAGTATCCTAAACTATACTTACCTGAATTTAGCAGCTTCCCTAGAAAATCTAATATGCTGGGACCAGGTAAGGAGTCGCATTAATACATACAGTAAAATTCCTTGGTGAAATGAACACACATGGAACTGTCACCTTTGGGGTTGATCCGAACCAGCTGCACCAGACACGGTACTAGGTCCTGCACCATTTTCAGTTGGTGGGGAGGTGCCCCATTTTCCTTCTGACTCCAATGGCTCAAGTATATGCACTCCACCATCTGTAAGACCTAATGCAAACTGATTGGGTTCCGATGGATGCGCCGCAATGACAAGAGGGTGCACTCTTAAGCTGTAAAAATTATATGTTGTTAGATAAGTTGAAGTGTGTAAATACAAGTCAAAATTGGCTAATATATAAGTGATAAGAGTATGCACCTTGGGTTGGGAGGTAGATAAGCATTCTGATTTATTCGACATCTCAGTCTTAGTGTTGCAGCAGTAAGAACACCCACACTTCCATCTTCAAAGCTCACATATATTGACTGGCTATCACAGGAATATGTGGCATGTGTTATGGGCCCACTAATTTCCCGAGGGGCCCACTATTTGAGAAAACACAAGTTAATAATAAAAATGTCAGTAGCATTGAACTAGGTAAAACTAAATCCACAATTGCATTGATAACAAAGCTTAAATACCCAATGTACTCGTAAATGTGAATCAATTAAACAAATGCAATTACAATTCGAAAATACAACGCATGTTCAATTAGTTATGCAAGCATATGTCATGCAGTTACCTATCAATGCATGTATTTATATAACTGGCGCACCTGTTTAAGGCATTCTAATTTTGGTGCATCATATAATGCTATTTGCGTTTCATGAACAACCAGCAAATGCATCTGATCTAGATGAAATTGAACACGGGTATCTGCAAGGGGAGCTGCAGCTCGCCCACCTGGCATCTGTAAGGATTTACTAGCCTGTTTTTCCCATCCATCTGTGTTCCAAACACACAGCTGTAAAGAAAAACAAAAAATTAAAGTTGGAAAGGATGTGGGTGACATTTTTGAGTTGATGCATCCAATATGCATAATTTGGTCAAAAATTATTCATATTTTCTCCTATGGTAAATGCAAAGAAAAACAAAAAGAAAACTTGATGCAAGGAAGAACAAAAAGAAAAAGGTTAACAAGTTTTTCTTTTTGTTTTTCTTAAAGTTAAATTTACCTAGGAGGAAAACAAGAATGCAAGGCATTGGAAAAGAGAAATAAAAGCATTGGCAAAGGCCTGACATAAAGAAAGTAAATAGAAACGTTTCTAGTGACATCCATTTTAGAGAACATCTCCAGTCAAGGCCTGCCCCTGTGGCCATAACGAAATGATCTTGATGTGAATAGTGAATGACAAAAAAGGGCTAAGTGTAAGCTAAACATGAAGGGGGTTGAGCCCTCAAAAGCATTTCAGCTGCTGGTTGGTTATGGTAACAGAAAACTCTTTATGTTTTTTTACCTGAGAGTCTGCTCCTGATGACACAAGCACATTTAAAGTATGAGAGAAAGCAAGGCCTGTAATTCTTTTCTGATGACCTTTTAGCTTGGTCTTAACCTGTGAAAATGAAGCATGCAAGTTGTTAAAATTTCCAAAAGCCAGTTTAGTAATACTCCCCCTATCCCATAGTGTTGGTCCTTTACTTCATCTTGGGATATCACAAAATATTGTCCACTTTAAAAAGTCAATGGACACAATGTTAATAACTTTGCTAACTACCATTCACCTTTTTTGAAAAGTTGATATTCCCTTCTTATTTGCCATATTTGAGTTCAAAATAAAGGGGTTATTTTGAAAAGTTATGCTGTTTTATTTGAAAGCAACACATTAAATAATACCCCCTTAAAAAGTTAAAATTTCTGAACAGAACCAACAAAGTGGACAGAGGAAGTAACAAATTTAATTCCCACATTCAAGCTTCAGCTAGATAGAAGTCAGACCTCATCAACCCGAACATTATAAATTTGAATAGAAGAGTCCTCCATGCCTATGGCAATAATGTTATTGTCTTGAGGGTGAAATGCAAGAAATGTAGCAGCAGGAGGTGGGGGCATGAATGTTGTCATTGTCTGCAAGTGAAAAAGCCTCACAATAAATACAACCACAGATACAGAAGCAAATTTAATGAAGAGGCAAAAGAAGGAAATGTGTAGAGAACTCCCAACTAAAACCCAGCCAATATAATATCTAGATCAGTAATTTGCCCTGGGTTTTTACTTCGTTTTTCCAACTTAATAATTACTTCTGAAAATAATTACTTCTGAAAAAAGTATCCCTATACTCAACCTGGAAACTGCATTAGAAACCATATAAACTTAATAATTACGGTCTCCATTATTATGGATATGTAAGGACTAAAAATATATATAACATTGCAATAATCATGCCCCAAAACCAATATAAAATTCCTAGGTGTATTTTTTAGCAGGAAGAATACTTCTGCAGTGACTTGGTCATTATTTTTTTGATAAGTAAATAGTGGAAAATAAAAAGGTTGACTTGGTAAATAATCTCCAGTAACAGCTACATCAACACTGTTTGCGAGGTTTACTTATTAAAATAAACTACATGCCAGGTCTGAGTAAAGTAATCAACCAAGTATACAGAATATACCAATGATAAACCTATGCAAAGAAGCGCAACTATCTACCTTGAAAGTCATCATATTGAATAAGGAAATTTTCCCCCCTGAAGCTGACATGACATAAGAGTCATTCTTTGAAAGCGCAAAGCATGAAACAGCATCCTCAGGGTTTGTATCACTAACATCATTTGTCATTAATATTCCGCTTGGAGGTTGCCATAATTGTGGTGATACACTAGCTGTGGCCTACAGGAAGAAAATTCTTTGTAAATAGTAAGCTTGCAGATGTTAAAACAATCAAATGGCAATGCAACCTTCTGGAAAAAGTTCTATACCTTCCCTGTTGAATTACGGTCATTTCTCTGCCATTTCCAAAGCTTATGTACAGCATTAGATGCCAATGCCAATATAGCTAGACCAGAGTTTGTATAAATTAATCTAGAAACCTGAAGCAGTTGTCAATGTGTTAGAACCATAAGTGAAAACCAATACTAACCATTTTTTAACCTCAAATTCAAAGAGATCTATACAACTGGTGTTTTATCATCAAATGCAAGACATATTTAAAGAAATTAGAGTTGCAATATTAAATTGCAAAGGACATGAAAATTATTAAGTGCAACACACACTGACGCTTTGTTTGTTTCGATGGAGAACATTGTATAAAGGTAGTTTTTCGTGTTTTCCAATATTTGGTAGCATCAGAAAAATGAGTCCAAGGAAAATTATCTTTGGTCAACATAAAAAGTATGGTTTATTCTTAGAGATTGTTTTCCAATAAGGCTGCATTTGTTTCGGTATAAAATATTTTCCGGGTGTAAAATATTTTTAGGTGAAAATATTTTCGGAAAAGGAAAATATTGTCTAGTGTTTGGTTGCATTTTAAAAATTATATTAGAAAACAATTTTCAGTGTTTGGTAACATTCTGAAAATGCTATTTTCCTACAATTTTTTCACATTTTCTCAGCTATTTTCTCAGCTTCCAAACAAATTTTATATCACAAAATCCACCACCACCCACACATCAGCACCCACAGAAAATCCACCACCACCACCCACACACCAGCACCCATAGAAACTCCACCACTATCCACACAAAACCCACCACCACACAACACAGAAACCACCAAAACGCCACCACCCACACCACCACACAACAACAACAAAAAAAAATCAGAGATCAAAGAGAGAAAGTAGATCGACAACGAGATTGATCAGAGATCAAAGAGAGAAAGCAGATCGACAACGAGATTGACCTAGAGGAGGAGATAGATCGGCGAGTGGCGGACAACGAGATTGACCCAGAGGAGGAGATGATCTGACCCAGAGGAGGACGAGATTGGTCAAGCGGCGGCAGGCTTCATGTGATGCGATCTCGGTGGGATGATCTTGGCGGCACGAAGTCGACGGCGCGATCTCGCCGGCGCATCTGGGGTTGGGGCGCAATCTCGCTGGCGTGTTTGGTTGCACGAAGTCGAAGGCTCTCTCTCTCTCTCTCTCTCTCTCTCTCTCTCTCTCTTTGCACGTTTGAGTCCGGAAATGGTTTGAAATGAAAATAGAAACGTAAAACAATTTCCGAGTCAAAGCCTTTATTTTATGGTCAAATGAAATGCTTTTCCAAAAATTCTATTTTCCATGCACAACCAAATATACGGTGAGGTGTAAAATGATTTCCTGAAATGGTTTGAAGCCAAAACAAACATACCCTAAATTTTTTTAGAAAACAACTCTATCTCACAGCAAGCTAAATAAGGGAAGTTAAAAGATTGTTTTCCAACCCATTTAAAGTTGCTATCAAAATAGGAAATAGTTTTATAGAAAATACTTTTTGAAAAATGACTCTTTTTCTTGAAAACATTATCGCTAAAACAAAGAAAGTGTGACTATAAATCCTTTTTTTTTAAAGCCAAGTGGTCTGTTAATCCCTGAGGATAGACCACACCTGGTCTGGTCAGCATCATTGACTCCAATCCTCCACTAGACTATGATCCACTCATTCCATAGCTGATCAAATGCAAATTATCATAACTACTCAACTGAAACTAATTCATTTACATCCAATGTAGTTTTTTTATAATTAAAATAATAATAATAATAATAATAATAATAATTATTATTATTATTATTATTATTATTATTATTAATATTAATAAAATTAAAAACCCTTATAAATTGATAGCATTTCATTCTTGCTTTACTGCCCGTTAGCAACCATGCAATGTTCTAATGGTACCAAGTTTGGGCAGACGGATTTTAATTGATTACTTGAACTCGAATATAGATAATGCAACTTCCTAGAAAGTATCATGCTATTCCATAACTACTAAAACTATTTAAAATAAATAAAAATGATAGTCTTAATAAAATAAAATAAAACTTTTTTTTTTCATTTTGCAGACCCTTAAGTGATTACAATATGCTCCAAAGAAGAAGTAATTGAAAATAGTGCCATATGACTTGTCCATTATCAAGAGCTAGAATAAACCGCCCATAGGATTGCACTAGTTTTTGATAGGTTTTTCTTTCTTTTTTTTTTCTTTTTTTTTTTTTGGAGACTTTTTTACATTATACTATACTCTCCCTCACATGCACATACACAAACACAAAATATGCATGCACCCAAACCGATTACTAGGTAAAGCATTCATGATGACCTTTAGTGGTGCAAACACATGCACACAATTGGCCCAATGCTGTGATTTAGTAGTCCCATACGTGTTTGCCAAAATTAAAACCCTGCATTGTCAACTAGACTTGCACAAGTACACAAGACAGAATAAAAGAACAAGAAAGTATTTATCATTTGAAAGTCAACAAAAGTTGGCGAAGTGGCACAAAAATTATATTCTTTCTAATAAGATTAGAGAGAGTGGACCCATACCCTCATTGCTGTTAAATTATCAGGGAGCCTCAAGGAGCGGCATTGTGATTGTTCATTGATCTCTGTCAGTTTCCAGATCCTAGATTTATCAACTGACTCATCAGCAATTCTGGGTTTTATATCCAAACTTCGACTATCATTGTTCTACACAAACTCAAAAAAGGAAAAAAATTAATCACTTGATGTATAAATATTAACTTTAATGAACATCCAAAACGTATACAGTAACAAGCACACATGCTCCCTTGTAATAGCATGCATAGGTGAAATTAACAGATTGGTTCTTCTAATGAACTCTTATTAAGCACCCACAGAAGGGCACTAATTAAACACTCACCATTCCAACCATGGCCGCTACAGGAGGAGCTCGATCTCCAATGCTTGTTCCAACAGTTATATCGGTAGATCCAAAAGTGCCTAAAGAAGGGGGGGCCTATATACAGATTATGCAATTAGAAAATATAATTGAAACAGATTTGCTTCTCTTACACATGCACACGCATGTGCAGGGTGGGGGGGAGTGTTGGGGGTGTTTACCTTAACAGCTGCAGAAGCAACTCTAGAAGCATCAAATGTGCGATTCTCCACAGTTCTTAGAAGCCTAATTCCATCTGCATTTGCTAAGATTCTAACACCATTATCATTTGTTGAGACAGCTAACAGTATACCTTCCTTGTTAAATCTAATACAAGGAGAAGCCTGCAGGTTTGCAAGACCAGGATAATTGGTTGGCAAGAAGATTTCTAAAGATAAATCAACACTAAGCCAAGCATAACCATAATTACCGGTAAAGTACCCTCCGCTTCAGTAGTTGCCAATAACTGATTATTGTCCATGTCCCAAAATTTGACCAAGAAATCATCACCAGCAGCTAAGAACCGATTTCTAGTTGTATCAAATTGCACAATCCCCACAGTTCGCTTCCCAAGACCATGATATGAGCGCTTGACAGCACCTTCACTTTCATTCCATTCCACTAAGAATGATTCTCCTTCTTTATTTGTCCCACATGAGAACAACCTATGAGTTACCAATAGATAATGGAAAGCAATTTCAGTAACATCATCATATGATAACAAATTTTTTTTTTTTTGGATAAAGTACAAATTTCATATATGGACCTTGTTCCATCAGCACTGTATGACATTGTGGTGGATGAATGGCCCGGTGCATCATAGTCAACTCTTGAACCCATGTTATCATACAACCATGCCTTTATCTTTCCATCAGTTGCAGTTGAAAAGATAAACTGGTGAAAAAAAACATTAGGAAGCTTAGAAAATCCAACAGCTATAAAATTTTTTTTAAAAGTAAAAAACCAAAGCAAATAACTCAAATGAACTCAAACCTGTCCATTTTCCTGGTTGCGTGTTTCCCTACTTTAATAAATTGATGTGAGAAGCGCAAACAAATATTTATTTTAATTTAGACTTATTTGATTATGGAGTCAATAGTATTTCCCTTGGTCAATTGTATTTTATTTTAGGCCCTGCTATTTAATTAGGTTTATTAGTAATTTTATTTAAAGCCAAGGTTTTTTTTTTTTTTTTTTAATTCAATCATTTGGATTTCTCAATTCATTTAGAATTAGCCATAAAGAGTCAGCTCATCGAGGTGGCTTGTTACATCGTTAAAATGATACTCTCTGCATAGGAGTACAATACTGTATATACTAAACCCTAATTCTAATTTTGCCCTAATGGTCTGGTGTCGAATCTAGTTAACTCTAGGTGCTAACTCCTAGAGATTTATTCATGCTTGCTGCTGACTTTAAGCAAGCCTAGGTATTAACTCCTAAGTTCATCATTATTTTACATTCTCTTTAATATCTGTGTTGCATTGTTTTAGTTTTTCCTACGTCAATAATTTGTTCCTATAACTATGGAAGTAGCTCTTTACTTCTTCATCCAGTCACAAAGCAAGCCCGACATGCAAACACTTTGACAAATCTGTCAGAGATTCTAATTATCCATGCTTCTCATAAAATGGCAGGACCTTGTAAGTAGCTTAGCAAGGCCAAATATTGGCAATGGAAAAAACACATTTTGACTGCAAACAATACATGAAAATCTTAGTAGTTAGGTTAAAACTAGTACAGATTCTCTTTCTTTCATTTTTCTTTTTCTTTTTTTTTTTTTTTGGGGGGGGGGGGGGGGGGGGAGTCAAATAACCTATACAGATTTGCTGTGTGATTTAAGTGAAACAAAAAATATATATAAAGCCCCCTTCTTTGTTTAAATTGGGTCCTAACGCCTTACTTTCATAATTAAAAGGAAAAAACAAATTTACAGAACAAGAGCACCTCATTTTCCTTGCTTTACAATCAATATAATTGAAAAAAAAATACCTGAATATTTTCCTTGTGATGTGGACATACAGAATATACAGGTGCTTCATGACCCTCAAAGGTATACTGCCTAGTCCCAGTGGCTACATCCCACACCTGCAAAACAATCCTTGAAACATTATATATAATTTCCCACCCACAAAATCACATCAGAAATGGTTATAGAACAAAACAAACCTTAATGACTCTGTCCTCGCCACAAGTGACAACACAGAGTTGTTTATTTGGATAAGAGAAAGCAAGATCATTTACACTGCCAGCATGAGCCTCAATCTGAGAAACCAAAAAGAAATCCATCAGAAATTAGTTAGCCAAAGGGAACCGTATGAAATTTTCATAAGAAAGAAACTAAAAAAACATGAAATTAAAAAATAATTAATAATAGGATTTTGTTAACAGATGCCCTAAGGGAATTTGTTTAAGAAATACTTTCAAAAACTTTTTATGGGAAAGGAAAAAAGCAAAATTTTTTGACAGTTTTTTATATTTTCCATAAAAGTGATATTTAAACTTTTCTAAAGTGGCTCATTAACAAAATTCCCTAATAAGGGAACTTGCTAACTGAGCCCTTAATAATAATATGTTGAAGACGGCTAGAAAAGGAAACTCAACATTAGAGGGATTAGTTGATGGCACAAACCTCTAGGTGGTTTCGTAGATCATCACCCCCATGATAGGAGTATATGTGCACAATGTGCTTAGAATATGCAACACCTGAGTAGGGACAAGAAGAATCATGACTCACAACAAGCTCAGTGTCATTCTTTTAACATTCTTTTTTCTAAGACACCAGATTCTCAGGTTTCTGAATCAAAAAACAATAATTAAACAGTACAATATATCAGCAAAAGCATTTGAACCCACCAAAAAGGTTTCCGTCAGGGCTCCACACAACGCGATTGACTGATGCTGTATAATCATTTGTCAGAGATGCCTATAAGAGAACAAGAAAAAGTGATTTTCACCGAAGAAGTGGTTTATTTACTAGACACCAAACATGACATGTGCAAAAAGAAAAAAACAGTATCAAAAGCCAAACCTGCAGAGCCACTGACCATGACCCAATATCCCAGACTTTGAAATTTTTAGAAGCAATCCTTTCACGACTACCTAAATCCCATACCATGACCTCACCCATGTTTGTTCCAACTGAAATTATTGAGGCACACATATTAGGGGGGGGGGGGGGGGAATGCTAACGAGCCAGAATCCAAACCCAAATTTAAATAAAAACTCCATGCAAAAACAGAAACAGGTGCTCACCAAGAAGTAGAATTTGTTGCACTGGATGGAAATCCATACTCTTGACAGTTGATCCTTGATTAAGAGTCATAACAACAATCTTGGGCAAGTCAGAAGAAGTGTAGGAACTTTGACCATGGCTCTGGCCAGTGTATTGAACAGGAAGAACATTTACTGGCAGATTGTTGAGCTGTTGAAAAATCATGTATCACCAATTATGTAAACTTAACCTTTGACATTGTTCTTTCAAGAAAAGGCAAAAATTACACATTGAAGCATTTTTCAAGCAAAGGCAAAAGCCAAAAGTTAGGCTTGAAGACAAAGGACATCGACCTCAGTTTCACAAACTATAAGATTATTATCAAAATTTCATAAAATGACATGACAGTACAGCCAAAAGAATACCAATCATGTAATCACCATGAATACCGAGAACCCTACCCCTTCCCATGTACTAGGGACAGAAAAGGAAGCACAAACCAGAACCCAAACAAGTGAAACAACCGAATGAACATTTCTTCTAAATTTATGTACTCCTCCATTTGTTTCAAATAAATATGGCCTAATATTAGAATCAAATTATCTGTATGAATTTATTTATTTTTTACAAGTTCAAATTAATCTGTATGATATTTTTTATAATCACTAAAGGATTTTCATGATATATAAAGGATAATTCAATTTAATAGGCATTCTAATATATATGCTAAACAAGTGCTTTTGAATGGATAAGTCAATTAATCATTAGTTAATAAAAAGAATGTAATATCTCATAGGTAACCCAATCTTCACATTAAATCACTCTATTTTCTATGTCAATCTCCTTTCTCACTTCGATTGGTTGCTTGATGGCTTGATATTCAATCAGGAAAGTAAATCTCATTCCCTAAAGCCGAAATTGAGGCAAAGAGCTTTCCTCCTACATAGATTAAAACAGGACCACCCCATCAACCCACATCGTAAGACAAGTAGCATAGATGCAGCATGAGTACCTAGTTTCTAATCACAATGTCCCATGGAAATGAATAAGAACTGCAACACAATAAAAAAAGCGATTGAAAGGGGGGGAAAATGGGGAAGAAAGAGGCAGTGGTGACTCCAGGAATTTTTCCTAGGGTGTTCCTTAAGAAGCATAATTTTTCCCAGTGGCGGCTCCAAGAATTTTTCCCAAATGTATTGTTGTTTAGTTGTTTCATTAATTTGTTTATCTTTTATAAACTATAATTTGTTATATTGTTGTTTTATTAATTATAAAATTATTAATTGTTGTTTAGCCTAACATAATTTAATTTGTTTCTCTTTTATAATGTATTGGTTAATTAAATTATTAATTATTGTTTATTAGTTGCTTTTTCCAATTAATTATTGGTTAATTAATATCCCAAACAAACAAAATTAATTAGTTCAACTAATTACTATGGTTGTTTGATACTTGGAATATCACACTATTACTTAACAAAAAAAGGAAAAGTCAATAAATTGTGCAGCACAAAAATATATAGACCGTATAGCTTAAGTCCAAGTCTAAAAAAGTGTGATTTATTACATATTTTAAGACCATTAGTTGAACTAATCAACTTGCATAGCATGCAGCCATATCTAAGTCCAAGTCTAAAAGTATTTTTCATATTATAGTTTTCATAAAATAAATAAGAAATATTAAATTTTAAGCAAAACATAATAAATAAACAAATATATAAGTATATAGCAATATTATAGTAGTTTTTTTTTTTTTGGGAATAACAATATCATAGTTGATTTACTTATTATAAAAATTAGTTAATTTATTAAGATCATTACTGAAATAACTAAATAAAAAAAATAGATAATTCAAAAAAAGTAACTAAATAGAAAACCACTGTTTTCAAATTTAAATCTAATATAAAAATATTATTAAAACATTAAAAAAGAGACTTGATGAAGCCTAAAGCTCTTAAAGCTACAGCCTACTGTGGCAGTAGTGGTACAGTGGTACTGTAATACACGTATATCAACTAAGTTAAAAACTAAATATAATAAATTAAATTAAAAGAAAGAGATTGTTTTTGAAGTGAAAAGAAAGAGATTTGACTGGTACACTAGCTATAAACAAATTATGTGGCCAAAACAGAGATTGGTACAGTGGTATACAGTGGGCGAGAAGTTAGACTTGACTGGCGTTATTTACTAAGGCTGCGTTTGTTTTGGTATAAAACCATTTCAGGAAATGATTTTACACCTTACTGCGTGTTTGGTTACACATGGAAAATAAAATTTTCCGGAAAAGCATTTCAATTGACCGTGTGTTTTATGGCTTTGACCTGGAAATTGGTTTACACTTTTATTTTTACTACAAACCATTTCCGGGTCCCAGACGTGCAAAGAGAGGGCGAGGGAGAGAGAAAGAAGAGAGAGTTACCGATCCACCCAAAACCGATTGCACCCCAGCACCGGTGCCGCCATATATCTCACACCACCACCGAGATCGTATCACCACCGAAGATCGCATCACCCCAGACCGATCGCACCCCACTGAGATCACATCACCACCAAAGACCGATCCACCCAAAACCGATCTCATCGGCGCCGTCGTCTCGATCTCGTCGCCCATGACCCATGACTGATCTCTCCCTTTCCCTCCATTTTTGATCACTCTCTCTTCCTCGCTCTCTCAGTTTGACCGAATGGTGGAGTTTAACGAATTGTGTTGTTTTGATTTTTGTTTTTTAAAGTGTATATATTGAAATTTTCTATTATAAAATTTGTTTGGTAACTGAGAAAATGGGTGAGAAAATGTGAGAAAGTAGTAGAAAAATAGCATTTTCAGAATGTAACCAAACACATGAAAACATTTTCTAGAACAATTTTCATAATGCAACCAAACACTTGAAAATATTTTCCTTTACCGAAAATATTTTACACCTAAAAATATTTTACATTCAACCAAAAACGCAGCCTAAGCTACAAATGCCTTTACCAAACAGAAAAAGCCTTCATCAACCCAAAGAAATTTCAGCAAAAGAAAAGAAAACACAACAGTCTGAGTAAGGAGAAAGGGAGAAAGAGTCTTAGTGCCACTATGCACTGATTTGGAGAAATCTGATCGCCGGTCATCGACTGGAGGCTGTAGCGGACGATAAGGACCAAAGTTTCGGATCTGATTTGGTGATTTGCTCTGTATTGGGTTTTTTTTTTTTTTTTGAGAATCCGTGGGTTTGCTACCTAGGCTTGCCGTGGGCTTGGCTCTATTACAATTTTTTTTTTTTTTTAAGATTTTAGTTCAAAATTTTTTTTGGGCTTTTTTTTTTTTTTTTTTTTGGCTTTAAAGTAGAACAAATATATATATATATATATATATATATATTTTTTTAATTTGAGGGTGTTCCTAATACAGAGCAAATATAAAAAATTTTAATTATTATATATAAATTTTTTTTTTTTTTCAGCTCAGGGTGTTTCTGAGAACAGCCTGAGCTACACGTGGCATCGCCACTGGAAAGAGGGGATGCAACTCCCAATTGTGTAATAAGTGCACTGTGCACCTCACAATGTGCCAAGGGAAATTTAAAACACCACAACATGAGAAAAAATGTGATTTTTTCCCCATATGCACTAGTACCTACAAGCACCCTCTATCCCATTATTTTGGAATAAAGAAGCATCATTTGAGCTACAACGTATTGGCAACACCAGAAAAACTAAGATTGAAAGAAAGAACGAAGAAAAGAGAGAGAGAGAAAAATAAATAAATACAACAATATTCAACCCCCAATTGTGTAATAAGAGAACCCTCACATCTTGCTGACTGCATAAATCAATTTCCTTGAGCCTCAAAGAGTTGGCACCACAAGACTCAAGCCATGTTAAAAGATTGCCCAAAATCAGATGTGCGAAAGCTTTAAATTTTAGTAATAGTACTAATTACTCAGATTTCTACTGAGTGAATCTAGTCATAAAGAGAAGAAATAGGATGAAAAAGATATGTGGTACCTCATCGGACATTCCAAAAGGTCTAGCTCTCTTCAAGACATGTTCAGAATCAGCTGTTTGATAGTCCATAGCAGGGTTATTGGTAGGAGTTCTTGGGCGCTTCGACATTGCTGCCACCATGATAAAAACAGACACATAATGGGTAGAAATACATCAGTTAAAATGGACACAAAGAAGTTAACTAAAAAAGAAGGGTGCAACAGTGTCTTCATATTAAAATTTCATGCTTCTCTCAGGATTTTTTTTTCCTTTTTCGATAAGTATGCTTCTCATGATTTGTTAAATTCCGTGTTTCAATATCCTGATTATGATTTACCAATCACATCATCTTGATCAAGTATGCTTTGCTTATAAGTTATAACCAACCATAAAGATATGCATTTATATCAGTCTACAGTGTGGAACATCTATCGTTAGCAAAACAGTTCCAAAAGCAGCTGGTGAAAAGGCTTTGTATATTATATAACTACCTGCATTGTTAGCTGCAGCCAAACCTATGGGTCCTGCAGAAGCTGAAGGGTGAGGCACAGAAGATGGATTGGCCATCCAGCCAGCAAGAGACGTTGGAAGAGCGGCCTGTGTGGGCTGAAATGGCTATAAACATATAGAACAGAGTCAAATATCCAGCAATTCAAACTTCAAAACAGCTTAATTACCTTAAAGGCAGAACAGTTATCATATAGTTCTCACTTACACCATGAGCGCTCAGTGGTGGGAAACCCCCCGCCTTAGGGACGGCACCCATTAAGGGATTCGTGACGGGGGACGGGGCTCGTGCACCATTTGGTGTTGCACAAGTGTGGTCTACAAATAGTGTCTTAATGTCAGGGTTAGGCCTTGGGTTCTTACAAAGTTGATGCTGCCAATTTAAACTGCAATCCAATGCAAAGAAATGTAAGAAGATAGTAAAAATATATGTATTACTTAAAGCAAGACTCTACCAATGAGTCTAAAATACAAAAGAAAAGGCAAGAATTTCTCAAGGACCTCTGATTAATTAGAGTTCTCAATCTTGAGTTCTTCAATGGAGGAAATTGAAGCTTATCACGAAACAGGGGGTTAGCTTCTATCAACTTTTTTAGTTCAGCAAGCATTATACCCCTAGCAGACTTAGTATCTCCATATTTAGATAGCTGTTCATTATCTCTGCAAATTAATTATTAAAAAAAAAGAAGAAGAGAGAAACCCATGAAAATTTTAGCTTACTTAAAAAAATATGGTCTGTAGTCATTATCATAACAAACGCAAGAACCTGAAATATACAAAAACAATTCTCGAAATCACATTTTTCATACCGAAAGTTTTCCAAAGTCAGAAGCTGTGTAATTTCCTTAAAAAGGTCTTCATTAAATGCAGCGAACACTTTCAAGTCCTTAACTAAAATCTCCACGGCTTTAGCACGATCCCGCCTACCAATTATCAAATTTTTTAATTCCATTTCTCAATATTTTTTTCAGACAAAAACTAACCAACAACCAGTAGCAAACATTCAAAATGAGCAAAGCTAACAAAGCCATAGTTCAACACAAAATCCAAAATTCAATACAAAGCATTAAAAAAAAAACACATACTTATCTAAAGCTTCAAGGTACTTCTGCTTGCGAATCTCAAAGAAGATCTTCATGGAGTACCTATTATCATCAACTTTTGTGAAACCAGAAAGGTACTTCTCCACCTCCTCCCACTCACCATTTGTCACCATATCCTCAAAATACCTCATATTGAAGAAAAACCCTGACTCTTGCTCCAACCTTTCGCATCCACAATCACCATTATTTACCAAATATATTATACAAAAATATAAAATAAAATAAAAATTGAGCAAAATTAGGGAAAAAATAAGCGTACTTGTGCACAGTTTCTTTGAATTTCTCTTCGTCGAGAAACTGAAGTATGAGAAATACGAGTTCTCTGCTAAGCGAAGACATGGCTTTGTCTCTAACAAAAAAATAAAAAATAAAAAAAATGGAACAAAACTACCAGAAAGATCTACACCTTCACAGATCGATAACACTTCAGCATCAAAATCCTAAATTATGCACCAAACACGTACCCAAAAAAAAAACACACAGATTTTCTCAGTACAAAATTTCAACCAGGAAAAAAAAATAACAAAAATTAAAATTAAAAAAAAAATACAGAGAGAAAATAGGAAAATGAGGAAGAGAGAGAGAAAAATACCTTAGAGAGATTTAATTTTTCACAGATCGGAAGGTTTGAGAGAATTTCTGAGTGGTTTTTCTAAGCTTCCATAGCTTTGTGTTTTCTCTCTCTAGCTTTTGTTCGCTTTGAGAGAGCGAGATATGCCTTGTCTGAGTATTTATACAGAGAAAAAGGGTTAGGGATTTGGAAAAATGTGAGAGAGAAAGAGAGGTCTGAAGCGAAGAAACAAAGGAATCGGACAGGTTTAAATACCGTGATGAGAGACAAAAGAAACGAGATGAGATGGATTGGCTTGATAAGTGGATTTTATAAGACGGTGTACGAATTTGTAAATGTGATAAGTGAGTGTGATATGTAGGGTGATAAGTGATGTTGCTTATAAGGGTCATAAATACGCCTGGATTTGGATTTATTTTCGGCTGGATTTGCGGGCTTTTCAAAGAGTTGTTACTGTTAATTAGTACTACATTTTCGATTTTTTTTTTTTTTTTATAGTTTTCTTTTTCTTTAAGTGGCAAAGCTATTATGTGGTCGGCATTGTTTTCCAATCTCTGAACTCTGTTCCCTTTTCCAACGTTTTGTGTGGGAGAAGGTAGCTTGGAACACTTCTATCATAGACCAATAAACACCACCTTTTCTTTTTCTTTTTTCTTTTTTATAGGATTCTACTTTAATCTAATTTAAGTATATATATATATATATATATGAGAAATTTCATCTTAAAAACGTTTTTTTTTTTTTTTAGAAATGTTATGTTTCACAATATTTTCATACTATTTTTACAATATTTTATAGATAATAAATTGTTATCGATTCTAATTTGAACTTATACTTAAAATTATTTTTTTTATTCACTAGTAATAATCAATAATAACCCATAACTTTACTTTTGAAAATGTTATGATTGTAGAATTTTTTTTCTTTTATAGACTTTCTCCTTTTCATGTTTTTCTTTATGCTTTGCCACCCTAATTTGTACTGTCTAAGTTGGTAGAATATAAAATAGAATAGTCAAATAAGATTTTTTTTTTTGTTTTACCATTTTAAATTTTCATTACTTTATAAGTAAAACATAAACATAGAGTGAAATATTCAAATAAGACTGAATTTTTTATTTTATTTTTTTCATTATAATTTATAACCATCGCTCAAGTCACATGAAAAGAAAACCACGTATATGTGGATTCCACACCACATTGTATTTACTATTTATAACAAAGAATAATAAAAATTTACTATTCTTCACTGCTATATTTTTGTCAGTCAAGAAATTCAAAGCATATAGTTCAGTTTTTAACTTTGAGTGTATAATCGTATCACATTGAACTTAATATATATGATCTAATTGACTTGACTTGGTTCAAGTATTCTTACTCATTAGAGCTATTGAAATTAAAATATGTAATTAAAAGTGGACACATGTCATAATCTTGATCGGTCTAGTGCATAAATAAGAGCAATAGACCCAATCTTTGCCCTAATATAATACTTAAAATATTGGGTCTTGTTAACAAGTGTCATAAGGGCATATGTTAAAGACTAATAAATATTCAATTATAAATTGTAATGCGCATGTTTTTATAAAATAAAATACATGCGGTAATAATTCATTGACTTACTGACACAAATTCATTGTGGTTGTGTGTGTATATATATAATTTGACTTTATTTTTTGAAAAATATATAAAACATTATTTAATAAAACATTAATTACATCTTAACCACTGTTCTTAGACCTTAGTTGATTCGTTAACAAAATCCTACAATGTTTTATCTTCTGAAATGCATGAAAAAAGAAAAGGAAATTCATAAATGCTAATAAATAAACTCGCCGTGACGGTAACTTCATTACACAATTTGGAGCCACCTAATACGTAAGATTAGATAATCAACCTTGTAAAATGACAGTTTTTCCACACCTACCGCACTTTATTGAACTACCATATTAATGTCGAAGAATACCCTACTTCATGTACCATAAGAACGACGTTGTAATTACCGTTAGATTACAAGGCAACAAAAATTCATCCGTTTGTTAACATTTGTACCTAAAAACTAAAAAGTGAACAAATGTATCAGATCCATTTCACAGATATTCTTAAAATATTTATTAATGAACTATTTTTAAATAAAATTTTAATAATATTTTCATGAAAAATGTAAAAATGTTATTTAAAAAATCAGTTTTTTTTTTCATAAAAAAATTTTAAAAATAATTTCTAAATCAATGTGTGTGTGTGTATATATATATTCAGTGAAATTTCTATGAATTTATCCAGTTGTGTTTCCTTTTTGGAGGAGAAGAACAATTTGTATTCGCATGGACGTGATTTATGAACAGTTTATTTCAATGTGTGAATATGACTAACAGTAACGACTAATTTATTATTCACTGGTACTGAAAAAAAAAAATAAGAAACAAAATAAACATGTTTGCATGTTTTTCTTTTTTCTTTTTTATGAGAAAATGGTTGCATGTCAGCATGTGAATGTAAACCCTAATTAAATGATGTACATGTACTATTGCTGCTTCGATATTGGTCGGCACGCATGATATTAGATAGGGGCGTCCAGTGTACATTGTCTTCATTGACTTTCCAAAAATGCAAGACCACATGGAGCTTAAAAAATTGAATAGAAACAAAGAAGGGGAGGTAAGAAACAAAGTAGAAAAATATGCTGTAAACTTAAAACTCTGTCATTCGAACTTTTTCCCCTTAAATCCTAAACATTTTGTGCTTGGAAAAATGTCAATTAAGTTATAAGGATCTTGGCTATTTAAGTTAATCTTGAAAAGAAGGTTGGATGAAGTGAAAAGGCATATCACAAATATTGTGAAATCATAAAATACCTATTAAATTTAAAATAAAATAAAATAAGTGAAATTCCTATTAAGTTTAAAAGAAATTTTTATAAAATTGTTATAAAACCAATTATGTTCTATGATTAGATGTTGGATTGTTAAGAAGGTTACGTATTAATATTAATAAAAATGAGTGTAGCTAAAATGAGAATGTTAAGATGGATAAAATAAAAAATACAAGAGATGAATAAGTGAAAAAAAAAAATATATATATATATATATATATATAATTTGAAATGAGGAAATTTGTGTTAGCGATAATAATACACTAAAAATATAATTAAAAAATATAAGAAATTAAAAGAAAACTAAATTAATAGAGATACAAAATTAAAAATTAGAACAAAACCAATCTTAGGCATGGAAATCTAATTACTCTTTTATGGAATTGAAGCCCTTTATAGTTGGTAAACTCACAAATCAGTGAAACTAATTTCCATTTAACTTGTCCCCTTCAAAATTCAACAACCCTATTTGAATTGTGGTGTGTTTTAAGCCATTTATGTACTAATAACTTAGCCCAAAACTCTACCAAATAAAACATATTTATTTATTCAAATATGCATAAAAAACGTTTATTTGTTCAAATATTCCCTAATATGCATAATTATATATATATATTTTTTTTTTTTTGGGAAACCATAATTTTATTATATATAAATCACTTGGTATATTTATGTTTGTATTGTTGTGTTTAGGTACGGTGCTTGAGCCTGATTATAGGTTTACATGTATTACTCAAAATTAATGGAAATTATAACCATCTATTCACATAAATATTATACATTGTTATCCTAGTGAGTGGGCTAGGGGAGCGTCCCCCTGTTTTGAATAACTTATCCCTACCTTCTAAATTTTTTTTTTATAAAAAATAGATATAATTTTATATGTATAATTTTACTAATGGCCCTCTAGGTATAAAGATAAAATTATACTACATACATATAAATGAGCAATACATCATTTTTCTTCTTATTCATTTTATACCATACATATCTCAATAAATCAAAGTGTATTTTATATTTTTCGGGTTTGGCTTACCTCCAATACTTTTTTAACTGGAAGTCTCATTTTGTTTTAAATACACAATGACAAGTAGTAGTGGGTTTTAATCTTCACATTTTATTTAGTTAGTGGGTAATGTGACAGTTTCTCATTAAAACAAAATGATATTTCAGTTAAAAAAGTACTGGAGGTAAGCCCAACCAATATTTTTCTAAAAATAATTAATTTTTTTTATTAATAATCAATGCATTACTTTTTATCCATTTTATCGCTCTTATACCATATGCAACTCATTAAACCAAAGTATAATAGATAAGTAAATCTCTTTAATATAAATCTTCATTATTTTCCAATTCTAAACTTTTTATAAAAAGAAATTGCCTTGGAGACTTATAAATATGGACTCTATGTTTTATTTTTTATTTTTTATTTACGCTTTATTTGTTTCAACATTAACATTTTTAGGAAAATGAATCATTTTTCCAAAAAGTATTTTCAAGAACACTGTCTCATTTTTCTTTTTTGGGTAGCAATCTTAAAAATGAGTTGGAAATCTATATATTAACTTTCCTTATTTAGTTTCACGTGAAATGGAGTTACTTTCATTATTAGCTTTGCATGAGATAAAATTGTTTTTCAAAAAAATTGAGCGGAAAGCAACTATATCTCATGTCAAGCTAAATAAGGAAAGTTAAGAGATAGTTTTCATTTGACTCACTTTTTATATACTACCACACATGACAAATGTGGAAAATTATCTTCACATAAGGTTTTTCCTTTTATATATTTCATAATTCTTGAAACTGTTTTTTTTTTTTTTTTTTATGAGAAATTCTTGAAACTGTTAGTATATTCTAAATGTGTAATCATTAATTATTTAACAAAAAATAATGTTTATCTAAAATGTTTTCATAATTTTAATTATGATCAACATGAGTTATGTAAAAAAAAAACTTTGTGTAACTTTTTTTTGATCATAAATGAGAAAATAACATATGTTAAATCTCATTACAAAAATATATTTATTTATTTCTTTTGGGTTTATTTATTTATTTATTTCTATATTTGGCTTGGCCCCTAAAAATAATTTATGGCTCTGCCGCTATTAGTGAGAATTTGTAAAATTAAAGATTGAGAGTTAAAATACAAGCCACTTAATCTCCATTAAAATAATTGAAACCCCCACATATTTTCATTTACCAACCCACTTTTAATCCAAATAAATATCATACTTATTAGAAAATTTACACTTTCTTTATTAATCTATATATATATATATATATATATAGCCTAAACTAAGAGAAAATTCAATTAGATTTCAAATTGAAATTCAATTAGAGTCTAATTTGCCTCATGTGTCCCATCTAATTTAAACTTTTTAAATTTTTGTTCCAAGTGAGTTAATTCAGTGTAAAAATTGGATTTCAAATAGAGTTTAATTTTACGCCATGTGTCCCATCTAATCTAAGTTTTTTCTTTTGAAAAAAAAAATTTTGTGCTAAGTGAGTTAATCCAATGAAGAAAATGAGAAGTCCAATATAAATAAATCAAAAAAAAAAAAAAAAAAAAACCTAATCATATATCTAACTCTATATATAAAATTAGAGGAAAAGAGAGTTTGAATGATTTTATATTTACGAGCCATTTTTTGTGTAACTAAAAATAATTCAAATTTATAAGTTATTTATGTAATATACCATGGCTATATGCGATCCATTACTAACTAGGTTTTATATATATATATATATATATATAAACCAAAACTTAGAGAAAATTCAATTATAATCAAAATTGGATTTTATTTTTGTTAGATTTTCATAAAAATTAAATCGTTTAGATTTTTATTATTTTTATTTTTTCTTTAAACTAATAAGCATATTTTTTATACTGATTCTATGTAGATGTTTTGTATGTGAATTGAACCTTAAAAATTGTAATTAAACTGAACGATCCCATGCACCTATCCCCATTCAATTTAGGAGATACTACTGGACTAATTTATTCTTTTTATTTAGTGTGTTATTTAGTAGAATTTCATGTATAATGATTATAAATTGATATTGTAGGGATAAGGGCCTAAAATCATATATTGGGTCTTAGGCTTTGTCCGGGGACTTTGAATGGTCCGATGAGGGACAAATAGTTATGAGGGGTTCCAATTTAAAGTCTCATGAGTAAGGAATGAATGAAATGTGGTCCGAGGAGGAACTCCTCCTCAGATATGATGAATGCAACTCAAGTATGTATTCCAGCAATTAGAGTGACCTTCCAAGAAACTCTAATGATAGGGGTGTGTCTCATGAACATACAAGAAAGAAGGAAACCCAAAAATATATAAGGGAAAACTGCGACCACCGCATTAAATGCACTGCAGTTACTTTTTTTGCCACATTTATGTGGAGAAGACCCTCTGTACAGTGCTGTCTTGGTTACCACCACTCACAGGAAGTCACAGGGGATGTCTGATGGGACCAAACGCTCAAATAAGGGCTCAAATTATCAACAAGTGTAGGATCAAGATGATCCCAAGGGAGCTATATAATGTGAGAGACCCTCCATGAGATAGGGATCGGAAATTCATCAAAGAGTACTGTAGCAATAAAAATTATACTTGTAATCAGTTTAATTGATTTATGTAGAGATAAACCTCCTTAGACAATGAATTCATTCAGCTCTACATTCTTTGTTCGTGCTTGATCATCTTCTGAAGCCATCCTAACCGTTGTCAAATTCATTAGGATCTAGTTCTTCGATCCATTCTCTATAAATTTATTGTACTGGGCTCACTGGGCCAAGATCCCATACATTTTGGGCTTGGGCTGCAAAACGGGTCCTTACAGATATTGTATATGTAGTATCCAATGGTAATTTTCAAAATTATATACATAATAGCAATGAAATGAGAAATTTGGCGTAACTAATATCATGAAAATTGCAACAAAAAATAAAAACCATTTTAGTACCTCTAAATGTCTTCATCGAACTAATGTCTTATATGTTTAATAATTCAAGTTAACATCAATAGCACCACTTCAATTTATCATTATCGTGCGTAAGCATAGGTTACATACTAATTAATATTAATGCACCAACATTTCACTTAAAGATACGAGTGACTCATGCATAATGAGATGAAGGAGAGTCATTTAAGCTCGAGATGATTGGATAATGTTCAAAGGAAAGTGATGAATGCACCAAGGAGGAAGAATGATTTGATTCTAGTTAAATGAACACACACACAAAAAAAAAAAAAACATGTAAATGGAGACAAAAATTAATATTAATAGAAGTAGCCAAATGGGATATGTTAATTGAAGGAATAATAAAAAGTATGATTTCAAATAGAATATACTAATGGCAAAGAATACATGTAAATAACATTAACTAGTTGGTTGAGAATTCATACCCAACTCAAAATTTTGGGATTTGATTGTTGTTATTGTTGTTGTAATCATGCAACATTTTAAAAAAAAAAAATTATATATAATTTTGTAAGCAACTTCAAATATTTTTGCGAGGAAAATTTCAACCTGTTTTACAAATGAACAAAAAATACGGGTGCAACCCAATCTGTCTATGTTATGATCTTGCAGACAATGTGGCAAAAGAACAGCATTTTTCTGCAAGGTGAAAAGTGAGAACCTAAACGAGATTCACTGCAATCTGTTAATCCCTTGACATTTGTTAACATTATTAAACGAGAGAAGGAGAGAACAAAAATAAATAAGGATGTTTGAGCCAGCTGGAAGCCGGCTAGATCAATGAATCATATTGGAAGAGTCTGTGCTTAAAAATTTTATAATCAAAACTCAGCCAAACAAAACAAAAAAAAAAAAAAAGTTTATAATAAAAATTGGCCTTTTGGCACAATCTTTGGTCAGCATATTTCAAACTTGTCCACCTCTTGAAATAATCAAACAGGGTCAAATGAGCCTAATTGTCCAATCAAACAAAATTTGGATATGCTTAGTCTTCTAAGTAAGGGTTGTCGTTTGTTAAACAAAGGATTATGATTTTATGAAGGTGAAAACAATTTTTCATGATATTGAAAGTTTTGCCTTTACATGATATAAGGGAACTTGAAAAAAAGGGCAAAATTTTTTTTGAAAGTATTTTCAAAAGGGAAGGTTTGGCTCTAAATCGGTTTGAAGTTATCTTCTTCCAACCTATTATGTGACAATTGAAGAGATCATCAATGTATAATTTTAGTCACATGACTTTTTTAGTGAATCACGTGACTTGTTTAAATAATACACAATGATAGTCTTTTTTTCTTTTTCTTTTTTAAGAATGCACAATGATAGTTGTGGGATACAAGAATTTAAATAAAGTATTTGCGCCACGTGTTATACCCATGGCCAAGGGGGCCATTATCGCGCTGAGGAGATCACACACTCAGACAGTAAAGCCACGTCAGTGGCATGTTACTACTTACTAGAGTAGGTCATACTGTAGAGGAAGAGTTTCGGAGACGGGGTTAGCCCTAACATGATTGAAGGGATGGTGGCTACCCCCACATTTAATGCATCCCACCAAACCTCCTGGCTGCATTTATGTGGAGAAGATCCCTGAACAGTGTTGTCTTGGTTGCCCAACTCACAAGGGGCTTGGGAAGGTATCTGATGGGACAAGCACTCAAATAGTGACTTGGACGATCAGCAAATAGAGGGCTAAAATTATTTAAAGGGAGTTATATAATATAAGAGACCCTCTAGGAAGAGGGGATCAAAAATTCTATAGAAAAAACATTGTAGTAAGAATAACTAAAATTGTATCCAAGTTTAAAGGAAAGATGTATAAGGACAACTCTCCTCAGATTTGGCCGAGGAAGGTTTTCTATGCATAGAGCTTGTTTTATTATCTTTGGTTCATTGTGCGTGTTGTTTGATCCATTGAAACTTAGCCTTTAAGCCCACTCTCTACAAATTTATTGTGTTGGGCTCTTTGAGCCTGAATCCATTCATCTTTTGGGCTTAGGATCCAAAAACCTGCCCTTACAATAGCATTATAATTTCTCATGTAATGGGTTGGAAGATATAGTTACAAACCGAATTGGAGCCAAACCTTATCATTTTCAAAATTAAAAATGATTAAGATTTACCATTTTAAAAATCTTATAAATTAAACCCTATAGTTTTGTTAGTTTCAAATCAAATCCTAGAATTTTGATATCATATCAATTTAACCCCCCATTATCAATCTGATAAATTGAACCCCAAAAATCCAAAGTTTAAATTAGGGGTAGAGTTTTCCTCTAAACTAATTTGGACAAAAGTTCCTTTAATCCATTACGCACAACTTAAAAAACTATCCGCATATACTTTTAGTTATATAACATACTTGATAATCATATGTAACTTTAAAATTATTTAATAAATCATGTGATTTTATACACTGATGATTTTATAAGCTATGGGTTGAACTTGGAGAAGAATCTCCCAATCAATTTTATGGAAAGTTTTGTGACTTTAAAAGTATATTGTTCGGTTTTGAACTAGCTAGACGATAATGTTTAGTTTGTGATATTTTTAAATTTCAAGATTTAATTTATAATTTTTTAATTATAATTGTAGTTTAATTTTGCGCCAAATATCCATTTTAATTTTCTTAATTTAGAAGCTAAGTGACATTTTTACACTTAGTACAAAAATTAAGACAATCACTTCACTCACTTAGATAAGATCGTTTCATCATCATCGTTCATTATATTTAGTGCAAAAGTTGAGACGACAACCTCATCATCACTATTGTCGAATATTTTTGTATATAAGCACAAGTTACAAACTATAATAAGATTCAAAATTAAATTCAAACACACAAAAAGAAAAACACACATTTAATTAAAAATTTACATGAAATCTTTTGGACTTGAGCAAAACTTATAGGTATTTGTGCTTTATTTATTTAAAGTATTTTTTTTAAAATCTCACATTGGAAGATAAATCAAAGAGTTATAGTAGGAATACTATAAATTTTATTCTATATAGCACTAATTATTTAAAAAAATTAAGTATTCTTTTTTTTTTTTTTTTTGGCAGGAGACTAGCTAGGAGCTTTAATATTTTTCTTTTTGAGCAAAATTTACCTCAAAACTAGTTTGTAGTTATTTCTATGATGATTTATAATAATGTTCATAACTTCATATATATATATATATATATATATTAAGGGTTTTACTAACATATACTCTTAAATTATATCTTAGTAAACTATTTTAAGAAATATACAAGTCACTAGTTATTTTAAGAGCATAATCTTTACCATATAATTTTTTACAATTATTATTTATGATAGAATATGACTGACTAAACATTATTTTCACACAGATTCACCCTTTTTATCTAATTCAATATGTCATATTACAGTCGTGGCAAAATAGGTGTGCCTTGGATTTTCCGGTGAATCACACACTTCAATGCTGGCTGGATGACAAGCGCCACACGCAGAGAGCGAGTACTAGTAACCTTGTCTACTTAAGCGCGTAGGGTTTAAAATCTTTAAATAGCACCTGCCCAGCAGACTGCAGTACTTTTTTTTTGCTTATCGTACAAACGTGTGACAGACGTCTGTTAAATCAGATACAAGTGGTGAAGGCCATTCTACACCAAAAATTAAAAAAGAAAAAAAGAAAGTTCATAAATAGAATAGTTTTTAATTATCGTCTCAAAAATATCGTGAAGGGATATTTTAAAAGTGCTCTATGAGTCTCTGTGTCACACGTCATTTTCTCGTGCCGAAAACAACCGCACGTCAAATCTATGTGACGCAGGACATTATAAGCGATTCTAATCAGATCATTTTGTAATTATCTATGAAGGAGCGGGTAGTGATCACATGGGAAACACTTCATTATAAGACCACTTTGGTGTTTTTTTTAATATTTTATTTTACGTTTTTGCCATAAGTTTTGCTTTGACTTTCAAATTTCAATGGCTACTTGCAATTTGCAATTGATTTTTTTGTTTTTTTGAATTTTTGGTTTTGGGTGTGACACGTGGAACTTCATAGTACCCACCACCGTCTTACGGATTACTTTCCATCCAAATTGTCTACCTCATTAATGATCTAGGGTTGAGAACGATCCACTAATGATCTAGGGTGAAATGACACTTCAGCGTTATAATAATACTTTTCATCATCAAATTAAAACCTCAATCAATTTTTTATATAGTTCTTAATTTCTTATACAACTATTAGGACACGTTTAATACATTGTAATAATTATTATATGGAAATAGATATAAATATTACAAGGAATACATTAAAAAAAATGTATAATTAAATTATTTTTAAGTCAAATTTTTTACAAAACACTTATTTTAAGGTATTCAAAATAGAGCTAATAATTAACAACAAGTAAAATTTACTCCTATTTTCTTTCCTTTTGAAGATGTGGCAACTAATAGGTTTTTATGAAATTTTTAAAAAAAATTATTACATAAGGTTAAAGAATAAATATTCAGTACTTTTGATAAAGAATAGTTATTCCTCATTTTGAAGAATAGCTATTCATAAGGAATAACTATTCATTGTAATAAAAATATAACCAAACAATCGAATAGTTATACCATATGAATATTTATTACATTACAGTGTCTATTATAATCTACCAAATGTGACCTTAAAGATTTTACCAATTGAGCTAACTAGAATCTACAAGGGTGAATGAGGGTTGGGTTTTCATCTGATTAAGAATTTAAAAGCTTCTGTAGTTTAGACATTGGTTTAGAAAAAAAAAATTAAGAAAAAAGAAAAAAATTAATTGTTATTTTTTTACAATTTTTTTAATATTTTTTATAAAAGTAATATCAAAACTTTATAAAATAGCTTATCAAATAAATGGATTAAAGACACTTATTAACAAAACCCTTTAAGTTTATCCCACTATGAAATTCATTAAATCATATCAATTTATTATAAAATATAAGGATGAAAATAGGTTATTTGAGACACTCATTAACAAAACCCTTTAAGTTTATCCCACTATGAAATTCATTAAATCATATCAATTTATTATAAAATATAAGGATAAAAATAGGTTATTTGAGGTCAGATTATAAATACATGTCTCTGTCTTATCCTTTTTTTTAGAGAGAAAAAATTTGTGCAAATTAAACATAGAATAGGAGGAGTTGTGGTGAAACAAAAAGGATGACGCCTGTGTTGACGAGAGTGAGAGACATAAGAGACACTAGAATAGTAAGAGTAATAGGAGGGAAGATATTTTTATATACATTGTATAAAGTAAGATTGATTGCAACGATGCAAAGACATTTTTTTCATCCTCACTAAAATCAATTATATTTCTTCAATCATTTAAATAGAAAAATTTTCCTTCTTTTTTTCACAACAAGGGGTAGGTGGAGACTTTTTAATAGGAAGAATCGAATGATTTCATTGAGCCAAAGTACGCAGCTAATATATGTTTAAATGCTCTTAGCAAAAAATAACTTAGTTAATTTATATTTAAAGTTTACCAATCTACCAATTTTATAATGAATAAACAGGATTTTAAGAACTTCATAATAGAGTTATCTTAATCCTTCATAGTTTCCTATAAAATAAAATAAAATTTTAATTCTTTATAGTTCAAATCCCATAGAACTTGTGAGTTGTGACTATTTATCCCAAAAAAAAAAAAAATTATTCAATATTCTAGGAGAATGATAAATATACACTCCTCTTCTTACATGAATAGTAAATTTTATTATGAATTTAATTAGTGAAATTCACTTTTATGTAAGAAGAGAAGTATGTATTTATTGTGCTACGAAGCATTTAACTAGCTAGAAAAAGAAGTAGAAGAAATTTTCTCTTACTTTTTCAAGAATCCAAGTAAAGTAGCAGAGGACTAGAGGTATATGTGGAAGTTTGCTCAAACACGTTTCATGCAAGTATCACATCAAAATTGAAATGTAACGCGTACACATCATGAAAGGTCCATTCTATACGACTTTGTATACTATCCTCCTGTGCAGTGAAAGCGGGGAAACCTAAAAAAAAAAATAAAAAAAAAATAAAAAAAAAAGGAAAAGAAAAAAAAGATATGCTTTTGAAATTAGTGGGGATCTAAGAGGATTTCATAATCCATATACAGATCTAAACAGAGAAACTATGCATCTCTAAGCTGAAAAAGTTGAAATCATTGAAGTTTTCATCCACAATGATTGCGAATTACAACTAATCGAGAGATCTATCTTTTTTTCTTTTTTTTCTTTTTTTGAGAAAAATCAAGTAATCTATCTTTGTTCAGATTTTGACCATTAGAAATAACAATATACTAATGGAAAGCTCGCAAACTTATAAACTTATAAAGTATATAATTTTTATTTTTGGAAAATAATAACTAAATAGCAAATAAATACTACATAATCTTATAACTCTCACATAAAGTATAAGCTATCTCATAATGACGTTTATATTTAATTTGCTTACATGAAAAAGTTTTGAATTCTATATTTAAAAACAATCAAAACACAATTGAAGTAGACCTAAGCGAAAAACCTAATTCAATAATTTATATATATACACACACATTACAGATTATTAAAAAAATTTGGAAGTAGAGTTAACTCGCATGGTAATCGAACTGGCACTCAAAACTCTACTAAGTATCACACTATATAAAAAAATTAAAATAAAACATATATAAAATATCAAGAAAATTGTTAATAAAAAGTTAATAAGTTAATAGTAAAAGAAAGTTCCTAAGATTAAGAATTTCAAATAGTAATTAGGAATTTTTTTTTTTTTAATATAAGATGGAAGTTATGTATATTCTAGTCTAATTTAAATGTATGTATTTGAAACTCTTTCTTGGAGACTTGAACTATGATCTTTACCCAGTTACCCCCCCCCCCCAACAAGTACCATATGCAAAGAGGTGCAGTGGTAAATTAGAATTTTTAATTAACTTAGCCATAATAAGTTTAAGTTCCCTAAAAAAATAAATAAAATAACCATCATAAGAGAAGGGCATAAGAATATGAAATAATTAGCTGCCCCTATCGCTTCTAATATAAAAATTAAAAACCATCTACATCTCTCTCTCCACAAGCATCACAAAAGTTTGTCTATAATTTTGTGTCTCGAAAGCTATAAAAGGTGATCACTTTTCGCCCCTTATTAAGGAAGGCAAATTAACCCGAAACAAAGCCTTGTGCATTGTTTAGAATTTTGACACTAAACTCCACTAATGGAAAAAGATAAGAATAAATAATTTAAAAAGAGTTGATAAGAACAATTAATACCCTTAACCTAAATGAAAGCTGATAAAGTGAAAAGAACAAACAATTAAAAACAAAAGTTGGTAAGAATAAATTAGTTAATAGTAAAAATATAATTAAAAGTATTACACAAGACAATTAAGAGAATATCCACTTAGTGTAACCATAACCATGACTTCTAGGATAGGATCTGATATGGGCAAAATTTGGGAGGTGAATGATTTTAGACTTTTTAGTAGCTCATGACATATTTTGTCATTAATATTGAGACATACAAATTTAGGAATGATAAAATGTCTTCATTCTATACCTTGGCTTGACTAAGCCTATCTTGACCACACTTTCATATTGCCTCCCCGTGTTTTTTTTTTCCTCACTCTAAAGATAGGATTAGATAGTCACAAATTTGTCTACCATCATTCGAAACACTCATCAATCAATCTCCTTTATTGCCCTCACTAATTTTTTTTTCCCCGTTTATGTCACCCTCATTAGCATCATAACTATCTCATTAGGGATGATAAAATTTGAATGTCTTGTTCTGTTTCTGTGTAGGTTTTTCTAACATAATGAAAGGATGGAGAAGCAACAGGACATCCATAATCTAACCGCACCTCACCTTGTTGCCAACTCTAAAAAACCAAGTGATTGACATGCTTGTTATTTATTTATTAATTTATTGACACGCAATGAATTGGACATGTCATTATTGTATTTAACACATTTTAAAGTTTTTGCCAAGAGTTTTTTAGGTGTTGGGTTACACATGTGAGTGGAATCTCACATAAAATAACACTAATAGTGATTAGTTTTTTTTTTTTTGGAGAGATAATTATAGTATACTACTAACCCTACAGTTCGAACCCTTTTTTTCCTAAACCCTTAAGCACTTTATGTATGAAGATGTGCTAATTCAGCTATAAGACCCTTGGTTAATAGTGAGTAGTTAATATAATATAATTAAGACTAAACTCATAAACTTAAGTTTGTAGGTTAAGTGGTGTCTATGCAGTTATAACATAGTAAATGAAGCACATGTGAAGGAATAAGCATATAGGCAAGGAGGAGCTCGCAAAACTTGTTTGTGACTCATAAAGAGGTCACATGCCCCAAAAAAGTAACAGTTCACACATGAGGAGATTATCAATAATTTTTTAAAAAGCATTTTAAATTTCTCATTGGCCATATAATTGCTCCATGTTTGGAAACTTATGGTTGTTTCCTTTCCTCTGCAAATAAAGATGTGAATAAGCAATAATCAATCTTTTTGATTAATTTCTTATTGTTTCTTTGTTGCACTCCATATGTTATTGATTTGTCCGCACAAAATGGCACTCGGAAAATAGAGAAAACTATTAGGTATACTTACACGTTAAGATCCACTAACATATAAAGCGTATCAACCTCATTTGTTAATAGCCACACCATATTTTGAGGGTGAAAAGATTTTCAGAAAAGAAACAAGAGAGAAGGTAAAAACTTAAAACACAAGTGGCTAAAAAGGGTCTAAGTAGTGCGGAGTTGGCTCTTTCCACAACCAACAAAACATCGTGAATCTGTGTGACACGCACACGTAAAAGCTAGAAGAAGAAAAAAAAATAAAAATAAATACAAGATGGTTTTATAGCAAATACAAATGACATTCTTGATTCTTCAATCTTCATTACTCACCCTAAAAAAAAATAATAATAATGGAATAAAAACATTCTACATTGCAAATATTCATTACGGAACTTATTCCATACGCTTGCCATATTATATACGTCGACTAATTGGACATTACCCACTTTTTTTTTTTTTTTTTTTTAAATAACTTTTGGAACTAGGACATTACCCACTTTGAAGTTTGCTTAACTACTTTTTCTTTTTTATGATTTTTTTTTTAAGTGTTACGTTTACAACATTTTTACAATATTTAAACAATAAATCATAGATAGTAAGTTATTATTAGTTTTAATTTGAATCTACCACTAAAATTACTCTTTTACCCATCAGTAATAACTTGTAACAACTTGTTATTTAGGATTTGCTGTGAAAATATTATAGACATAATATTTTTTTGTTATCAAGCTAAGGCATCAATCGATTTTTGATATAAGCATGTTTGAATTCTATCTGTTATTCAAGAATAATAAACTTTATCAGTAGTAGCTTAAGCTAACTAGAAGCTACTATTGTTACATAATTTAATTAGCCTAAAATTCGAAGAAAATTATTGGTTATTGACTTTTCTTTGAAATAATAATATGATTTAAAAAAAAAAAAAAATTCAAATGATGCACTTTAGGCTTTAGCATCCAAGACATAACTCCCTTTTCCGACGGGACCCTTACGCACTGAAAAGGCAGAAAAGCAAATAAGATGCAATTTCACTTCAATAATGTCACTTTCGATGGAGTTTTCCTGGATGCTTCAGTGAATATGTGGTACACAAACACAACACAACAACTTTTTTTTTTTTTTTTTTTTTTCTTTTGTTGTTTTATTCACGTGTTCTCCAATCAGCAGGCAGAGAGTTTTCTTTTTTGAATTTTGATACCAAATTGTCTTTGCATCTGCATCTTATACCAAGCTGTAACATACATATATATAGTCACATAGTTAATTTGTTGTATATACATATGGTCAATGATAAAGACTATGATTTACATGTGCAGGACCGCTTGATACCTTTAAGCGAGAGAAGTTTTTTTGGCTAGATTTTTATTTAAATTGTTTGTAATATTTTATAAAGTATTAATAAATAAAAAATTTGACAATAGAAATTATAGAATCAGCTAATGCCGAGGATATGGGTACACTTAAAAGAAAATTAATAATATAATATTACTTTTCATAACAATTATATGTATAAGTTTCAAAAAAAAAAAAAAACAATTATATATATATATAAAACATAATATATAAAAAAAGAAAAAAGAAATAAGCTTATCTTTCTTTTTTTTTTTTCTTTTTTTTTTTTTCTTTTTTGAGAATGAGCTTATCTTCTTAAATGTCCATGCAAATAAATTTAAGGGCAAGAGAAAAAAAAGAAAAGAGAAAAAAGAATGGTTTGATAATGAATTGTGTTGACCGTGTAAACGTAGACCACTTACTCAAATAAAAAATTAATGGGTGTGAATCAATTTTATTTTGGATTGTGATATAAGTATAGTACCATACTATAATACTACAATTATGGGGCTTATACAATTGCCTAACTTGTTAAAAGGAAGAGTCAGTCTTATTTTTGATAGATAAACACACACAGGGATAGAGTAAAGGAAAGTTTAGAAAGACTTACAACATGGCACACATTCAAAAGGGTCTAATTTCTAACTCTTGAATGTGTAGCGCAAGATTCTTGGTAACAACAAATATTTTTCTTTTTCAAAAAACATACTTGGTAACTCATAAGTAAAACACTTCTTAACAATTTTTTTTTTTTGTTGAAGTTCATGTCTTTCTCCAATTGAAGTCTTTTTCCAAGAGCCTAACGTTCTCTTATTAGCATTATTCATTGGTTCAAATGGAGATGTTGAGGTTCAAATTTTTTCTCTTCATTATTTTATATATATATATATATATTAATTTGAGTTTTACTAAACTATTTTAGGAAATTTTTAAGAAAAAAAGAAAAAATATTTACTGTAAGGACACAATTCTCTGGCGGCCCAATAAGGATGTTGGGCTCGCGTACGAAAGATCCCTCACAATATGATTTGTAGAGAGTGGGCTTGAAAAGCTAGCCGCTGGTCATGGGGCGATGTCCGATCCTGGCTTTAGAGGAATTCAGGTAGAAAAAGGAGTTGGGCCTGAACATTTAAGCCCTAAGACGTCGCACCCTATGGGATGGGACTCCTCGGAGTTGATCCGAGGACCATTGAGGCCTTACCCCGGTTATCCAACGACGGACTTTCTTCAGTGAAGTCCGGTGTTCCTGAGATGTTTTCCTATGTAGTCTCTCTTTTTTCGGAGGTGGAAAAAGGGGCCCCCCTCCAGATCTACTTACTTCCTTATTTTATACTAGCTTGCATTCATTGCCCTTCGTTCACGTGTAGGGTCAATCTTTACGAACACTGACATTTGTCCCATCAGTCCAATCCCGGAATTGTTGGGGATGGTTTGATAAAGCTGCAGAGTACGGCTCTGTCAGGCGTCGGGCCTTATCTAGAAGGGTAGTATGGATAACTTCCCCAAGATATTCTGGATTTCCTTACTAATTCGTCCCTATACCAGTTTTGCCCCTTTATTCTGATGGGATTATGGATCTGCCGAGGACTAAACTGTCCTCGGCTGCTTCTCAAAAATTGTTTTGTGCTCTGCGTTGTAGAGCTTGGGCCACAGCTCTCCTCGGATTGGGCCTTCGGACGCTCTAAGGATAAATGGGCCTGGTCCACGAATTGTTGGGCCCCACATTTACTATTTTGACAGAATTTCAATTCTCTATAAAAACTTTTTCATTAACCGATTCTATATATATATACACGCGTATTTCTCAAAAAAATATATATATACACGCATTTACTTGTTAGTTGTTACTTGTCAATGATTATTTTGATTTGATTTGACTGATAATGCGTAGTTGATTCGAACTTGACTCTAGTTGATCAAATGGGTTTTCCCCCGTAAAATTAATAATTCCAAATAAAGAGGTCTGTTTCTTCAACCACTGTGTTTCATCTTTTGAAACTCAAAAGTCTTACTTTGATTTTTCTTTTTCTTTTTGGTAAGCTACTTTGATTAGTCATTATGTTTATACACTTCCCAAAACATCATTTTATTTTTAAGTGCTTTTTTACTTGCCTCAAGAGTCTATGGTCATGTCATTTGAACATGTATGTGAGTTAAATTCTCTGCCCTCCATTTGTTATTTAGTTATTTACTGGCCCTCTAACGAGAAAGAATAAATTCTACACACTATTTTAGTGACATTGTCACATTTTATCTTTGTTTTTATTGTCAAAAGTCATTTCTAAGCCGCAGTTACCGGAGAGAAGAAGAGGTTGAGTTACATCGACATATTTTTTTCAATCTTTCCACTATGGACCGTGGAATAATGAAAGTTGTAAGATTAAATTATGAGTAATATTAGAGATACAACATTTTTTTATAATTGTTGATATAATATATTATAAACTTATGATTAAAATGACATTATTTTTATATGGATTTGTCACAAACATAATTTTTATTGAGCATCGATCATGACAAATTATATCAATAATTGTGAAAAAAAAAAAAAAGAGTATAATTTTAATGGTTTAAAAGAAACCCCTACCTCACTCCAAAAGAAAAAAAAAAGTTTGTCTTATGCTTATGTTATGATTTATTTTTGCAAGGGGGTATCTAGCTTGCAAGACGCACAACCAATGACTGTCACGTATAATTTGAGGACAAAAAAGCTGCATCTGAAATCAGGTTGTGCAAAACAATAAGCATCCATTTGGATAAGTACCCAGAACCAGATTTGTGCAGCACTAGCTATGCTTATGCATGTAAGTATTATTTTTTATTTGTAAAAGTAACTTCAAAAGCAAATGCTTTGATTGTGGGTATTAAAAAATTTTGGCTAGTTCAAAACAAAGTGGAGACAAAACCTATGAATTTACTTATGAGTAATATTAGGTACACAATTGCTGAAGTGGTAAGATGTAGTTTGAGAAACGTCACTTTCCCATAAGTTTATTACTACCGTTATTTTTACTAGTACCAATTAAAAATGTTACTTCATAAGTTGTGAAAAAGATAATAAAATTTTTGTCCCTATGCTTTATTGCTCTGAAAATAGATGTTATCCACAGTTGGCTGACTTCCCACATATAGCAACATTTTTCCACCGCTCATTATAAACAGAATTTTTTTTTTTTGCTTGCATACTCTTTAAAGAGAATTAAATTTGATTCCCTGGGATAACTATGACAAATCTTCATCATAGATCTTGGCTATTGAAGATAAGAGTGTGCATGGGTCGGGTTGGGTCGGATTGAGGAGATTTTTTGACCTAACCCACCTTGGTGGGTCAAAAAAATTCAACCCAACCCAACTCATCATATAAGTCCAACCCAACCCACATGGGTCGGGTTGAACTCATAGGTTGGACACATTATTATTATTATTATTATTAAATTGAGTAGAAAAAAATATAAATATTAATATATTAAAAAAACCCAAAGATTAGTATTAATGTAACTCCTTAAAGGTAAACAACATTAATAACTAAACAACAATAGTAATTTACTAGGGTTTGTATGAACTAATTGACTTTTATATAGGATAGGAAGAGTTGGTTATTTTAAAAAATTTATTAATTATATAATATATTATATATATATATATATATTAAATATGTGGGTGGGTCGGGTTGGGTTTGGTGGATTTGAAATTTTATTACCCAAACCCAACCGGACCTGCTATCAAAATTTTTTTTGTAATCCAACCCAACCCACCAAAGCCTAAAAATCCACCAAACCCAGCATATTAGGTTGGGTCGGGTCGGTTTTGGCGAGTTGGTGAGTTGACTGCACACCCCTAATTGAAGACAACATGAACTATATAGTATATATATTTTTTATGGATTTGGTTTACTTCCAATACTTTTTTAACTGAACATGTCATTTTGTTTTAAATATACAATGACAAGTGATAATGAGTTTTAATCTCCATATTTTATTTAGTTATTGTGTGATGTGGCAATCTCTTATTAAAACAAAAGGAAATTCATTTTAAAAAAGTACTAAAGACAAACCTAACCCTTTGTTATTTACTAAAATTTTATGGGTTGTGTTAATAGGTTACGGTGCTCGTTAACTATACCCTTTGTACATTTTTTTTCCAGCTTTATTGTAGTTTTATGTCATAATTTTGCAGCTTTTTGGTTGTGGTACCAGCTCTATAGAGAGAAAAAAAATATATTAAAATAAGTTGTGGGGTTAGTTTTATGTCTTTTTTTTTGTTCAATTTTTTATCAAATGGGACTCACATTAGTACAACATTGACAAGCACTGGATAGTGCTTGTTAACATTTGCCAAATTTTATTATATTTTTTCTCAAGCCAGTAGATTTTATATTTTATTTTCAATTCCTTCTAAGTGGTAACTGCCAATTTCAGTACAATTTATCTCCTTATATCCAATTAAATTTGGAATTTTGAATACATAGTTGCTTTGAATCTGATTAGAAAATATCATGTACTACATATAATGTACCATATTTAAAATTTGCCCTAACTAATTTGCACCAGCAAGTACAGCCATTATAGGCTGTCACAATGCCATATTTTATTAAGTGCTATTGCTCCCATATTATCAAGAACCATATTAAGAAAATGAACGGTTAAAAAAAAGATAAAAGTTTAGCTTAAATTTTTTTTTTTTTTTTTGAGAAACCTGCTTCATTATTAAAAAATTGAAATCAGCCAAAATCGACTAAAAGTACATCAATGACTTGTGGTGGAACATCCTCCATCCACACAGAGAAACCATCAATAAGTCTCGCATGTTTTGCTAAAAAATGAGTAACTGAGTTACCCGACCTACGGGTGTGAGAAAAGGAAACACAATTCCAAAAGGGTAAATAATGCTTAATAGAAGAGATTAAATGACCAAAAGATGAGAAAGACTCCTCTTCCTTTCTTAAGGCAAAGATCACCACCTCTAAATCTCCCTTGACAATCAAAGAGGGTAGGTTAAGGTCCATAGCCAATGAGATAGCTCGAACTGTTGCTAAAGCTTCGACTTCATCTGATGAGGATGGGAGCTTGATTTGGAGCTATTCCTTCGATTCATTATATGACGATAAATGAAACTATTCAAGTGTATTATTTAAACAAGTCACATAACTCTTAAAAAAAGTTATGTGATTAAAACTACACATACAAAATCTCTTCGAGTATCCCATAATGGGTTGGAGGAAAATAACTTCAAACCGGTTTGGGGCTAAACTTTTTATGTAAAAAAATTCAAGCTTTATTTTAGGGTAAAAAGGGTACATGCTAAAGGATAAGATTATTAGGTGCATATGCAATGTATAACGTGGAACGTCCATTTAAGAACAAAATAGAAGAAGACATGGGATTCTCCTTTGTCCAATCTAACTCTTCGTTTTAAGGCCAATTACTTTGAATTATTGGTTGGTCACCAATAGTTGGATAAGGTTGAAGTGGAACATCTCTTTGCAGGTTCTTTCTTACCCGATCCTAATGGTAAAAAGTGGAGAGTGGAGTTTTATTGATCACTTTGGGCAAAGATAAGCAGATAGAGTAAAAAGAGCAACAAATGTGATAGTTGGGTCACGATCAGACCCCACAAAGACCCCACAAATGGGGACTGAAAGCCACTGGATAAGATAGTACTTGTTGCAACAATTTTTTGTCACAATACCTTGCATGTGTATTCCGATCTCAGCCAATATTCTTTCACCCACTGATTTGCTTTTCATTTCAAAGAAGTGGAACACTTCATTTCAAAGGCATATACTATAATTGTTGTTGCTGTTGTCAGAGTTGTGGGTTCTATTATTTCCTGGCGCTACGCTTGAATGAGCGTTCAAGGGATTTTAGAAAAGAATTTTGTTGACATTGCCAGTAAAAATGTAGAGATGACGAACGATGACTTGTGTACGTGTGTCCATGAGGGCACTGTTATTACTGTTGTTAGCAATTGGATAGGGACGAGATCACCATTATTGAAGTAGGAAAAATGCAAAAGATACAAACTTTTTTTACAAGTTGAATAGGGACGGGATGACCATTATTGAAGCAGGGAAAATGATATAATAAGTGATTATTGTCTTATTGATAAATAAAAGAATAATGTTAGTATTGGCCCTGATGAAATTCAGTAAGAAACAGTATTAACAATAATTTGTAAAAATAATGTAAAATAGTTTGTAACTGTAGCATTACTTATGAAATAGAGAGATTGTCTAATAGTTAACTTTTGTGTTATTAATTAAAGAATAATGCTAGGATCACAACTTGCTCAACATAACAAGTTGTGAGTGGTGGAGTAAAAGTAGTGAGTCCACAACTCCTCTCATGACTTGCCACATGAGCAAGTTGTGATCCTAGTATTTTCCTTAATTAAAATGAACAAAAATAAAGTTGCAGTGGTGGACTTTATTATGTTATGAATTAATATAATATGTTTATTCTATTGTTAAATGTTGATAAAAGATTAGGATGAAATATGAAATGAGTATATTATAAAGAAATAGAATATAATGGAATCAGTACAAGGAGTGGAATGGGAATTAAGCTATCTTGTCTGATTGTTTTAAAATAAAATGATTGAAAAAGAAAGGAATGTAAATAATTTTGTTTAGAATACAATGAGAAGGAATGGAAATTAATAAATTTTTTTAACTTGTAAACATTTGCTATTTCTTATATTATCTCTATATATTAAGAGGATTTATGCGTTAGTTACCAATTCAAAATTTTTCAAAAATATCCATATTCTAATTAGATAGTTCTTTATGCCTAAAAAATAAAATAAAAATGAGAGAAAAGCCATAATTTAACAATATTTAAAAACAAAAAACTACCGGATAAATCTCCCTGTAACTTCCCACTAGAGTCTAAGACAAAGACAAACTTCTCACATGTTTCTAAAAATAAAAACAAAACCTCCAATCCCACATAATTTCAACAATTTAAAATTAATTTTTTTTATAAAAAAAAACTACCTAATAAATCTCCTTATAACTTCCCACTAGAGTTCTGGAGAGATACAAACCTCTTTCTAAAAATTCTAATAACATTAAATCTCTCAAACTACAAACCCATAATTGTTTTATATATTAAGGGTTTGTTTGGATACCATTTATTTTGCTGAAACTGAAAACTTATTACTGAAACTACTGTAGATAAAGGTAAAAGTAAGTTGAAATAGTATAGTAGGGCTCATGAATAGTACCAAAAAGTGGAGTGAAGTCCACGAATAATACCAAAAATAAGCTGAATAGTGAAATAATTTTCATTTTATAATTTGTATCCAAACGGGGGCTAAATTATTCTCAATGGCCAGGCATTTTCCTGTTAAAATTGGTAAGTCTTTGAACATAATTTATATACTACTTTCTCAAGTGAATTATATTGTGTATCGTACTTTCTCAACTACATATATTGTGAATTGGTAACTTTATGACCTTCTATGATGCGTGAACTATATGAAATGTATTATAGAAAATTTGGTTATGAATTGAAAATTTAGCGTGTGTGACGATGCTAGTTACCATATTATTGTTGTTGTTAATAATGAGGTATTATCACGACATGCATGACATGTCACTGGTTTTCAAGTGTGGATGGAAGATGTCCCATTGTACACCATTGCTACTTATTAGGCAGATTTGCCTACTATTTAATAAAGTTCAAAGTCTTGATTCTAAAAAAAAAAAAAAAAAAAACCTAATCAAGTAAAGTGAGGCAATTAATAGGCAAATGATATTATAGGGAATTTTTAAGATAGAGGGCATTATGGGCATCTCGGTCAAAATGTCATTAAACTACATTACATTTCCTCTAATTTCTCTCAATTTTGAAGAAAATGAAAATTTAAGGTTATGTTTGGTAACGGTTTTTGTTTTTTATATTTAAAAACTTGTTTTTGGAAATATAAAGAAAAAACAATTTTTTTTTTGTTTTTTTGAAATCAATAACATGTTTGGTTAGTTGAAATTAAAAAAATAATTTTTTGAAGAAAAAAATAAAAAATACTAAAATATGTTGTTATTAGGATTTGAACTCTAATGCTAATTCATTAAATAAGACAAATTCATTAAATCAAATGTGTGTTTTTTTTTTTTACTTTTGAAAACTAGAAACTGAAAACAGCATTTTACATGTTTTCAGTTTCCTTCACAAATTGAGTTTTGAGAACATTTTTTGTTTTCTGTCCATTTTGAGTTGCCAAACAAGTTTTTTAATTTTAAAAATAGAAAATTGTTTTTGAAAACAGAAAATAAGGAGAAAAAACAGTTACCAAACATAAAATTTTTAGGTGAGGAATAGGTGTTCAATTCTACTTAGAAACTTCCAAATTTTCCATTCCCCTTGACTAAAACTCCAAAGTCCAAACAAAGAGAATGGAAATAATATTTTTAAAAATTCATTTTAATTCCATTCTTTTCCTCCATTTCCCCTGCCCAAACAGTTGTAACCAATACCATAAAGTTAACTAGACAAAAGTTAAATTAATTCACTCAAGCAACGAGATTGTTTTGATGGAATAGGAATATCACATACTATATAATAAAAATTGAACCTTACAAGTGATAGTTGTGTCAAATGACTCAAATATCTATCTTTTTTATGTGGCAAATGACTAAACTAATTTTGTATCAAGAGGATGTCCTTTTATAAAAAAATTGAACTTACACTATGCTCTGTTTGTTTTGACATTGACATTTTTTGAAAAATGAATTATTTTCTAAAAAGTATTTTTAAAAAAAACTATCTTGTTTCTTATATTTGGTAGAAACCTTAAAATAAGTTAGAAAACTATATTTTGGCTTCCCTTATTTAGTTTTGCATAAAATAGATTTTCCTTATTTAACTTTGCGTGAGATAGATATGTTTTTTTGAAAATTTTAGTTAAAAACAACTTTATCTCCTGCTAACTTGCTAAGTTAAATATGAGAAGTTAAGAGATAATTTTCTTTTGACTCATTTTTTATATACTAACAAACACACAAAAAAAAAAAAAAAAAAAGCAAAAAATTATCTTTACATAAGATTTTTCATTGAAACAAACAGAGCGCATACATTTGTTATGTAACTTAAAATATTTCTTCTTTCATTTACCTGTCTATCCTAATATTTAAATTTAGGGTTCACATTATATATATTTTTAATGTACATATAATATTTGATTAGGAAGTGCATGAGAAGGACATAATACCAATAAACATCAAAATGTACGTCTTTTCTTGAAACTCGACATAAACGAGGAGGGAAAGAAAAGGGTAGACAAGACAACGCCAAAAAAACTTCTGCTTTGACAGTCCATTTGCCTAGAGAGTGAACACCCTTATTAGTAGATCTATGCGTTCAAACAAAAGAGCAGCTTGCAAAAGACTTGACTTTAGAGCTCTAAGAACATTTACCAAGACCTCCAAGTCCCATGAAGGACTGTTTTGGTCATTGACAGACTCTTAGAGTCACCCTCAATAATGATCTTACAGGAAGCCCCTCTGACATAAAAACTTGGAGACCCCATAAAATAGCCAATTAGCCATTGCTTTAGCCACTGTGATGGACTGCAAATTGGAATTTTCTTGGTCCATCCTGTTAACATTCTTCCATTCCAATCACTAATGGTTTTGGAACTGTTATATAGTGGATTTTGATTGAGATTGTGATATCTCTGACAGACAAACAGTGCCATTCTTGAGGAAAATCTTGATTCTCAATTGCCATATATAATCTATGATGACTGCTGCAAGAATTAGAGCAAACTAATCCCTTCCCATATATAATCTTTTTATTTTTTTTTTATTTTTTATAATTCAATAGTTACAATGGGTGAGGCGATTTGAACTTTGAATATTTTTATTAGAAACACCAAAATGTGTCATCAACAGTTGATTTACAAGGCTTTTGACTTGCCAAATACAATCTTAAGCTGCCTTTTTTTAGTTACAACCCTGACCAGCTGATTAGGCTGAGGTTCCACTAGAAGGAATTTTCAAATTGTCATTGATGGATTTGCAATTAGTATTTAGTACGTGTCAATGTATGATCCTTGCCAATAAGTCTGTACATTACTTTCAACGCCTTAACGCTTTTTCATTTTTATCTTTTGTTTTGAAGGAGACTAAAACTTAACACTTGATTACCCGTTTGATATAAAATTTCTTTTTGATTTCATATAACTTTTTAAAATCTCAAAGTTATAAAAAAAGAAAAGATTTTTAGGAGAATAAGATAAAAATAAAAATGTAGATGAATATGCTATTTGCACTTAGTTGTTGTTGATGCCCAATTTTGCAAATCCATATCCAAAAGCCATGAGAAAGAAAGCCCAATGAAAAACAAGGCCCAAAGGCCCACCAAGAAGACCAAAGAGCAAGAGAGGTCCAAAGAAAGAAGTACAAGGGAAAGCAATCTACAGCAAAACGCAAATCTGCAGCAGAATACAGATCTGCCGCAGAATACAGTTCCCTGGCAGAATGGCTTCGGCAGATGAAGATAAATTGGGCCCAAGACCGTTTTGATCCAGTTAACATTATCTAGTCCACAAAGGCCCAAATCCTTTTGTATAAAAGATAGGCATGAGAACTAAAATGAAGAAACATGGTGAAAAGAAACAAGGAGTTGCAGGAAGTGTCAATAGCAGGAATCACGTGAAGGAAAGAAAAGCCAAACCAAAGGAAAATGACAAACGTAGCAGGAAACGCGTGAAGAAATAAAACAAAACACGCAGCAGACCAAAACAGAACTAATCTGTTACGGTAGGAACGGCATGGCAGACAAACACAAAAGATAGCAGAGCAAACACAGAAGGGCCAAGGCACCACCAACCTGTACCCAGCCAATACAAGGGAGGTGGGCCCACGGTCAAGGGAATTCAGAGGGCGTGGTTTGGTGGTGGGGGGAAAAGGGGGTCTATATTTGGTTTCCTGCCGTAACTTCTTTTGGGAAAGATATCTTGCTGGGATGGTATCTTACCTAAAAGAAGTAATAAATGGTTGGGACCATATGATGCATGCCATAGAGTTAGGTAGTGAGGTAGAGGTATACAGCAGGAACAAACAAAAGAGAATTTTGTTGTGAAATGAGTAGCGTTGCAGCAGACATGTACTGAGCAATGGCAGGGGCAGCCAATGGGTGAGTGGGTAATTTTGAAAGGATGCCCACAACAAACCAAAAACAATTGGTAAAGCCCTAAGGGTAAAAGGGAGAAATCCCATTGAATCAGTTGACTATAAAAGGAAGGTAACCACGACAGATTAAAGGGACCGAATGGAAGAGGAAAAAAACAGGGGAAGAGGAAAAAAACAGGGGAAGAGAGAAAAACACTAAAAAAGAGAGACCCAATGGAGGGAAGGACTTAAGGGAGGAAAACCCATGGTAAGAGGGTAGTAAGCATCCAGAGAGAGGTACCCAGGAAAAGGAAAGACCAAAAATGGGGAACAACACACGGCAGGAGAGTAGTAAGAAACTAAGAGTAAAAAAAGAACGTAGAAAAAGAAAGAAAGTGGTAAAACAAAGAGAGAAAATACGGCAGGAATAGGGGCATGCATCAATAGATCATCTTTTCCCTCCTTCTTAGCAAATCCACTCTTTGAAGTCTCCAAAAGTAATAGCTAGTAGCCATTTAGGCCTATTCTCCAAAATGCACAACTTTTATGGCAGGAGCCTATGACAAGGTTGTTCAAGTTGGGGTTTGGGTTCTTTCTTGGTTCACTTATCCTATGGGAAAATTCAATACTTGATTTTGATTGCAAATATATTTTATTTCTCTCATTATAAATTATATCTGCTGTATTTAGTCATCCTGCCGTAACACGTTTTTATCACGTCTGCTGCGTCAGTTGTTTTGCTGTGGTATCTTTACTTTTTGTACTAGTTATTCTGCTGTAGCACTTTTTCATTATATGTACCGTGTTAGCTATTATACTGCTAAACCTTTCCTGCGGAAGCTTTCTTCTTTATTTGTTATTATGTGTTTCACTGTTGACACAAACTAATCATTATCCTGTCATAAGTATATATATACATATATCTTGTTTCTCATGTTCTGCAAAATATATTTTATATATGTATGTATATATTTGAGAATATGCTAACCCATTTAAACTAACATTTGTTTGATGGGTATTTTCTTTGGGTTTTAGATTTGTTTATGTGCAGGAAGTAGAAAAGTATTTCTGCAGTACAAACGAAGAGTAGTCATTCACATTGCAAAAGGCTTTACTGCACGACAGACAGCTTTAAAGCACGGCAGATAGCTTTAAAGCACCGCAGACAGCTTTAATGCATAGCAAACAACTTCAATGCACAGCAAAAAGCTTTACTGTACAGCAGGAAGTTTTATCGCACAGTAGAAAGTTTTGCTACATAGCAAAAAAGTCAGTCCTGCGGCAGAAACTGGAGAAAAGTTTATTCTGCGGCAGAAACTGGAGAAAAGTTCCTTCTGCAGCAGAAACTGGAAAAAAGACAATCTTGCGGTAGAAACTGGAGACAAGTTCCTTCTACAGCAGAAACAGAGGATAGGCACCACGTTCTGCCTGCCGTAAGCGTGCCCCTGGCAGACGAGACATAGTTTGCACACAAGCCGGACTAAATTGAGTTGCAGTTAGACCGGTCCCAACTCCCTTACTCAGAATACTCGGGCCCAATACCGCAGGAGGCAGCCCAGCCCACTTTAACCACAAAAAGGCCCACTACAGTTGTCCAATCTATAATTACTTAAAAGGATTGGATAAAATTATTTTAGCTAAATAATTAACCAATTAACTAAAGAATCATGGTATATTTAAGAAATAGAAACTTGCAAGGAATATAAGTAATCGGTTTTTCGGCATACCTCTCTTAGCCTAAACTGATGATCACACAGGAGTTTTGAGACCGTTCTACGCTGTCTAGAGCCAGCCTTCACGCAAACCAGCTATTCAAACACATTCTAAATTCCAGTTTGTATAATCCACAAACCAAAAATGTTTTTCCGACAGTGTTACACACTACTAAAGTGATGCAAACATAATTCACAACCTAAGAGCCTCATAACACTCTGTAAACACTATGAGAAATGCAGAATTCATTCACTGTTCAATGGGTACCACTCTTGGTGTTTATATACACACCACTCCATTAATATTGAATTGGATAGTGGATTTAGTGGGGTAGAGTAACGGTTTAAACCATTACTCCATAACTCTTGGATATTATAATTATCCTGAAATATACAGAAGGACATGCCCACTTTGGGTGTACATCCATATTCTTTTCAGTTTCTAATAGTATAAATGAAGGAAAGTTTTAGTGAAGAGAGGAGTGTAGCTTGAAGTAGGAGAAAGAAAACTGAAAAAGCTAGTGAATATTTTACACTTCCAAAAATCCACATGACATGAAATATGAAGTTGCCTTGATATAGGATCTTAGCAGTGATATATCCCTTGTGTTTGATGGCATAACCTAGATAAATAGCACAAATGAGAGCGCGAATTCTAACTTATTTTTTGTGCTCATGGGGTTGGAGAAAGACAAAAGAGACATCCATTTACTATGCGGAAGGCATAATCATGAGGGCTTCCATAAAGAAATTGGAAAGGAGATTTATTAAGTGAAAAAATCTAATACCACAAATTATTACACAATTTTCTTGTCACAACTGTGATGTGGTATAGTGTGAGTGATGAAAAAAAAATAATGGATTTATGTGTAAATAATAGATAACCATTTACAATTTACCATGTCAGAATTGTGGCAAAAGTTGTAGAATAATTTGAGATACCATTTGTTGCAAGATTTCAAAATAAAGGAACTCTTCAACAGTACAAGAAAATTTGAGTGTGAACCATGTCATAAAAGTCTTGATAAGCTATTTACATATATAAACTTTGTGAAATCCAATCTATGTTGTAATGTCCATGTGTAATGAGAAAAGTCAACAACAAATATAATGAAGTAGCAAGAAGCGCCCATAGTGGTAGTAGGTGCAGGCCCTAAATAACAAAATGTACAAGATTAAAAGGAGCTATGGAAATAAAGTCACCATTACTAAATGATAAAGTGGTTTGTTTGCCAAATTGGAATTGGCAATGAATAAAATCAAAAGACTCTAATTTGAACTGCCTTAATTGACCACTAGAGGCTAAATGATGAACCCATTTAGAAGAAGCATGACCTAGACCCGAATGTCAGAGGCTCAAGTAGAAGGTAGAAACAACTAGGCTAATTGAAATATGGAGAGAGGAAAGCTTGGATATGGACTCAACAGGTATGCTTTCACTCGAACCATTTTTAGAAGATCAAGGTCGGTCCGCGGTCCAAATTTATGATCTATCCCAAGCTGACTCGTCTGCAGATTTTGCATAATACAACATTTATTAGAAAGAAAGAAAAAAATCTATTAAACACTAGAAGAAATATTTTTTTTTTTTTTTGAAGTTCCTAAAAAAAAGAGCGATGATATTATTGGGTCCAAATGAGAACTAGTAAAAACTTGCCATAATAACAGTTTGAAAATATATTGTAAAATAGTTTAATTGTAGCATTACTCATTGACCACTAACCATTGACCATGTCATCGATGACAGTTGAGCATGCCACCTTGCCCTACTAGTAATTGTGATACAATAGAATCATTTTTTTTTTCCCTTCCAAATTTTTTTTCACACAAGTTGTTTAGCTCGATCAGATGCAATGTTGTTGGCTCACACAGATTTTGCTCCCTTAAAGCAGGTGGGTCAGGCGTAATTGCATTCTGGATACATTTAGATTGCCTAATAAAACTGGTGTCGTGTGTCATTTTCTTCTTCACATTGATGATTTGGATTGTGCATGCCATTCAAAATGTCTCTCTTTCACCTGCAAGGGCTTATAAGCTTTCAATTTCAAGCAACACTGATGTAATCCAAAATGCACTTATGCCCAAAACCTTGACATTTAGCAATTAGCATACCTGAGCAAAAACTGATAATGTTGTGAGAAAAGACCAAAGAAAATTTTGAGAGTATCCCATCTAGGAACAGATTAAAAAGTGAAACTACAGAAAAGTATACCTAATAAAATAAGCACACACAAGTTTAGTGTTGATTCTGTTGAAGAAATTGAAAGGATGTGATTCCTGTAAAAAAAAAAAAAAAAAAACCACTTGAATATTACTTAAAAATGATTAACTTTACAATTTTCAACAAGCTTAAAGTTTGGGAAAATGGTAGATTATCAAAGAGCATTTATAAGAACACAACAAAAAGGAGTGAACGCTACAATTTTCACATCTCTGGCAGCTTTCAGGCACTGAAACCTCTTTATGAAAAAAAAAAAAAAAAAGAGCAGTGGAATCCTAAAGTTCCATACTATACTTTCTAATCCTTTTATTTTTGGGCTGGCCAAAAATCTTCATTCTGGAGATCTTAAACAGCCTCCTGGGAGAAGGAACCTATAGTTATCTGCATTCTCTATCAAGTAAGCAGGAAGATGGACTGCAGAACATGAACTAGGGATTGGCCCCATCTTTTTAAATAACTCCTGAAAGGTGTATTCTTCGGGTAGCATATCAAAGAGATCATCTCCCTGGCAAATGAGGTTCTGGATTCTTGAATGGTCTAAAAAATCCCTCCGCTTCACACGATCTGCATGGCTATAAGCAGTCATCTTAAACACAAACTCCTGAATATGCCGAAAACAAAAGCTACAATGCCATCCTGCATCAGACAATATTAGATCAGTTTGGCGTGAATGCCGGTAAAGGGTGCGTGGGTGAAAGACGTGGGCTGTGGCACGCCAGCTGCTGTAGTCCACGGGGAACTCGAATGAGTACATGTAGTGCCTGAACTCAAGATGCATTACTGGTGGAATCCCATCACACCATTGCAGTAGTTTCACAGTATGTGAGCTTGGTATCTCATCGGTATCTGACATGATGAGAATGTCACCACTGGATATCCCTGCAAGCCGAAGTAATCCATTCATAGCAGCACGTTGCTTAGACTCAAGTGCAAATGGGTCTTCACATGATCCATGAGCTGCAATTCGGCCAGAGAATACATCATGGACAATCTTCCCCTCAGCAAAAGCAAACCGGGTCTGATTTGAAGCAAAGAATAGAGGTTTGGGGATGCCGGTGAAAGTGGTATTGGACTCAAGGATGACAAATTTTGTGACTAAGGAATGAAGCTCACGCCACCTGATCTCCAGTATGTCCAGCTCATTGCTGAAGATGATGGCATCATAAACTTGGCGGGGTTCAGAGCGTACAGACCAGCCATGGAGGCGGCAAAGGTGGTCCATTGATACATTTTCAGCATAATAGTGTGAAAGGCGTTTGAAGGGTGGTGGAGGATTGTCCCAAAGTGGTCGGAAAAAATATGATATTTTCTGGCCGTAAGTGAAAATTCCAACCATAGAAACAGGAATAATTATCAAAAGTATGATGAAAAGGAACCTAGGTGGTGGTCGTTGGTAGGTGAGGCGGAGAGGTCGTGGTGCCATGCTTTGAAGGGGGAATAATTTGGAAAAGAAGTACTCAACTAAAAGAAAAATCAAGGCTTTTCCAATCTTGGTCACCTGTATAAAAACAACATCTATGTTAGAGTTTATAATCAGCATTAGGAAATGTGAATAAAGAGGAAAATGCCTACAGAATGAACTTTTTAGCTCAATCATGTTCAATCATCTAAGCAGAAGTAATCCCTTCCCCAAGACGGACCGAATATTTACATCAAATTGATATTCCTGCATCCTAGACAGCCAAATGATTAAGATCCTGCATAAAGCTTACTGGCCATTGTGTGTTTCATTTGAAATTGGTATACAGAATAATAATCGATTAATACATTGCTTAAAATGCCTCTCATCTTTTCATTAAAATGAGACCTGTGTCTACAAGGAAGACCATTTTTTCTCATTTATTAGTAATAGGCAATCCAGAAATCTGTAAACCGTTGACCAATATTTAGATGCATCACTCCCTACCCAGTGGTCCTCTGCATTTTCTGTTTTTTTGCATGAGCATGCATGTTTGTTTGGCATAACATACAGCTTGATTTGCATAGTTATTTTGTTGGTAGGGTTGGAAACTGAAATCAAGTCCATCCCCAGCCTATTTCCATATCCCCAGAGCCAAGGCGAGGGTTCCAAATTTTGGGTTTAACATATATGAAATAACTGTAAAAGGGAGAAAATATAATAGCAGACATTCTAAGAGCAAAGCTGAACAGGAACCTCTACGAAATGGTAGAACATTTTGGTTATTCTTTATAGTATATATGCTTAAACAAGTATGGTGATACGAAGCTTTAGCTTCATCTAATGATAGATATCGTTCATTTTTGGGGAATCTAGATAGATCCTAAATCTCCTTGCCCATGAGAAGATGAATAAACAATTTTGCCACCAGAAGCGAATGACTGTTTCATTTTTGATGACCTGAAGTCTATTAATTTATTAGTGATATTCATTATATTGATTCTTCCCTTTCCCACGGAGAACAGATAATGTAATTCTTATTTTAACTTTAGAAAGTTCCTGTTTGACTTTATTGATTGCAAAAATAATACACCAACCTGAATGCACACAGTTCAGCAAGCTAGAACTATCCATTCAAAGAAAATCCTTCTCAACCTTGCACTCCTTATGAATTATTGATAGTGTTCCAAAGTTTCTCTTGGCAAGCCTCCTATTATGTTAAAAACATTTTGAGATTAGTGTAGAAGGTAGTGTTAAGCGTGTGGTTGTGTATAGCAATGGCCGATTTGAGGTAGCCAAGCCTCCTAAGAATTAGAGAGAAGGATTAGAGAGTTTAGAGAAAAAGAAGAAGGAAACTTGATTATCATTTTTTTACAAGTTCTTTGTACACTGAGGAGATTCTATTAAAGCAAGGCTGCTTGAGTATAACTGTCATAACTTACAGTTTGTTACTAACACCCCCTAACTGTCTACTAACTAATATATATATATATATATATATATATACCTGTCTATTAACTAATCACAAGTCTATTCTAGTCAGTAACAATTGAGCACATGGCTGACTTATTGGATGCTGAGATCATGAAGCAATCTCATCCTGACTACCTGATCTGCCAGATAACCAAAGCAACCTAGGAAAATCTTAACTTCTAACTGACCTAACACCTGGCACAGCCTTGAACAATACAATAGAAGGTAGTGTAGGTGTTATGACTTTAACATATTATTCTAGATGGGCAATGATATAATTATGTACCAACTGAAAGTTTGTGCAATTACAAACTGCAAATTAGGGTAAGCACAAAATGCTCATTTTTACTAGTTTTTTTTTTTTTTTTGTCATCTAAATCTAGTCTCTACCCTATTTCCTGTGACTAACTGCATTAGATAACAAACAAAATCTTTTCCATGTCACTGGTTTAAATTATCCTCAACTTGCATCCAAGTATGCAAAGTCTTAAATCTTTCTTTACCTAGGCTATTCATGATTTTTTTCATTAATAGTCAAAATATATTGATCTTGACAAATTTCAGTCATACTTTCCTACTAGCATATGCACTTAATATTATGATTACTTTTATAAAAGTTTATGATTATGTCAGCACCCTTTGTTCTCAAATTAGATTTATAGCATGTTGTATCTCTCAATTGTTAATAGGATAATTTTTCAGAATTAGATGATTGTGCATACCATTGGAAACATTACTTACACTAAACATCACTGCCGATAGATGTAAAAACAATAAAGGTAATCATAACAAATGAGAGATTATTAATGAGACACACCAAAATACAATAAAAATCAAAAGACATCATTGATAAATCAAAAGAGATTATACACATCTCACTCAAGGAAGTCTCTAAAATTCATAATAGTTGATTCATTCATAGTGACTAAACTTTATACTAGCCCTCAACCTATCACAACCCTCCTTCCGGGCTTGGGACCGACTATGAACAAAATACATGACACTAAGTATAGACACAGGTGGAGTTAAGGGAATCTCTAACATCATGATCCAAATTATCAAAAGTGATGATTGCACAATTGGCATTATTAGAACCATCCCTTTTTTAGATTAATTGAATAAAAATACTCATAAAGACCAAACTTCCAATCTACTTCTCACAACTGCAAAGATAAGTGCTGTATTAAAGATTAATATGAGGTATTATTCCCAACCAACCTGAACCATATGATTGACTCATGGTGACCAAGCTACTTTATCCGCTTATTACCAGTGAGGAATAATCTCCATAAGAGATAAAAAGTTACCCCTGAAACACAAGCAGCAATCCTATCAGATTATACATGACTATGTCGAAGTTCAATCATGAATACAACAAAGTATTTTATGCAAGTTGATTAATCTTGAAACCAAAAAGAAGAGTAAAAGGAAGACACTCCTTCAATAGCCATACATCAACTCAAAATTTCTATGTGGATGTGATTCTTAGCGAACCAAGTAATGAGGAAGAAGCAGAAAGAGCTGTATAAAAGGAAATATTTTACTTGACATGGTTAATAAAGCTTTGGAAGGTTTTTTTGTTTTGTTTTCCAAAGCATCAAAACATTTCTAGAAACTGAAGACCTCATATCATTATGGATTATCTCTCTCTCTCTCTCCCTCTCTCACAGAAATATTTTGCTGTCTATTTTATTAACAAAGAATCCTTTGAAGTTGATCCCCATCTTTATGTTTGGGTACAGAGGATTGCACATATGTGGCCGTGCACCCCTTATAGGACACTCAAGTAGAGTGCTACATAAGAGAGAGGAAAAATCCTACCAAATCCTAACCCATTCCTTAATAAGAAAACATGGCTTAAATTATAATAAATACCATTGTTGGCAAGGAAAGAAAAAATTTTCAAAAACAAACAATTGTAATAACAAAGTGTTTAAACCCCAGATGAAATTGTGAATGGTTCTTATAATTAACAAAATTATCTTTTAAAATAAAAGGATAGGCAAGCTCTTCTTATGGGAAATGTTAAACTTGTTTAAAGAGTTTAAATGAAACATAAGAGCCTTTAGCTTACAGTCATATACATTTCCATATAATATATATTGAATTTTTTTGTTCATAGTAGTTATATAACTTCAAAAGCACTGGGGTTTACAAAAACTTTATTGAATACAACAATGTATTTTATGCAAGTTGATTAATCCAGAAACCAAAAAGAAGAGGAAAAGGAGAAGACACTCCTTCGATAGCCATACTCACTGAGTGTATTAAATAGATTTACATGAACTTTAATATCAACTCAAACTTTCCATGCAGAGGTGATTCTTAGCGACCCAAGTAATGATACAGGAAAGGAGCAAAGTGTATTACATAGAATTACACAAACTTTAATATCAATTCAAACTTTCCATGCAGAGGTGATTCTTAGCAACCCAAGTAATGATTCAGGACAGGAGCAAAGTGTATTACATAGATTTACATGAACTTTAATATCAACTCAAACTTTCCATGCAGAGGTGATTCTTAGCGACCCAAGTAATGATTCAGGACAGGAACAAAGTTTATTACATAGATTTACATGAACTTTAATATCAACTCAAACTTTTCATGCAGAGATGATTCTTAGCAACCCAAGTAATGATAAATGACAAGCGCAAAAGGAGCTGTATAAATTTCCATATAATGTTGCCTAATATCCAAAACCAGAATGCATCCGAAGCAACAACCAATTAAATGCCACTAATTAAAAAGGGAAATATTTGACTTAACATGATTACTAAAGCTTTGGAGGATTTTTCTTTTGAAAAATAAAAAAAAAGCATCACAACACTTCTAGAAACTGAAGACCTTATATCATTATGGATAAAACTCTCTCTTTAGCAATAGTTTTCTCTGTCCTTGAGATTAAACAAAGTTCTTCCTTTAGAGTGCTGCATAAGTGAAAAGACAATCCAGCCAAATCCTAACACATGCAATAATAGGACAACATGGTTTGAAGTCTAAAAAGTACCATTGTTGGCTAGGAAAAAAACAATTTTCAAGAGCAAAAAAAAAATTGTAATAACAATGTGTTTAAACCCCAGATAAAATTGTGAATGGTTCTTAACTTCTTATGATTATCAAAATTATCTTTTAAAATAAAAGAATATGCAAGCTCTTCCTTTGGGAAATGTTAAATTAACTCAGAATCTAACCTTGCCTAAAGAGTTTAGGAAGAAACATAAAAGCCTTTAGCTTATAGTATTATATATTTCCATATAATCTAAATATAGAATTTTTTTTGTTCATAACAGTATCGGTCCCTGGAATTCATATAAACTGGGGTTTAATTCAATGAACCACCCCCCGGGTAACACAAACACACACACACACACAAAGAACCACTGTGATTTGGATAACCAATATGACAAGCTGGAATTGGTTCTATTCAAAAGTGTGTCAAGCAATTTCAACGTAAAATTCAACATATGGATCTCAAATTTGTTACAAATTGCTTAATGCATGGTTTTTTTTTTTTTTTTTTTTTTGATAGGCTTAAAGTATGATAATTAAGCTCAAAGCGCAAGGCATATGCATCCAATTTCTAAAATTAAAAAATAAAATAAAAATAAATTTAATATCTTTGGAAGGCATCCAAACATTGATCAAGATGTATTTAATGCCTAATAATTTTTTTTTAAAAAAATCATTATTAACAATTATTACAACATGTAATCCTCCAAATGGAAACTGGGGGTAGGAACAAACAAGGAATGAATTTGAAACTTGGAAACACAAAATCAAAACGTAAAATTGTTCAACCATAAATGCAAGCCATACTTCAATAAATACCAAAAGGGTACCGAAAATTACGCAGTGAAAATGGTTTTGCTTTGTTTTTATATATATACCTTTTTGAAGCTGCAGAGGCCTTGTGATTGGCCCTGAATGCATTCCCGCCAGCTCCACACAAACACAGAGATACACAAACACAGAGAGAGAGAGAGAGAGAGAGAGAGAGAGAGAGTGTTAAACTTAGTATAAGATAAAGAGAGAGAAAAAGATGAACAGAGATGAGAGAAATTCGGGGGGAGAGAGAAGTGAAGAGTGAACCACGGAGTTGATATGAATTGGTGGAAAAACACTAAGTTTCTCCACAGTTGCGCTGCTAAGGTTTTTGCAATTCAAACCAATGAAGATCAAAAATAGGCGTCAAGCGTGGATGATTACAATGTTGTTGTTGTTGTTTTTCTTTTTCTTTTTTGGTCCTGTTGAGAGTGACGTGTTTGTCATTAATTGGGTTATGTTTCGTGGTGTCTTAGTTTACTGTAGAGAGGCAATATGACTGGGAAAGGTTTTAAGTTTTGATTCCAATGTTGTTGTTGTTGTTGTTGTTGTTGTTTTTCTTTTCTTTTTTTGTTGTGTTGAGAGTGACGTGTTTGTCATTAATTGGGTTAAGTTTTAAAGTTAGTGAGCTTTAATTAATTAATAAAAGAGATCATCGTATATTCGAGTTCGTGATCGTGTCCGTCCAGCGTGCTAGTTGACCTTGTTTCTTTTTCGTACACATCACATATTCACATGGCCCTCATCGCCAATGTCTTTATAATAATAAAGTGGGTTATATGAATAATTAATATTATCTTTGAAGTCCTAGGTTTTTTTTTCTCAGCAAAAAAAATTATTATATTTGAAGTCCAATGTTTTTATTATGAATATTTGATAACCCATAGTCCTCTTAATTCGTAAGAGTAAGTTTACCACAATTATTTTCACAACTTTATCACAATTTATTTGCGTGACGATTTATAACTAGCGAAATTGTGGATTCATATGGATCCATTATTTTTATTCCACCACTTACAACTCGCCATGAAGATAAATTATGAAAAAAGTTGTAAAAATAATTATGGTAATAAACTTACTTTCAGACTAGAAGGGTCATTAATTCTTTGTTTTTCAATAGAAGAAAGTCAAAAAACTCATTTAAGGACTATGCTAAACATTCTCAAAAAAAAGGACTATGCTAAAAGTCCGTTTGAGTTATGGGTTAACTTCTTTTTTCTCGCTGGTAGTCAATTGATGAAATGACTTATGAGTCATTTGCTTTGAACATTTGTAAAGACTTCAAACATAAGACAATTTACAATTACTCCTACTTAATACCCTATTAATAATTAATTAACAAACATATTAAAATCATGAAATTTTTATTGATTCTTGGATCATCATCAACTTATGGAAGATCTTACCTTAGTATGATCATAAATTGACTTTAAAATCAACTCAAACTTTCCATGCAGCCCAACAAAGCGCATCCATTATAAGAATATCTGCTTTGTTGGGCTTAGTTATGGCTCGCTGTTCCCCAAGTTTTTTTGGTTTGAGGAAAACTTAAAAGTAAAGTGCAACAGGGCCTTTTTCACTTCTTGTAATTCCTTTTCGGGCCTTACACCACAATCTTACATTATTGCCTTTTAAATTTTTACAATTTTTTTATAAAAAAAAAAAAAAAAATTTCTAAAATCCTAATTAGAATTAGTAGTCAAAAGATGTCTGTTTTCTTTGGCATAAGTTTGGGTTTAGAATGATTTGTTCTTTGACCTATGAACAATATTGACGTATATAAGATTAGGTAATAAATCAATATATTAGAATTCAAAAGAAAAAAAAAATCAATATTAGAAAGTGGCTAGTTTTTTTCTCCTAATAAAATCAAAATTATAATAGTACTAAATAAAAATAGACGTACTAATAATAGTATTCTTAGTGGTGGCCATGTTTGTAGCTCTAACCCACTCAAAGAAAAAAAAAAGTAATATAAGTATATAACTCTAACAACACATAACAATATAATAGCTCTTACTAAAATCATCACCTTCCCTTCTTTTTACCCAAAATATAAAAATAGTGGAAGTTTATGAGGCCTGTTTGGGAAAGAATTTAAATACAATTTTTTGTTTTAAAAACTACAAAATGGTGGGTCTCACATTTAAATCTATTGTTTGGTTGATGTTTTCTAAATACCATTTTCAGAAAATTGTTTTCTATTTTTCTGGATGATGTTTTCAAGATACATAAAGCCTGATTGGTAGGATGATTTTTATTTTTGTTTTCAAAAAAATATAAATACAATTTTCAAAAAATTGAACTTGAAACTAGTTTTCACATAATAATTTTTATATTTTACGTTTTTGGCTCCTACTTTTAAGTTCAATTTTCAAAATACTAAAAATTAAAAACAATTGTTTGGTAGACAATTTTTATTTTTGAGATTTTAAAAATATATATTTACAAAAAGAAACATGTAGAATCTGTAAATTACTTTTTTTGTGTGAATAATGATAAGAGAATAGAGCTCATCATGTTTTATTTTTTATTTTTTATAATGATAAGTTTTGTAAGGACACGATTTTGTGACGAACCTAAACAATATTGGGTTCGTACGTAAAAGGCCCAGACAATATGATTTGTAGAGCGTGGGTGTAAAGAACTGGGTTAACCGTGGTATCTACCTCCAAGATTTTATTTCCAGCCCATATAAGGTTTTCCTTCTTTTTTGTTGGTATAATGAACGTTTTTTCTTAAGTCCCTCGTGTCTCTCTCTCTCTCTCCCTTCTTACTTCTTTCTCTCCAGTTTTTATGTGTGTTCCCTTTTTTTTTAATCCCCCTTCTTCATGTTCTTATTTTAGTTTATATACTCCCCTTCGCGATCCATCCTCGCCGAACACGTGTAGATTGTGTCCGGGGGATTTCTTTCTGTCCCATCTGGCACCTCCTGGAACTTCTTATGGGCAGCTGTAAGGCTGCTTCCCTACTTCTCAGGTATCACCTCCACATTAATGCGGCCAGAGAGTTGGTTGAGAGGTCATTAATGCGGAGGCAGCTATAGTTTCAGATATTTGTTTGCCTTATCTCTTTCATCTTTAGTCGGCTACTCTATCCCTTGAGATGACCTACTTCTGTGATCTGATCGTGGTGAGACCACGTCCTGATCGTCCTCGGACGCGATCGTCCTCGGACGCATACTGCCGAGGAGCATGGCGTCCTCGGACGGGTGCACGGCCTCGGATGGGCCAATGGCCCAACGATCCTCAACCAATTCTGGATCCTATGGGCCCATCCACCGAATGATCCCCACAATAGCCCCTCAAAATCCTACTTTTCGACTCCTCAGGAGAAAAGGTGGGTTTTGACGTCATGAACCTGCACCTACGCGCATTTCGGGGCATGCTCCTGACGCTTCAGCGCCCCGATTTTGGCAGCATTAAATTCTGACAACTCCCTTGTCTCCCATGTTCGACGGTTAGATCCAAATCAAACGGTAGGGGGCTTCTCTTGTTTCGTGAGCGGGAATTTTGCCGCTCACAATCTTCACATGACTATAAAGGCGTTCCTAAATTAAAACTATACCTTACCCTTAATGGTTACGCGGTTCCAAGGCCCTTACACTGAACCTGCCCTCTTCCAGTATTCACTGTTCTCCTAGCGGCTACAAATAATCGTACGTTGTCCGAGGTCCTTCCTTTGAACCTGTAAGTCCTCTCGAAGCTTTTACCATTTCTATTCAAAATCAAAAAGTTTTTTTTTTTTTTTGCTAAGTTTCTTTAGAAAAAATGGGGAAACAGAGGAATCCCCTTCGGCGTCTCGTCGACTCCGAGGAGGGTATTAGAAACTTCCGCTTGAAGTACAATATCCCACCAACGGTAGGGATGAGGTATGCGGCCCAAGGGGAGTGGGTTGACGCTAGGCAGACTGGGGAAGTGGTCATCCCCATGATCGCCTTTATTGAAGGAGGGATGACCATCCCAATGGGTAGTATCACTAGGGGTTACCTTAATTTCTTTAGGCTATCCCCCACCCAATGTGCTCCCAATATGTTTAGGGTTCTGGGAAGTATAGACGCTCTGAATCAGAGGATGGGTCTAAATCTATCCCATCACGACGTGAATTGGGTGTACAGCCTTCACCGCCTAGCTGACCAGGACTACTATCTCAAATCGAGATATCCTGAAGTAAGGTTAATTCAGTGCCTCCCTACTTCAAATAAGCACCTAAAAGAAGATTTCCTCATTTTTTCTGGGGAATGGCATGATGGTCTATCTTGCCCGACAGTGGAGGGAACGCCAGGTGGGTGCGAAGTTATAGACCTATGCTACTTAGCTCATGATCGCATTTTAATTACCTTTATTATTTTCGCGTCTCACAACTTTTATCCTTAAAATAAACGGTTTTACAGATAGACGCTACACGAAGCCCAATCTCAGATTGGTCAATAAAGCGAGCCTAGACAGATTATTGAGAGCTGAAATATATGTGAACGAGGCTGATGGTCAGCTACGAGCAGCACATTTAATTCTCGGATATACCCCCCCTTTCTTTTGGCTTTCAGGCACCGAAGTGCGTGATTAGGGCACGCGATCCTCGGCTTCGCCGTATCAGTGTTGCCTACGAAGGATTCATCGTTCCAGAAGGTATTCCACTTCCCGAACACACACCTCTCACAGAACCTCTTTTCGTGGCCAGCGTCCCAGCGGGGCTTTCTTCACCCTCGCCTTCCCTTAAGAAAAAAGGGACCAATAGGAGAAGGAAAAGGGAAAAAAGCAAGCAAACCGTTGTAACAGTATCGGAATCCACGGACGATTTCGAGATTTTCGATCAGCCCTCAAGCCCCGAGGAAAGTTCCGACGAGATGGGGGTACAAAGGATTCCCCAAAAAAGCTTAATGGAGCTGATAGGAGGTCAACAGGGAAAGTCTGCACCTGCCCAAATAGTACCATCCCAGGTTTCATCTCTTCCAGCTAGGTCTCCTCCTCCAGTCCCTCATCACCCTCCTCAATCGTCTCCGCAACCAGCACCGCCAAGCACTGCCACGCAAGAGAAGCGCAGAGAGCAGAAAGGTAAGGGGGTGGCAGACGCGAGCAAATCCCGTCACACTCGGGAGGAGGATGTCCAACGAGCGGCAAAGCAGCAGAAAACCAGGCAACCCTCTACGCGGGGCCAAGAGAAATCCAATTCCCCACATCCCGATTCACAAGCGTGGCTGCCAGTTCCTATGCTCGGTGAGGAGCCCCTGCGAAACGATGCCTCTGTAAGGGATTATAACGGCAGCATTGGGTGTCATGTGGCCTCGGCCGTAGAGGAGGCCTTATTGCTCCCAAAGGATATGGCTGAGCTAAAGAATGTAAGGAAGAATCAACTCATTCTTGACAATAAACGGTATTTGGGCATGGTGAGAAGCTGTCTTTTATACTGTTTCATTCTGTGACTATTACTTACTAAGGCGCGCTTTTCGTTAACTATCACACTGACTCACCCCCCATTTTTACTTATTCTTGTTTTTTGCAGATCATCCAGAATACCTTCAAGCTAGATGAGATGCTCGATACTTGTTCCAACCAGCTAGATGGTGAAAGGAAAAGAAGGGTAATGGCTGTTCAAACCTTGTCCAAATCTGAACAGGATCTAACCGTCGTAAGAAAAAAGCTACAGGTCGAGGAAGAAGCTCGCAAGAGAGCTGAGTCGTCATCAGAAGGCTACCAGAAGCAGGCCGAGGAACAAGCCAAGCTTCTGCGCGAGGCGAATGCCGAACTGAAGAAGACTCGGGAGCAAGTTCTTGTTCTTAAGAAGCATCTAGAAGAAACTCAGAGGTTAAGGGAGAGAGCTGAAAAGCTTAAAGAACAAGCCGAGAAAGCAAAAATCGAGTCTGAGAAGGCAAAGGATGAAGCCGAGCAGAGGGGCTACGAAATCGGGATAGCTGAAACTGAGAAAGCGTTAAGAGCCGAAGTTCCGGAGGTTTGCCGCATTTTCTGTGCGAGAACCTGGAGCGAGGCCCTTAACGCTGCTGGGGTTGAAGCCTCATCTGAACTACGTAAGCCAGAGAACGTGTATTACCCCGAAGCAATACGCTCCTCAACTCCTCAACCACACCAAGCCGATATTCCAGCCCCAGCTGTTAACCCCAGCGAGGAGGCTTTGCCTCGCTCCTCCTCTCCAGGAGCTTCTCCAAGCAAATCCACCATTGCTTCGAAGACATACACGGTCTCACAGGGTTTTCAACAAGAATTGGACTCCACAGTTCAATCAGCTGGGGGCATCATCAAAGAGTAAAAAGATAGAAATTGCTTTGTAATTTTAATTTAGACACTTAATAGAGAACTTTCTTGCTTACCTTCTTATCATTCTGATGGTTCTAAGTTATCTTTACACTTACTTACTTTGTCGTCGTAATTTTGGATGGATTTATTTCAGACGCCTCTTCCATTGTACGCCAATCTGGCATTCGAAGCTCTCTCTTTCTGACTTCTTAACGAATGTTCATAAGGCATTACTTTTACTAGGATTATGATTTAGAAAACTCATCACCACTCTTTCTGCCATTTAATAATTTAATACACAACTTAGCAGGGAAGTTTCTACCGAATTAGTGGTCTAAGGATTTGACATAACATAGTTTCGGCTTAATAATTCAGTATGAATGACAGGATGTTAATTTCCACTAAATTTGCGATCCAAGGACCTGGCATAACTCAGTTTCTGTTTAACAATTCAGTATGAATGATAGGATGTTAATTTCCACTAAGTTTGCGATCTAAGGACCTGGCATAACTCAGTTTCTGTTTAACAATTCAGTATGAATGATAGGATGTTAATTTCCACTAAGTTTGCGATCCAAGGACCCGGCATAACTTAGTTTCTGTTTAACAATTCAGTATGATAGGATGCTAATTTCCACTAAGTTTGCGATCCGAGGACCCGGCATAACTTAGTTTCTGTTTAACAATTCAGTATGATAGGATGCTAATTTACACTAAATTTGCGATCCGAGGACCCGGCATAACTTAGTTTCTGTTTAACAATTCAGTATGAATGATAGGATGTTAATTTCCACTAAGTTTGCGATCCAAGGACCTGGCATAACTCAGTTTCTGTTTAACAATTCAGTATGAATGATAGGATGTTAATTTCCACTAAGTTTGTGATCCAAGGACCTGGCATAACTCAGTTTCTGTTTAACAATTCAGTATGAATGATAGGATGTTAATTTCCACTAAGTTTGCGATCCGATGACCTGGCATAACTCAGTTTCTGTTTAACAATTCAATATGATATGACAGGATGCGGGACTCATAGAATGCATATTTGACGTAAGTTAAAAGAGAATATTTGAATTAAAACTTCTTTACTAATAATAATACCTTCTGAGATTATTTACATTCCAAGGATGGAGTACAGGTTTTTCGTCTAGATCCTCTAGATAATAAGCCCCTATTCCAGCTACAGAAGTAATTCGATACGATCCCTCCCAATTGGGTCCCAGTTTTCCCCAACTTGGATTCTTGGTGGCCCCCAGGACCTTTCTCAGCACCAGGTCACCTATGGCTAACGGCCTCATCCTCACATTGTTATCGTAGCACTGCTTGAGTTTGTGCTGGTAGTAAGCTAGCCGAACCATCGCGCTTTCCCTTCGTTCTTCAATCAGGTCTAAACTTTTTTCCAACATCGCATCATTATTACTTGAAGAAAATGCACTGCTCTTTAATGTCGGGAATCCAGTTTCTAATGGAATAACGGCCTCGGCTCCATAGGTCATGGAGAAAGAAGTCTCTCCCGTCGAACGCCGGGGTGTTGTCCGATACGTCCAAAGTACATGTGGAAGTTCCTCCACCCATCTTCCTTTCGCGTCATCTAATCTCTTCTTAAGCCCATGGACAATGACTTTGTTAACAGCTTCAGCCTGCCCATTGCCTTGCGGATAAGCTGGAGTGGAATATCTGTTTCTTATTCCCAGTTCTGAACAGTATTTCCTAAAGGCATTGCTATCGAACTGGAGCCCATTGTCCGAAACAAGAGCTCGTGGGATTCCGAATCGCGTAACAATGTTCTTCCAGACAAACTTCTTCACATCTACGTCCCGGATGTTCGCTAAGGGCTCAGCTTCAACCCATTTAGTAAAGTAGTCGGTGCCGACCAGCAGGTACTTCTTGTTTCCTATAGCTTTAGGAAAAGGGCCGACAATGTCCAGCCCCCATTGTGCAAAGGGCCAAGGGCTTGAGAGAGGGTTAAGAACTCCTCCAGGTTGGTGGATATTCGGAGCATATCTTTGACACTGATCGCACTTCCTAACGTACTCCTGCGCTTCTTTCTGCATATTCGGCCACCAATAACCTTGCGTTAGTGCTCGGTATGACAGGGATCTTCCTCCTGTGTGGCTTCCACAAATACCCTCATGCAACTCTTCAAGGATTAATTCTGCTGTCTCGGGAGACACGCAGAGCAAATATGGCCCAGAGAAGGACCGTCTATATAGCTTTTTATCTTCGGATAACCAGTACCGAGGTGCTCTCCTTCGTATTTTCTCAGCTTCTACCTTATCTTCGGGCAACACATCACTGTCGAGAAATTTTAGTATAGGGTCAATCCAGCACGGCGTCAAACTAGCTTGACGAACTTGACAAATCTCTTTTTCTGGTGAAGTGGGAGTATGCAAGTCTTCCACGATAATTACCCGTGGGAAATTTCGTGCTGAGGAGGTGGCAAGGGTCGCTAAGGAATCTGCGTGGGTATTCTCACCTCGTGGAATATGTAATACGTCGAACGACTCGAACTCTGTTCGCATATGCCTAACCCGGTTCAGATACCCTTGCATCCTCTAGTCTCTGGCCTCCAACTCTCCAGTCACCTGGCCAACGACCAGCTTCGAGTCCGAGAACAGTTTCACTGCCCTTCCGCCCATTTTATGGACCATGCTCATTCCCATTATCAGAGCTTCGTACTCTGATTCATTGTTAGTAGCTGAGAACCCCAGTCTTAGCGACTTCTCGATGATGACCTCTTCGGGAGATATCAAGACCAATCCCAGTCCAGCTCCCCGTTGGTTTGCAGCCCCATCCACATATACCTTCCATACCGGCCCTCCTGGCGCGGATATTATGCCAACCGATTTTTCATCCATGTGATCTTGATTCCTACTAACTTCCTCAGGGCCTTCAGCGAATTCAGCTACCAAATCGGCGAGTACTTGACCCTTCACAGAGGTGCGGGGCATGTACTTAATGTCAAAAGCACCCAGAATCGTTCCCCACTTGGCAACTTTGCCGGTATAGTCAGCACTTCTAAGTATGGATTTGAGAGGCAATTGGGTCAAAACAACTACAGTGTGAGCTTGAAAATAGTGTGGAAGTTTACGTGTCGCATGGACGACTGCCAGTATGGCCTTTTCTAACGGCAGATATCTCACCTCCGCTTCATGGAGGGATTTACTTACATAATATACCGGCCTCTGGACGCCATTGTCTTCTCGCATCAAGACGAAACTGACTGCGTGTGGGGCTACCGCCAGATAGGCATACAACATCTCATCCACTTCAGGGCTAGACATGATCGGCGGTTTGGATAAATAATTTTTCAACCGCTGGAACGCCTCAACACACTCCTCGGTCCATTCGAATCCCTGTCACTTATGTAACAGACGGAAAAAAGGACGACACCTTTCAGCTGACCTGGAGATGAATCGGTTTAACGCAGCAGTCATCCCCGTCAACCTCTGCACTTCCTTTGGATTCCGGGGTGCTTGCAAATTGTTAATAGCCCTAATCTGATCTGGATTAACCTCAATTCCCCTATGGGTCACCATGTACCCCAAGAATTTTCCGGAACCTACACCAAAGGAGCACTTCGAAGCATTCAGGCGCAACCTGTGTTCTCTCAATATCCCGAAGATGCTAGTGAGGTCCCCCACATGTTCAGTCACTACCTTACTTTTCACTACCATGTCATCAATATAAACTTCAATACTTCTGCCCAGCTGTGGCTCGAACATTTTCGTCATCATACGTTGGTAGGTAGATCCAGCATTTTTCAGACCGAAAGGCATCACCTTGTAATGGTAGTTCCCAACCGGGGTCACGAAAGCGGTCTTTTCTTGATCATCGGTGGCTAACGGTATTTGGTGATACCCTTGAAAGGCATCCAAGAAGCTCATCCTAGGGTGGCCCACGGTCGCATCCACTAGCTGGTCAATCTTTGGCATCGGAAATGGGTCTTTGGGGCATGCCTTATTAAGATCCGTGAAATCCACGCACACTCGCCACTTCCCCGTCTTCTTCTTCACTACCACCGTATTGGCCAGCCATTGGGGGTAAAAGACTTCTTTGATAGCCCCAGCCTGTTTGAGCTTGGCAACTTCACTTCGGACTGCCTCGGCATGCTCTTTCGATGGTCGCCGAGGAATTTGCCTTCTGGGGGGAACGGCAGGGTTTACATTGAGTCGGTGACAAATAAAATTTGGGTCTACTCCTGGAGCCTCATACGGGTCCCATGCAAAGACGTCCACATTAGTTCGGAGGAACTCCAGCAAACTCGCTTTCTCTTCTAGAGGCAACTTGGCCCCAACCCGAAAGAATTTCTCTGGATCATCAGCAACGGTCACCTTCTCCAAATTTTCACACTCTACCCCATTGGTTGGTACGTCTAAACCTGATGCTGGGATCTTTAATTGCTATGACTCATTATCGGCTGTAGCCGAGGTTTCTGCCTCAGGCCAATGCAGTATAGCCGCTACTTGGCATTGCCGAGCAGCCGCTTGGTTCCCTACTATCTCCAGCACTTGGTCTCCGGACGGGTACTTCACCTTCTGATGCAGGGTAGATGAGACCGCTTTAAGTGTGTGAAGTCAGGGTCTGCCCAGGATAGCCGTATACGGAGAGAAAACATCTACGACAATAAAATCCACCTCCACCACCTTCGTGCCTGACTGCACGGGCAGCCTGATTAGCCCCATGGGAGTGACTAACCTTCCCTCAAAACTAACCAGAGGGGAATTATAGGTTGTCAAGTCCCGCTGCTTCAAACCTAGCCCCTTGTACAAATCCGGATACATCACATCCGCTGCACTTCCCTGATCAACCATCACCCTTCGGACATCGTACCCACTGATCCTCAGCGTTACCACCAAGGCATCCTCATGGGGTTGTATGGTTCCCTCCAAATCTTCGTCCGAAAAACCCAAGACCAAGGAGACACGCCTCTTGGCTCTCTTGCATGCTTGAGAACGATCCTCAACCGGGGATCGGGACACCGACAACACTCTGGTGGGGCAAGATCCAGTCCTTCCTGGGGCCGCAAAGATGACGTTGATTGTACCCCGAGGGAGCCTTGACGAAGCGTCCCCACGCACCTCGGAACCTGCTTGGCTCGCCCTTCCACTGGAGTGATGCAAGAGTTGCCTTAATTTTCCTTCCCGGACCAACTGCTCCAAATGGTCCCATAAATTTCTACAGTTGTCTGTCGTGTGTCCATGGTCCTGATGGTAATGGCAATACAAACTCGGGTTGCGCTTTGTAGGCTCTCCTGCCATCCTGTTAGGCCATTTGAAAAATGGCTCGTCCTTTATCTTCTCCAAAACCTGCTGAACGGGCTCCCGAAATACCGCATTAACAACCTGGGCGTCTGCCGAGGCCGACTGGCCACCAAAGTCCCGCCTTGGTCGGTTGTTATTATAACGATCCGACCTGAAATCCCTCCTCTCCTGAGGGATCATCTTGGCCTTTCCCTTCCCCTGAAGCTGATCCTCCTCTATCCTTTTGTACTTCTCTATTCTGTCCATCAGTTGGCGCACACTGGTAACAGGTTTACCCGTCAAGGATTTCCTCAAGTCGTGATCAGCTGGGAGGCCGGCTTTGAAAGTAGTTATGGCCACAGCGTCATTCTTCCCTCCTATTTCGTTGAACATCTCCCAGTACCTATCCGAATAACTCTTGAGAGTCTCGCCCTCTCGCATTGACAAGGTCAACAAGGACCCAGTGGCAAAGGAGTCCTGCTGCATGTAATAAAACGAGCACCAAAAGCCTGGGTCAGTGTTTTGAAAGATCCAATAGAGTTGGCCCTTAAGCCATTGAACCACCTCATCGCCGTCGGACCCAAGCTCGACGGAAAAATCTTGCACATCAGGGCATCATCCCTGGAATGAATAGCCATCTTCTGGCTGTAATAGCTTACATGCTCCACCGGATCCGAATGGCCATCATACAGAGAGAAGGTAGGTTGATTGAACCGCCGAGGATGGGTAGCACCATCTATGCTTCTTGTAAAGGGTGACCTGGAAATTTGATTCAAGGCTTTGTTCATGGCATCGTTTCCCACGCCCCTACTAGTTGGACTTTTACGCCTACGCCTATGGCGACGCTCCTCTTCGTAGGAGAAAGTCTCACTCTGCGGAGTTCTCGATCTCCGCCTGTAACTAGTTCCATCCGACTCCCCGGATGATAGTTCGGAGCGAGGTGGGGAACGCTCCCGTCGTGCATGACGTAACTCTCTCTTCAAGTCCGCAATCTCACGTTGCAGATCCCCATCATGCTTCACGTGGGAAACGTGACTCTTCCCGCGTGTACGAGTTCTCGTGGTGTGAGTAGTATGTATGCTCCCCTCTTGGACTTCCCTCCGTTCGGGACTTTTTTGAGGACCATCATGCTGAGAGCCCCTTGACTCCGCCTGATGCGGGCTGATATCACCCTGATGCAGCCCCGCTGCGGGGTGAGGCAGTTCCACTCCTTCCATCGAGAACGTCGTATCGGAGGTTGTACAAGCTAACACAAGCTCTCCCCACAGACGGCGTCAATTGTAAGGACACGATTTTGTGACGAACCTAAACAATATTGGGTTCGTACGTAAAAGGCCCAGACAATATGATTTGTAGAGCGTGGGTGTAAAGAACTGGGTTAACCGTGGTATCTACCTCCAAGATTTTATTTCCAGCCCATATAAGGTTTTCCTTCTTTTTTGTTGGTATAATGAACGTTTTTTCTTAAGTCCCTCGTGTCTCTCTCTCTCTCTCCCTTCTTACTTCTTTCTCTCTAGTTTTTATGTGTGTTCCCTTTTTTTTTAATCCCCCTTCTTCATGTTCTTCTTTTAGTTTATATACTCCCCTTCGCGATCCATCCTCGCCGAACACGTGTAGATTGTGTCCGGGGGATTTCTTTCTGTCCCATCTGGCACCTCCTGGAACTTCTTATGGGCAGCTGTAAGGCTGCTTCCCTACTGCTCAGGTATCACCTCCACATTAATGCGGCCAGAGAGTTGGTTGAGAGGTCATTAATGCGGAAACAGCTATAGTTTCAGATATTTGTTTGCCTTATCTCTTTCATCTTTAGTCGGCTACTCTACCCCTTGAGATGACCTACTTCTGTGATCTGATCGTGGTGAGACCACGTCCTGATCGTCCTCGGACGCGATCGTCCTCGGACGCATACCGCCGAGGAGCATGGCGTCCTCGGACGGGTGCACGGCCTCGGATGGGCCAATGGCCCAACGATCCTCAACCAATTCTGGATCCTATGGGCCCATTCACCGAATGATCCCCACAAGTTTCAAATTTGAAGGGTAGAAAATTCTTTTTGTGATAAAGATAAGCTCTTTAATTTAAGAGATAAAAAAGTTTGGACAAATATGTGAGGTACACTATTTTCAATTTATTTACAACTATGTCGTTAAAAACATTTTTTGTATCCTAAAAACATCCCCTTAGCCATTTTCAAAATCATGTTCTAAACCAAGAAAATAGGATACAGTTTTTTGAAACTGTATGTAGAAAATATTAGCCAAACAATAAATTCAAGAGTGGGACCCACTATTTTATAGATTGCAAACAAAAAAAGTATGTTTAAATACTCTTACCAAACAGGTCCTAAAATGTTTTTAATAGCATAGTTGTAAATAAATTGAAAACAATAGACCCCATAGATTTGCCCAAACTCTTCTATCTCTTAAATTAAGAAGCTTATCTTTATAAAAAAATATTCTCACGCTTGAAATTTGAAATTTATCCGTTATCATTATAAAAAATTAGCCTTTAAGTACGCATATTGCGCATGCTCAGAGACTCTTCTTTTTTTATTTTTTAGTAAAGGATAAATTTTAGAGACAAGCACTAACTATATTTTCTTTTTTGAACGTGTGCTTGAAAGTGATGTAGTGATATAGATAAAAGTTTGAGTAAGAAAAATAAGATGAACGTGAGGAGAAAGAAGGCTAAATTTTAGGAGTTGTTGTGATTTTTAATTTCTTGAATTGCGATGTTTTACTTTTATTGGATGAAAAAGGAATAAAAAAATGAACGTGAAGGAAAAAAAATTATAAATTTTAGGAGTTCTCTTTTGAATTCAAAATGAAATTTGTTATTTGACATTTATGACTCTATTTCTCAGAAAAGTTACTTTTTATTAATGAGGGTATTTTTGAACTACAGAAAAGTCCAGTTCAAAGAGAGGAATTATCTTATAGATACTATAGATATAGATAGATAGATAGATAAATGAAGCATATCATTATTCCAAAAAAAAAAAAAAAATACACGTTACTTTATGTAATTAAAAAAAAAAATCAAAAGTATAAATAGTCTCCTAAACACCATATATATATATATATATATATATTTCTCAATATTTTGAAAATTATTCTTAAAAGTGGGAGGCATACACATATAATGTAAAAATTATTGTAATATTTGAACACTAATTTCAAGTTTAATTTTTAAAAATTATTTTCATACTATTTTAAAAGCAAAAACAAAAATCCTACAACCAACCTGGCCATGAATTTGCGAAATATCAGTCACCACTAACCGGTGTCTTTCTTTTCTCAGCCTAATTGGTCAGCAGAGTCAAGGTTGGTTCCAAAGTCTTCGTACATAAGCACCAGAGCCCAGAAGTCTTTCTTCGAATCAGGCCCATGTAGTCATTTATTACCCAGTTCAATTAAGGAAAAGACCCAAGTCCCAAAAAGTCCAAAAAGAGGTTACTTACTCGGGCCTATTGAGGAGCACATGCTGAGTAAATAGTACTGAAAATTTATTTTTTCTGGTCATATATAAAAGAAATTTATTTTTCTAAGAATCTATTTTTACCTTTATGGTGCTTTGGGTTAAGCAGTCAGCAGCACCATGAAATTTTCTTCAATTTACCAGGGAACCTCAACATATTTATGAGAATAAAGATATTGGCCAAACGTAAATTAGGTAATAATTTTTTACCCAAAAAACAGAATGAAAAGAATCATTACAATTTTATTTGCAATTATTAACTTAAATATGAACTTCTTTAAAATAAAATAAAAAAATCGATAATTACAATGGGATGAGAGATTTGAACCTTAGATGTCTCCTCTGTTAAAAAAATAAAGACGTGTTAGTTGAATTTAAATATGAACTTGATGTGCCAAGAATTAGTGATTTCTTTATGACATATTGGAAAAAAAAAAAAGTACAAGAGTATTTCTATTTCAATATGAACTCAGTCATAATAAAATTGAATCTATATTGAAGTTTGGGACAAATTTTTAGAGTCCATTTGGTTGGAGGGTGGAAAAGTGAGAGAATAGAAAATGATGAGAGGATAGAAAAGTGGGGGATAGAAAAAATTTAATTTCCCTCCTTTTTGTTTGGTTGGGAGTGAAAAAGTGGTGGAATGGAAAAAGTGAGTTTGTATAAATTTACTCATATGTCCTTATTAAAAATGATGCCCAATTGAAATGAAAAAGTGACAAACAACCAAAAAAAATACAATCATCCAAAATTTATTAAAAAATAAAAATCATGTCCAGAGAAAAATATCACATCTAAAAAAAAAAAACCAAAACAAACACTGTCACATCCGTGGCCCAGGGGAAAAAGAAGAAGAAGAAGGAAGAGGCAACATCCAAGAAAGCAAAAGAAAAAAAAATTATAACAAAAAACAAACACTTATTAAAACTAGAATTGAAAAAAAAAAAAAAAAAAAAGCAACGTATTGAAGCCCTAGTGCAAGTTGCACATGGGTATTTTTGTCATTTAGCCATCAGATTTTCCCCCACCAAGTTTTCTCCTCATTTTGGAGAGAAAAATTTTTGATGGGTCCGGGAAGAAAACATCCGATCCCCCACCATCATTTTCTTCTCTCTCCCTTTCAACCAAACACCTTCCAAAAAGTTTTCCCTTCTCATTTTGTTTTGTTTTGTTTGTTTGTTTTGTTTTGTTTTTTTTTTTTTTTTTTTTTGGTTGTAAAATCCACTCTACCAAACACACTTACTCCAGGTTGGATGGAAAATGGAACTAGGGATGGAGCCACGTACTGGCCTAAGGCCAAGGTTTAAAAAAAATAATAATAATGTATATATATTTAAGATTGATGGAGAATTTGGGCCTTAGAAAATTAAACTTAGTCCCCCAAACATAATTCTTAGCCCATTGAACCTTAAAATGGTCCAATAACAATAAAACTCTTTAACTCAAATAATAACAAAAAAGCATAAATGCACTTTTGGTTTCTACATTTTAGGGTAATTTCTATTTTGGTCTCTACATTTCTATTTTACCACTTTTAGTCTCTAAAATGAAAAACGTGTCCCATTTTGGTCCCTACCGTTACTCACTTAACGGAAGAAACCTATGTAACAAACGGAGTAGAGTGTTGACACATTTAATGTTGACGTGACCATTAAAATAATAATAAAAAATTTATTTGGCAATTAATAAATGATATATCATCATTTTAAATATAAAAAAAAAGCCACATTAGAAAAAATAAAATAAAATAATTAAAATAAACTTATTATTATTTTTTAAATAAAAAAATATTATTTTCATTATATTTTTGGAAGACATGTTCTTCACTAGAACATGATTGTTCATGTTCTTCCCCCGAACTCTCTTCTCTCTAAACTCAAAATATCTTCCCCAAACTCTCTTAATCTCTTAGCTGAAAACCCCAAATCTTTCTCTTTCTCAATTAGGTGTCTCTTTCTCTATCTCAAATCACTGTCTCTCTCAGAGCAGTGGGTCTTTCTCTTAGATCAGTGGGTCTCTGCCTCAAATCAGTGGGTGCTCTTGGATCAATAGGTCGTTTTTGTCTCAAATCGGTGGGTCTTTCTCTATTGCATCTCACTATCTCTCAGTTCAGTGGTGGAGATTTCGGTGGAGATAGGTGGTGGTGCACTTCAATGGTGGGTTTGTGGGTGATGATTTTTGTTGATCTGAGTGGGGGTTTTCACTTTGTTCAAATCTGGGTTTTTGATGAAGGCTTAAGATTCGGTCAATGGAGTTTACTGAGAGAAAGAGTTTGAGGTGTGCTAGGTTAATGATTTTGTGGGTATTTTGTTCAAATTTGGGTGGGAGTTGTGTTTGTTGTTGTTGGTATGGTTAAGGGATTGAGCTGGGTTTGTTCAATTTTGTAGGTATTTTGTTAATGATTGTATTGATTAAATTTTGGATTTAAATCTATTTTTCTTTTGGATAATTTGGTTTGTGCATATATATGGATTGATTATATTTTGTACAATATTCTTTTATGATTTTTCTGTGTTTGATTTTCTGGGTTTGTATGATTTTTGTTTTTTGGGTTTGTGCTCTTGTTTATTCTTGATGTGTTTGTATGATTTTCTGGTTTTGTTTGATTCTCTAGGTTTGTTTGATTTTCTGGGTTTGTATGATTTAGATCTGAATTTGTGTGTTTTTTATTTTTAATTCTGTTTTTTTTTTTTGTTAAAATTGATAAATAAAATTTTAAAATTCTAAGTTGACGTGGCATTTATTAAATAACAAATAAATTTTTTAATATTATTTTAATGGACACGTTAGCATTTATTGTATCAACAGTGCATTCCGTTTGCCACGTAAGATATTTCTGTTATGTGAGTGACGGTAAGGACTAAAATGGAACTCGATTTTCATTTTAAGGAATAAAATAGAAATGACTCTAAAATGTAGGGACCAAAAGTACATTCATGCCTAACAAAAATAGCCCAAAAAACAATAAAACTGGCCCAAAAATTAAAAAAACAAATCTATCAAGAAGTCCATTTTTTAACCTTTTAAAAACAAATAAATAAATAAAAAGCAAAATAAGATTGATAGGGGTTCATGAAATTTTAATGAATTATGTATTTTATGATTTTTTTTTCCTACTTCAACCCCACTCAATCAATATTTTAACTCTATACTTGAGGATATATTATGATGAAATCCATATGTCAGTGAGACAATAAACAGATGCGCCCCGCTTACCTAAGATTTTTTGGTACCTGGATGGAACAAGACATAAGTATGAGACGTTAACTCGAGAGAAGGGCCAGCCCAAGCACTTGGTATTCAAATCCCCGGACTGTCCGTCTCTACTTTTTAGGCACCAAATATTATGTGGTTACAGCTTATAACTCATTTGTTGAAATTGAAATAATAAACAGATGCGCCCCTCTTACCTAAGATTTTTTGGTACCTGGATGGAACAAGACATAAGTATGAGACGTTAACTCGAGAGAAGGGCCAGCCCAAGCACTTGGTATTCAAATCCCCGGACTGTCCGTCTCTACTTTTTAGGCACCAAATATTATGTGGTTACAGCTTATAACTCATTTGTTGAAATTGAAATCTTTGAAGTTTGAACCTGATAACAACTTAACATGCCCGGCTCATAAAGTTGCAAATGAAAATGAAGGGTTTGTTTGGGTGCTGGGTTTAATGACATTTTAAAAAAACTAAAATTAATAAAAATAGAAAAATGGTTTGAAAGCTGCTTTTAGAAAATCTATGAAACCAGCCAATCAGTGGCATTTGAAATTTCTTCACTTTGGATAACAGATGGTTGGTTGGATTACGTTTAGCTCAGTATATTTAAACTCAATAACAGTGGTTCAAGTTCAACCAATAGAAACATGAACAGGCTGCTCAGATTGATTCGCAATTTTGAAGTCAAATGAATAAAGGGATTAAGGATTCATGAGAAATGTAGGAGTAACCTCTAGTATAGTAACCGAACAATGGGCCATAAGAGACAGATTGGCCTTAACTTATGATCTTGGCATCTTCAACCTCATAATGGAAGTGGATGGCTAACCTATACTCACTTTGATCAAGGATGGTTCTAAACAAACTAAAGATTTAGTTTAATGATCTCTTATTAGTAGTTCCTAATAACTAATAAACTAGGATACACGAACACTTTATTTGGGATATTGTATATGTGTTGTATTTGTGCCATATCTACCATATTATGTTATAATTTTTTTAAAATTACTCGTGTTATCGTATCATCTAGAAAGCATGGGTGTGGCTCCAAAGCTGTCGCACTCGCACTCGACGCGGTGTGCAGTGTGCGACACTACTGACTGCGCGTGTTTGTGCCGCATCAGTGTTTTTTTTTTTTTTTTTTTTTTGAATTCACGCCAACTCGCATCGATTGATGTCGAACTAGGCCGATTCGCCCCGATTCTTATTGTATCGGCTGACGGTCGAAACTGGTAGAAACAGGCCAAAAAGGGCCGAATCAGGCCGAAACCGACTTTGAATCAGGCCAAAATTCTAGTAAAAAAAAATTAAAAAAAAAATTTATACAAAACTCACCGTTTTGAACTTTGAAGCTCTCTGCCTACTGCCTCTCTCATTAACCCACGAACACTCACTCAGAAGTTAGAATCTCTCCTTTGCCTCATTGCCCAAGCTCATGATTCATCTCTCGGTCTCAATCTCTCCATCTCTCGGTCTTAATCTCTCCATCATGGAATGTTTTAGTTTCAAACTTGTGGGTCGTAATCTAATTTATGAATATCATGTTTTAGTTATTATCTACTATTACTTTTAAATTGGTATACGTTTATATAATGTAAAAAAATATGCTTAGCAATATATAGAAAATATAAATAAAAATATTTTTAATAAATTTTTAATCACCCCGCCGCCCACACCCGCACCCACACTTTTTCAAAAATTACCGAGTCCTGCACCTGTGCTTCATAGCATATCATACTCGTACTAGTACCCGTGTCCGTGCATTCTAGCTAAATAAATAAGTTTAGCTCGTGCAACCTCATACACTCTCACAAAAAATACAACCATTATTACTTGTTAACAAAGAAATCTGTGCATGTACGTTGGATGTTTACTTTATGTTATGTACTTATGTTTTGAATCTCCCTCCTCTGTTGTAAGCCAATATATTGCTGGGATGCTAAAGGTATTGTAGTCTATGTCATTCTACTTTGTACTTGATTTCTCTTAATTTCATGCACCCTTTAACCAAAAGAAAAGAAGAAAATTATTTGTGAAAACGGTATGTTTTTAGAGATTGTTGAAATGGTGTTGAAACTTGAAACATTAGAAAACTTTTTGGGATCCGTTTATTTTACTGGAATTGAAAACTTTTTGTTAAAACTACTGTAAATAAATATAAAAGTTAGTTGAAACAGTACAGTAAGACTCATGAATAGTACTAAAAAATGTAGTGAGATTTATGAATAGTAGCAAAAATAAGTTGAATAGTAAATTAAATTGATTTTTTTAATTTTTTCCAAATGGACACTATATGTTTATAAGCTTACTCTTCTATTCTCTCCTAAGGAATTGTTTTTCGAAAACACATACAAACACTCCCCAAACTTGCACAGCCACTATTTGTTGACATTTCAAAGGAAAATACTTCTATGCAACGTTAAATAATAATTGGTCAGAAAGAAAAAAAAAAAAGAAGAAAAAATTCCAAATAAATCTATCTATAATAATATTTTTTTTTTTGTCACTAGGGGTAAACGGTTTTCCATACGTTATACCTTTTTTTTTTTTTTTTTTTTTTTTTTTTTTTTTTTTTTTTTCTAGTCGAATATCCATAAGGTTATACAGCTAGTTAGGATGTTATATATGTTTCTAAAGAAACTATATTCACATTCTTCCAAAATTCATAAAATAGAGACTATATGAGTCTACTATGGTAGATAGAGCAAAAAAAAAAAAAAAAACAAAAAATGTAGAAAGAACTAAAACACGTAAGAATGGCCGAGTAGGACAACCACGGTTGAATCAATCACTGCTCTTCAGCAATTTGAGACGCTGAACAGACCGGATGAAAGTCCTGCCAACCCAAAATTTCCGGTAGTTAATAAAAAGTACATGCCAGGAACAATAAAATAAATTATGATTAATTGTGTTCTTCCAGTTTGATGACAACAGTAAGAAAAGGGTCATTATCATCCACCAGTCTTTGTCTCTTTATTTATTTATAATTTATGCAATAACTTTAATTCAAATTACTATACAATGACAACTGCTGAGAATTTTAAGTACGTTCGTAATATTAATTACAATTTATGAATTTATTTGCCATTCAAATTAAAGGCTACAGAACTAATAAATTTTTTTATACACACCCCCATAAGATTTGGATTAATAGCAAAAACACCCTCAAAGTTTTAATTCTTCCTTTTAACTTCCTAAGGTTTTTATATCAACTAAATTGACCTTTGAGATTAACTTTCATTAACTCTTATGGATGGTAAAATCACGTGATAAGTGATACAAATTAGTTCTTGAGTCTTCTTACTATAGTTACGCCGTTTTTTCATCTATAAGAGTTAATGAAAACTAGTTTCTGTGGTCGATGGATAGGGTGGAAACCTCAAGGAATTATACAGGAGAATTGAAATCCCTATTTTTGTGACTGACCCAAACTCCAGGAGATATTTTTGTATTTTGGCCTTAATTTAAAGTAAAATTTTAAAATTGAAACAAATTATTTCATATCAAGAGGGTTAATACACAAGCTAGCAACATCATAAAGCAAAAAGGAAAAGAACATGAGATTGGTTCAAGTCTTCTAGTGATTCATGAGATTGGTTCAAGTTTTTTAGCTAATACCGTGAATCCATCCTCCAAAGATTTTTCCATATAAGTACTAGGTATGTGTGGAATAGATGAATAACAATTACCTGAGGATTAGTAAAGTCTTTTAAGAATTGTGTACACTGTACACTCAGGAAAAAAGGGTGGTCATCCTCTCCTCTACTAGTGAGCATCGAGTAAAAAATTTTAACATTGGAACATTCTTATAAGTAGTCATATGTTACTCATTTTGGTTGACTTGTTTATAATTCAACACTAACCTACCTATAAAAAAATCAATACCAATATTCTGTAGCTATTAATTAAAAATCAACAAGTCTAAGTCCACATCTTACTTGCAATTATTGCTTAAAAAAATATTGGATTAACTAATGTAAAAAACAGTGTCTGATGCCCAATTAAAAGAAAAATTGAATTCATTTAACAAAAATGACTTCTCTTGACGCCAATTCGAGTCTTTTTATAATCTATGCTAACATATATACAGATTGTGGATTCAAACACTAACCTCCAAGGTACATCCTGAGCAAATAGCCAATCTCCTTCCCTATCTTGATAAATGAGCTTATAATTGTTTGAATTTTTCTCACAAGCTTCCGACCCTAGAACAAAACCCAAAAAAAAACAAACTTGTCAATTTGATGCCTCACTCATTGTTCCTCGTTTTCAACGCACCGTGCCACACACATAAAATTCAACATAACTTTTTTTTTTTTTTACATACAAACTTACACTTCCTAAACATGTCCATTAAGGTGTCAGTGAGTGTTTCAAAAGAATGATGCTGACTTAAGTCAACTTTTCTTGCAATCACAACTCCTTCCATCTTCACCTTCACGTACATGGAGTTTGATGCTCTTCTGCCTCCACAAACATAGCCATTCTCAACCATTTGATTATTATTCCATGCTCTATCAACTTGGTTCTCATGGCAAAGCCTCTTCCTCCATGACTTAATCGGTGGCCACCCCACAACACCATCTCCATCCCCAACATTCCTACAATATTTTTAAAGTTAAATCAAACCAAGACAGAAAAAACAAAAAGCACCCAATATACAATTATATACATACTTGTTAGCAGCGAATAAAGAGTGATTCTCGAGGTCTTTAGGGTCGTCCTCCTCGTTTGGCTGGTTGTTGTTCCAAAGCAACAAAGGAAGCGTTCGAGGCACAACTCTATCTCTAGTACTATTCTCAAAGGCTTGGCCAAAACTGCGTTTGTTGTTGTTGTCGATGTTGATGATGTCATTAATATCTTCATAGCTAGGAGTATAGCATGGACCAATAACATGATCTACCTCCTTTTTATTAGCCTCAAAACCATAGTAATTTAAATCAAACGCCTTGGAAGTAGGATTGCTGCAGGGAAGAGCGAGACCCAGTTGAAGTTCCATGTAGTTCCAACAATAAGAAAACAGAAAGTACCCAATAAAAAATACACACAGATAACAAAGATGTGTGAAAGCAAAGACTATTAAGACTATTTGGGTTTTTAAGGGGATCTGGGTTTGATTATAGCAAGGGAGTTTTAATATATATAGTACATATGAAAGAGTAGTGAGTGACAGAGAGAGAGAGAGAGAGAGAGAGAGAGAGAGAGAGAGAGAGACAAGGAATAGAGAGTAGGAAGGTGCGCTGGGCGAGTGTGGGACATAGTGTTGGAAAGAAATGCAAAGAGTCCGTATCAGTGTTCCACTTTTGGCCGACCCAATTGCCTGCTTGTTGGCTTTGCTCATTGTTTTCTGAACCCCCAACAATATCCTGTTTAAAGCTACTCACGCGCATTCAACCCACGTACTGTGCACACTCACTATTTTATTCTTCGTACTTGGGCTTCACTATTTTACTCCTCTATTGGGGAGGAAGGACCCTATAGGTTTTCACTTTATAGGGGCTTTTGTTCTGAGTTACAGTTGCCACTTTATTCACTCTAATCGTATGTTGTTTAAATTGTAGTGTTTTTTTTTATCATTTGCCATTTATGTTAGGATTTCTTCTTATATTCCTCTCTAAGTTTATATTCCATTTTCCAATTTTATGTTGAAAGGCTTAAAAAAATATTCTCTACTTATGCATCATGGATTTCTAGTTTCCTCTGCTTTGAGTTGTTTGCAAACTTCAAATGATTTTTTATTTTTTTATTTTTTTTTATTTTTAAGAAAGCTTTGTTAAAACTCAAAAGGAAAATGCTTTCAATAAATTTGATGTTGGTATTTTTTTTTTTTGAGAATTAGATATTAACATCGTGAGACATATATTTATAATTTTTTATTTTTATTTTTATTTTTTTGGAAACCAATCTTTGTAAAAACTTCATATAACATGTTAGGAATCACAATACTAAACTCAAAAGTTTAACTCTATCAATTTTGGTTCAATTATTTATAGTATTAATCATTCACTTTTATCAATATTGAAATTTTACTACTTCTTAGACATGAATTTCTAACATACACTTTTACAAAATCTCATTAAATGGAAGTCAAATAGTAAATTTATTTAAAAGAATTAAGAAGTCTATATTGCCATAACAGGAGTAATAGTTTTTTTTTTTTTTTTTAATTTTTTATAAATAATTACAACATGCTACTAACTCCTAGCTCAAATCCTTTCCTTTCAAGCACTTTATACATGGAGATGTGTCAATTCAGTTACAAGGCTTTTGACTTTTTTTTTTAATAGTTCAATAGTTAGGGAAGGGAGATTTTGACAAAGCAATTCTTTTCCAAACCAAGTAATATGAGTAATATTTAAAACAAAAACAAAAATCTGAATATTCTTTAACGACCAACTTATATATATTCTTCAAAAAAAAAAAAAAAAAAAAACAACAACAACAAAAAATTAGAATGATTTGAAAATTAAATAAATTTTTTTAGCTTAAAATACAAATTATTTTCAACGACCAACTTATATATAAGTTTTCAAAGGCCCCTTTTTCATGTAATTTTACACAAATTTATTTTAAAATAAATGAAAATAAGCAGCTAATTACACAATCAACATTTTTTTTTGAGAGTGAATTACACAATCAACATAAAAGCCTTAACTTAAAAAAAAAAAAAAAAAAAAATCAAAGCCTTAAATTTAGGACAAGGAAACAAAACTTAAAAAAGAAGGGGAAAAAAAAAGTTTTAGCGTTCTCTTCACGCTCCCAATGTAAGAGCGAAACTGCACTGTCATTTCCTTCTGTGTCTCTCTAAGGGCCCACCAAATTAATTGAAGACATCTAGATTGTACAGCAGATTTCCCCAATATAGCTACTGCCTTGATAGTCAAACCCAAGGGAGCCGGGTGGGTCCGACCCACTTAACATGGTTTGTATCCAAAGTCTTGGACATGCCTTACTCTAGTGATTGGGTTAAAGACTTTCTCTCCTAGGTTGATGAGGCGTGACTTTTCGACTCCTATTTGCAGATTGTAATCAACAGGAGATTAATGGCATGATTGACATTCAAATTAGACTACATGCCCAATGATTTTATACCTAAAAAAAAAAAAATCTTTTTGGTAGGTGGTATTTTTTATCAAAGAATTTTGATTAGATTTACACGTCAAATGATTTACACAATTTGACCGGTGATTAAAAATTGTTAATAACCTCTAAAGAGCTAGTTTAATAGTTCTTAGGATCTTATGAAGATATTTTTTTTTTGAGAAAAATCTCATGAAGATATTGTGTTCAAAAACTTCCGATTAGTATTTTTGGACTCACCGACTCACATATAATGGATTTCTCTCTTTATAATTGTCTTGTGTATAACATGGGAAAACTAGATAAACCCAGAAAAATAATTAGGTGAATCTTACGTGTATGAAATAGAAAAATTAAACAAAATCATAAGAATAATTAGGTGTTTGAAGAATTCTGGACAACCACTTTCCCGACTTACCTCCAATGGATTTCTTTCTATATAATTATTTTGTGTATAAAATGGGAAAAGTAGACAAACCCATAAGAACAATTAGGTGTATCTCATGTGTATGAAATGAGAAAATCAAACAAAACCAGAAGAATAATTAGGTGTTTAAACAATTCCGGACAACTATGTTCCCAACTCACCTCCAATGGATTTCTCTCTCTCTATCTCTCTCTCTAGATATTTTGTGTGTATAAAATGAGAAAAGTAGATAAACTAAGAAAAATAATTAGGTGTTTAAAGAGTTCTGGATAACTACGTTAAAAAAGAATTGATTAAAAATGACTCATATTATGACGAAGTTATTAACATGTTCATTGCGGGCTAGTACACATAGACAAGGACTTACAAAAGCAATTAAAAACCAATTGTTTACGAGACCGTATCTTTGGTAATGGTTTTAAAAATGTATTGCTTGTGCGTGAGAAGAGAAAGAGAGAATCTAAACAATGCAACCAACAACAAATGTGTTCCTATGTCTACCCCAGAGAGATTATAATTTATATATTAATTTTACAAAAACTAACAAACACATGTTCCCTATGTGATTCGTTTGGGTTATGTTTGATACTTTCTTTATAATAAAAAAAAATCCAAATACAATATAATTTTTGTAAGGTCCAACTTTTGCCTACGCGAATGACACAATTCCAAAGAATTCTACTTAGAAACTTTGCCCCCCATAAACCAAATCACATACGCAGTTTCTGTCAATAGTTTGAGAGTGATTGGAAGAAAATAACGGGGATTTCACGTGATCCACAGCAAGCCCACGAGTCCCCTGGACCGCTTAATTTTAGGACACGAGTCAAGAATATGGTGCCCATTGCCACCCGCATTCTTACAAGCATTTCGTAATCAATTCGATTAGTCACATTTAATCTTTACCTAGTGACCTCTTATGTCAATTGGTCCAGCCCTCTATAAGAAAGGACCACATTTCACATGGTACATGGACCAAAAAAATTTCCAGACTCATGTATGATTCTTGATCAGTTTACCATTTGATGCAAGTTTGAATTACAGTGATTGTTTGGCCATTTCAATGGAGAGGAATTTGACACAGAAGAAATTTCGTCCACTCACATTGTGCAATGTTTTGTAGTGGTTCCAGTAGGTTTCAACAAGTCTAAAATTGTAGGGGAGGCTCTACTGAATAGGCTATTTTCAAAGTTCAAATTAGCTTTCAATTAGGTCCCCTACTTGGGTCCACCAAGTTAATTTTTCAAATGCAAGCTTTAGCTAAACAAAAAATTCTTGTCCTTGGAGTGATAAAGGAATAAAAGCAATTATTCCGCGACATAAACAAGGGAATCAGATAACTCAAACAAGGAGGAATTATTAGGTTTATCACCAGAGGACTTTTGAAATGATTATCTCTAATCTTCCCAACCAATAAAATGCTACCATTTATGAAAATGTGATATCACCCGATATTTTTTATTTATTTAATTTTTTTTTATTTTTTTTTTGTGTTGATTAGAAAGTTAAATCACACATTTGTATATATGACACTGTTTCATTTATTGGGAGGATCGCTTTAACAATCTTCTTGATGGACCTGATAATTTTTCAAAAAATGATCATATGGAATATATGACCAGGTCATTTTATCGAATTGTTTTGTTCTAATTTGGCTAACATTAGTTATCCATTAAGAAAACAATTTCATTTTGATTTGTTTTTGAGTGATATGAAAAGGTTTTGAAGATAATGTGGAGGAAAGTGTTATCCTAAACTAAAATTTAATATAATGGGTAATGCTACATGCTTGTGATCACCTTTTGTGGTCTCATTGTCGGGTTAGGGGTTCCCTACATTTTCCTTGAAGATAAGCAACTCTTCTAGATTCATACCCCAAAAAAATACAATGTCCCCTTCAATTTGTTAAAACCGATAGTGATGAGCCATTATTCAGATTCTCTCCAAACCCTCTATTGTTTGGTTTTTTTTGGATTGCAGCACACGTGGGTGCGTGGGCTCCAAAGTCCAAACAGAATGGGCATTGTGTCATTTGTGTCTTTGGTAGGGTCATCGCTCATCACATGGCTAACGATCTTAATTTTTGTTCCCAAAATTTTCACAAATTTTCCCATAAGTTTAGATTTACATTGAATCATAAAAAAAAATCATGAATTTTCTTAATGAAAATTGCTAGAGATACCCATAATTTCAATAAAAAATTTCACTCCACTCTCACATTTGTATTGTAATAGAGCTAGGTAATGTGAAAGCTCGTGACAGTGGAGTGAAAAATTCGATGGAATTTTTCAACGCCCCTTACTAAAATTTTATACCTATAGATTTATAGTCATCATTATGTCACTTGTGTGGGTTTTTATTTTATTTTTTTAATTTTAATATTGGTTTACTATTTGTTTTATACATCAATAATTGGAGTATAATGATTTAAATCTTTCATGTCTTTATTGGAAACATTATAAAGTATTAATTGAATTACAAAACTTTTAAACTCCGTTTGGTTAAAGTAATTTTAGGAGGGATGAAAGAGGAAGAGAGAAAAGTTGGAAGAAAATGACATTTTTATGTGCTTGAATAGGGAAGAAAATGTGAGAGAAAATTGATAGTGCCAACTGGCCAAATGTTTTCTTCCTGAACTCACAAAAATAAAATCTCCCTAGAATAGGGAGAAAAGAAAACCAAAGAGAAAACGTGAGGGACAAAAAGTTCTCCATCTTGGACAAAATAGGCCCCCTATGAAGCGTGATGTTTTTTTTTTTTTTTTGGCTTTGTCATTTCTTTCAATTTGATCTTTTTCTTCTATTACTTCTCAACAATTTTCTGTTCTCATTCTCCTTTTATTTTTTCATCTATTTTGGGTTTTTATTTATTTATTTTATATATCCTCTTTCCCACTCATTTATTTTGGGTTCTTTTATATATATAAAATGAAGTGGGCATTTATACACAAGTTTAAATAATAATAAAATAATATATTACTTTTTTAATTTTTTATCTAATAATTAAAATTGAAGTAAAAGAGTAAATTTATATAATCTACATTTTTTATAGTTCTATTTTTCTTCTCAACTAAATAAAAGAGTTGATTCTCAAAAAAAAAAAAAAAAAAAACTAAATAAAAGAATTTTCTATTTTTTCACTTTTCTATCTCAACCAAACAAAGTAAAAGAAAACTAAAATTTTTTATATTCTCCTCCTTTTCAATCCTCATGACCAAATAGAACCTTAGCATTAATTGTTTACTAACAATTCTAATTTTTCCACGTTCACCAGCTTGCTCCGCAGACATACCATGTATCTTTTTTTGGCTTAAACTTGTTCCATACAAATTGTTAAAGCAACTAAAATTATAATTTGAAGTCATAATTTCTTGACCGCGACCTGCGTGGTGGATTTACAATAACTCTCTCTTACACAGATGGGTGGACATGGCCACAATTACAATTGCTCCAGCTTCTTCTCCTCCCACTGCAAATCGTATATATTTTTTTGTTACAATTTCTTCATTTGGGCCTGTCTTGGTTTCTCAGTTGTTAACGTTTTCTTCATTTGGGTTTGTATGACTTGGGTTAATTTTGGATCCACTTGGGTCTGTGTTTTAATCTTGTTTGATGGAGATATTGTTCGATGGTGGACTGGTGGTGGTGTGAGTGGGTCGGTGACTCGGTGGTGTTGCTGTGAAAGTGAAAGGGATTGAGGAAGAGATAAAAAATTATTTATACATATATTTTAAGAGAAAAAAATAATATTTTTTTGAAATAAGAAAAAAAAATTAAATAGAGTAAAAAAATAAATATTAAGTCTAATGTAAAGAATATTAGTTAAAAAACATTTGAGAATAAGTTTTGACTAACTGATGAAGGTGACTTGAATGCTCTATGGCAAGTCGTTATTGGTGGAATATAGAGCAGTACACAAAAAATTGATACAAAATAGAAATTTTACTTTACTTTTGGAGACTTAAACCTCAGTTTTTGTCCTATGCACTTCACAAATACTTATATTTGTGGAGTAACCATCGCATCAAAGATGTACAATAGTGATATAATTTTTGAAATTCCTTAAAATTGATAAGGAATCTTGTTAGATTTGGATTTTTTTTTTTTTTTTTTTTTTTTTTTTTGAGAATGAGATTTGGACTAATTGATTAGCCATTATCCCACGTTTAATCGAAACAGGAAACTATTCCACTTTTACATAAATCAATGCCAACTGTCCGCCACTCTTCTCTTTCATTCATTCGAAAATGACGCACAGACCCTGGAATAAGAATTAGTCATACCAGGGTCGTTCCATTTATTAGGATGCCTATTATTCAATACCAGGGTCTGTGTCTTATGAAACTTTTTTAATTTATAGAAAAGGATAAAACTTTTTCTGATTAAAGCAAGTGTATAATAGTATAAACAAGGAGAGGGGGGGGGGGGGGAAAGGAAGTCTCTCCTCTATTTTTTTTTTTTTTGGTTTCTCGTAGTGTTTTCTCAAAACTTTCAACTAGAGACTAATCATTGTTCGTGACGGATGGGTCCATAGCAGGATAAATCGCTGGTCTAGGAAGTTTTTTCAAAATGTTGGTGCCCAGACTTGAACTAGGGAACTCCTAGTCAAATTCAAGACAATCACTTTGAGACCGAGTGCCCAACCACTCGACCAACCCCATTGGGTTTCTCCTCTATTTGTAAAGCAGGGAAGTACTCCAACTTAAAGACTGGCCAGAGAAGAGACTTTCATAACAGTGGACACACAATAACAACGTCAAATCCAATGAACTAAATGGACTAAATTTTAAAAATTTGACTTAAACAAACAAAAATTAGTAAATAAGCCTAAGTAGAAATATGTATGGATAGATATTACAGATTGGAATGAATAATTTAAGTCTAAAAGAATCAATTAGTTCCAATTAATTCAACTAGTAAAGTTTTTTGTCATCGAATAATTATGCTATTTATTTGTATTATTATTTTTTATTAGAAGATGTTTGCACTGTTTTAAAAACCGGACCGGACCGGCCGGTCCGACCGGTTCAACCGGGAACCGGAAGCCAATCCGGTCCGGTTAAAACCCCCAAAACCGGTCAAGAACCGGTCAACAACCGAAAAACCGGCCAAAAACCGGTCAAAAACCGGGGTTGAACCGGAAATTCTAAAAAAAACGGTTCTTTGTCCGGTTCGATTTTTAAAACCATGGATGTTTGTATTAAAGTTGTTAATTGGTAAATGAAAAGGTGCAGGGGGTTTTAAAGGATTATAATTCTCATTAATTTTGAATGAGTTCTATAAATAAGAATATTTGCCTCATTTATCCACATATATAAAACAACAAAAATATAAATATATATATATATAGAGAGAGACTTCAAATTAAACCTGGTATAACTTTGCAAGAGTTACACATTTTTTAGACTATTGATTTTTATTAAATTCAACACTAACAGTCATCTCATTATCTTTCTAAAAATAAGTGATGGAATATTAAACGAGTCTCTCCACCCTCCAAATCCAGCCAATCTTCTTCTTGTTCTCCTCTCACTCTCTCTCCACCCCCATAATCACAGTTAATAGACACTCTAAAATTTCAGTAATTAGCTCATTTCAAAATTTTGCTGAAAACTAACTTGGTATCATTAGCCTAGATTTGGTCGATTTTTATATCAAATATATATATATATATATATATATATATAAAAGAAAAATTTTGAGTAAATGTTGAGGATGAGAAAATGTTGAACTTTTCTTTCATTGCTTTTAACAACGGAATAGAAGTCGTGTCCGTGTTTCCTTGCTAAATTAAACTTCTAGAACTTCCCTCATTCATTTTTTTTATCAATGCGCTTCTTGTATTTATTTCTTTTAGATTATTATAACCCATCTAATAGTTTCGTTGTAGGCACAACAGAAAGTTAATATGATTTTTGAAATAATATGGTGTATCTAAAACTCATATTAGCACGCAAAGACCATGCATGTGCTGCTTGTCAGCCGTGAAGTAAAGCAAAGTCTCATACAAAAATAACAAAACATAACTCAAATTCAAAATTCATGCTGAAGTTTCTGCCCACCCCAAAACTATATAGTGCTCTTTAATGGCTGGAAAAAAAAATCATATTGTGCTCTACGGGTGGAAAGAAAAAGGGCAAAAGAAAAGTCTAGAAAGAAATTAATAAGGAGAGAGAGAAAAAAAAAGACTATAGTATTAATTAGGTAATGAGAGAAAAAGAAATAACATTTAATAATATCTTTTCAACAGAGAGAGAGAGAGAGAGATTGATTTGCATCATTTCCCCACGTATATATCATTAAGTGATTTATAATGATGTATATTTGAGAAGGGTTAAGTAAAGAAAGATGTTTTATTTGGTGGAGGTTTGGGCTAAGTTATTAGTGCATAATTAACTCTTGGAGGGGATAAGTCAAATAGTAATTTCGATGCTCCGTGGAATTTGTCAATTACAAATGGTTTAAATCTCCTTAACAATGGTGAGATTTCTGTGAACCAATCTGACTAGTTTCTTTCTATTTTTTGTTTTGTTTTCGTAATAATTTTATTCTAATATTATCACTTACAGCTTTTAGATAGAACGGTAATTTTTTTTTAATGTTTTTAATAAAGACTTTTAGATTTCGAATCACATTCACATATATATACTATTAAAAAGGGTACATATATAGTATTATTTTGTTAAGTGGTCGTCCTTGGTTCATTTAATTACAGACAGCGAAGCTTTTGAAATGTTGTAGTTGGCAGTATCACTGTTAGAGATACTCCAAACTAAGCCCATATTTCTTATGGACACGGCAGTGTCCTCTTTGAATTGAACCTTGAAAGCAAACAAAAGAAATAGAGAAAAGAATCAGAAGATGGACCATTTTTCAAATCACTTCCATCGGATAATGGTCTCTAGTTTTCGAAAGTGGGCACCAAGGCAAGGCTTGTCTGGGCTTGGCCATCTATTTGTCATCTTAAGCTCGGCCTTAAGAACAAAGGCAACAAATATATCGTTTTCTTGATCTATTATCAACTCGTCCAACCTTTATGTTTTTTAACACGCAATTAGATAAAATTTACAAAAGATAAAAACTCAATGTAATTTAGTTGGATTTAATTTTATCTAATGTTTGGTACTTATCAAGGAAAGCAATACCGTAATGTATTGGCCTGTACTAGTTAGTTGTATTGAGGATTTTTCAAGTGTTTTGACCGGTATTGATGTTTCAGAAGGTACAATAAATAATATTTTTTTTAAAATTTAAAAATGTTATTTTAGCTAATGTATTAGGCTATTTATTTATTATACTAGGTTAATATTTGGGCTTTATGAAATATGTGGATTTTAAATTATATATGTTTATAAATATGTAAATACATACATATAATTTAGTTGAATTTAATATATATATATATATATATATTAATAGCCAAAACTGAGAGAAAATCCAATTATATTTCAAATTGAAATTCAATTAGAGTCTAATTTTGCGCCACATGTCCCATCTAATCTAAGTTTTTAAATTTTTATGCCAAGTTAGTTAATTCAGTGTAAAAATTGAAATTCAATTAGAGTTTAATTTTGAGCCACATGTCTCATCTAATCTATTTTTTTTTTTTAATTTTTGTGCCATGTGAGTTAATTTAGTGTAGAAAACGAGGAGTTTAATATAAATAAATTATAAAAAAAACTAATCATATATTTAACTCTATATATAAAATTAGAGGAAGAGAGTTTTATAAAAAAAATAAAAAATAAATAAAAAATAGAGGAAGAGAGAGTTTGAATGATTTTGTATTTATGAGCCAATTTTTTTTTTTTTTTTTTTTTTTTGTGTATCTAAAAATAATTCAAATTTATAAGTCATTTATGTAATATATCATGACTACATACGGTCCATTACTAACTAGGTAATATATATACACAGAGCAATGCTTACAGAAAATTCAATTAGAATCAAAATTAGATTTTTCTTTTGTTAGCTTTCCATACAAATTAAATTATTTAGATTTTTTCTGTTGTTTTTTCTCTGAACTAATGAACATTTTTTTTAAAAATACTGTTTCTATTTAGATATTTTGTATGCTAGGATTTTGAATGTAACAAATTGTAATTGAGCAGAACAATCCCATATACCTATCCTCATTCAATTGTATTTAGAAGAATTTCACGGACAGTGATTGTGAATTGCAATTGTATATGTAGTATCTAATAACGATTTTCAAATATATACAATATAAAAAAATAGAAGTGAAACTCTTACTCTTACGGTTCTAATTCCTAGAATTTATGATTCTTTTCAATATGAGAATCCTGGTATCCACCGAAAGAATCAAATCGATGAAGTAAAAAAAGTATAGGCGTATATTAATAAACGAGAATCACATAATTTTTTTTTAGCATTCTGAATAAATAATTGATTGAGCAGTTGATAGATGATGTGGGGGTTCAGTTCCATGGGGAACCTCTTTGGATTTCGAAAAGGATTAGTAAAGCACACTCATTTTTATTTTTAACACTTGAACCGTGATATGAAATGAGTTCAATAAAGCAAGCATAACATAAATCGAATTTCTAAAATAATACAACAAATAATAAAGCAAGCGGTAACGCACAATATGTGACTTGCCCAAGGCAATATTTTATTATGTGGAGTATTTCGTTGGACAACCACTATGTCTATGTTGTTTCCCATGGAGAGTCTGTATCCACTTAATAACATAACCATTTTCTCTTTGAATAGTAAAAAAAAAAAAAAAAAAAAAAGAGGTGGAAACCAAAAACAAATAAAAAAAGTGAAATAAAAAGGGCTTTGCAAAACGGTCTATAAAACAATTGATATGGGTTGAGTTTGATTCCTCAACTCAATTGGTAGTACCTCTAGAGTCCACTTCTACCCCATACTACGAGTGAAAGAGAAAATGTAAAGACTACCATTAAAGCAGCCCAAGCGAGACTTACTATATCCATGTGAATTATATCCCCTATCTCCATAAATATGAAGGAATTATTCCATTACCCTTCCCTAATCATTATTATATTCACTAATCACTAATAATAGTGGAATCGCTGGCGCGGAGTCAAAAGTGAAGTGGATTATGACCCAACACCATTGATGAAACAATTCACTAAACTCACAATTCTAACCAGTTTTTATATTATATTATATGATATGATTTAGATCGGAAAACGGTAAGAACAAGCAAAATACGTGGATATGCCTTTAGAAGTTTCAGGGGAATGTTACTAACATGTAGGAATAATTATACCTAGTCTTTCTTTTGTTGACCTTCATTTCATTATCATTAAGTAAAAAGTATAAAAAAAATAGAGTCAAGATAGATCACTATCTATCACATATCCCTATTTCTCATTTTATCCAATCCTTACATTACATCTCTCGCTTGTCTCTGCAAAATAATGGGACGATAGTCTATTACATTATTGATTGGGGTAGGGGTTACAGAAAAGAAAGAATTTATTCTTGTACTTTCTTCATAACTTTATAAAAGACTTTATAACTTTATAAAAGAATAATAAGTAAAAATAATATAATATATAAGTAAAAGTCGATTATCTATTCAATTATATCATATTAAATTGATTGCCGGAGCACTTAGAGAATTTCATGAGTCTGTATGCAAACATACAAACAAAGTGTAATAAGAAATTTGGCGTAACTAATATCATGAAAATTGCAAAGAAAAATTATTTTAGTACCTCCAAATGTCCTAGTCAAACTAACATCTTATATGTTTTATAACCCAAGCTAACATTAATAGCATCACTACAATTCATCATTCTCGTAGTTATATATTAGTTTTATCTAATCTTTTGGCACTTACTCACTTCAATTCAACTCAACTAAATGCTAAAGGGATTTACTAACATGTGCCCTTAGGGCACATATTAGTAAACTATTTTATGAAACTTTTTATGAAAAAACGAAAAAGTAATTACTTATTTTGACAGTTTTTTCAATTCTCTATAAAAACTTTCCCAAAATGGATAGTTAATGTGTGCCCTAAGGGTACACATTAATGGACCCAATGTTAAAAAGGTCATATAATATTAATTTATTAGAGATCACAATGAAAGCACTGAAATGGAGATGCGAGCTGCATAACATTTTTTGGCCAAATCATAGAGGATGCAAAGTGGTGGTGCTCAAGCATTGGACTAGGTTTGGGTTGCTCATGCAGTCATGACATTCTTTAGACTGTTAGCCCATGCACTAGCATGAGTGGCCCACGACAAAGGAGTTTATGTTTGTTGTAGTTAATGTTCCATAAAAAAAGCTCGTGTACTTCTGTTTGATTTTCATCAATAAAATCACTCTCTTTATCCCCCCCCCCCCCCCCCCCCCCCCCCCCCCAAAAAAAAAAACTAAATGTTACTCTCAATTAAATCAGGGTTTATATATATATATATATAGATTACTTGGTACTCTATTTATATATTTAACTTAATTTTTTCCTTATAAATTACACATTGTTTGAGTGGTCCTATTTAAATTTTTTGTTTTTGAGAAGATGGTCCAATTTAATTTAATTGTATGTCCATATCTTAATTTTTATTTAAAAAAAAAAAAAGCAAATAAAATGGATCTAATTAACTTGATCTTGTGGCCTCATAATAAATTAAAATCTTCTTCTGTTTGGATTTTCTTTGTTATAGCAGTCCTTATCTTCTGCACTATTTTTTGGGTCCCTTATTTATTTTATAGTTGACCTATGGTGGCTCTTTCTAAATGCTGCTATAGGCCCTTACAAGACCAGGACCTATAGTGGAGTTTGAAAAATACTGCTATAGGTCCCTCGAATTTTATTTATTTATTTATTTTTCGGGTTGGGCTATAGTGACGCTTTCCAAACGCTGCTATAGGTCTCTCAATTTTATTTTATTTTATTTTATTTTATTTTTTTTTTCTGAGTTGGGATATAGTGACGCTTTCCAAATACCGTTGTAGGTCCCTCAATTTTTATTTATTTATTTGGTTGAATCTATGGTGGCGCTTTCCAAACACCACTATAGGACCCATAGTGGCGTTTCTGCAACGTTACTATAGACCCTTCCAAACGATGCTATAAGCCTAATGTTTTAAAATGCCACTATAGACCATTGAAAATGTGGCTATAGAAAACCTATAGCAGTTTTTTTCATAAATGCCACTATAGGGTATTTATAGTGGCATTTTTTTATAAACGCCACTATAGGCCCGCTTTTATGTAGTTTAGAGTTTGTTGGTTGCTAGTGTGTCACTTGACAACCATGCTGGTAAGTTTACTAACGTTGGACTTGCTTTTGCTAACAGAGGGGAACTTCAAGGTATAAAATTCAAAATTTCAAATTTTAGGGTATAAAATCCAAACATCCAAAAACTTTAGGGGTGTAATTTGTAATTAACCAAAAAAGAGTTACATGTTAGATGAATGGAGTGAATCTCAGTTGGTAGCGTGTCACTTGACTACCACGTAGACGAGTCCACTAACAAAGGGATTGCTTTTGCTAATGTTGGGGAACTTAAGGTGTAAAATCCAAATAACCCCAAACTTTAAAGGGTAGTTTGCAATCTACCCAAGTTAAAACTATTAATTGATATTGAAAATTCCACTAAGGAAGAGAAGTGAAACAAAATGAATTTCAATGGTTAGTTGATGGGTCCTTAATAGTATGGTAACTTTATTGTGTGTTTGGATAAGGAACTTCTAGACCATGTTTCAACATTTGGAGGGTTTGTTTCTCAACAACAACAAAAAATTGAGGGAGAAAAAAAGAGAGAGGATAAGAAGGGGAAATAGAAATAGAGAAAAATGAAAAAGTGGCACATATTTGTTCCTTTTATTTAGAAATTTTAAAAAATATAATAAAGGAGAGGGAAGTATATGTCTCTCCTCTTACATGGTTCTCGAGTATGTCGATTCTGGCTTTTGACGATCAACCCCCTAACTACTTCTTGGAGGTTTCTTGGAGAGATACTTGTGAATATGCGTGATTAGTGAGGACATTTGAGTGATTTTGTGTGTATTAGTGAGTCTATTTATAATCTTTCCAATTTTAAGAAGTCACCACTAGTAATTGGTTTCTAAGGTGTGATTGTTCATCTATGCCTACTTCATTTTATTTCCTAATTAGCTAAGGGTTACACTAAAGGCTCCAAAACTAAAAAAGGGTAGGCAAATGTCTTGAACTAAAGGCATGGATGCAAATGTTTTATTATATGTGGAAAATGTGTTAGATACCTCACAATGCCTATCTTAAGACAGTACATTGTTTTGATATCATTCTTAATTTCTATTATTTTAAAAATAACTCAAAAATTTGTCAATTTGGTTTTTTAAAAAGTCATGTGAAATCTATGTATATCAAGTACTAACATGTGGAGTTAGAATATATACATATACTTAGCATGTGAAATACACTGGCAAGATATATACATTTGCATACAAAAGTGGTACATATATCTAGCATGTGAAACTTGTAATATTAGCGCATAAATATTAAGTACACATACCTGAATACATGTCCTCTGTACCATTTGTTGTGTATCACTCTATGTTTTACTAATCACAACTTGTCATGTATTGATTTTAATTTTCTTACAAAATCACTGAAGTTTAAAATGAAAAAAATTCAATACAAAATAAGTTGTGATTGGTGGAACATAAAGTGGTACACAAAAAATGGTACAGAAGATTTGTATCCCGCATACCTAGCATGTGAGAATATACTATATGTGAAATTTAAGTACTAGCACTAGCACTAGCATATACAATCTATGTACATGTACTACCATACGACAATGAATCTAAGTACATGCATAGAGAATTGAGTAACAAAGGGCATACCTAATCTTTTTAAAGGCAATTTTATTTTATTTTCACCTCTTATACAATTCTCACGCAAAAAAGACTACAAAGAAGAAGTTAGTTTAGGGGAGGGGGGATTGTTGATTTTTTGGTTTCCACTAATTCAATTGATGTAAATTATTGATAATCTCTGATTCTAAAAACACTTTCTTTTGAAAAACATGTTTTGAAAATGTGAAGGAAACAATACTAAAAGAAATTTGAAAGGAAAAATCCTTTTTTTTTTTTTTTTTTTTTTTTTTTTTTTTTTTTTGGAGATATTTTAAAAACAGAGAATCTTCCCTTGATATTTGGAATGATATTTTTGAAAATCTCATGATATTTTTTAAGAAATGAGATTTCATAGGGAAAAAAAAGAAGCAATTTCTAATGATTTTTTTTTTTTTTTTTTTTGTGAAAATGGATTTTTGAAGAGAAAATGAGGTTTTGGGTGAAAAAAATTTTTGGAAAAATGTTTCTCAAAGGAAAGTATATTTCATGTGTCTTAAAAAGTTATTTCAATTTTTAGGAAAATATTTTCGAGAGAAATTCCGTTGGAAAATAATTTTTGTGAAAGAGTCTCATGGGTTTTATAAAGAAAACAATCTTGAAATGAAAAAAAACATTTTTTTTTTAATGCAGGTTTTCTTAGAAATATTTTCAAAGTAAATATCATGTGTTTTTGTAGAAAAGATCTTTAGAGGTGAAATTCCCACTGTTTTTTGAAAAACGTTTTTATGGAAAACAACTTCTGAAGACACATGGGTTAGAAACCATATTTTGAAAACAATTTGGAAATTTGATTTGAACTGGATTCGTAAAAAGGATTTGAAAAATGATTTTAGAATACAATTTTTGAACCTTATTTTGAAAACAATTTGGAAATTGAAATCAAGCTGTAAAAAGGCTTTGAAAAATGATTTTAGAATACAATTTTTGTTAATAGTTTTCGCAAAACAATTTTAAAACATTAAAGAGGGGGTTAAAACAAGACATTTTTATGTGGTGTAGTTAAATTCACAATGTTAGCTGGAGAGCTAACATGTGAATTGATACACAAATAAGAGAAAAGTAATGGAATAACATGTTTCTCCTATAAATTTACATGTGCGCGTGCACACACATATGTTTAAGCATTAAATGGGTAGCATGTGAATCAAGATTTCATATATACAATCCATACGTATCTATGCATGTCAAATATGAATTCAAAGAAAGAGAGCTAGATTTCATTATGTGTATATATATACACACACACACGTATAAATCATGAAGTATGGACATATTAGCCATGGTATGGTAACAACCATTTCACAAGCCATCAAGATTTAGCTAAACAAGCATGGATATTCAAATTAGAGATTACATGTATCCATAATCTACTATGCAAACACATAAGGATTAAAACATATTATTCACTAAGTTGAAATTACATTCCAACACTAAAGCAAGAATGGTGAAAATCAAATTAGCACAATCAAGCGATCATAATACCATTTATGCAAATACACATGCTATTCAAATATTAGAAGCATAAAACAGTGGAGAAAGTAGAATAAAATATTAGAAATTGCCCTTGAAAATCCTAACTTGGAAGGAGGAGTAATGATTTGGGAAATTATGAAGTATTCTAGAATGTTTGGTAATTATTCTAGGGTTAATTGGGAAGCTAGTTCAAGGGATAATAGGGATGCTAGGAAGCTAGTTCCATGATTAATAGAGATACTAAATCTAAGGATTCAGTTGGTTGTAATTATCTTGCTCAAATAACCATTGGAGCGATGTAATAAACTTTTTTAAAATTTTGAAGAAAGATTACTTTAAAAAGCTTTTTGAAAGGAAAAATCATATTTGTTTTTGATATTTTATGAAAAGAAGGGAGTAATCCTTGGATATTTGGAAATATATAATTAAAATTCTCAGGAGAGTTTGTAGAAAATAAGATTTCATGAAAAAAAAAAGAAGCATTTTCTCATAAATTTTTACAGAAATGGATTTTTGAAGAGAAAATGAGGTTTTGGGTTTAAAAAAATCTTTTGTAAGTAAAAACATTTTTCATAGGAAAGTAAATCTCATATGTTTTAAAAAGTCATTTCCAATTCTGAGGAAAATATTTTTTAAGGAAATTCCATTGGAAAATCATTTTTGTGAAAAACTCACATGGATTTTATGAAGAAACTATTTTGAAATGAAAAAAACATGAGTTTTTGATATAAGGTTTCTTATAAAATATTTTCAAGTTGAATTTCATGGGTTTTTGTTGAAAAGCATTTAAAGTTGATAATTCCATGGTTTGGTATTAAAAAAAACCTTTCATAGAAAACAACTTTTGAAGACACATGGGTTAGAACACCCCCCCCCCCCCACCCTTCCCCCCCTTTTTAATAATAAAAAAAGGAAATTTGATTTGAAATCAAGTTGTAAAAGAATGTTATGAAAGTTGATTTTTAGGAAACAATTTTTTAAAAGATTTTTCGGAAAATGATTTTAAAATGTTCAAGAGATGGTTGAATAAAGCCATTTTGATGTGGTGGAATGGAATTCACAATATTACCTAGAGAGCTAACATTGTGAATTCGTATACAAATAAGAGCATAGTCATAGAATAGTGAGACTCATAATATTATACTAGGAAATATAAATCTTAATAACAATCTCATATGTTAGAGCATTAGTATTAGTGGTTCTAACAAACCATATTGCTATTTTTAGTATCACCAATACTAAAAAGGATGTTGCAATGGTGAAGGGAAAGCCAAAAAATTTGTCTTTTGAGATACCATGCACAACCAAAAGATGGCTGTGCACTATAGCTAAGAAGGTAAAAAAAAACAATATTATATTAAAAGTTATATTATTTTATTGTGTTGGTGGTGATGGTTATTATTTATTGTAATAAATATATTATTTTATTGTGTTGAAAGCTAAAATAAAACCACTAACGTTGGGTGTTTTATAAAGTGAGGTGATAAAATAGATAAAATTGCTTTTCATGGTGCCAAATTGCTAAATTTATGACTCCATCAATATGGATGCTCTATCACCTAGAAAACTATATATATTCATGTGAATTCAAAGAAGCATGTTTAAACATAACATGTATATTTTTAAACATTAAATTGGTAGTATGTGAATCAAGATTTCAATTATGCTATCCATATTTATTCAAGGATTTGAAATAAAAGTTCAAAAAAAGAGGTACAAAGCCTACAATCCATTATATATACATATAAATCACATAGTATGGACATATTAATAATGGCATGGTATATCCATTTCACATGCAATCAATATTTAGCCGAACAAGCAAGGATATTCAAATAAGATAGCACATTTATTCATAATATACTATGCAAATACATCAGGATTGAAGCATGTTATTCACAAAGTTTAAATTAATATCCTACACTAAAACATGCATGGTGAAAATCAAATTAGCACAATCACAAAAGCATAATACCAAATATGCAAAGAAACATGTTATTCAACAATTAGAAGCATAAAAAAATGTAGAATGTGGAAGAAAGTATTAGAAATTTCCCTTGAAGATCCTAATTTGGAAAGAGGAGTGATGATTTGGAAAATTATAAAGCACTCTAGAATGTTTGGTATGATTAATTGGGATAGTATTGCTAATAACAGCTAGAATATTAATTGGGCAGCCAGCTCCAGGAGTAAGGAAGCTAGTACTAGGAATACTAGGGATGCTAAATCTAAGGACTCAGCTGGTTGTAATTATCTCGCTCAAATAACCATTGGAGGGATGTGAAAAACATATTTTAAAAATTTGAAGAAAATTACTTTAATTTTTTTAAAAAGGAAAAATCATATATTGTTTTGATATTTTATGAAAACTAGGGAATTGTCCTTGGATATTTGGAACTATATATCTAAAAATCTTATGAGAGTTTGTAGAAAATGAGATTTCATGAAGAAGAAAAAATTTTCTCATAAAGTTTTACGAAAATGGATTTTTGAAGAGAAAATGAGGTTTTGAGTTGAAAAAAAATCTTTTGTAATCTAAAATGTTTTTCTTAGGAAAGTAATTCTCATATGTTTTAAAAAGTTATTTCCAATTCTGAGGAAAATAATTTTTAAGGAAATTCCATTGGAAAATCATTTTTGTAAAAAAGTTTCATGGATTTTATGAAGAAACAATTTTGAAATGAAAAAAAAGGGTTTTTGATGTAAGGTTTCTTATAAAATATTTTCAAGTTGAATTTCATGGGTTTTTGTAGAAAATAATTTAAAGTTGATAATTCCATGGTTTGGTGGAAAAAGTTTTCATAGAAAACAACTTTTGAAGACACATGGGTTAGAACACCCCCACCCCCCCCACCCTTTAAAAAAAAAAAAAAAATTGAAATTTGATTTGAAATCAAGTTGTAAAAGAATATTTTGAAAGATGATTTTTAGGAAAAAAATTTGTAAAAGAGTTTTGGGAAAATGATTTTAAAACATTCAAGCGATGGTTGAATTAAGTCATTTTGATGTGGTGGAATGGAAATCACAATGTTACCTAGAGAGCTAACATTGTGAATCTATACATAAATAAGAGCAAAATCATTGAATAGCCAGATTCATAATATTATTCTAGGAAATATAAATCATAAAAACAATCTCATATGTTATCACTTATAAAACTATATAAATCATAATAACAATCTCATATGTTATCATCTATAAAATTATATATATTCATGTGAAGTCAAAGAAGCATGTTTACATTAGTCCTGTCCACGGGTCAGTCCGGGTCGAGTTTGTGCGCAACTTGGAACCAACCCGACCAGATCGGATGGTTAGAATTTCAACCCGCCGCCGATCGGTATGGTTGATCAGATCGGGCGGATTAGATGTTTAGCGGAGGGCGATTGGTTCAGTTGAAGTTGGAGATCTGAAAATCGGCCAAAATCCTACGCTTTAACGGCGAAATCGGCGAAATTTGGTGATATTTTCGTCGGGTTTTCTTTGAATTTGTCAAAATCTCATCAGGTTCGGCTGAGATCTCACCAGATCTAGTGAGATCTCGCCAAATCCGGTGAAGATTCCATGGATCTAGCTGAGAACTTACTGGAAATGGCTGAGATCTCGTCAGATCTAAAAAACTTCGTTGGGAAATGCTGAGTTCTCGGTTCGATCGAGTATCTTCGGGTTTTGGAGAGAAAACCCGCCAACTAACCCACCGTTTTCGAGTTCTGAAGGCAAAGAGCCGCCACCGACCGTCACTGGTGTCAGGTTGGCCGGTCGTCGGGCGGGATCGGATGGGTTTGGGTGGGTGCATCGGGTCACGGTTTTGTTGGACACCCCTAGTTTAAACATAACATATATGTTTAAACATTAAATGGGTAATGTGGGAATCATGATTTCAATTATACAATCCATATGTATCCAAATATGTGAAATAGAAGTTCAAAGAAAGAGAGATACAAAGCCTACAATCCATTATGTATATACTAATGGATTGTAGGTTGTGAAATCAAGTTGTAAAAAATATTTTGAAATTAAGATGAATTTTAGGAAACAAATTTTTAAAAGAGTTTTGGGAAAATGATTTTAAAATGTTCAAGAGATGGTTGAATTAAGCATTTTTGATGTGGTGGAATGGAAATTCACAATGTTACCTAGAGAGCTAACATTGTGAATCTATACACAAATAAGAGCAAAGTCATAGAATAGTGAGAATCATAATATTATGCTAGGAAATATAAATCATAATAAAAATCTCATATGTTATCACCTATAAAACGTGAGATGGGTTCAAGTTACCTCTGGTGTAACTCTAAAGAGTTACACATTTTTTAAACCATTCGATTTAAGTAAATCCAACGGTTAAAAAAAGACCCTCATTATTACAAATATTTTTATTAGAATCCCATTAATTACCCTCGTTTATTACATTCTAAACCTATCTCTAAACCCAACAAAAGAAAACGTCTGACTCTCTCTCTCTCTCTCTCTCTCTCTCTCTCTACGTTTGGTGTTCAAGCCGTTTGTCTCTCTCTCTCTCTCTCTGTCTGACTCTCTACATTGCTCCTCCACCATTGTTCGACCTCCACAAGTTCCAACCGAACTATTTCTATTTGTGAGTACTCTGTTTCTTGGGTCACCATTATTTTAGCTCATAGAAATTGCAAGTTGGTTCTCTCTCTTTCTCTCACAAGGTCAACTGTTTCTCCTTTTTTTTTTGTTTTTGTTTTTGTTTTTTTTATTTTTTATTTTTTTATTTTTTTTTATTTTTTTTATTTTGATGTAATTCTTTATCTGGGTTTTGTTTTATTGATTCATTTGTTTGCTAAGAAAGTAGAATCCTTTCTTTTTGTGAGTACTCTATTTGGTATCAAAAGAAATCAAGCCGAACTGTTTCTATTAATCTGTTTGGTACTTTGTTTCTATTTTTCCTTTCTTTTTTGTTGATTCATTTGTTTGCTAAGAAAGTAGAAACCTAGAAATTGGTTGTTTTGGGTTTTATGTTTATTAGGTTCAGTTTTAGTTTTAATGGGTCTCAAATAATATGAAAAAACAAAAGTTTCAAACTTTAAAAAAAAATTTAAAAACAATTTCCTGCAGTTTCTGGGGAACCAAACAACACTCGTTAGTGCCCTTTGTGATTGTAAAGTTTGGTGGTTGTCTAGTTCTTTTGGTTTTCAATTGTTTTTTCGCAATTTTGTAATGATTGGGTTATCTATGTTTTTTACAGTATGACTTGTTTAGAGGATAATTAATGAGATAGATTATGACAGTTTCTTGAATAAGCAATGGAATACCTTATGATTTGAATTATTGAAAGTGTGGATTAATAGTTATGATTTGAATTGATAGGAAACAAAAATTTTTTATAATCTCTATTCGTGTGTTTGAGAAAGCCTAAAAATTTCTTGATTGTAAGATAGCGATTCCAACAAATTTCTTAGGTTGGAAAACCCATGGTGTTCTTTTAAAAATAACAATGGAAAGATGTCGAAATAAGTTGAACCTCTTTTTTTCCTTTTAGATTACAAATTAGCAATACAATCAACGTTCCATTAGAGCTCTCTCCCTCTCTTAATGCTTGTGAAATCACTTATATGCCAACCTTACTATGGTTATATGCACAATTGTAATGATGATTACTAGTTAATAATACTCAAGTAAGTTGTTGGAAGTATGAACCTATTAGAATTTACATAAATTTGATTTTTTATTTTTCCTTTAAGCTATTGGTTGGGCAGGATATGTGATGTTGTGGCTCTAATTAGCTTATTTTATACTTTATAGGAATTGGATTCAAGAGTGTATTTTTGGTAATTTTTTATTGAATCTTCTCCTTTTGCATGTAGATAATTAAGGAAAATGGTGTTGTGCTTTCCTTCAACACCCAAGAAATTGCTAATGACTGTGGCATGCTTCGTCTCTGGTCCTGCTCTTTTTGCTGTTGGTGTGCATTTCTCTTATGTCAACATTGCCCCTCAACAAGCTCGAACTAAAGCTCGGAATGATTTCGTCAAAGAAAGATTGAGAAAGAAGTATGGGAAATAAAGAGTTCAGCTCACTGCTACTTGTCTAATTCATACACAATATTACATAGACTAAAATGGATGTGCAGCCATGTGGCCTTATTGTTCCATGTTATGGTTCATGTATAGCACACGTTTGTAGTAAATCATTAATACCTGATGTAGGCAAGAAGTGCATTAGGATTAAGAAAACTTTCTTTATGAAATTGTAAAGGCAGTTAAGCCAATGAATTTCTCTCTCTCTCTCATCAAAGTCAGATTATGAAGCACACACACCCACAGTAAGTGGATAAAGTCTATAAAGTAGAAAGTAGTTGATCTCAAAACCAAGGATTGCAAGATTATTATGTTATTGTTAAAATAAAAAAGGTATCAATGGGATGGACATCTTGTATAAGCAATATCTAGGAGATACTTTTTGGAAACATCTTGTTCAGACCCTTAATTTGGCTTTGCTTTTCCCTGCAATTACACCAATAGAAAAAATGCTAAGGACAGTGTTTGATGCAAGTCTTGTATTTAAACCCTTTTTTAAAGGTAGTGCAGAGCCTCTTTTAGGAAAGTTGCAACTCTGTTCTTGTGATCAATCGCTAAGAATATTGCAAAGTTGGACTATTGTGTGGCAAATGCTAGCTGTTTTTCCAAACAGAACTTAAATGTTTGTTTGGATGAAGTTTCTTCTCCTTTGTTTTCTGGGAGGAAAATGTCATTTTTCTTATTAATTTTTTGTATGCTCTACCTATTAGATTCTATGCTAAGATTTGGGAGGGAGTTATTCAATTTCTTTAACCTTTACAATTGGATGACCTCAAGTAGCAGTAAGGAATTGGGAAACATCATACACAATATTACATAGACTAAAGGAGAGGACCCACAATAAAAGGACCTGTTGGCTGGCCTGGCAAGCAAGAAGTATTCAATGCCTTATTTCCTATGGAAGAGAAAATAAAACCACAAACAAACAGCCATACTAATGCGGTGCAGTAAAGTGCAGTAAACAAAACAGTGCAGTAAACAGTGCAGAACCACTAATGCAGTAACTTAAAGTAGCTATACTACTTGTTATTTAGAACCACAAACAAAGATAGATCATCCCTAAGAAATTGTTATTAAAAAAGCATACACAAAGCTACAGGTACCCCCTCAAAATAATAGGTGAGCAGTAGAAAATCTGAAAAAATGAGGCATATGTCCTTAAATAACAGTATTCCAACATAGTTCCTTAAAAACACACTGTTAACAACATTAAATTGAAACAAAAACAGTATTCCAACATAGGTCCTTAAAAAAACAAAACAAAAAACCAAATAAAACTATTTCATCATGATTAACAACATAGGTCCTTAAACATAGTTCCTTCAGCTACTTGGACTCAATATATATATAAATTCCACCAAGAAATGCTCATTTTGTGACTCTCTTCAGCCACATGTACCTAAAGTAGAACAAAAAAATGTATAAGTAAATTTGAAACATGAGATATATATTATTACAATAAAAAATTCTTTAAAAAAAAAGACTCAAAAAATGTAATTAAAAAACTCACTTTATGCTAAATCATCAATATCATTGTCATCAACCTCTGTAATGTTTTCTTCATCTTGTTAATCACTTCCTTCGCCATTATATTGTTTACAAGTACGACGATTATGACCATAACCCCCACAAAGTTGTAACATTATCACTTCTGGGTGCTTTTTTACTTGTACGGATACGGATTCCAAAACCATCTTTTTTGGCAAATTTTTCAATATCATCAATGGAGTCAAATTGCATTCCGACATATGACTTGGATTTCAACTCACAATCACCAAAATCTTCAAGCGGTAACTCGTGCTCTGATGGTCCTAAATTGTTTGGGGCATCATATAACTCTTCATGTTCCATTTGCGATTTAGTAACTATAAGAACCAATACAAATAATGAACACAAATAAAAAATATGCAAACATTTTACCAATATTAGGCTCCAAATTGAAACCACAAAGAAAAAAAAACAAGTGTAACTCAATTCTCTAATAAATAAGACTTCAAACATAATGTCCAATTCACCAATACCCAAGAACATTTGATCAATGGTATCTCAAGTATTTGGATAAATAGAAAATATTAGGAAAAAAGGAGGGGTGAGGGGATTAAGCTAATTCAGAAAGTAGGACTTACTAACTTGAGTTTGGAAAAGAGCTAGTTAAATTATTATTTTTAAATACTTAATTTTGTGATTATATGTAATCTATCAAAGTAGTTCAAATTAAAAGTTTAAATGATTCATAGCAGTATAATTATGAAGTATTTCACATAAACCAAAAATGTCAAAAGAAAGATGCAACATAGTTTGGAAATCATGTAACTTAATGTCAATAAGAAGGAAACATAAATTAGCACGGCTAGTAGCATAAAAGATTGCAAGAACTTTCTTTCTGGCGGCAAACTGTGGAGGTGGAACAATGGTGGAGGAGCAATGTAGAGAGTCAGACGGAGACAAACGGAGAGAGAGAGAGACAAACAGCTTGAACACCAAATGTAGAAAGAGAGAGAGTCAGACGTTTTCTTTTGTTGGGTTTAGAGATAGGTTTAGAATGTAATAAATGAGGGTAATTAATGAGATTTTAATAAAAATATTTGTAATAATGAGGGTCTTTTTTTAACCGTTGGATCTACTTAAATCCAATGTTTTAAAAAATGTGTAACTTGAACCCATCTTATAAAACTTTATATATTCATGTGAAGTCAAAAAAGCATGTTTAAACATAACATGGGTTTTATGTGAATTAAGATTTCATTACACAATCCATATGTATCCAAGGATGTGAAATAGAAGTTCAAAGAAAGAGAGCTACAATGCTTAAAATCCATTATGTATATACATATAAATCACATAGTATGGACATATTATTTATGGCATGATAATACCAATTTCGCATGCAATCAACATTTAGCCAAACAAGCATGGATATTCAAATTAGAGAACACAGATATTCATAATAGTATGCAAATACATTAGGATTGATGCATATTATTCACAAAGTTGAAATTAAAATCCAACACTAAAGCAAGTATGGTGAAAATCAAATTAGCACAATCATATAAGCATAATAACATATATGCAAAGAAATATGTTATTCAACCACTAAAAGCATAAAACAATGGAGAATATGGAAAAAAGTATTATAAATTATTCTTGAAGACATTAATTTGGAAGAGAGGATAAAGATTCTAAGAAATTCTAAAGCATTTTGGAGTGAGATGATTCTATGGTATTTTTGGTGCAGCTGGACGACTATGACTTTGGGAGGAATGTTGGATTTAAGGAGTTGGTTGTAACTGTATCATGTAGACTAACTTTAGGCAAACAGTGTCTCATCAATGGTTAGTTCGAAAGAGGCAATTTTGCCCAGTTATGGCACTTTCCCTATTCTAAGGTCCTTATTTTAGACACTTGGTTGGAGGTTTTACTAAACTCCAATTTTTGTGCTCTTGTTGTTATCAAAAAGCTCTTGCTACATACTATTCAAAGGATCCGACTTTATGTCACTTGGTGCACTATGCAAAAAGTTATAAACCTTGGAAGTTGGCATGTCCAAATGAAATGGGTTCTCAAAATTGAATTTTTACAATCTTGCACAAGTGATATCTTAAGATTCAAATGTGATCTCAAGATGTTGGTTATCCTAGGATGTAAATAATCACTTCTACTTTGAGTTAGTACTAACTTTTTTGATCCAATTTTCATGAGAGTTTAGAAATCCAAGTACGAAGAGAGCAACTCGACTCAATTTTTATGGGTTTAGCATGATTTATCCCATTTTGCAATTTTTCTTTCTGGCTTTTTTGACCTTTGTTTGACTCAAACGAGGTACTGTTGGAAAGATCATGATATCTATTTTCTAAAGTCATCTGCTTTTTGGCTCAAATTTTCATATTTGGTAAGCTTGATGCTTTGGAAAGTAATATCAAAATCAAGTTTTTTTTTTATTCAAATGTTCTCACTTTAATATTTTTGTAAATTCTTTCTATTCACATGGGAAATTTTGTGATCCAACCTTACCAAACTAAATTTCATCGTGAGACTTTTCCAATGACTCATGATAGGCCAAGAATGTATTGATCTCTTGTGATAAAATAACCAATTAATTAGCCAAGTTAATTAATTAATTCAATTAACATGCAATACACGTGGTAGCATAATCAAATCACCAACTAAGTTAATATGCAATGGAAAAAAAAGTTGATACGGTGATTTGTTTACAAATGGGGAAAACCTCTAAGGCAAAAACCACACCGGGTGATTTTAAGGTCACCACTCTTGAGAATTTACTATTATCACAAAAAGCGGTTACAAGTAAAAGAATCTCAGTACCTTATACCAACCTATAGTTGAACTCTTACTCCAATACCCAATTGGACTTCTTCTATAGTGACAATCTCTCATTTTCAATGTATAGCTCCCAGTACGTGACTAACTAATCAATACACGGATCCAAGTGACCGAAATTGGAAGAAGCTGGAGGAGTAGTTGTCTCGGTCGGTGGCCTCTTCGGTCGAAGCTGGGCCTTGCTCTATCTAACGGTAGCAGTGTCTATGGCACACATCACTGAAAAGTGAGGAGACTCAGGATAGGAGACACGTGCATGGCGGAGAATCCTCATGATAGCAAAAAAAAAAATGAGCTTATCATGGGTCGTCGTATCCCTACAAACATCTATAAGGGAGAGTATGAAGTGAGAGAGAAAGTCAATAGTGAGTGCCTCAAGTAGGGATAACAAAAATCGAGCACGAGGCTCTGTAATGGAGTTATAGTGAGACAAGGGATGGAGAACAAATATCATCACCATGTTAAGGAAACTCGGACCTTTTGCAAAGCCTGAGCAAGGGGTGTTTTGATGGTCACCTCAAGATGAAGGTGTCTCACAGAAGAGAGACGAGAGTTTGTCTTTGGACATAGTCCTAAGACAATCATAGCCGGGGTAGTCAGCAAACTCTACCCTCAGTACGTGTAGCACCTTAGATATAAGATCCGAAGTGACTACAATGCGCGTACCTCGAACGCGAGTGATAAAATGAGGTACAAAATAATCGAATCCATGCATATTAGAGTAAAACTCCTGTATGATCATGGAGAAACAAGTGACCGAAATGCCACAAAGTGACTCCCACCCCTTACTGTAGATGACAGTGGGAAAGTCAGTATCAGAAAAGTCCGATAGAATGACTTGGCATTCTAATGAATACCGTGTCAGGAAAAGTTCTCTGAGAAGTCCTTTCGGGGCTTCTCATCACGAAACCAAACGTGAGAAGGGATAGAATCAAAAGTAGATGCCCCGGAATGAAGAGGGTTCCAGGACGGAGCAGATTTAAGTTTAAGTGCCATGGAGCAATTAACCGAGAGAGAGAGAGAGAGAGGGACAAGCAGAAAAGTACCAACACAGATCAATATCAATAAGATAAAGAAAAAAAGGTAAGTATGTATAAAAAATGCATAAACATGTGACATGCAAAAGTAAAAACATCATGAGCTCAGCCCAATCCTGGCACACATGCTTTCAACATAATAAACACACATCTATAATGCATGAAACATTGTTAAATTGCAAATGTGATACAATGCATGAACTTTTAAGATCATTTGAACAAAACCCATCCCAAAAATTTTGCAAAAACCTTATTAATTTTGAAAATTCCCAAAATCTTTCAAAAACCCCAAAAGTTAGGTCAAAAGAGATGAAATGCATGATGAAATGAGAGAAATAGAATCATACTAGAGGAAGAAAATGATCTTGAGACTGAAGATTGAGTGGAGAAGAGGTTTAGAGTGAGAGAAGGGTGTTTGGGAAGGTGAGGAGTCAGAAAGGGTTGAGAGAGATCGAGAAAAATGAGAGAGAAATCACGCTGAAGCTTTATATAGAAATCCATGATTCTCGATGGATCGAAAGGTATCGAGAGGTGTTGAGATTTAAATTTTGATAGATAGAGCTATTGAGAAGCTATTGAGAGGTGTCCACAGCAAAGTGACCTCGATGGATTGAGAAGCTATCGAGCATCTATTAAGCATACAAAAACTCTCTCAATGGATTGAGAAGTTGTCAAGAAACTATCGAGACAAATTCTCAAAAACTTCGATGGATCAAAATTGTGATAACAGCTTTCGAGAAAGGAAGATCAAGAGGCTCGATAGATAGCCTAGCTGTCGAGAGATATCGAGAAGCGATCAAGATTACTCAAAAATAGTTTTTCAAAGAAGAGAAAAACACAGACATGAATGCAATCAAGCATGCTATTCAACCAAAGATCCAACCAACATGTTAGGCTCTCAAAAACATCTCTCAACAAGAAAATTTCAAGTATTTAGATCCAAAACACACACACACACACACACACACACACACACAAAACAAGTCTAACCAATTTTATATTTCAAAAACAAGTCAAGACAGTTTAGTGAGCATACATAAACACATGTATTCCTTGTGATGGACAAATTACATTATACCTATACATGTATCAAGAGTAGCAAAGAATATTGTGTGTTGTGTGTGAAAAACATCGCAAGATTGCATAAGTATCTACTTGTTATGACGATTTGAGATATGAGAAAATCACTTTAACTCACACATAATCATAACTGCTTGATGGGGACTATCACCTTTGAGGTACATTTTATAACTCCCACATCTCCTAGAAGACACGCTTGCAATCATATATAAAATATTTTGATTCTTTTTGCTTTTATTTTTCTTTGCATATTTTTTTTGTTAAGTATATCATGCATGGGCATAAAAGAGAGAGAAAAGAACTACCCAATTATGTTAAACTTTTGCCATTGCACTTTTACTATGCCAAAGCATACAATTGTCATTTCATGAATGGCGGGCAACAGTGATGAGATGGTTATTTATACCTTTCTCTTAGAATTTTCTAGTCCTTCCCGTCAAAAAGAGTAATACGAGTGTTAAGTACAAGAGATTACTTAATCTTACTCATCACAAACACGAGCCACAAAGCTCACTTGCTTAGTTATGCATAGAGATGCTCATCTAAGCTACAAAAGATACAAAGTTTAGAAAATTTTATTTTAATGGTCATCCAAGGTACACAAGTACCAATGTACATAAAACACACACTGTTTTTGTATTTTTTTTTTTTCAAATTTTTTTTTATTTTTATGAAAAACAAAATAAAGCAAAACTGAAAATAAACAAACAAAAACATGTTAAACAAATCAACGCATAAAACTAGACTGACTCAAAACAAGAAAGCAAAATACACAAGTAATGTATACTCAAAAATAAGAAAGGGAGAGAGAGAAAAAGTGACCAAATTACTTAGAGCCTTTTTCCTTCCACACCTTGGAAAAACCTTTCCGTTTGCCGAATCCTTGATCCGGCGGTGAGGGGGGAGAATTAAAACTGTTCAAATTCGAAAGGAACATGAGCGCTTTTAGAAGATCTCCAAGAGGAGCAAAAGAGGATGGAAACTAATTCTAGTTTCCTGATGAGATCATACTATTGCTCTGTTGAGTAGCTAACCATTTATAGCAATTTGGTCGAGTATGTCCAGTTGCTCCACAGTGATGACAAAGATGTTTAGACTTTTGAGTATTGCCTTTGTTAGCTCTAGGATTTTTAGTCTCTTTCTTATCAATCTTAGGAGGTGCTCCTAAGATAGATTTACCCTTGTCTATGTTCTCACTAACTAAAGCAGTTTTGACATCATTGTTCTCAGATTCAACATTATTAGCAGGTAAAACAAAAATAGTAGTACTAGTAGAAGCAATACTAGGAGAAGAGAAATCATACCCTAAAGCGGTTCAATTAGAAGAAGATTTCTGAAAGCTGAGCATCTCGTCAAGTTTTGCACTTGAAGTCCTTTCCAACTAAGCTCTGACTTGGAACAGCTTTGCCTCAAGCTTCTTGGTCTTCTCAGCCAAGAAATTGTTCTCAAACCGTAGTACTCCAATAATTTGATTAGCTTCATCAAACTTTGTGGAAAGCTCTTCTCGATCAAGTTCCACATCACTTAGTTTCTTGGTGGCCAGCCTATATAGTTTATCATGCTTCTTAGAAATCTTGTACAATTTTTCATAGGCTATATGGATACCATCTTGATCGTCCATTTTCTCGAATTTAGAATCCACCAAGTCCTCTTCATCATCTACGGTTTCTGAACCCCCATTAGTAGAATCAACTGTAGCAGTGAAGGCATTCAAGATTCTTTCATCATCATTATCATCTGAATCATCCTTAGGCTATGTCACTCAAGGTAGTAGAAAGGGCCTTGCTTTTCCTAATGGTCTTAAGATAAGTTGGGCACTTGTTTCATGTGTCCAAAGCCTTGACACCCAGAGCACTTTGGTCTTGACGGAACAGTATATTGACCGTCATCCCTAACATCCTTCTTCGCTTTGTCTTAGCTCTTGAACTTAGACGAACTGGACTGCTTGCGGTCTTTGTCGAATCCTTTAGCATTGGCATTCTTCATAAACTTTTTAAACTGCCTTATGATGTAGGATTTCATTTTAGAATCTTCATCATCCGAGGACTCATCCATGTCATTGCTCTTGGCCTTCAGTGCCATACTTTTACTCTTGCTCGATTTCTCAATTCTAGTCAAACCCAATTCATAGGTTTGCAAGTTGCCAACCAGCTCTGTCAAAGGAATTTGATCAATGTCCTTTGAGTCCTCAGTAGCAGTGATCTTGGCATGGAATTTCTCCAGAGAAGATCTGAGCACATTTCTAACAATCTTGGGTTCGAGAATGATTTTCCCAAGATTAAAGGCTGAGTTCACTATGTCCTCGAGCTTGGCATAGAACTCATCAAATGACTCATCCTCCTCCATCTTGATCTCTTTAAAGCTTGTAGTAAGCCTTTGAAGTTTCGAATTCTTGACAGCCTTAGTTCCTTCATAGGTTGTCTGGAGGATGGTTCATGCTTCCTTTGCAGTTTCAGTGAAGGATATCTTCTTGAACTCCTCATTCATGACCACACTGAATAAAGCATTCAATGCCCTACTGTTAAAGTTTGCCACTTTGATCTTTGCATCATCCCAATCAGCTGACGCTTCCTTAGGCTTGGTCCAGCCTATCTCCATAGCTTGCCACACTTTTTCATCTAATAACTGCAAGAAACTTTTCATGCGTACTTTACAGTATGCATAGTTAGTGTCATCAAATAAAGGAGGTATAATTAAAGATTGTCCTCTATCCATGACAATAGAGATCAATGGGTTACACATCAAAGATTAACCCTAACCACAGTGATTTATTTACGAATGAGGAAAACCTCTAAGGCGAAAACCCCACTAGATGATTTTAAGGTCACCACTCCCAAGAATCCACTATTATCACAACAAGCGGTTACAAATAAAGGAATCTCAATACCTTATACTAACCTACAGTGAACCCTTACCATAATACCCAATTGGACTTATTTTATAGTGACAATCTCTCATTTTCAATGTACGGCTTCCAGTACGAGACTAACCAATCGATACATGGATCCAAGTACGTGACTAACCATCAACTTGAGAAGGATGTTCGCTGCAAAGTTCTTCAGTTCATTAACATGATGAAGATCATAAAGCTCCTTGGTTACAAAATCCTATGGCGTACAAACGCAGCAGCTTTTTCAAGAGATAGATGAACTAAGGCATATGTCTCCGGTCACAATATGCTTGTGAAAAACTTTTGCATTGAGTTGCATCATCTGTGACAGCCCTTAAAATAATCCTTATATATGTTTAGGGTTGTGAGAAAAAAATGCCTAAACAAATATACACGGATTGGAGTGAAATCAGAATTGAAATCTAATTTTCGTAAATCTCGATAGATAACTTATCTATCGAGCAGCTGTCAAGCATCAAGCTTACATAGCCTTTTAAACCTCGATAGATTCTATTTGTCGAGCTAGCTGTCGAGTATCAGGCTTACATAGCCCTTTAAATCTCATTAGATTCTATTTGTTGAGTTTTAAAATCCAGCACTTCTTCACTTGATTCTTGGACAGATTTGCATGGCTTTAACACTTGAATTTGAAATATTGTTTCTTGAAGTATTAAACACATCCTAGATCTACCCAATTACAAGTAAAGTGTTTATTGTTAAAGGATTAGTCAATTCTAAATGACATATGTTCTTAACATGATTCACATATGTCTTAACAACTCATTCTTTGGGCTAATCAATGGTCATTTGACTATAATTCAATCAAGATTAAACTATAATCAAGCTTATGGACACTTATCTTTAAAATTGGCTAAGTGTTTCGCACTTTTTCACTATTTTCACAATATTTTTCTTAGTTTAATCAAGTCTGATTTGGACCTGTTATCTGTCATTTCAAAGGGAGTTTAATTGTGTACAATGTGGACTTCATCTCTATTGAATGGTCGGATTTTAGTCAATTATTGGTCAAACATGAGAAAAATGTTTGAAAATATGAGTTTTGATGTAAATGGATGAAATTTGGTGATCATGTGAAAACTGGACCTTTTTGACCCTCAGTCAACTCAATTAAAATTTGATCAACAAAGGGCATTTTGGACATTTTGACAATGGGCCTTTGATTTTGGTTAATTCAACATTTGATTAGGATTAATTAAATTACATTTTGATATCCCCATGATCCCAATGCGGAAAAACGCAATTTCTAACATTTTTAAAGAAAAAATTGGGATTTTGCACGTAAAACAAGAGTAAAAAAATACGATATGGATAGGGTTGGAAGGAGAAGAAATGATAATGTATAAAACATTCTAAATAAAGAGAAGTGATACATCCACAACATTTTCACAACAAATCATAGGTGGTAAGTTGTCATTGGTTCTAATTTGAATCCACAACTTAAATTACTTTTTTACCCATCAATAACAACCAATAACAATCTAGCATTTAAAATTTGTTGTGAAAATGTTGTGGACATAGCATTTCCCCTAAATAAATGGCAGTTATATGGTTTGTTTGTTAAACTCTGATAAGTTCAAAAAATATTGTCCAGAGCCATAATTAATTAACTACATTTAAATAAGAATAACAGTCAAAGATCTACAATTAACTACAAGCAATAGACGAATAATTGTTGCCACATTTAATGGTCCAGACATTATGTCAACCAAATAAATGTGTGACATTAATTGACAAGTGATCAACAGCTAGAAGAAACATCTATAAAAGGAAAACAACTTCATAGAGAGAGGTGCGTGCTACACAACACAAAAAAGTACTTTTCAATATTTATCTCAATCTTACTAGGATTGACAAAACCATCAGAGGATCTTTGGTCGTGATAACAGCTTAAGACTACAATATTATCTTAGTTTTGGTAGGCTTTATCACATTTATTTTTCCCTTATTCCCACACTTACACGTAAATATGAGAGTTTGTAAGTTTTTCTAATATGTATTCATAATATGTGTATTTTTCTTTTGTATGAGATTAAAACTAATGAGCTAAGCATACATACATGAAGTCAAGAGAATTCAAGGGTAAAGATCGATTGAGAAGTGGCTTTTGAAGAATTAATGGGTCAAATATGTGTGGAAACATAAAAAGAAAGAGAGAAATTCGTTTGAGCCAAAGATGGAAAAAATCCAAGCATGGAAATATTCTAACCAGTTTTGGTATTTTGGTCATATACTTTTTCTTTGATATTAGATTGACTTGATTCTTGTGGCCACGGAAAGAAGACTTAAAGATCTAAAACTTTGTAGTTTACGAAAACTTCATAATTTGCATTATTCAAGGCCAACTGACCTGGAATTTGACCTACTGTTGAAAAACAGGAATTGACATTTTATATTTTCCTTTTGGGGAAGCATGTGTTTTAGGGTTTTGAATGTTATAAATATTAAAGTGATACAAGGGCAGCCACATTTTTGGCTACTGGGAAACCTTATTTTTCAAAAAAATTTGAGAGTTTTTATTTTCTATGGAAGCTTAAAAACCTAAGCTTGGGTTAGGGGTGAATCCCTAATGTTATAATTGAAATCAATTGTTCTCTTTTTCATAATTTTTTTGCTAGATTGATATTTAATTTCTAATTCTTTCATAATTCTATTCTTGAATCTTGTTATTGTTAGAATAGGGTTTTATAATCTCTCTAGTAAAACGTGGTAATCTTATTAGATATTACTTTTGCCATAGTATTGCCTCTAGGGTATGCGATGTTCTTGAGTTATTCCTAGCAAAGTTATTATTTTCTAGACTAAATTGTTAGAACAATTGATGAATATAATCAACCAAAGAAAGCTTTATTATTTAAGCTTATTTCTAAATCTTCCAATCAGATAGTTTATGTGTTTACTTTCCCAATTGTGTACTAAATTGGATTGGTAGTGGATGCTTAACAATATTGGTGGACAAACCTTAATGCCCTAGTGATTTTAATTATTGAAATTTACCAAACTTTTTTTTTTCTAAGTTTCAATCATATTATTCAATATATTATTGGTGCTTTTGACGTGTTCTTGTTTTCATTTTCTCAGTGGAACGACAACCTTAGCTACACTACAATTTCCATTATAAAATTGAACGACATCAAGTTGACACCCTACTGGTATATGAGTCATAATATTTTGATAGTTTTTTGTTGCAAGGTTTGTCTATCTTTAGCCCAAGGGAGTCAATCTCGTACCGGAGGCTGTACCAGTTTGACTAGTGGAACGATATATTTCAATACCGGTCAATGCCGGTGTACCGTTTCGGGTTTACCATTATTTTTTATATTTATAAATATGTGTGTGTGTGTGTGTGTGTGTGTGTGTGTGTGTGTGTATTATAATATATATAAAAGTTTACCATAAAACATTACTTCAATTCAGAACAAATTATTTATGGTTTTAGACTTTAGCATTAATTAAAAGAAAAAAAAAACACAATATAAAAAATAGAAAGCTTAGGGTATGTTTGATAACTGTTTTTCCCCTTATTTTCTATTTCCAAATACAATTTTCTATTTTTGAGACTAAAAAACTTCTTTAGCAACCCAAAATGGACTAAAAACAAAAACTATTCTCAAAACTTAATTTGTGAAGGAAACTGAAATCATGTAAAATGCTATTTTCAGTTCCTAATTTTCAAAAGTCAATGAAAATACGCATTTAATTTAATGAATTTATCACATTTTATAAGTTAGCATTAGAGTTCAAATCCTAGTAACAACATATTTTAGTATTTTCTATTTTTTTTTTTAAATTATCTTTTTAATTTCACCAACCAAACATGTTTTTTATTTCAAAAATACAAGAAATTTTTTTTTCTTTATATTCCCAAAAACAAGTTTTTGAAAATAGAAGACAAAAACTGTTACCAAACATAATCTTAATTGTTCATTGTATACTAAGAAAACAAATAATACTAATAAGTTACCACTTCTGCCCTTACAAAAATTAAAAAATTAAAAAACTTAAAATAAAAAAAAAAAAAGCTTTTTTCTATACTGGCCGGTACATCCGGTATCGGCCGGTATTGCCCGAAATTGGCCGGTATGGTTGGTACATGGCCGGTATTTAAACTGATATGTGACATTGGCATTTCGATACTAGTATACATACTGGTACGGTACATACCAGCCGGTATGGCCAATACTGGTACGGTATCGACTACACTGCTCTAGCCTAGATAGATGAAAGGCTAATTGACAAGATTTCACTCTAGCAAACTCTAAACTTCAGAAAAACTAAGGGCAAAATAAGAATTACATAAAATTCATTAAATCTTAACCTTTCTCCCCTTAAATTATCACAAATTTGAGTAATTAAAAAAGGCGGTTTTGTGAGGGTCCTCTAAAATATTTTTTCTTTCCCTTTTAAAAACATGCAAATAAGGGAGAATTAAATCTCACTTCCATTACCCTTTGTAATTCACTTATCCTCTCACACAATATAAACATAGTATAGGTAGAATATTGACGCATGAAAGAATTATAAATTAGGTGGAAAGAAAATTTGTTGTTTGGACTCTTTGGATGAACTGAAAAAAAAAAAAAAAAAAAAAAAAAAAAAAAAAAAAAAAGAGAGAGTTTTAGTGGGATTTGAGCACTAAAAATTCTGCCTATTGAGGCATTATTTCTAAATCTCACTTCCATTACCCTCTGTAATTCACTTATCCTCTCACACAATATAAACATAGTATAGGTAGAATATTAACGCATGACAGAATTTTAAATTAGGTGGAAAGAAAATTTGTTGTTTGGAATCTTTGGATGTTAACTGAAAAAAAAAAAAAATCAAAATTCAAGAGAGAGTTTTAGTGGGATTTGAGCACTAAAAATTCTGCCTATTGAGGCATTATTTCTAAATTTCTTTTAACGAAATTTCTAGCTAGGTCCGATCCATGCCTAAATAGTGAATCCCAACTAGGAAACCAAATCGTCTCCATCTCTACAACGAAGAAAGTCACAAATCTAATACTCGATTTTCTTGGAGGTGTTGGAGAATGGAGAGGGGAAACTAAACAATTTTCAGATAATAACATATTGCTTTCTTATTTATGAAATGATTGTGGCCACTAGGGGTGTTCGCGTTGTGGTTTTGGGTTATTTTTAGTACCGCGTTTTGTGGTGTGGTTTAGTCAAAATCATAACCGCACCACACCTCATTTTTGCAATCACATGTGCGGTGCGGTGCGGCGTAGCATATAAAATATGGTTTGAAACCGGTATATTTTTAAAATTTTGGGCTTTTCCTGCCCAGTACAACACTAATTTTTCCCTTTGTTTTGGGTCAAATTTTAAACTATTGAGCTAGTTTTTCTTTATTTTGGGCTAACTTTCCTAATTAACACATGCAAGGATTATTAAACTTTTTTTTTTTTGAAAACTAGGGTTACTAAACTATTAATAATATATTTAATACTAAAAAAAATATATATATATATATATTAATATATAGTGAAGGTGCGGTGTAGTGCGGTTTGTGTGGTTTTCTTAGTATAAAACCTTATTATAAAACTACAAACTGCACTACACTATGCAGTGCGGTGCACTTTTACTTGCAGTACAGTACGGTTAAGCCATTTTGCGGCAATTTTGGTGCAATTATTGCAATTCGGTGAACACCCCTAGTGGCCACCATGCTCTAAAAGACCGATTTATCAGATGAGATGGGTGTCCAATATTTTCCCACTCCGTAACTTAGCCTTCAATCTTAGATCATTGGTTCTAGACTAGGTATTATTGATGTAATTTCCCACATTTTAAAATGTAATTAGGAAATTAAAGCCATGTTATTTCCTTTTTTATTATATCATATGTAAATATTCAATAAAATGATGTATTTTTATTATAGTTTCCATTTTTTTTTCCAATTTTAATAAGATAAGTGGAGATTTTATGCAAAAACCTCCATTTAATTAATGGGTTAAATGTTATTAGTTGAATTGCGGATTTTGAGATACAAGTACCACAAGTCCTCACCCATTTTTTTTGAGATAAACGGGTTAAACTTCTTCCCTTTTTGGTTTGATTTTCATGTTTGTGAGTTCTTATGAGTTGTGTTTTATATTCCTTAATTAGGGTGTTGTGGTGCACAATCAGCCAATGGAATCAGATATTGGATTTAAGCTAGGTTGGGATCTTCATCTGGTGCATAATTAAACACCATTTTGGACTGAATTGGGTGGATTTGGAAAATTAGAGATTTTTAAATTGGTAGGTTACACATACGTCAAGTGGATTGTGAACTCAAGTCTTCACCTTACACCTTGCTCCTACTAGGAAAGTTGGTGCAATTTGAGTTAGAGCTTTCTGATTTTTTTTTCTTCTAATTTGCTTAGGTTTGTGTTGAGCAAAATGGTTTGTTTTGTGAGAATAGCAAGAGTCATCATTTTGGTCAAAATAGAATACAATTCAAAACAAAATTCATCGTTAAATCTAGAGTCCAGAGATATTGTTAGTCAGAGAGAGGGAGGACACAGAGTTGGTGAGCCAAAGAGATAGAAAAGGTAGTAATAGAGAGTAGGTGGTTTTGCATTTCACCCGCTCGGTATGGTTTTTTTTTTTATAGGGGTTGTGTGTGGGTTTGTTGGAGAGAGAGAGAGAAGCAGATTAGAGTATTTTTGGTTTGATTTTTTGGCTCACCCATAAACTAGGTAATCTCTCTCTCTCTCTCAACTGGTGTGGAGTATGATACTACGTAAATTCTTCCCTTTTTGGTTTGATTTTCATGTTTGTGAGTTCTTATGAGCTGTGTTTTGAATTCCTTAGTGTGTTGTGGTGCATAATCGGCCAAAGGAATCAGATATTGGATTTAAGCTAGGTTGGGATCTTCATTTGGTGCGTAATTAAACACCATTTTTGGATTGAATTGGGTGGAATTGAAAAATTAGTGATTCTTAAATTGGTAGGTTATACATACAGTAAGTGGATTGTGAACTTAGTCTTCACCTTACACCTTGCTCTTACTGGGGAAGGTGGTGCAATTTGAGTTAGAGCCTTCTGATTTCTTTCTTTCCTTTTCTTTTCTATTAACTATATAAAACGGTTTGTTTTGGTTTGTGTTGAGCAAAACGGTTTGTTTTGAGAGAATAGAAAGAGTCACCATTTTAGTCAAAATAGAATACAATTCATTATTTTGGAAGCAGAAGATCCCTTCTCGAGTGGCTTTCTTTATTTGGACTGCTGATTTAGGGAAATGCTTGATGATTGACAATTTACGTATAAGGAAGGTTTGGATATTGGATTGGGTGTTAAATGTGCAAGTGTAATGGTGAATTGGTTGAGTGCTTCACTATCTGGTTGCTATGGATTTGTGGTCTATGGTTTTGGGTTTTTTGGAGTAAGCTGGGTTATGCCGTAGTCTGTTGTGGGGCTTCTAGGTTGCTAGCAAGGTAGGCTTAGTCGTCATAGAAATGGTCATATATGGTTAATTGTTCCCCATTGCTTAATGTGATGTCTTTGGAGGGAAAGAAATAGTAGATGTTTTGAAGATAATGAGAGATCCATACCAAACCTTAAGCTATTTTTCTTTAGAACTTTATTAGATTGGTTGGCTACTTTGCGCAACCAATCATTCTCTTCGTTTCTTGATTTTCTTGATTCTTGTGATTTTTTGTTCTTGATTTATTGACTCCTTGTACTAGGGTGTCCCTTTTTTGATATCAATAAAACTTATTACTTATCAAAAAAAAAAAAAAGTCCTCACCCATTAACGTGGGCCTAATAATTATTTCCAACCCCAAGGTCACTTCACACTTATATATATATATATATATATATATAAAAGATGGTGAAATATTTCTATTTTCATAATGATTGATTAAAAATAAATTAATATTAATGTTAATATTTTATATTTTGGTAACTAAAATTATTCCGATTTTTTTTATGACAAATAATCGATTAGAAATCATTTCAAAAAGAGAGAATTCTTTAAATTTTTTAAGCAGAGAAAAAAATGTACAAAAAAAAAAAAACAAAAGACCCTTTAGATGATATCCATAAAATAGTATCCCTTACAACCCTTGTCAGTATTGATTATACAAAGTAACACAAAGACATCCATACTTTTTCTTTTCTTATTTTCAAAAAAAAAAAAAAAATGAAAAAATATCCATGAGAAGTATTGTACACTATTTTGTTCAAGTTTTCTTAAGGTGGGACTGCGCAAGAAGCAAAGAAGAATTATATAAGCAAATACTCTCGCTGTCAGGTTGGCCGAGACACGATTTGGATGAAGGAGCAGGTGGGGTTTCAAGATAGAATGATTGAAGGTGTTGCTTTCACTTTATACTTTACAGAACGAAGATTCATGTGATTTGCAGGTTAAAAAAATAGGTGGGAATATCGTTGTGGAAACAACGGAAAAGTAAAGGAATCGAAATCTAGAGCCACTAATACATGCCAGCTTAAAAGTGACTAAAAATGTACACTTCGTAATGTGTGCATGCATGATTGTGTAACATCAACTTTTTATCCCTGCTAATTAAAAATGATACAATTAATTTAAGTAACTAGTAATTAATAAGGTAAAGAAAAATGACATCCATTTTGGTTTTTTATCACACTACCGTTCCTTATCTTATATTAAAATGTGATTAATAGTACATTGTGTGACATCTCACTCTCATCACATGATTTGTATGACAAACTAAAAGATTATTAGAAATAATAGCTTCATAAGCTAAAAGCTAAACTTAACCCGTCGTTTTACTACTACTACTACTTTTTTTTTTTTTTTTTTTACCTACAAAGTTTTAGTTCTAATGCTTGATTCATATCAATGGGTTTTGTCTTTCCTAAAGACAGAATTTCTTTATTGACAAAGTTAAATTGTCCTTTACCCAAGATGGAGAATCCATTCATTAACTTCTGCCATTTTCCAAACGACCCGGACAATTCTTTTGAGTGGTAAATATATACTTAATGCAATTTGAGAGTCTATACAATTTTTTTACTACAACTTTTGTCACAATTTTGACATGTGCAATCGTTAGTAATGAAAAAATATGTGATAGGGTTCGTATAAAAATGATGGTTCACCAAACACAATTATGTATATTATCAGATTCTGACAAATGATATGATTCTAAAAGTTTGTAGTAAATATCTTATGCAATTTAAGACAATATTGTATACAACATTTGTCATGATTTTAACATGTGCAATTGTTAGCGGTGGGGGAAATGTGGTAGGTTCATATAAAAATGATGGTTCACCAATTACAATAGTAAATATCATCAAATTAGGACAAATGGAGTGATTTTAAATGCTTGACGCAATTGAGAAGAATTTTACTATAATGTTACTATGGTTGGCCATATTGATTGGATTTTGTTTGCAGTTCTTTTTGCCGTCCAAATTCAATTCATCAGGAGCTCCAGCATTACAGTGGAAGACATTAAAATTGACCTGCACTTTTTTCTAATAAAAAATTTAACATCAAGTGGCAAGTACTTCCCCCGCTCACTAGCACAATATCTTTTACACCATTAACTTTGATTCAAAACGAATAATTTGGTACATTTCATTTGATGATTAAAGAGTGAACTTTTTCAAGGATTAAAATGAAATATATAACAAATTTTAGAAACCAATTGTAGAATTTTTGCAACAAAAATAAAAAGGCCGCATCTACACTTCATTAGTCACATAAGCAATCAATATAACAAAAATGGAACATAAAATAAATAAATAAAGTTGGAATTTTTTTTAAAAAAAAAATCCCGACTAAAAATCAATTTTCTTTTAAAGTTTTAAAGAGTAAAATAGAACTCCTCAACAAATCTCAAAATAAAAATTATACATCATATTACTTTGTAAAATAAATTTTTTTTTAGGCATCGCACGAATGTAACGATTATTATAGATAGTACCTAGGGTTAAGGCGCATAAGGAAAAGAATTCCAAAAAAAAAAAAAACCAAAACAGTAGGTTTTTTATTTTTATTTTTTATGGGGACAAAAATAGAGTTGGTATATATATATATATAGTAGTAATCAATAATCATACTCCAACTCAAAGCCGGCTAACATAACATGAAATACTACTACCATCCTAGTTCACTCCTATGGGTTTGGGAGGTGGAGATTTCAAGTTCGAATTGTGCAATGGAAAATGTCTAGGAAAAGACTTCATGTTCTCGGTTTATGGTCATTAGCGTTCAATCGACGAGACTGAGTGCACAACTATGACTCATTCAGATCTCTTAGATATGGTATTAATATGGTTACGCTCAAATGGAAGACATCAATTTAAGTCACCCCTTACCCATTTTTTATTCCAAAAAAAAAAAAAAAAAAAAACCAGCAGCTTAAACTCGGTCAAAAATGTTGACCATATCTATAGACACACATGTCTGATATCTCTTCTAAAGAAAACCCACCATATAGAGTAATTAACCTAAAAGTATCGATTGCGTCCACACAGCACAAATTTGTCATTTTCTTCGCCCTCAATCTAAGCTTCTTTATTATATTGTTGTAGTGAGGCAGTAAAGTGATATGAGCTGAGTGGAGAACTTTATAAGGCGATAATGGGGCTGGAAAAGCAAAAAGATAGTACAAGAGAATAATTTTAGCAGTAGTCCTGCCAAATTTCAAGGACCAAATTCCAACATTCAAGTGGGTATTACTTGTTATCTTTTCTTGTAAAAACATGATTAAGCTGAATGGTTCTTGTTAAATGGTTTGTCTGGACTGTAGTTGCCTAGTTGGCAAGGTTACCATTTCCTTCTACTAATTCTGTAGTACCCTCCGACCCTTCTTTTTCCTTCTTTTCTTGTACCCCACAGAGAAGCCTAAGCATATTATATCATCCATGGCTCACTAATTTTTGCAACTAATGTACAATAGTTATTGATAATGCAAACTTATGATGACTAGCTATCGAAAGCGTTTGTAAATTTATGACTGCCTTTTGGGAATCAAGTGAAAGAAGAGTAAGCCGAAAACTTTGGAAACATAATAATCGATTAATGAAGGGTCATGATTTTTTTTTTGTCAGACAAATATATAGTAGCAAGCATGAATGATTCTCACTTCTGTTTATGGGAATTGGGGTAGCATGGCATTCACATGCAAATCACTGGTTTAAAGTACGTAGATTTTGGTAAAAAAACTGAGCCCCATTACTAATTGCCCCCCACAATGATAACGAAGATGATTTGTTTGTTTTGCTTGGTCAGGATTCAGGGACAAATTGCTGACTGCAAGATCCTGAAAAGAGAGAAATTATAGCTTCATCAAATTAAAGCAATATCTGTGTATTGAAGTGACAGGGAAAGAGAGATATGCAATTTTGAGCTTTTATTTTTCTCTGTCCTTGGCTCCTGGCTTTGTTAAACTTCAAAATTTATGCGTGCAGACGTGTCATTAATTCCCCCCAAATCTATGACCCAAAGAAGACAAGAAATCAATGATTTTTAAACCCGTCGGCAATCCAGTACTAACAAAAGTGAGGAAAATCATCCACCAGTTATATACATTGCATGTGGTGGGGCTTACAAATTAATAAAGCTGCATTTCTCATATAATGGTGCCCTTCGATCACTTCATGTATGAATAAATATAAAAAGCAAGCAGCCATCTCGGCCCTACTAAATTAAAAGTTAGCCTCACTATTATGATTTTCTGTCATATATTTCCTATCATTACTGTTTTGTTACAATGAATGCTCTAGCCTCTAGTGCTTCTAAACAGGCCGAAGATTATGACTGAGGTTTAAATTTTTTAGTATTCTCCTAGCTAGTTAACTTGCTATATTCTTTGCCATCCTACTTTAATTTCCATGCTCATATATATATATATAGTAACACATTGTGACGTAAACTTGAGATGTTGTACATGTACTTATAGCCAACCTACCTGAGCTAAAAAAATTGTGGAGGATTTTTAGAGCCTATTAAAATCTCTCTCCTGAAGTTGGTTAGTCTGGATTAGAACATTATGGTGATGAGGTTAACACAGGCGACCTTATGCTAGTTAGTATATGCACATGTTTTATATGATTTAATGTATCTATTATACCTTAGTCATAAATCATAATCCCTTATTATGCTGTGAATTAAAGCATATCAGTTATCATTGATTCAGGCGTAATCAATGGTCCGTATAGGTCAATTTTTGTGTGTATATACAACCCTACTCATATTGGCTTCTTGCAATACTCAATTCAGATTAGAAAAATGTAGTTATTAATTAAGGATTTTATGTTGTGGATATTATAGGTCGAACAACATAAACCATTGCTTATGCTCTGTGTCCTTTCTGTAAATTGTGAATTTTCTCCCTTCTATTTTAATAACAAAACTTTATTTATTAAAAAAAAAAAAGATTTTAACCCTTCTTTTTGCGTCCTAACTTTTTCGTAACATCGTGTGTCCACCAAAAAGGTTTACTTGAGTACAAGACTAGTAGTATACTAGCAACTGACGCGAAAAGAGCGAGTGAAGGAATATGTGCTTTGTGACCATCTACAACACTAGCTGCATGCATCCATTCCTATCAATCTTTAACCTTTTACTTTACACTATAAACTGTAGCAAAGAAAACAGTAGCAAAGACGAGAAACACGTGATAAAGCTTAGACCCATCGCCTAAAGCTTCTATAAGTGGTCACATTCGTGCGTCTAAAAAAGGAAATGAAAAATTTTAAGACAACAACTAATTTTACAACCATTTTCACAACTATTTGATGTGGATGACTTTGAATAATGAGGAAAAAAAAAGTGGTTAGTCTATATAAAAGTGATAAGCATTCAGAAACAATTTGTCACATATATAAAATAGTTGTAAAAATTTATGTGAAATTTGTTGTAGTCCTATAATAACTCAAATGGAGCACTTAATAAATGCCAAGTTTAACATCCTGTGTAAGTGAATGGTAATACCGATAGCGCTTGCTTTAGTCCAAAAATATGTGCTGATAGTGATATGCATGAGGTGTAAGTATTCTTTTCTTTTCTTTTTTTCTTTTTATTTTTTGTAATTCAATAATTACAATTAGGGAGAGAGAATTTGAATTTTGAATATTTCTGTTAAAAACATCATGAGATGTACTTTTCACTATTGCATTACATTTTGTGCCCCGGATCATGGAACTTTTTTAAATTCATAATTAATAAATATAGAGAGACACAATGTATTTCACAATTGTTGTCATAATCTTTTATAATTAGTATACAATAAAAGTGACATCAATAATAAATTTAAGTGAAAGTGATGTTGCCAAGAATCTTGTAAGTTAATTAGCACATCCCCAAAGATTATTTCCCTTTATTTCAAAATCATAAAAAAGGACAGAGAAAAAATGAAAGAAAATGTAAAAGTTCTAATTCAAGAGAAAAGGAAAGTAAAAATATTGTTACCTTTCAATACGACTTTAAATTGTTTATGCAGTAACTTATTTTTTTTCATAAAATTGTGTAAAAGTTCATTCAGAAAAATATGTGTATGAGTAATAAAAATTGAAATAATTATATAATAAAATTCATAAATTGATTTTTTTTTCCAGGTTAAACCCTAAAATTTTAGATGCACAAAATGGTTACTATATAGTTTAAATTGTTATAATTTAATTATTTATGAGTTTAGCAAAAGTTGATACAAGTTGTACTTGAGATTTATCTAATTTCTAACATTGCTATATGAGATTTTTTACTATGAAAAATTAACACAATTTATTTAGATTAAAAAAAAATTTAACAAATGGTTACAATATAGTGAATATAATATCTTTTTATGAGAAATCTATATTTAAATTACTGCTTAATATTCATGTGAGTGTTATGTGAGTATACATATTGGTCTTAAGTATTAAATATACTAGTTATGAGAAAAAATATGGACTGAATGGGAAAAAGAATAGCAAATTTATAGAAAACAAGATGGTGAGAAGAAGAGTCAAGAAAAGGATATGAAAATTTTTGGAAGAAGAGTACGATAAGGTAAGGAATAATGGAGGAGAAAAATAGGCATACAAGGAGTTTTTTTTTTTTTTTTGAGAAGGAAGAAGGAGAAATGTTAGAAAGAGAGTGTAACAATAAGATGAAATAATAGGAAGAAAAGCTAAAAAAAGTGTAGAGATATTTGAAAATAGGTGGCTGACGTTATAACATAATAAGAATTAACAAAATTAATTGCAAAGCTTTGATGAATATTATATATTGTATAGATAATATGTGTGCATTGTGCTTGTCCATAATAATGTATATAAAACTATGTATGTCGGCTGGTTTATAGAGACATACTTAAATTATAGAATTTACCTCCCTATGGTCAAATTCCAGCTCTGCATATGTACAATAAATATATATATATAGAGAGAGAGATGGGTTGTGTAACTCTTCTAAAGTTACACATTTTTCTAATTATTGATTTCAATTAGATCTAATGGCTAAAAAAAACATTATTGTCCACATCAGCTTGTTTAATTAAGAATATATTTTCTCTCTCTTCGTCATTAAATTCCAAACCATTTTTAACGTGGTGAGAGAAAATTCATTTTCTTAGTATTTCACTTTTTTATTTTTCCTCACTCGCTCTCTCTCTCCCCACATTCTTCTCCAACTAACGACTTCTCTCTTCCCTTCTTTCTTTTGCCAATCTCCATAGATTTACTGCCAGCCAATATCCATAGATATTTTTTTGTTTGTTCTTTTGCTTTGTTTCCAATAGCTTTTAACATAAGAACTATTTCTAATGGTTTTCAATGCTATTTAATATTGAGCTTTAATCTTTGTGATTACATGAGATTTTATTAGACTTGGTCCTTTTCTTTTAAAGTTTTGAGGGAGAGTTGGGATGTATTTTATATATGCACAGATTTACATGAGATCCAAAAATATGTAAATTACAGTTGTTTTGAAAGTTCGGATTACACAAATGTATCAATTCCGTGAGATATGTGAGTCAGTGCAGGAGAGAGAGAGAATGAATAATAGAAGAAGAAGGCAGAAAGAGCGGAGGGAGTTAATGATTTTTTTTTAAAAGAAGAGTATTAAAACTTTTAATGCATTAGATACTTAGATTACTTATTTTTAGAAGTTGATGACACGATAGCTTGTGTGTTATAAACCATTAGATTTAATTAAGATCAATGGTTATAAAAATGTGTAACTTTTTTTGTGTAACTTAAACCCATCTCATATATATATATATATATATATATAGGATTTCGCTAATGTATGCTCTTAGGGCACACAATAACTAATCATTTTTTGGAAAAAAAAATTTCGGAAATTGAAAAAGTATTGATAGCTTTTTTAATTTTCGAAAAAGTATTTTCAAAAATAGATAAATTTAATGTGTGTCCTTAAGGTACATATTTAACGAGAGAGAGAGAGAGAGATATTGTCCGTGCGTTACAAGTGGAACACAGATTTGCTTTTACAAGGGGAAAATTCCAAGGAAAGCAAAAGGGGAAACAAAACGGGGCCCTCGGGTTCAATCCTCCTTTATTAACTCCATAATGGTGTAATCTAATCCATGCACGAATGCTTACAATAAGCTTCCATCGATCCCCACCACTTATATATAAGTTTATAAATTATAACCTATTCTCACTGACTCACTCCATTATAGCACAATCATAACTCGGTAAATTAAAAAGAAAGAGTCATGGAAAGTAAAAGAGTGAAGCCACAGCTGAAGAAAAATTTGTGGAAGCCAGAGGAGGACTTGATTCTGAAAAACTATGTGGAAACTCATGGTGAAGGCAACTGGGCTACTGTCTCTGAGAGATCAGGTACTCTCTACTATCACTTCCCGTTGTAATGCAGACAAGGATTAATGTGCATGAGTATATATATGTCTCATATCTCTCTCTCTCTCTCTCTCTCTCTCTCTCTCTCTAAGGTTTGATGAGGGGCGGGAAGAGTTGCAGGCTAAGATGGAAAAACTATCTGAGACCAAACATCAAACGTGGTGAGATGTCCAAAGAGGAAGAAGACCTTATCATACGAATGCATAAGCTTCTCGGCAACAGGTAGATCGTTTTGCTTTCGTAATATTTTCACAATAATTTTAAAATAAATCTTAAGTGAAAAATTACTATAACTGGATAAATATATATGATAAACCTAAATTAAAACCAATAATAACTTGTTACATAAAATTTGTTACAAAAATAATGTGATGTACATAGCATAATTCTTACCATCATTAAGGTAGGATGTACATAAAATTTGTTACAAAAATAATGTAGATGTACATAGCAAGTTACTATAGAGTACAAATTAAGGTAGGATGTTATCAATGGAAAAATAGCTAGGAATTTGGTTAGCTTTTTTGCTTACTTTTTTTTACTCACCTTTAGGCAAATAAACTGAGTAATAAACTAGCCAAACACTTACAAGCTAACTGTTAATAGCTAGACTCACTGCTGCACTACAAATCACACTTACAAGTTTAAGGAACAGATTGTCTACCATAAAATAAATAGATAAATTAATAACTCAATCCCCAATTCCATCCAAGAAATTGGGAAATTACATTTTATCCTACATTCACTTAAAATAAAGAATTCATTTCATGATTTAGATTTTATTTTCAGTATCTAATAATATATCATTTCATGTCATTTAAATTTTTAAACAACATAACGTTGAATGCACGGTTAAATTTATAATATTTAATTTGAATTATGCAATTTATTTGTATCGAATAATGAAGATATTATCACTTCCATTGGTTTGGGTTTCGGTTGATCCCGAAGTAGAAACCATAACTATAAAAGATGTTAATTTCCATTGTCACAAAACGTTCTTATGTTTACTGGAATTCCTCAGTTTGAGTAAAACTTATTCCTGCAGCTAGTAATTTCATTGAAAAGAGCTTCACAAATCATTACTCCATATCAACCTAGCTAGATCTCTTTCATGTAGGTGGTCACTGATTGCTGGCCGGCTTCCTGGCCGAACGGATAATGAAGTGAAGAACTACTGGAATACCCATTTGAACAAGAAATGCCTTCTAGGCAAAAGAAAAGCGACTAACTCAAACAACCATGAAGAGGAAGACAACGATGAGAACATGAACAAGAAGAATAAATTGGGTCCACCATTTCATTCAGAGCCCAATGGAAGCTCACTTATAAATTTGACAAGCAACACAAAATTGGGTTTGGAAGAAGGAAGCAAGAAAGAAGAGAGCACAGTGACAGAGGGTAATTGGATGGATTATGACGCAAGTAGCTTCAACTATGACATAATGGATTATCCAATAATGCCTGAAGCAGCAGCAGGAGGAGCAGGGAACAGTGCAAGTTTCGTCTTTGACGATGAGCCTCTTATAGCCTACATGGATTCTTTTATCTTGCTTGAAGCATTTGGATGTGGTGGAGAGGAGTTGTAGGCACATGTCACAGACTCACAGTAACGGATGCAGTACGTACTACTCTGTCGTAGGAATGAACCCCACACACACTCTGTACAGTGCCGCTGCATGACCCCTCATCTGACAAAACAGCACTCCCAAGATTTATGAGTGAGTCCCAGGAGTCTAGCACTAGTATGAGTGTTTGCAATGCCACGTGCTTTTCCCTGTATCGCTGAGAGTGCATGCTGCACTATGATATATAATATTGTATGCATGTAATTGGCCATATATATCTATGTACTTTTCCAAAGACTTCTCTCTCTCTCTCTCTCAAAAGAGAACAGCATTATATACACACTTTCAAACTAAGGATAAAACAGTTGCCAAGTTCAATCATAATATTCCTCATAACTACGCGGTAAAAGTAAAAGAATAAGGTACTTTTCACAACAAAAAGTTTAAAATGAACACAAGACAATTTTGGTGACATTGCATAAGAATGCAGTACAAACTTACAGTGTAGAACTGTAGATCCTTCGTGGGGAATGGAACAGTTGACAAATCGATCCGACATGTATTTGAAACTGAAGTATCAGAAGACAAATCTACAGTATTTCAATGGAGGAAAGAAAAATTGGAAAGAGATTGAAGAATCATCGATGATAAGATAATGAAGAGCAGCTCGATTACAGGAAGGTTAGCAGCACAAAAAAAAAAAAAAAATCGCAATGCGTTTTCATTAGAATAATATCATTTTTCGGCTTTAACTACTAATTACCACTTTTTTTTTTATTGATGATTTTATATATCACATACATATCATTTATGGGTCTTGTTAACTACTATTCTTAGAACAATTTTTAACCAATTATTTTAAAAAAGTTTTGATACTTATTTTATGAAAAATAAAAAAAAATGTCAAAACATTAAATACTTTTTTTTTATAAAAATTTTACTAAAATAATTGGCTAACAAATACCCTTTGTGAATCTGATAATATATTCCTATATTTATTAATAACAATTATCGAAATGTTGCCACAAGCCACGATTGTAAAAATTTTTGAATCTTAGTTTTTTTTTTTTTTTTTTTTTGGGCTAAACTTCAATCTTATTTATCAAGAAAAAGAAACGAACAACAATCAACCTTATGAGAAAGTGTGCGGAGTCTACCTCATACAAGGGGGAGGACTCGTGTATTTAAAATAGAGTCTGATTAATGTGTATTTTTTTTTTTTTTACAAGATAGAATTCTACTCTAACCTAATCTGTGTATATGTGTATGAAACTCCCTCCTGGAGACTTGAATCCCGGCCCTTTCCTCCATACCCTACAAACACTTATACTTATGGAGTAACCATCGCACAAATTAATGTGTACCTCAAGGGCACATATTATGAGCGTTTGGGGTCAACTGAAAGTTACGTTTCAATTATGCATTTTCATGCCTTTTTTTTTTCTTTTTATGAACAGTAAAATCACTATGTAAGGAAAAAAATACTATTCACGGATCCCACAATACTATTCACATATTTAAAAATTATTTTGTTACAGTGTTTTCAGTAACAATAAATTCAATCTAAACGAACCCATTAAGTCATCTATTTTTAAATATTTTCTCAAAAATTAAAAAAATTATCAATATTTTATCAATTCTTGAGAAATTTTTAAAAAAAAAAAGCTAATTATTGTGTATCCCTTATAACACACATTAACAAAATCCTTTTAAGATATGATGTGTTTTTAGAAAGACTACCTTCTTCAGTCAAAAAGAAATAGAAAGACTGACAAGTGACAAGACCTAATGGAGAGCTATTGCCTTTACATTCAAAGGATGTGACACAATGGCCAATGGGTGTCAGAAACGGGCTTGGGGCTTGCTTAAGTCCAAACTCAGAACAGATCCCGAAATCAGTAAAAGCCATCAAACTCCGAACAGATCCCGAAATCATTCAAATCAGTAAATAGCATCTTGCATGATGACAAGCACCGACCGAAGAAAATATATACAATTTTTATTTGGATTTTAGAAGAAAAAAGGTCAATAATTGTTCAGTTTTTTGGGAAAAAGAGCGAGACTCGAAGTGAAAAACAATTCCTTCCTACCCAAACAAACAACTCTCTCTCCCTCTCTCAAACCAAAATAATAATAATAAATATAGTAACATAAAGGAGATCTACATTGCAGCAGAAAATAATTCCCACCGCCCAAGAGATTTTGGTTGCATTTGATAGCAAGATATGGCAAACTGATTTGATTGATCCAATAACTTGGCTTTGAAAAACCAGCAATTACAAAGCACAACAGCTGTAAGTATCTTCCTATAGATTTGAGAACAAATACATCATGTCCGGAATCGGGACCACATTTACAAGACATCATCTTGTTGTGTGGACAATAATAAACCATCAACAGGCAATGAAGGTGGGGTTCCAGGAGGGATGCAAGCAGCACCATTCTCACCAGCACATATGCACAGAGCCTCTGCATCCCTGAGGATTGAATCAAGGTCAATGCGACCACTCAGCTCATTGATGAACTTCAAGAGCGGGTCAAAGTCCATCTGCTCTCCCATAATCTTATTACGGTATCGCTTCAAGATTGCAACACATACGTACAGGTGGAGGTGCTCAGACAAATAATGTGTCCACAGTACCTCCCACAAACGCATTGTTTTCTCATATTCAAATTCCCTAAAAAAAAAAGTGAAGATATTATATCAGGCAAGCAAATGTCAAATACATACAGTGACAGATACGATACCATGTTTAAGTATATTTCTTACGAGATGTATCAACAAAAATTGAAAAAATAAATGTAATTGAAATGAAAATTTTTCAAATTCCAGATGATTGTGGTTGACTAAATGTAAATGGCTACAATGTTGGATGTGAAAATATAGTTTACAAAAAAGGTATTTTGCCTTAATGATACTCAGGAATGATGAGACTCTAAAAAATTCAAAACATTTTAATCCTTAGAAAGGAACCCCCCAGGAAATTTAATGTAGGACACAATACCACTCTGCTTGGTTGTATAGATGACAGGTAGAAAACAGAACTCAAATGTCATAAATATACAACACCACCAAATCGTTCCATAATATTAAGTTCCCTTTCCTGCTCCTGTCTCTTTCCACCATCATAAATAAATAAATAAACCCCAAAATTTAGTTAAACTTCGTCCATTCAACAAAAGTGGAATATTAAATAGGCTGTGCATGTGTGTATGCACACTGTATGTCTGTCTCATTTCCCAACATATGCCTTTAGCATATTTTGACCGTCATTTTGCACAACAGTATAAATAAATCTTGTAGAAAATATTGACAACATGCTTAAATGATCATGTCCCAAATTAACAGAAATATGGAACAAAGAATAAATAAATCAATGAGTAAATTAAAGAGCTTACCTCTTGAATTGTATTAGAATCCAGCGAAAGCAAAAGAAATAATTCAAGCAATCGTTTTGCTTAAAATAGTTATGCAATGGGCTGTCTAACAATTCCACCAACTGCCACAAGGATAGTGAGAATTCATTAGGACAGAAAATCAGAACTAACTTTTCTGCTAGCAAAACAATTTTCTAGCTTGTAACTGAGGCACCAAATGTTCATTCATACGACCAGAAACTGATTTAACTTTTTGAAATATAGTATTTGAAGTTTGACTCCAAATTATTGCACATGTAACTCTCACAAGTTTGTTATGCTGTTTCATATTCAATGACATGAATACTGATTTAGACAAAAAGCACACCAACCAGAACAATGCCTTGCATATAAAATATAAGCATGCAATTACTGACAAAGAAAATTGACTTTCTCTGACCATCATATTCAATGACATGAGACAAAGATTCCATTTCTTTAAGTTCATAATGGGGACGCTGAAGACACTCATCAGAATAAATGCTTCATAATGTGCCATCCAGCAGTCAAAAAACCATCTAGGAACCTCATCAGACAACACAAATATATTAATAAAGAAGAAATTGAAATGCAAGCAAGAGGTAACGGACCAAAAGATCAAAATAGATTAAACACCAAATTCAATTAAATCTATCAAAGTAATAGCCTTTTACTGTAAAGTTCATCAGCAATTAAAAGATCAGATTATCAATTATGCTTTGTGAATGATGCCAGACAAATGGAGTCTGCTAAGGCTGTACCACAATCCTTTATTCTCAAAAACAACAAAACTGCAACATGTAATGGATTTCTTTCTTCATTTTTTTTTTTTTTTTTTTTCAGTTTTTTCCAAGATCAATTTTTATAGATGAAATGACTAAAATAGTTACTCATGAAACAATACCATTAAGTAAGAATCCTTAATCACTTGGCATGATGCATGAGAAAAAAGCCTAATACAACTCATGGCTCATGCAAAATTTCATGCTATTAAGATTAATGCAAGTATCATCTGTTCCACTCTAAATGTTGAAACAAGCAAGCTCCAAATAGAAAAATACAATAAAATAAAATAAAGGGGGAAATATGCCAATTCCAACCAACCGCTCCAAACTATTTAATGGATACAATCAACAATAACCCCCCCGGGCGCGTATATAAAAATTAAAAAAGGATATGTTTAAATCTGGAGAGAGAGACCTTGCACAATGCAAAAAGTTGAGAGTGCATGCCATTTTGATCACGGTTGAAATTGGGCCCAAGGCGTTCCATCAGTGCAACAAAACACCAAAATGATTCTGACTCATCCTCCATTACAAACAATATTGGGGACAGGAGATCACTCATACCCTGAAAGACAGCACAAAAATGTGTATAATATGCAAATTAAGGACCATACACAAACAAGGAGAAGAAAGCTTCTGTCTATGCACTCGAATATATGAAGCAATGCAGGACCTAAAAGAAAGGTTCATAGACCAAGAATCCAATAACATCAGTTCAGCAATTAGATAACTAAACTTAAACATTCATAAACTTTACAAGTACCAGAAAGAGTCAATAAACTATAATCTTGAGAACAACAATTGTTATCTAGAAGAAGATTTACTAATTCTAAGTAAAAAAGAACAATAATCAATGCTGGCAATACACATTATTCAGGAGTCAAAAATGCATGTGAACTCCGAAACATCAAACAAACAAGTTAGACTCCGATACCATATTGAATAATCAATAGCCCAAAAGCTTAAGCTGAGAGGAAACAGACCCAACAAATATCAAGCTCACATGCAAACACATAAAGCGAATAGCCAAATGCACCTTCATAGCATAACTGCAACAAAATTTCTATTTGCATTGAGAATTTGAAATCCAACCTTTCTTGAATGCAAGCTATAATAAGAATTAAAGCAACAAGTTTCTATGTGCATTCAACACACAAAGTATAAAGCAAAATGCAGCTTCATAGCATTGCAACAAAATTTACTATTCGCATTGAGAATTTAAAAATACATCTTTTCTTAAATGAAACCCATTAACAACAGTAAAAGAAAAAAGTTTCTTTTTGCAGTCAACACACATACATACATATACTGAGCCTCTTAGCTCAAGGGTACCCTCAGCCCTTCCCCTTAGGAAAGGGTCCGGATTTGAATCCCTAAGGTGTATACCCTACTTATTGTAGCCACCACATGCATACATATAGTAAATAACCAAATGCAGCGCTATAGTGCATTGAACTGTTATATGTAAAGAAGTATTTCAAATCTTTGCATTTAAATGAACTGTTTTATTCTAACATGCAAGTCATTACAAGCAAAAAGCATATAAATAGAAAGCGTGCTTTCCAAGATACACCAACTAAAACAATCACTGAAGGATATTGCAAAACTAATATCAGACAACATACTGAAAGTACAGCAGAATCTACGTTTCATGAAAAATAATTACCTGACAGTAACCAAGATCAAAGTTGTAGAATGAGTAAGTTAACAGAATATCACGTAATAGATTCACATTTGTATTATCATCCCCATCATAGAAAGAAAACGATCTGTCCGTCCTTACCTTAAAAACAGATAAAAAATACATTTGGTAACTAAACTTGCATTATTATATTTATTTAATGAATTCAATTTATAAGTTCAGAAACAACTAGAATACTGATAGTTTTATGCATACCACGTCCTTCTCAATAAGGCCTTTTCTCTCCCTAAATTTTGTAAATCTTTTTGCCTGTTCTGGGGAGATGCTCTGCAGAGGAAAATATGTATACATATATCGATCTTCAGACATAATCATAATCAGGAGAGATATATAAAAATGTTTCAGTGTAATAACAGTAGCTTAATTTGAAGAGAGGCAAGGGCAATCTTCATCTGCATACAGAATGCAGTGGAAACCACAAGCTAAGAGCAAAAAGTAAATATATGATATTATACTTTTGGTCTTGCTGTTGCAATCTTTGTGTAAACTGTGACATGCATAGTTCATATCAGTATGCTACTCATAGGCTCCATACCAGGTGTTGTGAACCAATTTACACAAATTTAGACGAAACTGACACTGTTTAGCCTAACAAACTAAAGGAACAAAATAATGACTTCCAAGCTTCTATACCTCACTTTGCAATAATAGAAAAAATGCTCAAACTGACAGAATGAACAAACCAAAAAATTCCATGTCAGAATCCATTTCCTTCAACACAATTCTTTAAGAGAATTTGCTCATTAACCCCAGGCTCCTTGAGCTCAATCCATGAAGCCAGGTCAGACTTGTCTCCATTGCATGTCTCACTTGGGCCCCAGACAACAAAACTCACAATTGCCATACATGTTAAGCGTTCCTACTGGCTGACATCATTTATTTTTAACTCAAATAATTGAAGTGCTTTACAAACAAAGACTAGTTAATACATCTCCAAGGGTAATAAAATCAACTTAACCCCTACAGCTACATTCCATTCTTGCATATCTCATTCAATTGGTCATTGATATATTACCAATTATCCCAAAAGCTTAAGTTATTAGGAAATAATGAATTTAATCATTTAATCATTTAACCATTATTCCAACACTCCCTCTCACATGTGGGCCCAAACTCCCACTTAATAAGTGAGGCCCAAAACTTGAGATTTTTAATTTTTTTAAATGGGAGGTAAAACAAAGACTGAGTTTGAACTGAGGACCACTTGTGCTGATACCATGATAACTTACCAGTTATCCCAATAGCTTAAGCTATAAGGAATGGTGAATTTCATTTAACCATTATTCTATCAGTTATCATCTCAACCAAGTCTTGTCTCTTATATAGAGCTTCAATCTCCCCATTAAGTAATTAGCTTGGCTTGCTAACCTGAACCACCATCTAAGAAGAAAAAATAAGAGTGCCAATTATATGCAAGTTATCTAGAAATACAACGTTCATTCCTTCCACAGAAAGTTATCTAGAGATACAATAGATAAACAAAAGACTACTGTTAATGAAGGGCTTAAGGTTATTCCATTGCATCATGAGAGGCTTAGTTTAGTAGTTTTATTAGAATCTACTTGAGAACCATCATGGCAGAAAAAAAATAAGGTACTACTTTATTTTAATTTTTTTGTGTTGTAATCACAGTAAAATTAGCATTAGCAGATTCTCAAAGATTGAGGCAAAATTACTAAAATTGGCAATGCATTAAACATAGTCAGTTTCTACCTCCAATTATATGTGGTAAAAGAACAGGTACAATTTTAGATACACCAAACCAGCACATGCCATAAAAGCAATTAAATGAAGGATTTGGTGGGGGGCAGAAAATCAAAATGAAAAATATCCAAACTTAACATTGATGCAAGGGATAATACATGTGTGCTATGTGCATGCGCACACATGCAAATATATGCAAATTAAACTCCAAGGCAAGAA